>NC_058102.1:91920000-92545000 GCF_020171115.1 Neogale vison
AGAATTGAGGATTCATATCTGGGCTCTCGACTCTGTTCCACTGGTCTATGTATCTGTTTTTGTGCCAGCACCATGCTCTCTTGATGATTACAGCATTGTAATAAAGCTTGAAATCAGGCAATGTGATGCTTCCAGCTTTGTTTTTCTTTTTCAACATGAACATGAAAAAATGTTTATCATCATTAGCCAGCAGGGAAATTCAAATCAAAACCACATTGAGATACCACATTACACCAGTTAGAATGGCAAAGATTAACAAGGCAGAAAACAAATAATGTTGGGGAGGATGTGGAGAAAGGGGAACCCTCTTACACTGTTTGTAGGAATGCAGGTTGGTATAGCCAATTTGGAAAACAGTATGGAGATGCCTCAAAAAATTAAAAAGAGAGCTACCCTATGACCTGGCAGTTGCAGATATTGGGTATTTACCCCACTGATACAGATGTAGTGAAAAGAAGAGCCATATGTACCTCAATTTTCATAGCAGCAATGTCCACAGTTGCCACACTGTGGGAAGAGCCAAGATGCCCTTCAACAGATGAATGGATAAAGAAGATTTGGTTCATATATGCAATGGAATATTACTCAGTAACTAGAAAGGATGAATACCCAACTTTTGCATCAACATAGAACTAGAGGAGATTATGCGAAGTGAAATAAGTCAAGCAGAGAAAGTCAATTATCATATGGTTTCACTTACTTGTGGAACATGAAGAATAACATGAAGAAAAGGAAAGTGGAGAAGGAAAGGAAAAGTGAGGGAGGGGAAATCGGAAGGGAAGGAAAAGGAGAAAGAAAGGAAAAGTGAAGGAGGGAAATCGGAAGGGAAGATGAATCATGAGAGACTGTGGACTCCAAGAAAGAAACTTAGGGTTTTGGGGGGTGGGGAGAATAGGTGAGCCTGTGGTGGGTATTAAGAAGGGCACATATTGCATAGAGCTAGGGGTGTTATATGTAAACAATGAATCTTGGAACACTACATCAAAAACTAATGATGTATGGTAACTAACATAACACAATAAAATTAATTTAAAAAAAACAACTGAAATACACTGAAACAAGAGGAACAGACTTCTCCAAAGTCTTAAGAGTATTCTCAAATGCACTTTTTAATGGAAGAATATAAAGTGAAAGAGATGCCTATAGGCATAAAAGACTATGACAACTTGACTCTAAATTAAGATGACTTTGGGGGAAAAAAATCAGAAATAGAAATATAAACAAAAAGATTATGTGGCCCAAATAATCATAATTTTTTTTCCAGAATAAATGCACTTTTGGAAGTATTAATACTTATGTGTGTAAATTCCCTTGAAAATGTGATTGGAATATTCCTGGTGATAGGCTATATATAGTCTAATTGCTCTGACCATTTTGCTGTAGTAACTTTTTACATAAAACTTAGTAAAGTCTTTATTTTTTTAAAGATTTTATTTATTTATTTGACAGACAGAAATCACAAGTAGGCAGAGAGGCAGGCAGAGAGAGAGAGAGAGGAGGAAGCAGGTTCTCAGCAAAGCAGAGAGCCTGATGTGGGGCTCGATCCCAGGACCTGAGATCATGACCTGAGCCAAAGGCAGAGTCTTTAACCCACTGAGCCACCCAGGCACCCCCTTAGTAAAGTCTTTAATCTGGAAACACACCTTGCTAGTTTTTATGAAAATAGAAAGTACTTCTGTTTACTGAAGATTTACACTATGTTTATACTAGATTACACTGTGTGTTTATTTGGTAGATGAGAAAATTTTTAACAAGTTATTTAGTGAACTGTTGCTTAATTTCCTTCTATCTGGACTTGCCTGTTTATACTTTCAACCTTCTATTTTTAGAATATTTTATGTCATGTCATAAAGTTGCTCATGTAGCAGTATTCATATTCAAATTGCTTAGAAAATGGATATTCCAGACAAAGGAGTCATTATTCTTCCATTCATTATTGTACTTAAAACCCTTTGGTTATTTTAATTTATTTATCACTCTGAATCCCTTATATAGATCATATTCTGTATTTCTTTGTTATTCTCACTAAAAAGAGATTGATAACATGTTTTAGTAACAGAACAGATCAATGCCTAGAGCAGGGCTGAATAATTTATAAAATCACGAACCTGATTTTCATTTAGTTTCTGTTTTTTATTCTGTTGTGAAGGCTAAATACAATTTGTTAGCCTAAGAACCCTTGCCTTAATTAAAACGTCATTATGTGACAGGATTCAGAGTTTCTAATCTCTACTGGGAATAATAATATAAAATATTTAATAGGAGAATTTCTGCTTAAACTATCCTTGGCTCCTACCTACAAAGAGCTGTAATAAAGAAAAGAAGACAAAATCAATAGCCAAATGAATAGAATTGAATGACAGGCAGAAAAACAGGGCTTTAATAAAAATGCAAATTTATTTTCCTTAGTGTTAGTTACCAGATAAACCTGTCTTTCATCTGTTAAAGTCATATGAAAAGTATTTCTAATAGAATACACTCATTGACAATGTAGGGAGTACCATGATAAGTCCTAATAATCTTTTTTTCTAATTCAGATACTCATGTATTGTATAAGCAAGTTTAATAGAGGCATAACAGTAGATACAATATATTCAACAAGATCTGCAAAGGAATTCCAAAAAATAAGAAATCTCACAATATTATATTCCAAAGATACCTCAAGAAGAAATCAAAATTGATGAAATTCTTGTATATCCCACAAGACCCCAGCTAGTCAGAGTACAAAAGCCAGGAACATGGACTCTAAGGGATGGAGAAAGGCAGAGTGATGGTAGGAGGGTTTTGAAAGATTGTGAATGCTGTTGAGAATGGAGATACACAAGCCACACTGAAACCCTTTCAAAGCAGCACTAGAAATAGTCATGGTAGAAGGAGTAGATGACACAAATTTAACTCAAGTGAAACCCAAGTTACAAGTTAGGGAGCAGAAATGGAAAGGTCCAAATAAATATATTTATTTTTCCAAATACCTAGTTTTGAATCAGGCTACTTATAAGTCATATTTAATATTCTATAGCTTAACTCCGTCTGTGATTCACTTTCCTCATTCATAAAATGGGGAAGATAATAACATCTACTTCATGGGGTAGTTGTGAGAATTAAATGAAAATTTGAGCCTGCGTAAAGCATTTACATTAGTGTCTGGAACATAGTATTTATGTGCCCAGTAAATGCTGCTTATGATTATTCATAATAACTTTATTATTAAAAGAACAGTAACTTAGGAGAGAAACTTCACAGTATACATTTGTGAAGCAGTATAAATTGAAAATCAACAACATATCAGCCCAAAATAGCAGAAAATTGCTGAAAATTATAGAAACTCAAAATTACTCTTGAAATTCTTTCCAGGAAGCCTGGAAACTAATATTGCAACCATTAAGGAATGCAGCAAAACCAGTTTTCCTCCATTGTTGAAACAGAAGAATGTTTGGCTAAGCACCTGATACAGTACTTTAATAATCAAATGCCAGCCTAGTCCTTCCACTGAATTAGAGTTTAGGGGAGAAAAGAAAGTTTGCCTTATAGTTATTATTTACCGAACAAAAGGGTGCGGTCTCTACTAAGGTACTTTATTTTCAACAACAAAGTACTAGTTAGAGAAAATGCATATCCTAAAATGAGTTGTGGAATCGGTAAAAAACAGGAGATTAAAGGAATTGAACATTTATTAAATCATTATTCCTAAGAGTATGGCCTCATTATTTTCAGTGTTGTATATTATTGTAAACCTACCTTATAAACAACATTTGTAGGAAAATACGGAAAACTGAATTTGATGTGGAGAACACGAAGAATGAAAAACAAAGCAACAACAAAATCCACCGTATTAATGCACATGAGTGGAGCTGTGTGCTTGGTGTCCTCAAGCACATGACACCAAAGCCACAGGACTATATTGAATTAACTCTGTTGCCTGGAGTCATGGGTAGACCTGGAGTAACAAGTGTAGCCTTGAAATCTTTAACCAGTCTGGCTCTGCCAAACCCGAGGCAATAAGTTATGGTCAGGGGAGATTTGCCCAACTCGGGTAGACATTCAGACAAAAAATGACCGAGATTAAGTTTTCTGCTAGCTGCCAGAATTTGAGTTGAAAGTCAGAATTATTTTGACTTAACAGACTTATTTAAGTGAAACATCCCAGTGTCCCTAAATTTATGGATTGAATACCTTGCTCATCTAAACTTCTTATTGGGTTAGACAAGAAGGGTTAATTAATTGTGGAACTAATGCCTTGACTGAAACTTCATTCTGAGATCTTTGAAGACTCTATGTGTCTGGAAAAGCATGAAACAAATGGAGCCCACCACAAAATTAAACTGACAGGCATACAAAGAAGCAAGCAAACCAGCAGGGTTATGACATAATTGTGAAGAGTTTGTGTCTTACCATATATTCTGATAGTGGTATTTTCTCCATTGTGGGAGACCATTCCAAACATGACAGGGAGTGTAAGTTCCCTCCTATCTCCATCTTGTCATAGCATGCCAGTAACTCTGAAGTTCTTGACCCCATCTCAGTTAGGGGAACAGATAAGCACTTTCACATTTACTCAGCATCCAGGGTGAATGGGGCTTATACAGCCAGATCAAGAACATTATTCTCTCCCCCATGTTGTAGAAGGCAGAAATGCAACTCTGTGTACCATGTTTCCTTTAGAGAAATGCATGTTTTGTAAGAATCGATTTGGACTTGACAGAGCCTGCGAAGAGAGATGGAAGTACATAAGGACCTCTCTACATGGAAAATCTATTAAATAGAAGCTAGAAGCTTCTGATTCAAAACAGATGACTAGAACGCATGATCCAGGCTCCCTCCCACACTACCATTGACCTGATGATATAAATATAAAAATAAATAAAATAGCAGTTACATTACATCAAGAGTTCAAGTGTCAAATCCAAAATGAAGAAAAAAAACAAAACTATAGGAACTAAAAAGGAATTCATAGAGTAAAACCTTTTACTTAATTCACTTCAAAACACATAGTCTAATCTCAGCTTACACTGCAGAGGATTGAAAAACTTTTGCTTCAACTTGAATTAATCCAAAGACCCTGAAGCTCTCTGAAACCAGATGAGTAGCTACCCAACCTGGTTTCTAAAATCAGACAAAATGGTTTTTGCATGCTTCTGTTGTTGTGTTAGAGATCAGAATCAGGCAGAACAGAGTGCAAACATTCTGATATGGAATTGGAGGTGAATGTGAAAGACAGTTTTCCACCACAACAACTGGTAAGACTTTAATGATGGCAGGGATGACTTTAATGAAGAGCACACTGAGGTTCAGAAACCAAGCAACTTGGAACTCAGACTCTATCAGCATTTGGAGTATTAAAACAGATGATGTCCACACCTGTACTTTTTAGCTAATTGTAAAAAGACTTGGAATGGGAGAGATTAAGGCAAATTAAATAAGTATATGGTGCCTCAAAGTGAATTAGGTCAAACATTGGATAAGATGGAGCCTTCAGGCGGGACCCCATTAGAAGGAACTGGTAATACAGATTCAGGGGAAATGATGTAGGAAGTTGAAAAATAAGAGTGTTTATTTGTCAATCTAGAATATTTATTGCTTGATAGTTTACCTAAAAGTTGGATATTAACATATCTGAAAAATTTCAGAGGTGTCTGAGTGGCTCAGTTGGTTAAGTGTCTGACTCCTGGTTTTTGCTAAGGTTGAGATCTCAGAGTGGTGAGCCCTGCACTGGGTTCCACACTCAGCACAGAGTCTGGTTGAGACTCTCCCTCTTCCTCTCATTTCCTCTCCCCCTCCCACTTATACTCTCTCTTTTTCTAAAATAAATAAATAAATGTTTTTTAAAAAATCCATTCATTCATCTCTGGAGATACTTTTTTGCACATAGTCATGGCCTCTGAGAATGTAAATGTAATGTATATTATCTAGATCTATTAAAGGGTAGATATGCAACATAGAATAAAATATCCAATGAACACATTCAGTAAGTTCGGTCTCATTAATACACTGAAATACATACATGCATACACATAGGAAAGGTATAGTGAATCATGTCATTCACACATTTTAGTAGATATATTAAATGTGGGAGATTGTAATATTTTACCAAACCAAGATTCAAAAAGTAAAATTCTAGTTTTTGTTTCAAGTTAAAGATTTGTATCTTATATTCTCTAAGTGTAATTTCACTTTAAAACCCATTTTTAAATGAGTAAAAAGAAGTGAAAGTACATTTCTGTTCTAGGAAACTCTCTAAAGTCTTCATTTTTAAATGTATACTCAATGACTGCTATTGTTTTGCCTGAAAAATGGACATAATTTAGTGTATCAAGTGTAATCAAAAATATCTCAAGAGAAATGTATTTGGGATTGCTAAACAGCATAACAGCAATTCTATACTTGCTTTATATGTGTACTGTTTTACCTAAGACATCACAATATTCAACATTTTGTAAGGAAAAAAGTCCGTTATCCAGATGTATCTCAGAAAGACTGCTCTTTCACCTAAAAGAACCTACATTAGTTTATAGTTTAAATGGTAAAAACACAGTAATTTATAAAATACCATGAAAAAACACACTGAAATGTACCTTTCTTCAAGAGCGTATGTCCACGTTTTCATTGAATGTACACAAATATGGAGAGCTACTGTGCCTTTGATTGTCAGTAACACCATCATCACTCTCTTCTGTGAATATTAACTTGCCTGTGTGCCTCATCTAAAGACATGTGGAAATCTTACATTTGATAACGTGCTGGTTTTCACTCAGAAGGGAACTGTGGTAGAGCACAATGTACTGAAATCCACTTGCGCGAGATGAAAGTGGGAAAAAGTTTCCCAGCAGCAGCAGCATATGTAAGGTAAAAGAAAAAGTCACCCTTTTGGATTTTATTTTATTTTATTTTATTTTTTTTAAAGATTTTATTTATTTATTTGACAGAGCGAGATCACAAGTAGGCAGAGAGGCAGGCAGAGTGAGAGAGGAGGAAGCAGGCTCCCCGCTGAGCAGAGAGCCCGATGCGGGACTCGATCCCAGGACCCTGAGATCATGACCTGAGCCGAAGGCAGTGGCTTAACCCACTGAGCCACCCAGTCGCCCACCCTTTTGGATTTTAGGCAGCACTAAATTTGGTGGTTAGACATGGTGATTTGGTCTTCTCACACCAGCAAATGTGGCCATTAACTACATTAACTATATTAAGAGATTTAACAGTTTTAGAACAAGGAGGTTTAAACTAACATATTTTAGTTGTTTTGCCCTCCCATGTGAACAATTTGAATACATATCTTTATTGCTTAGCAAACTGGGAGATAAGTTTGTGTTTATATTCTAATGGCATGGACTTTCCATCATGTTCTAGGAATTGGCTAAAGCTGTTCAATTTCATCTGAAAAACAATGAGATCGTTACCTCCTCAAGGGCATAGAGTATATAGCATTTATGTTTTTTGTGCTTTAATAGTCTAATACAGTCTATTATATAGTGTGTTTTCAGTAATTGTTTACTGAAATATTACAATTAATTCCTTTAAAATATGAAGCAATTAATATTAATTATGGTAAAATATAAAATATCATATTCACAGCCATGTTTTGCATCTTAATAAGTTTACATATTTAATTATTTCTACTTAATCTTGCAGATATGTTTCCTTAAAGGCCTCATTGCAGGGAAGTAACATTCAATATTAAATACTATGATATCTACTATAGGTGGACATTAGGTAACTGCACTTCTCAAAATTCTTTTAGATCAAGGATGTATCTTCATTTTCTAAAATGTTGAAGTTTGCCCTTAAAGACATCTAGACTTCTGAAAAAAAGATTAGGGATTTCCTCTAGGCAACCCTACAATCTAAAGGTAGATTGAACAACAGGGAAATAGGACTTTAGTTTACATTTAATATATGCTAGAAACCATAGTAGGTAATTAATTCCTATAAAACTTCCAGGGGGTGAATATCACTACTCCCATTTTTTTAGTAGACAGGGGAGGGCATTTCAAAAGAATTCAAAAGACTAAGTTCCTTGGGTGGCTCAGTCAGTTGGGAGGATACCTTCAGCTCAGGTCATGATCCCCTGGTCCTGGGATGAAGTCCCAAAAGGGGCTCCCTGCTCAGCGGGAGCCTGCTTCTCCTTCTGCCTCTGCCCTTCCCACTCATGCTCACTTTCTTTCTCTCAGATAAATAAATGAAATCCTTAAAAAACAAAAAAGAATAAGTTACCTATTTCAAAGACAATAAATAACTTGCCATCTTATACACCTGGTGAGAGATCAGAAAATGAAATATGTATCTGATTTACTCAGCCTTTCCTAGAAGTCTTTCTGATAGTCCCTCAGAAGGGGTCAATACTCAGTCAATGTGTAGCATGAGATTACTTTCTGAAAATAGAGTCAGTGGGGTTACCTGGATGGCTCAGTCTGTTAAGCATCTGCCTTAGGCTCAGGTCATGATACCAGAGCCCTGGGAGGAGTCCTGCATCAGGCTCCTTGCTCAGCAGGGAACCTGCTTCTCTCTCCCTCTCTCTCTGACTCTCCTTTATTTATTTATTAAATAAATTTAATATAAATTTATATGTGTGCTCCTGCTCTCTCTCTCTAACAAACAAATAGATATTTCTCTCTTTTCTTTTTATTTTCTTTCTTTCTTTTTTCTTTCTCTCTCTCTCTCTCTCTCTGTCTCTCTTTCTTTCTCTATTTCTTTCCTTCCCTTTCTTCCTTCCTTCCTTTCATCCCTTTCTTCCCTATTTGGGGGTATCCTTGTCAGGTTTTGTTATTAGGGTGATGATAGCATCATAAAATTAGTTTGGAAACATTCCCTCCTCTTCAGTTTTTTAGAAGAGTTTGGAAAGGATAGGTATTAAATCTTTGAATGTTTATAGAAATCATCAGTAGAACTGGCCCTGGGTTTTTGTTTTCAGGAGGTCTTTAAATGTTGATTCAGTCTCCTAACTAGTAACCAGTCTATTCAGGTTTATCTATTTCTTCCCATTTCAATCTTGAAAGAATGTATGTCTCTAGGAATTTATCCATTTTTTCTATGTTGTCCAATTTATTTTCTATGTTGTCCAATTTATAATTTTCTATAATTATTCATAATAATCTCTTATTAACTTTATAGTTCTTTGGTTTCAGTTGTAACTTCCTTCATTTCTGAATTTATTTGTAACATCTGTCTTTTTTTACTTTGTCTAGCTAAAGGTTTGTCAATTTTATCTTTTCAAAGAACCAGCTCTTGGCTTCATTAATCTTTTCTATTTTTTTAGTCTCTATTTCATTTATGTCTGCTCTGATCTTTATTATTTCCTCCCTTCTACTAACTTTGGACCTTATTTCTTCTTTTTCTAGTTCATTTAGGTGTAAAATTATATTGTTTATGTGGGATTTTTCTTATTTCTTGAGGTTAGCCTTTATTGCTATGAACTTCTCTCCTAGAGCTACTGTTGCTCCCTCCCATAGCTTTTGGATTGTTATATTTCCATTTTCATTTGTCTCGAGGTATTTTTTTTATTTCCCCTTTGAATTATTTGTTGACTCATTGGTTATTCAGTAGCATGTTGCTTATTCTCTGTGGGTTTTTCATAGTTATTTTATGAATTTGAGAATGTTCCCTCTATCCCTATACTTTGAAGCGTTTTAATCAGGAACAGATGCTGGATTTTATCAAATACTTCTTCTCTATCAATTGAAAGGACCATGTGGTTCTTCTCTCTTTTCTTACTGATTTGTTCTACCACATTGATTGGTTTACGAATGTTGAACCACCCTTGCATTCCATGAACAAATCCCACCTGGTCATGGTAGATAATCTTTTTAATGTACTATTGGATCTTATTCCCTAGGATCTTGTTGAAAATCTTGGCGTCCATATTCTTCAGGAATATTGGTCTAAATTCTCCTTTTTGATGGGGTCTTTGCCTGGTTTGGGGATCAAGGTAATAGAAGGAGCCTGGAAGTTTTCCTTCCATTTCTACTTTTTTAAACAGCTTCAGGAGAATAGGTATTATTTCTTCTTTGAATGTTTGGTAGAATTCCCCAGGGAATCTCTCAGGTCCTGGACTCTTGGTTTTTGGGGAGGTTTTTGATCACTGCTTCAATCTCATTTCTAGATACTGGTCTTTTCACATTATCAATTTCTTCCTGTTTCACTCTTGGAAGTTTATAGGTTTCCCAGAATGCATCCATTTCTTCTATGTTGCTTAACTTATTGGCATATAACTGTTGGTAATAATTTCTGATTATTGTTTCTATTTCCTTGGCGTTAGTCATGAACTCTCCTCTTTCATTCATTATTTTATTATTTAAGTCCTCTCTCTTTTCTTTTGGATTCGTTTGGCCAGTGATTTATCAATCTTATTAATTCTTTCAGAGAACTAGCTTCTGGTTTTGTTGATTTGTTCCACTGTATCTCTAATTTCTGATTCATTGATCTCTGCTCTAATCTTAATTATTTTCCTTCTTGTGTGTGGGGTTGGCTTAATTCGTTGTTGGTTTTCCAGTTCTTTAAGGTGTAAAGAGAGTTGGAATATTATGGCTATGTATTTCCCCCCTGGGGACTGCCTTTGCTGTATCCCATAGGTTTTGGACCAGTGTGTCTTCATTCTCATTGGTTTCCATGAATTGTTTAAGTTGTAATTTGATTTCCTGATTGATCCAAATTCTTGAGTAGGATGGTCTTTAGTTTCCAAGTATTTGAATTCCTTCCAAACTTTTTCTTGTGGTTGAGTTCCAGTTTCAAAGCATTGTGGTCTGAGAATATGCAGGGAATAATCTCAATCTTTTGGTATCATTTGAGCCCTGATTTGTGACCCAGTATGCAGTCTATTCTGGAAAATTTTCATGTGTGCTTGAGAAGAATGAGTATTCTCATTTTAGAATGAGTATTCGGTATGTTCTGTATATATCTATGAGGTCCATCTGCTCCAATGTGTCATCCAAAGCTCTTGTTTCCTTATTGATTTTCTGTTTAGATTATCTGTCTATTGCTGAGAGTGGCATGTTAAGATCCCCTATATTTAATGTATTCTTATCGATATGACTCTTTATTTTGAATAAGAGTTGGCTTATGTAGTTGACTGTTCCCATGTTGGGAGTATAAATATTTACAATTGTTAGTTCTTCTTGGTGGATAGACCCTTTAAGAATGATGTAGTGTCCTTCTGGAGCTAAAGAATGAATACAGTCATTAGTTTAAAATCTAATTTATCTGAAATAAGAATCGCTACCCCAGTTGTTTTTTTGTTTTTTTTTTTTTTTTGAGGCCCATTGGCATGAAGGATGGTTCTCCATCCCTTCATTTTCAGTCTGGATCTATCTTTAGGTTCAAAATGCATCTCTTATAGACAGCATATGGATGAGTACTGTTGTTTTATCCAGTCTGCAACCCTGTGCTGTTTTATGGGAGCATTTGGCCATTCACGTAGAGAGTGATTATTGAAAGATAAGTTTTTATTGACATGTTGCCTGTGAAGTCTTTGTTTCTATAGATTGTCTCTGTAAATTTATGTTCTTTTTTTTTTTAAGATTTTATTTATTTACTTGACAGAGAGAGAGAGAGAGATCACAAGTAGGCAGAGAAGCAGGCAGAGAGAGGGGGCAGCAGGCTCCCTGCTGAGCAAAGAGCCCGATGTGGGGCTTGATCCCAGGACTCTGGGATCATTACCTGAGCTGAAGGCAGAGGCTTTAAACCACTGAGCCACCCAGGCGCCCCTAAATTTATGTTCTATGTCACTTTTGGGCTCTTTCTTCTTTTATAGAACCACCCTTAATATTTCTTGTAGTGCCAGCTTGGTGGTCACATAATCATACTGGTCTTAGAAGCTCTTTATCTCTCCATTCATTCTGAATGTCATTCTTGCTGGATAAAGTTTCCTTGGCTGCATGTTCTTCTCATTTAGTGTCCTGAATATGTCTTACCAGCCCCTTCTGGCTTGCCAGGTTTCTTTGGACAGGCCTGACATTATTCTGATGGTCCTCCCTCTGTTAAGTAAGAAATCTCTTCCCCCTAGCTGCCCTTAAGACAGCTTCTCTGAATTTATGACCTGGAGGTCTTTCTACCCTCATTGATCTTGGGGGTTGTCCTCTCTGCCTCTTGGACACAAACACTTGTTACATTCCCCAGATTAGGAAAATTTTCATCTAGGATGTGTTCAACTATATTTTTTAGCCCTCGCTCTTTCTCCACCCCCCCTCAGGGATCCCAATAATTCTGACAATGGAATGCTTCATGTCATCATTTATCTCCCTAATTCTGTTTTCATGGTGTCTAAGCTGTTTGTTCCAGGCCTCCTCCTGATCTTTCTTCTCTATCAGTTTGTATTCTAGATCACTAATTCTATTTTCTGCCTCATTTACCTTAGCTGTTAGAGTATTTAGATTAAATTGGATCTCACTGATAGCATTTTCAAGTTCTGCCAGATCAGCTCTCACTTCCACCCTTAGAGATTCTATGTTGCCACTAATGGTCTTCTCCAATCTAGCCATTGCTTGGATAATTATTATGCTGAATTCTATCTCTGACATATTATTTATGTCCCTACCCAGTAGTTCTATGGCAGAGATCACAGTCTCTGAATTTTTTCCTTTGTTGGGTGTTCCTTCTCCTAGTCATTTTGGTGAGAGGTGGTTGAAGGAACATATAGCTGAATATGTCAACCATGATCCAGGCAGGGTATACTCTTGTGAGAAGGGGTGGCAGAGCTTGGTATGACAACTGGATCCGCCTAGGGTACACTTTCTCAGCCAAACTGTGCCACTCAGAGATCCCTTGTCGCACGAAGCATGGAGCTGGATGGAGTGACTGGCAGCTGGCAACTGGCCAGAGGTGACTTCGGAGGGAGTGCCACTGTAGCAGAACATTGCTGGCTGCCACATTGCCAGCCTAAGCAAGAGAGCTGCAGCATTGATGTGATCCTCCTCTGTCCCGCAGCCATACTGCCTAGGGCCACGGCCACCCTCCCTTGGTGTGAATTTCTTTGGGTTCCTCTTATTTGGGACACTTTGTGCCTCCTAGATTTGGATGTTTATTTTCTTCCCCAGGTTAGGAAAGTATGTATCCATTATTTCTTCACATACATTTTCTGCCCATTTCTTTCTCTCTTCTCCTGGGATTCCTTTAATACACATGTTATTTGGTGTTGTCTCATAGATTCCTTAAACAATCTTCACTTTGATTTATTTACATATATATGCATATTTATATATTTATATATATATATTTAAATATATATAAATATACACATATACACATTTATATATATATATAATTTGTTGTTGTTGTTGTTGTGCTCTTTTGGGTAAATTCACTGCCCTGTTTTCCGGGTCACTGAGCCATTTTTCTCCCTTGTCTAGTCTGCTTTTGAACCCCCTCTATTGTATTTATTCTGTTCTTCACCTCTGTGATTTCTGTTTCATACTTTTAATATCTTCTGTTTGTTGAAGTTCTCACTGTGTTCATTCATTTTACTCCTGCGTTTGGTAAGCATTGTTGTTGAACTGTTTAAAAGTTATTATTTTTTTAAGTACAGTTGATAAACAATGCTGTGAGTATTTTTATGACCATTGCTTTGAATTCTTCAATTTTTATCATTTCATTAAGGTCTTTTTCTGAGGTTTAGTCTTGTACTTTCATTTGGTACATAGCTCTCTCTTACCTTATTTTGCTTGACTCTCTATGTTTGTTTCTGTGTTTGAGAGGTAACTGGGTTATATATGAAAGAGCTACTTCTCTCTATTTTGATGAAACAGCTGCCTCTCCTAGTTTTGATGAGTGGCCTTATGCAGGAGATAAAATTATCATTTAACCTTGCCCTTTTCTTGGTGGTCTTTCAAACCTTTGTAACTAAGTTGCCTGATTTATTCTTAATAGGTCTTAGCTCTTGAGACTGTGCCAAGACCTGCAAGTAGATGACCTAGTTTCAGACTGATTGGAAGTCAGATCCTATGGCAGTAGGTTTTAAAAATTGTAAATATATCTAGTCTTGGGAAACCATAGTGGCAAGCCCTCCTGCCTTCCAGACCACAAAATACGTAGTGTGACAGGTGACAGTTGCAGAAATTGAGGCTTTAGGCAAGTATATAAATTCCTTCCTTGGAGGTACCAGGGAGCTGTAGTAAGGCCTAGGGAGGGTGTCAGAAGATTGTTTCCCTGCCTATGTTCCCTGTATCCTTTATGGCCTCTAGATGTGTGGTAAACCTGAAGCCTGTCCTTCAGCTTGGAGCTCCAGGACAAGTTGATAGGCCTTTTTCACAGGCAGACTAGGGGTGTGCTCCAATATGCTATCTGTGTAGTTCCTTAGGTGTAGTAGCCTGCCCAGAACTGTCTTTCCAGTTGTTACAGCTCTGTGTAGAAATACAAGCTCTTCTGGCCACCAGGGCCAGGTGATCAAGGAGCATCCCCTGTACACTGTGCTCATCTGCCTGCAGTCATCCACAGGGGTTAGTGAGGCTGCAGGATAGGTCCACAGCTGTAGCATGCAGGGAACGCATGCTGGGGAAAGGATCTTGCTGGCAGGTTTACTGAGACAGGAAAATAGTGCTGGGATTGGGGCACTATTTTTAGTAAGGTTTTAGTGAGGCTGTAGAGGAAGAATGTAAAATTGGCACTTGCCAGCTATTTTGTCCTTAGAGAGTGTCCAAAATGGTCCTTTTCCTTCTGGCAGACACTCTAAGATTAGCAAATGAAGCTCTTTCACGTATAATTGTTACCTCTCAAACTGCTGCCTCTGCACTGCATCCCAGGATGAGCGAGTCCACCCATAAGCCCCTCACAAGGAGTGTCTCAGATCCTCATGTCCCTGTGGGTATCCTGGTTGTAAGCCTGGTTGGTTTCCAGAGTTAAGTTTTGGGGGCCTTGTTTCTCTGGTGTGGGTCCCAAGGGTTGGGCTGGGTTCCTACTGTGGGGCACAAACCCTACACTCCTCAGGGAGAGGCTCTAGGCCCATGAGATCCCTCCCTATTGTGGTTTCTGTTTCAGGGTGGGGGTTTTGGTAAGACAGCGTCTCTGCCTTTCCTGCTTGTCTTAATGTGGCCCTTTTATTTGTTGTCGTGGAGGGACTGTTCAGCTAGTTTTCAATTCTCTTTCAGTAGGAAATATTCCATAAGTAGCTGTCCATTTGCTTTGTCAGTGGGAGGAAATCTTCCCATTCCACCATCTCCCGTCCACCTCCCAAGGATAACATAGTATATGCCTGAAGAAAATTGTTTCAGTTTTATGTTTTGAAGCTTCTATGTATGGTAGAGATACTTTTTTTCCAGTCTACAGAGGGAAACCAGCAGAGTCAAAAGGAACTTAACTGGTTTTCCTAAAGGTGTATCTGGCAAATTTGGAAAAATAGTACAGATCTGTGTGATTTGAATTAAGAGTCAGGCTTTCAAATTAAGAATAATAGGGAATATTTCCTTTTCTGAGTTTAATGTATCAATTTCTTAGCTCTGTTACACCTTTCTTTCCTTTTACATTTACCCTTAGGAAATCATATTTATCTCTCCCATGGAAACCAGATATTCTTTTGACTTCATTGCATTTAGTGTTTATGTCATCAGGTACTAGAAATATAACAAGGAAAATATACACATTAGTTTTACTTTTAAGGAAGCAATGAATGAATGAGAATGTATATGGATTCACAGATGGTAACAGATTGTGTTCTATCACAATCTGGACATGTAAAGTAAATGTCCAAAAATATGCCGAGAATGGTTAGTCATATTAAAAGTAGTCATATCTGAGTTTGCTTTATGTGGTTCCTAATCTTATTACACATGTGATATTAGCAGAGTTTGGGTAATACATGCAAAAAAGTCATTGACCTTGGAATATGGAAACCTGAGTTATAGTTTATATTAGCTTTTTATTACCATGTAGAAAGTAATGAAAATTTGGTTGCCTAAAATAATACAATTTATTGTATTATTGCTTTCATGGGTTAGGAGTCCAGAGATAGGTCAGCTGGGTTCTCTACTCATGGTCCCACTAGGCTGAAATGAGTCATGGCGAAAATCTCCTCTTGGGCTCAGAGTTCTCTTCCAGACTCAGCAGTTGTTGGCGGAATTCAGTTCCTTGTAGGATTGAATTTTCCATTTTATTGTCACCAACTGGGAGCCACTCGGCTCCTAGAGGCCACCTTACAGATCTTGCTATATAGTTTCTTCTCTAGGCAGTTTACAGAATTTTTTTTTTTCTAGTGGTAGAATTTCTGTCTCCCTGGTTTATTTTACCTCTGATCTCTAGATCTTCTTTTAAAGAGTTCATCTAATTTGGTCAGGCCCACCAAAGCTATATTCCATTTGATTAACATAAGTTAACTTATTAGGGATCTGAATTATATCTCCAAAATTTCTTCACCTTCTATATACTATAACCTCAACAAGGAAGTGATGTGTTATTTCACTTACCTGCAATCAAATGGAGGGGATTATACAAGAATGTATATAATGAAGTAGAAATCCTGGAAACCATCTTAGAATACTGCTTACCATATAGCCAAATATCTATTATGTTTATCTATGTAACATTGAACAATTGAATTCTCTTACCTCTGTCTTCTCATGTGTAAAATTAGGTAAATGCACTGAATAACCTCTCTAGGAAACTTCTAGCTTTGATATTCTAAAATTCCATGAAGGAGAAAGAGTCTGAAATTATTAAAAGTGACAAGGGATACACATGGATTTGTGATACACTCTGATTGTCCGGTAACCATTTCAGAAGCTTTCCTTGGATTTGGAAAGTTGTCAGTAAGCAAGTAAATAAAGACATCAAGAGCAAGTATTAAAATGAATTCAGGGCACACATTTATTGCCTATCACCTACCCGTTCAACTGCTATGGGAGTCAGAGCATAACATGGACATTAAAGCATTCATTGAACTATAATCGTTATGGAAATTTAGAAATTTGAGAGGTTTGACATAGTAGGTAGTAAAACTGACTAAAACTCTAAAAGTTGAGATATTTTTAATGACTTCTCATCTAAAATGACAAGCTTATATTGCTATGTAATCTGTCATATTATAAAATTGTATTTCCAAGCTAATAAAATGGTTTATAAAATTTGACTTGAAATATATTAGTAGTAGTATATTAATATTAGAAAGATGTAAGAATACATAAAGCAAAGATGCTACAAACTTCTCTCGAGAAAGTTTAGGAGTTATGCCAGACAATGAATAGTTCTCTAATAAATTCCAGAAAGCATAAGCTCTCCCAAGGGAAAAAAAGTTAAGATGCGGGGATGCCTGGGTGGCTCAGTGGGTTAAGCCTCTGCCTTTGACTCAGGTCATGATTTCAGGGTCCTGGGATCGAGCCCTGCATCGGGCTCTCTGTTCGGCAGGGAGCCTGCTTCCCCTCTCTCTCTGCCTGCCTCTCTGCTTACTTGAGATCTCTCTCTCTCTCTCTGTCAAGTAAATAAATAAAATCTTAAAAAAAAAAGAACATAAATTTACAGAGACAATCTATAGAAACAAAGACTTCACAGGCAACATGTCAATAAAAACTTATAAATAAAATCTTAAAGAAAAAAAAAAGATGGAATGGGATATAGGGTTTTCTTTCTCATCATTACCTCACTTACAGTGTTTCCAGTTTGATTTGAAACACCAGAAATGTTCTTGAGCAATGGCTCTGAAAAGACGGTGTATGCTTTTTTGTGTGTGTGGGTATTCCACATAACTTTTTCAGAAGGCTTCTGGAAGAGTTTTGTAGCATTAACCAATTCAGGATAGTGTGGTACTGTGTAGTACTTGAAAAATTCACAGGACTGGTCCTGGGCCAACAGATCTTATTCGATCTGGATAGATTCATGGCCAAAAAGAAAGTACAAATCCTTCAATAACAAAGAAAACAGCAGTTATAATCAACTGGGATGGCTTTGAGGGGCTTAAATGGTGACCTGGCAACTAGCTCTGGTCAGAGGAAAAGGCTAATCCTCTTGGGTTGAATAAGAGCTGCTAGAAAAATCCTGAGCCACTTGAAATCATTGTCCTGTTTATAAAGAAACGATACGGAGGGTTGAAGAACTGGACATAAAGGTGATGCAGGTTGCCAGGTAGATCGGCATAATGGTGAACTTCCTTTATTCATGCTCCACCAGGCTGACTCTCAAAAGGGATTTGCTGTCAGACTTTCTGGCTGACTGCCAGATTTATTGGTCTTGCTGCCAGATGTGTTTTGACTCACAGGGAGGTGGAAAGCTTGAAATGCCTTACAACATGCTCTGCTGTACTTAGAAAAGCCAGGCAGTCACAAAATGTCAGAAGCAGAGTGCTACACTTCAGACTTCCAAAAGTCACCCTACCATCAGTCAGGTAACTGAGTAGCATACTTTAGAAACAGTGTATGAGCTCTTGCTCTAGGGTTATCCAAGATCTGTAGATTTTCGACTGCTGGTAGGGAAGGCAGTTCAATAACGTATTCCTCTTTTTAATCTAATTGATGAAAGAATATTTAAGAGGAGAAGGAAATGATTTTTTTTTAGAGAAACTGTAAAATTGCTGTGGTGGCAGGAATAGGCACTTGGTAGGTCATAAGCTCTATTGGCAATAAAAGGAAGTCTTAAGAACTCTATTTAAATGTGGGCTCTTCTAGATCTTGTGTGACCTTCAGCAAATTAAATTACCTGCTCTGACCTTGGCTTCTATATTTAATAATAATAATCTAATAAATTATTAAATATTATATAACAAAAAATGTCTTTTTATCCAGCTAGAACTGTAATCTCCCAGTGCTGCAGTTCAATTTTATCATCTTTCATTTCTCTGTAGCTCTTACTACACTCATTATATAGCTTGCTTATTTATTTTGCTTATTTTTTTTAAATTTTGCTTATTTTTGTTTTTCCCTCCCCCAACAGATGTTAACTCCACAAGGAAAGGTAGTCTGTCTACTTTGCTAACAGCTTTATCTCTAGGACCAAGAATACTTAACATACTGTAAAGGTTCATATTTTTATTTGGTGAACAAATAAACTGATTCCTGTTTAATAGGTGCTTGTGGAAATAAAGTGAAATGGATTATGTAAAGAATTAAGTCTTATTTGAAGAATTAAGCCCCTAATAAATATTAGTCCCCCTTTATTAAATGCTGTTCGTAGGTTTTTTTATTTGTAAAAGTATGTACGGATCCACCTTCCTGCCATGTTGTGAGTTCTGAGAATGCAGGTTCTTTTTTTATTTATCTCTGTATACTAATCATCTTGCAGAGGATTTGGTACAGTGTTTAGTAGACACCCAGTGAATTAATATGTTAGTAATATTTCAGTAAGCATATGATCATTAAGTAATTGATCAGTTAACAAACGAACAAATACTTGAGCCATACCTGAAGACATAAAATACATCCTTCTAGTGAACAAGGTAATATAATTATTCACTTTTTTGGCAAAATCATCTATAGCTGCCTTTAATTAGACACTAAGCCAGAGGCTTGGCATTTTACAAAATAATACAGAATACTTTAAGTCATTTTGATCTTATTTCAATTTGTGTTGATTCCGTAAATATTTATTACAATCCCTTGGGTATAGTACTAGGTGTTTTCTTGTAGGAAAAGTGGTGAAGACCTATTTTTGATCTGGGGATCTACTTTTTCTTCCTTTGAAACTAATCTGCTAGAAATCAAAATATAAGAAACAACTTTGTTCTATGACTGGCTAGAATCTACCTGTCCATACTAAACTTTAATGATAACAGGAAAAAATGAAGAGCCATGGTTTCAACTACATTTATCTTTTGGTTAGGAGATCACTAGAGGTGTTAAACAAAACAAATGATCATGGGGAGGCGGGGGAAGAGAGAAGGAGACAAACCTAGAAGCAGACTCTTAACTATAGAGAATAAACTGATGGTTACCAGAGGGAAGGTAGGGGGAAGGGTTAAATAGGTGATGGGGATTAAAGAGGCCACTTGTGATGAGCCCCAGGTATTATATGGATGTATTGAATCACTATATTGTATACTTGAAATCAATTTTACACCAAATGGTTTCTTAAAAGTTAATTATTTGTTTGACAGAGAGAGACACAGCGAGAGAGGGAACAGAAGCAGGGGGAGTGGGAGAGGGAGAAGCGGGCTTCTCAGGGAACAAGGATTTGGATGCGGGGCTCGATCCCTGGATGCTGGGATCACGACTTGAGCCGAAGGCGGATGCTTAATGACTGAGCCACTCAAGCCCCCCTATTACACTGAATGTTAACTGGAATTTAAAAACTTTTAAAAAAGGGATAAAAAAGAAATACATTAGCAAAGTTTCATATTCTCAGCTGTAGTTGCTGAGAGAAAATTCAAAACAGACAAAATCATAGTGTCTAAAGTTTGTGGCAATGTGGCTGGTATTCCAGATTGTCTTGATTATAGAAAATAGATACGTTAGCATAATGAGGAATGCTTTAAGTTCTGTTCAATATTATTTGCCTCAAAGTTTCTAAGATTTGAAGACTCGGCATCCGTGAAGTCTAACAGCAGTTAGAGACCAAGGTATGGTCCAGGAATAGAAATCCAACTGGGATGGAGTATGAGGTTAAAACTCTATAGTATGAAGTTAAAAGCCTATAGTATGTTAGAGAGATAATTTGGAGAATTAACATTTCATTTATAGAACTATTGGAATTCTTGGTAATTCTCTAAGAAGGAAATGGGTACAGGAAAGTTAAGCCAAATTTATTCAGGAAAGACACTCTAAATGGCAACAAGAGTAAATACACTTTTCCAAAGTGTTCTTCAGTTCTTATAAACAACTTACACTGATTTTGGACTTAGGAAAAACCTGAAATGGTAGTAAAATGGTCATAGCTTCAGCACAGACTTACTATAAGTCAGGACTCCTAAAATGGGAGGTGTATGAGCAGGTTTAAAAGATCCAGACAATCTTACATATTTAATTAGTGACAAACAGAACTGAACACGAGTCCCCAAAGAATCTCTGCAAGAAAAAGTTTTATGCTATTAATTTCCTAAAATCACATTTGTAAAAATTACATATTTTTATAAAAGGAAAGATAGTATTTACCTTGGACTGATTTCAAGCTACAGAAAAGTTGCACGTTTAGTACTGATAGCTTTTCTCCCCGAGACAGTTGAGAGGAGGTTGCTGACCTGATGGCCCGGCATCAGGTAACGCTTCAGTGTGTCAGTTCTATGAACAGAATATATACAGACAATAACACTAAGAAAATTGATATGGTATTACTGTCTAATCCCCAGACCTCACTCAGGTGTTGCCAGTTAATGTTGTTCATGGAGAAGTTAAATCAGTTTCAGGCCATGTGTATTTGTTGGGTTTATTATACTCCAGTTCCTAACACTTTTTCTTTAGTTTTTCTTTGAGTTCTGTGATCTTGAAATGTTTGCATATTGCATATGTAATTTTGTGCAATATTTCTCAGTTTGGGTTTATCTGATCTATCATGATTACTAGCTTCAGACTGTGTATTTTGATGTATTTGTCACGGGTATGATGCTTTAGTCTTTGGTTTACATTATATTAGGTCCCATATGATTTCAGTTTTCCCATTACTTGAGAAGCTAACTCTATTCACTTGATTAAATCAATCGGTGTCTACTAAAGTCTTCCTTTGGGAGAGTACTATATTTTCTCCATTGAAGTAATAATTTTGATAAGAGGTAAATTAAATCTGTGTAAGTCCTCTTCCTTAAAAACTTAACTCCACTGATTTTTCTGAATTGAATGAATTATTATTGTCACCTAATGGTACAATTGTTATTCCTTTATTTCTTCTACTTTTATTTGTTTCATTTTTATTGCAAAAGATACCTTTCTCTTCCATTCATTCTATCACTCATTGATACCACTATGAACTCATGAGTCAGTGTTTTATTCAATAGATTATTTTGATGCACACATTCTTGTAGGTGTTCTTCCACAGGAACCTCTTTAAGATGAGTTCTGTGTCTTTTTGACATATTTCTATCATTCTTCAATCTTTCTTTTTTCTAAAAAGCTGTGCTCCCTTTTTGTGGGGAACCAAATTTATGAAGCAAATCCAGTGCTAGGTACTCATCAGTTTTGGACAGAGCTAGAAAATATATGTAAATATACATTCTCATAGACTTCTACATTTGTACTCTTCTCTACATATTTGTATGTTCACACCCATTGTTCTAATTGTAATCCAGTATTACAGTGTTCTCCATAGCTGTATCCTTTTCCTATGTGAATCTCCTTTGTCTGACAATGATAAAGCTGGCTTTCAATATTCTCAATATAATTACTTACTAAATTAGTCTCTAGAATATGGAGCCAGTCTTGGTTTGTCACCACTGTCTCCCCGTCCCCTTTAGCATCTCTGCTCTCAGATTCAGCTCTGATCCTTCATGCTGGGCCTGGCCCATTTTTCACCCTTCCATCTTCCCGCATGACCCCCATTCCTCGGTAGACTGCCCATCAGCTCCCACCTATTTTTTTTTAACTGAATTATTATGTCAGAAGGGAAAGGGGGGGGAGGTAGAAAGGATAAAAGAAAAGAAAGACTTTTCAAAATGTAATTCTGGGGCACCGGAGTGACTCAGTGGGTTAAAGCCTCTGCTTTTGGCTCAGGTCATGATCCCGGGGTCCTGGGATCAAGGCCCGCATCGGGCTCTCTGCTCAGTGGGGAGCCTACTTCCCCCTCTCTCTCTGCCTGCCTCTCTGCCTACTTGTGATCTCTGTCTGTCAAATAAATAAAATCTTTAAAAAAAATGTAATTCTGTACCATATTCATTCTAGCCTACCGTGAATTAATTTTAAAATGATAAGAATTTAAACACACTGTGATTCTTTTCTACCTGAATTTTTTTTAAAGATTTTATTTATTTATTTGACAGACAGAGATCACAAGTAGGCAGAAAAGCAGGCAGAGAGAGAGGAGGAAGCAGGCTCCCCGCTGAGCAGAGAGCCTGACGCAGGGCTCGATCCCAGAACCCCAGGATCATGACCTGAGCCGAAGGCAGAGGCTTTAACCCGCTAAGCCAACCCGGCACCCCGCTACCTGAAATTTTGCTTTACATAGCCAGATGTACAGACCATGGGATACCTTTGCTTACCTTATAAATGGTTAATTTTGTTATGTTACCCATCTTATGTAAGCAGCTGTTTTATTCATAACCAATATGGTAACATTATTGCATATTGAGTAAGACAGTATCTTTCTCTTGGACTACACAAGTGAGAAGCAGACCTGTATCACAGTATTGTGTTCCTGTTCATCCTTTGTAACAACTGGTATTTTTTTTTTAAGATTTTTTTTTAAAGATTTATTTATTGATTGATTTTTGAGAAAGTGAAGGCAAGAGATCATGATTAGGGAGGGGCATAAGAGGAGGGAGAGGCAGACCCCCACTGAACAAGGAGCCCAACCTGGGGCTTAATCCCAGGACTCTGGGATCATGACCTGAGCAGAGGCAGAGGCTTAACCACCTGAGCCACCCAGAATCCCTATCCCACCTTGTCTATAAAAGCATCATCACCCTTCTGTGCTCATCTGCTTTTTTCCCATCTTTCTTGGGATTTCTAGCTGGGAATAAGTTGCACAATGAGACTGTCATTCTCATCTCTGATGGTGAGTTTACTCAAGAGAGAATATGGATACAAAGATCTAGCTAATCCAAGCATAGTAAAACTGTTCCCCAAATGTTGAGCAGTGTTCTTGCCTCCAGCTTTTAGAATCCTGTCCACCACACTCAGAGTGTTTCACTAAGAGCCATTACGACTCCATATAACGACATACACCCATGTGCACACATCCGCACATTCATCCTTACGTCTTACGTATACGTTTAAGAGGTGCTTGTGCTCACCTCCCATGGTTTTCATCATTCTTAGAATGATACCTTCAACATTTGGGCACTGGTAAAAGCCAGAACTTTGGGATATTAGTATATGCCATCCATTCTCAAGTGTGATGCTTTTGTCCCGAAGGGGAAAAAGAACAGGTTTGTGATGTGAAAAAAAAAAATGCTTTTTTATGTATAAAGCACAACTATGCCTACAGTACACACACACACACACACACACACACACATGTTCCCATACCCACAGTGTATCTATGGCATTAAAACATGGGAAAAAGGTAATTAGGAAAAATAAATGTGCAATAAAATATTCCTTAAGGGGCAATAATGAGAAAGGTTTGAGACTTGCTGCTGTATGCCTATCACTTTGAAAAGAGTCTCTGTCATCATCAGTGAAATAAAATGTCATCTTGTTTGGAATTTCACTTTTGCTCTGTGGCCTTCTGGCTCTGCTCTCCTATCAGTTGAGGTGGCTTAAAGTATGTCTGAGAGTTACAGGTCATTTAATTCTTTAACAGGTAGTAGACTAACCTTTAGGTTTTATAGATTTCAGAGACAATCCCTCTGGATAATACAGCATGGCAACTCTTGAAGAGATGGTTATATATTGAAAGTTAGTAATTCCCTAATTTAGGGATATCAAAATTAGTTAATTAGTCAGCCAGTTATATATTTATTCATGTTTAATGGGCAGGGTTTAATGGGAGATGCTAGCTGAGGAGAAGCTAGTTAGAATCTTATATTCATTCAAAAGCTATGGGATGGTTATTAAGAGTAGCATAGCAAGTCATAATCTTATTAATATTCTAATACCCAAATCACTCCTTCAATATAGAAAGACTACGAGGCACTAAGCCAGGCTGTGAGATTACAGCTTTAAATAACACAAAGTTCGTGTTCTTAGGATTTTTACCATGTAACAGCAGATACTGTGCAAAGGAAACAAGCAGTTACTCATCACGTATATGCACTGACCAACACATTCCTGAATGATATATAGAAAAATAAAATGTAATTTCAGGGACGCCTGGGTGGCTCAGTTGGTTAAGCAGCTGCCTTTGGCTCAGGTCATGATCCCGGTGTCCTGGGATCGAGTCCCACATCGGGCTCTTTGCTCTGCAGGGGGCCTGCTTCTCCCTCTGCCTCTGCCTGCCTCTCTGTCTGCCTGTGCTTGCTCTTGCTCTCGCTCTCTCTGACAAATAAGTAAATAAAATCTTTTTAAAAAAATGTAATTTCATTACTGTCTTGTCCTTATTGTAATTAACTTATGTTATTTTTCTACGATATTATATCTACTATATTAAGGAAATGGGATGAAATTTATAAAGGAAATAATGTGGAATGGAAGTGCTACTGTATCTTTGTTTACAAACAGCTGTGCCGTGATACCTATATGCGATCAGAGTATCACAGGACTTTATAGCTAAAAAGAATACCACCTAGTCTGTTCACAGTGTGAAGTAGTTAATCTTCAAAAATATTTCCTGGGGCACCTGGGTGGCTCAGTCCTTAAGCGTTTGCCTTTGGCTCAGGTCATGATCCCAAGGTCCTGGGATATATAGCCCTGCATTGGGCTCTCTGCTCAGTGGGAAGCCTGCTTCCCCATTTCCTACTCCCCCTCCTTGTATTCCCTCTCTTGCTGTCTCTTTCTGAAAAATAAATTTAAAAAAATCTTAAAAAAATATATTTCCTTATAGCACTATAAGGAGTTATTTGCTTGAATATCCATCAAACCTGCTTCTTGTACTACAGCAGGGGGGAAACAGACGGGCAGAGGCCAGTTATCTGTGCTTTGAAGAACAAAAGAAAGAAGGTTGTATTCTGTACCAAGACTAAAGTAATATACAATAGGCAGTAATCAGATAAACTCTGGACCCAAAGCAACGTTGGGCTAAAGAATAAACATTTTTGTCATTTTTCAGAGTTTAGAAGATTATGATGGACATAGGGCTCAGAGATCCAAAATTTGTTGAACTTTTGGTGGCTGAAACAAATTTTTCAAAATGCATTGTGGAACATGGAGAGTCAGAAAAGACTTGAGGCATATAGTTCTTCATGGTAATATAATTTAAAGGGTGGTTTCACTTCTAGACTTATTGTTTGGGGATACAAGAGGAGATCTAGAAAACCTATTATGCACGAAAAGTTATTTTTCTTCTATATATTCTGCTCATCTCTATGGCTGGTAAAAAGCTGATGCTTTTTTATTGATGATTGAAAATTATGTAACATTATGCAGAAGGAAGAATTTTGATCTATAATTTTTAAATGGGGAATGGCATAATAGGAACGGTGAGCCCTCTGACATATAAAATTGGCATCTGAAAAACCTTCCCTCCAAGAAGTTCAAGCATATGTGATTGGAATCTGGTTTTATCAAGGCTCACAGCAGTGAGTACTAAAAACAACTTAATAGCTATAGAAATTGAATAATAAAAGTTAGTAGATCTTTTACTTTTTATTTTTTTTTAAAGATTTTATTTCAGGAAGAGAGAGCAAGAGAATGTGCAGGCACACACACGCGTGCGAATGTATGGGGGAGGGGGAGAGGGAAAAGCAGAATCCCCACGGAGAGGGAGCATGACGCCAGACTCCATCCCAGGATGGGGGGATCGTGGCTCGAGGCCGAGGCAGACGCTCAACCGACTGAGCCACCCAGGTGCCCCTAAATTAGTAGATCTTTTAAAAATTAAAATTAGATCTTAACATTTCATTGAGACAGCTGTCCCATGAAATTTCTCCCAGTTTTAGGTAGATAATTGTGTCTTTAATATTAATGAATTCACATAAGAACTTTTAAACACTGCATAATACTGTCTATTATTTTAAAACCTTTCCTTAAAAATGATGGGCCATGAATAAATGCATTAACAAAATAATTAAGTAATTTACTGACAAATAAGCAAAAGAGATTAGAGTTGTAATTAGAGAAGCTTTATATTCCCTTAAATTATTATATAATTATATACACAGAGAGAAAGAGTCAGGTTAGAGAGAAGACCATTTTAACATTCACAGGAAGTATACTGACTTCTGAAATTGGTGATCATCACAGGGATAAGATTCTGCATTTTCAGGGGAAGGTGTCCCTTTTCAGAGCTCTTCAGTCAATATCAGACACATTTCCTGAGTCCTAGGTACAAAGTCTTCTTCAAGGTATAACAATAGGTAGGTTAAATTAGTACTTCAGTTATCACTGTAAATTCAATTTCCTTAACTCTTAAATAAAGTTAGTCTTAGTATAGCCAGTCTTAGAAACTGGCAGTTGACTCCAGCCATTATGATAGAGTGAGCTGATACGGAAAGAACCACCTTATGTTTTTTAAACACATATAGATGTTAGATAAAATAAGAAATATTTTAAAGTGTGTATACATAACTGAGTTTGATACCTTCTGTTAGAAATGAACAAGAGAATAGCAGCCAGTACTTCATCATCTTACAGTGTCACAAAAGCCCAACAAAGAGAGAGAGAGAGAGAGAGAGGAGAGAAGTCAGGCTTTGTGTTATAAATAATTAGCTGAGCTAGAGCCTTATTATCTGCATAAAGACAAAAACAATGACGAATGGGGACTTGAAAAGAAAAAAAAGTACACTGATTCATTATTTCAGAAAAGAGCAAAAGGGTTTGCTGACTTTTATGACTTTAGGTGAAAACTTTCCTCTTTGAAAAATTGGAACCTCATGGTAGCACCTTGCTGTAGGGTCCAAATTCCATGACCAAATAGTGAGGGACATCAGCTGAGAAATCAGTATATAAACACTGATCCGGACGCATAGGGCGTTGGCGGTGGTGAATGCAAAATGGTCTTCAGGAGGGTCATCCTGCAGTCCAAAACACAGGGACTCCATGGAAAGTCCTGCCTGCTGAGGATATGTAAACTCTGACTCAAAGACCTCAACACATGGCATAGAAATGAACTGTCCCAGAGAGTGGAGGATGAAGAAAATTGGTGACTTATGCCTTGAAATGTAGACATCAGAAAAAACGTGAAAGGGAAGAACAAGTAACTCATTATCCTCAAAGGAGAAAGAAAAATGCAGGCCGATTCAAAAAAGAATCAAATAGAAATTATAGAAATGAAAACCATGGGCATTAAAATTCACAATAAAATAATAAAACCTCATGGTACGGTTTGAATTATTCACTAGCCATAGTTGTATAAAGAATTATTGAATGATAAAAAAAAAGAATTATTGATTGGTAAGAACACTTCGAACTCACATCAGCACAGCAGTGGATACAAGAAAAGATAATTTAGACATGTAGGAAGAAGGAAAAAGTGCTAAGAAATAATAAAAAGGTTGGGGCAAAATATATTTCCAGTAATTAAGGGCTTGGACTTTAGGTAATTTTTATGAGATGATAGTAATGATTGTATTTTTAAAATTTTTTGACTGCCTCCCTTCAGAGACAATCACTGTCCTGACTTTTCTTGATTTTCTGATTTATTTTTTTAGTTTTTATATTGATTAATTTTTCTTTCTTTTGAATTTTTTTTTAAAAAACTTTTATTTCAATTCTAGTTGTTTAACATTCAGTACAGTATTAGTTTCAGGAGTAGAATACAATGACCCATCACTTAGAAACAATACCTAGTGCTCATCATATCAAGTACTCCTTAATATCCATCACAGCCCACCCCCAACACACCTCTCTCTATCAACCCTCTATATCAACTCTGTAGTTAAGTCTCTTGTGGTTTGTTTTCTTCTCTCTTCTTTTTCTTTTTCTAAATTTTTCTCCCCCTTGTCATCTGTTCTTCTGTTTTGTTTCTTAAATTCCACCTATGAGAGAAATTTTATACTATTTTCTCTTCTCTGATTGGCTTATGATCACTTAGCATGATACACTGTAGTTCTATCCATGTCATTGCAAATGGAAAGATTTTATGCTTTTTGATGGCTGAGTAATATTCCATTGTAAGTATATAACTATAGTGGTGATTTCTTACAGAAAATAGATCAAAGAATTTTTAAGTCATTCAAAATTTTTTTGAGATTTTACTTATTTATTTTAGAGAATGAGAGCAGAGCAGGGTGAAAAGCAGATAGGGAGGGAAAGCAGGGAGAAAGAATCCCAAGCAGACCCTATCCTAAGCCTAGAGCCCAACTTGGTGCTTTATCTTATAACCCCGAGAACATGACCTGAGCCAAAACCAAGGGTCAGACGTTTAACCTACTGAGCCACCCAAGCTTCCCTAAGGTCATTCAAATCTAATTCAAGGAAAAGCAAAATGCCTTCTGCCTGCTTCTAATAATTTTTAATTGGCTTTGCCTTTAAATAAAATGTTCTTAAAATAATCACACATATCATTTCTAAATGTATTACTATATACTAAACATGTCACTAAGCACTTTACATTTATTTATCTCCCTCAGTTTAATTAAGTTCCCCTTTATTAAAGCAAAGGAAACTCAGGAAAACAGAAGTTTTAGAGGGAGTCTAAGTAACTTGAGTAACTTGAAAAATCTTTAGACAATTCGGAGCTGGGTTATAGATTCCAATTGTAATTATCTGGCTCTAGCCCATGTTCTTAGCGACTGTCCTACACTGCACTTCTTAAAAAATGAAATTTCAGGTTTTCGTATAATGAAGACAAGTATTTTGAAGCTAAGTAAAAAGAAAACTTCCTGACCAAAATCCTTTAGACAAAATTCTTAAATCAATGCTTTTCGAAACACAAATATCCTCCCCAAATTACCATGGTTTTAACTGGTTTTGCTTACCAGATATCTGAACCCCTTTCTGAGGCTCTCAGCATGTGATCCAGAGGGTCAGACAGTTTAAATCAGTCCAATTACCTTGACAATTGACAGAGACAAATGTTTTTTATTGTGACAGATCAAAAAAACCACTTAGGTTCTCTTACAAAATCCTCTGCCTTCTACCTCATCCAAGCATCCAAGATCTGTTGACAGTAACTGACATCTTTCAGTTTTTAAGACTTGCATGATTTTCATACTCAAAGGACAAAATAAATAAGAAGAATAATGGATTTTTAAGCCACAGACTAAAAAATATCCATGAATTCAAATAATATAAAATATTATTGGATGAATGAATAATTGGGGGAAGAGGGATTGCTCTCCCTTACCATAGACTTTCCAAATCACCATTAAGCAAACAGCACAGTACTAACTGCCATAGGCAAATCTCAACAATGGACGGTAAATTCATGGATTAAAGTATAGGAAATAGGATATTGCATTTTTTAGTGTTTCCCCCTAAGAATTTTATTAATTCCGAGGGGAAAAATAGTAACTTTACACTGAAAAAGCCCAGAAGACACTGTCTTAATCAAGTAATTAATATTAACATTGCCTGAAATAAGACACATCTTCATTCTTTCAGTAGTGCCAAGCTGGAGAAACTCTGCTCTAGTCAGTGATTATTTAACTCTTTGAGGTGCTCCATGTGGCCCCAGAATTGATTGTATGCATAATATGGCTTCTTTATTCTTTGTCATGCCATCTGTATATGTCATGTCATCTCAAATATATGTGCCAAATTTAATAAGAAGCAGTACAGCTGTTTTTGTGTGGTGTACAAACAGAAAATTAGCATAAATTTAATTGAACTTGTGTTGAAAAAGAATACAGGTAACTTAGCCTGTGAGAACATTTTGCTTTTATCTCTTTTTCTTTGCTTTTCCTTTTTTTATGTTTTTCCCCACAAACACACTCCCTGCTTTTCAGTAGATAGAGTGTTGCAAAACAGTATCATGAAAACTGCACTCGGAGCAGAAGAGGACAGAAATACTGGTTGCCACTTTACTGTCTCTCTTTCAGTGACTTTAGGGTTTTTGCTCAGTGACTAGCAAAAGTCAATCTCTTTAAAGAGTTTTCTATTCTTCTGATTTTTTATAAACTTAGATGCACCCTCTTCCAGAACAAATCCAAGCAGTTCTTTAGAATAGGCCTCTTAAGAGGTTCCTGGGTATCTCATTAGGTTATCTTCCTTCCATTCAGGTCCTCATCCTGGAGTTCTGGGATCCATCCTGAGCCGTGCATCCTGCACCCAGCTTCCCACTCAGCAGGGAGCGTGCTTCTCTATCTCCCTCTGACTCTGCTTGTGTGCTCTCCCTCTAATAAATAAATAAAATCTAAAAAAAATAAATGGTCCTCTTAGAAGACTGCAAAACAGTCATTATGATTATGGTTTTTTTATTTCTGTCTGTGCTAGCTATGGATTAGCTATATGTCCATGGAAAGATTAACTCTCATGCTATACTTTTCTCACATATAAAATTAAAAACATAAAATTCCCACTTCTTTAGGTTGCTGTGAGGATTAGCTATAAATCCTATAGAATACTGCCTGACACATTAAAGTCTCCATTTGAATTTCTGCATTATTATTTTATTTTATTATTATTCAAAAGGAGGCTACTCTTTGTAAAATAGCCAGGATTGAATTTAAGGCACAAGGAGTCTCTTAAAGTCTGGTTCATTCAGAGTGTCCTTCTGGGGTCTGCATAGGCAAACATGTAGAACTGATAGGTTTTTCCTCAGGTTACTAAGGACCATCTATATCTCTTCTTCGTGAAGACTTTTTACCATAAGAATTTTTCATCCATTTTCCTCATTTTTTTTTTCCAGGTCCCCGAGGTTCAGATTACCTTGTTCTGGCCTCCCAGGGCCTTTCTTACAGATAGATATACTTAATCACTAGCAGTAGATAGTGCTTTTTGATGTTAGAGCTAAAATGTACGGTAATCATGGAGATATTTTGGGCTTGCATGGGTAATTTCATATATTTATAAGACTTGATCTCAAATTTATGACTGCATGAAATTTGAACCACAAAATAGGTTTAAAGATTTATTCCCATATTATTTTGTATTTGTCTCAAAGCTGGCCATCTGGGATCTCTCTGCTGCCTAGAAATAACCTCCCTTTACTCATTTCTAAACCAGGACATTTGCTAAAACCTTTACTTGGGGAACCTGAGTCTCTAAAATGTGATCTTGTTTTAAATGTTGTAATTAAAATGCAATTATTCTTGTCTAAAATGGGATATATTAACTAAATGCATGCACTTTTGTTCTGTATGTTACATCCAGAATGAAATCAAAAGCTTCTTTTTAAATCTGAGCCCCTTTCTATTTTTGTAACTCTAAATACATTATTTTCTTTGCATTTTGACTTGCTTTTGTTACATAACTTGATAGATTATAATGACTATCGTTTTCATTAGAAGTTTAGAGAATTGTATAATTTAAAATATGCTCTTAAATTAGGACAGGTTTTTGAAGTTTATTTTAAGTTTTTTTTTTCTTTTCCTTCACATTTTGGGTTTTTAGTCTCATTGTACACACCAGAGAATAAAGCAGAAAGACATAATGTAGTACATATGAAACCAATCCTACAATTATTACCACTTTTTATAGGATGGAAGTAAATGAGATACTCTGTTCAATGATGCCTCTCAAAAGACCTTAAAATCTTTTAAGTGTTGTTAATAAACATGATGTGTAAAATGCTTAAAATTATGAATTGCTGGGGCGCCTGGGTGGCTCAGTGGGTTAAGCTGCTGCCTTCGGCTCGGGTCATGATCTCGGGATCCTCGGATCGAGTCCCACATCGGGCTCTCTGCTCGGCGGGGAGCCTGCTTCCTCCTCTCTCTCTCTCTGCCTGCTTTTCTGCCTACTTGTGATCTCTCTCTGTCAAATAAATAAATAAAATCTTTAAAAAAAATTATGAATTGCTTAATATACAAAGAAATACTCTCTTAATTCAGGCTACTAATGACCACAGCATGGTGAGAAATGTATTTCTCACAGTCCTAGAGGCTGCAAGTCAGAGATCTGGGTGCCAAGACTATGGTGGTTCTGGTAAAAGCACAATTCTGGGTTGTAGACTACAAACTCCTTGTTGTGTATCACCTGGCAAAAGGGAGTGAGCTGGCTTGGAAGCCTCTTCTTGTAAAGGCACTAATCCCATTCATTAGAGCTCCACCTTTATGATTTAATTACCGCTCAACTTGGCCCCCACCTTCAAAATCGTCACTTTGGGATTAGCGTCTCAACATATGAATGAGGTGGGGAAGTGTCACAAATACTGAGTCCATTGCAAATAGATTATGCAAAATATTGTAGTCAGGCAGTTTCCTTTACCATGAATTTAGGTACTGGAGTTGGAAAATGTCTATCTGAATTTTAATAAGCAAAAGAAAGTTATTTGGGGATTTATTGTTTTTCTAAAGTGTGCAGATCAGGAACAAATGGGTTATCATGGAAAGTACAATTTTTTTGTACTTGCCATAATGTTCTTCATTTTTGTAAATTTTTTACCCAACCTCCTACTCGAGTAATTTGTGAAGACTGTATAGACTTTCTGAAACTATCTCAGAAAGTTTTAAGTAACAAAGAAGTAAAATGAAGCTGAACAATATCTATCTATACATCCCCTCTTCCTCCCTCCATCCATCTATCCGTCCATCTCTATAGCTATCTACCTAACTTAATTCAGTTTTGTAGAGCACTCTTTATAATCCTAGATAGCCATATGTTTATTCTCCGTGAAATCGGCTCTCTGATGGTAGTAAGGAACCTGTGCCATATTTATTAATACATAGCTGTCCTGTAGGCGTCATTTATTTATCTAGGTGTATGTTCAGATTTGGTGTACTCAAAATGATGATTAAGTCAGCCATATAAACATGCATTCACTTTTTAAAGTTTTTCTTTTAATTTCTTTTCTTTTAATTCCACTGTAAGGTTAACATACAGTGTAATATTAGTTTCAAGTTAACAACACAGTGATTCAGCAATTCCATTTATTACCTGTGCTCATTACGACAAGCATGGTCCTTAATCCCCATCACCTGTTTAACCCATCCCCACCCATCTTCCCTCCCGTAACCATCAGCTCTCTGTAGGGAAGAGTCTCTTTCTTTCTTTCTTTCTTTTTTTTTTAAGATTTTATTATTTACTTAACAGACAGAGATCACAAGTAGGCAGAGAGGCAGGCAGAGAGAGAGAATAGAGAGCCTGCGGAACAGAGAGCCCAGTGTGGGTCTCAATCCCAGGACCCTGGGATCATGACCTGAGCCAAAGGCAGAGGCCTTAACCCACTGAGCCACCCAGGCGCCCCAAGAGTCTGTTTCTTGCTCTCTGTCTCTCTCTCTCTCTCCCTCCCATTCCTCCTTTGTCTTGTTTCTTATATTTCACATATGAGTGAAATTATATAACTTTCGTCTTTATGACTGACTTATTTTACTTACCATTGTACTCTCTAGCTCTTGCCATTTGTCCTTGCAAATTTTCATTCCTTTTTATGGCTGAATAATATTTTATTGTAGATATGTACCACTTCTTCTTTATCCATTCATCAGTCATTGGATACTTGGGCTGCTTCTGTATCTTGGCTATGGTACATAATGTGGCAATAAATATAGGGGTACAGGTATCCCTTTGAATTGGTGTTTTGTATTCTTTGAGTGAACACAGAGGGGTGTTAGGTTGGTAGGTTGTAGGATAGTTCCATTTTCACTTTTAGGGGAACTTTCATACTGTTTCCCACAGTGGCTGCACTAGTTTGCATTCCCACCAACAGTGCAAGACTATTCCTCTTTCTCCACATCCTTGCTGACACCTATTGTTTCTTGTGTTTCTGATTTTAGCCATTCTGACAGGTATGAGATGGTATCTCATTGTGGTTTTGATATGCATTTCCATGATGATGAGTGATGTTGAGCATCTTTTCATATGTCTGTTTGCTATCTGGATGTCTTTTTTGGGACCCTGAAATCACCACTTGAGCCAAAGGCAGGCGCTGAACTGACTGAGCCACCCTGGCATTCCTACCCTTCCTCTTATTGGTGTGATGCCCATTGATTGAATTGTAAATATTGAACCACCCTTTCAACCCAGAAATATATCTCACTTGATCATCACAAATGATTTTTTTAATGTATTGTTGGATTCAGTTTGCTAATAATTTGTTGAGAATTTCTGCATCTGTGTTCATCAGGGATTTTGGCTCATAGTTCTTTTTTTTAGTGGTTTCTGTATCTGGTGGTGGTGTCAGCATAATGCTGGCCTCATAGAATGAATTTGAAAGTTTTTCTTCCTCTACTATTTTTTGGGGATAGTTTCAGAAGAATATATATTTATTCTCCTTTAAATGCTTGGTAGAATTCACCTGTAAAACCATCTGGTCCTGGACTTTTGTTTTTTGGGAGTTTTTTTGATTACTGAGTCAGTTTCTTTGCTGGTTATTGATCTGTTCAAATTTTCTATTTCTTTCTGTTTCAGTTTTGATAGGTTATGTTTCTAGGAATTTATGTAGGATTTTTTTAGGTTGCCCAGTTTGTCAGCATATAGTTTTCATAATATTCTCTTATGATTGATTGCATTTCTGTTGTGTTGGTTATTTTTCTCTCTCATTTGCCATTTTATTTATTTGGCTCCTATTTCATTTTTTCTTGATAAGCATGGCTAGTGGTTTATCAATTTTACTGATTTTTTTTCAAAGATTCAACTCCTGTTTTATTGATATGATTTATTTTTTAATCTCTATGTAATTTATTTCTTCTCTGATCTTTTTAAAAATTTCATTTACTTATTTGAGAGAGAGAGAAAGAGAATAGAAGAGAGAGCAAGGGGGAGGATCAGAGGAAGAAAGAGAAGCAGGCTCCATGCTGAGTAGGAAGTCCAACATGGGCCTCAATCCTAGGCCCCTAGGATCATGACCTTAAGTGACTGAGCCACCCAGGTGCCCCAAATATCTGCTCTAATCTTTGCAATTTCCTTCCTTCTACTGGTTTTCCATTTTTTTGTTTTTTTGTTTGTTTGTTTTCTAGCTCCTTTAGGTATATGGTTAGGTCGTTTATTTGAGATTTTTCTTGCTTCTTGAGGTAGGCCTGTACTACTATAAAATTCCCTCAAAGAACTGTTTTTGCTCTATCCCAAAAGTTTTGGAACCAATATATTTTCATTTTTGTTTGTTTTTAAGTATTTTTTTTTAGTTTCTTTTTCTATTTCCTGGTTGGCCCATTCATTGTTTAGCATGTTATTTAACCTCCATGTACTTGTGGTCTTTCCAGATTTTTCTTATGATTGACTTCTAGTTTCATAGTCTTATGGTCAGAAAAGACACACTCTATCATTTTGATCTTTTTAAATTTGTTGAGGCTTCTTTTGTGACCTAATATGTGGTCTATTCTGGAGAGTGTTTCATGTGCAATTGATAAGAATATGTATTCTACTGTTTTTAGGATGGAATGTTTCAAATATATTAGTTAAATCTATTTGGTTCAGTGTGTCATTCAAAGCCATTGTTTACTTGTTGATTTTGTTTAGATGATCTTTTGATATAAGCAGGGTGTTATTGTTATTTATTATTTATTGTTATTGTTATTTATTGTTGTTATTATTATTTATTGTTATTTATTATTATCGATTAGTTTCTTTATGGTTGTTATTTATTGTTTTATGTATTTGAATGCTCCCATGTTGGATGCATCAATATTTACATTTGTTATATTGTCTGTTGTTACACTCTTTGTTTTAAAGTCTAGCTTTTCCAATGTAAGTGTTGCTATTCCAGTTTTCTTTTGACATCCACTTGCATGATCAATGTTTCTCCACTCCCTTACTATCAACATGTAGGTCTCTTTAGGTATAAAATGAATCTTTGTAAGCAACATATAGATGAGTCTTGGTTTTCTTGGTTGTTGTTTTGTTTTGTATCTGCTTTCTGCCTCCATGTCTTTTGGTTGGAACATTTAGTCCATTTACATTCAAAGTAACTATTGATGGATAGGTATTCATTGCCATTTTATTACCTGTTTTGTGATTGTTTCTGAAGATTTTCTCTGATCCTTTCTTTTCTTTCTTTTATGGGTCCTGCTAATTTTCTTTAGTGATATATTTAGATTTCTTTCTCTTTATGCTTTGCATATTTATTAGTGGTTTTTGATTTGTAGTTATCATTAGATTTTAAATAACCTCTTCTGTATATACCAGTCTATATTAAACTGATGGTCATTTAAGCTTGAAACCATCTTTATTCCTCTCCTCCTCACATCTTAGATATATGAGTCATATTTTACTGCTTTTATTTTGTGAGTTCCTTGAATTATATGTTACAGTATTCATTTTTACTGCTTTTGTGTTTCCTGTCTTCATATTGTCACTTTTGGTCTTTCCTCTCCATTCAGAGTCTCCTTTAATATTTATTACAGGACTGGTTTAGTGATCATAAACTCCTTTAATTTTTGTTTGTCTGGCAAACCCTTTATCTCTCCTTCTATTCTGAGTGATAGCCTTGATGGAGAGAATATCCTGGGCTGTAGATTTTTCCCATTAAGTACTTTGAATATATTATGCCATTCTCTTCTCCCATCCAAGTACTAACCAGGCCCGACCCTGCTTAGCTTCCGAGATCAGACGAGATCGGGCGCGTTCAGGGTGGTATGGCCGTAGACATGCCATTCTCTTCTGTCTTGGAAAGTTTCTGCTGGAGAATCCCATGCTAACCTTGTGGGGTTTCCCTTGTATGTTACTGAATTCATTCTTCCTTTTTTTTTTTTTTTTTTTTTTTAAGGTTTACTGATCTATTTTAGAGAGAGAGCACATAAGTGAGTGGGGGTTAGGGGGCCTGAAGGACAGAATCCTCAAACATTCCCTGCTGAGCATAAAGCCTGGCATAGGGATTGATTCCATGACTCATGAAATCATGACCTGAGCCAAAACCAAGGGTCAGACGCCCGATCTACTGATCCATCCAGGCATCCCAACTGTCTTCTTTTGTCTTGCTGTTTTTAAGATTTTTTTCTCTGTCACTATATTTTGCCATTTTAATTATAATATGTCATGGTGTGGATCTGCTTTAGTTGATTTTGTTGTGGGTTCTCCATGCATCCTGGATCTGGATATCTGTTTCCTTCCTCAGATTAGAGAATTTTTTAGCTATTATCTTTTCTATAAATTTTCTGCTCCCTTTTCTTTCTCTTCCTCTGGGACTCCAATAATGCACATGTTACTGTGTTTGATGGAGTACCTGAGTTCCCTAAGCCTGTTCTCATTTACATCATTCTTTTTTCTCTTTTGTTCATCTTGATTACTTTGTCTGTCTTCTAGGTTATTAATTTGTCCCTTTGTTTCTTCCAGCCTTGTTCCTCGGATCAGGAATGTTTCTAATTTCACTTACTGCACTCTTCATCTCTGGTTGGTTTTTTTTGTTGTTGTTGTTGTTTTTTTTAATCTCTTTGTTAAGGGTTTCACTGATGTCTTCCACTCTTTTATCAAGTCTATTGAGTATCCTTATGATCATTGCTGTAAGTAGTCCTTCAGGAATGTTACTTATATCTGTTTCCCTTAGATCTTTGGCTGTGGCCCTGTCCTCTTCTTTCATTTGGGAAAATTTCTCTGTCTTCTCTTTTGTCTATATTTCTGTGCCTGTTTCTCTGTGTTAGGGAAGTCAGCTTTGTCTCCTATTCTTGAGTGCAATGGCCTTATGAAGAAGACGTTCTGTAGTGTCTTGCCGTGTAGTGTCCCCTGATCCGAGGACCTGGTTCTTCTGGTAGTGTCTCCACTATGTGCTGCATGTGCTCTATTTTGTTCTAGCCACTTTATCCTTCAGGCCATCCACCTGCAAAGGCTCTCTTTGCCTGTTGTGGGCAGTGTCTGGCTTGAAGGGTGGCGCATTTTAACTAGTTGTGCTATGGTTTGCATGTGGAACGAGATCTGTCACCACTGCCACCAGCTGAAACTGAGGCTCTAAAAACTCCTATGTTGGGGGATGTGGTGTGAGCAGGGATGAGCCTGTCTTCTGGGACAAAGGGCCCACGCTAGCAGTGAGACAAGCCTGACTCGGAAGGGTGGTTCCTCTGGAGTATGGAGGGCAGGGCTTGTGTAAGCAAGTTGGGTGTCTGGTGTTGGCCCTGCTATGGTTTCCACAGGTTGCCCTGTGCTTATACTGAGGGATGGGAGAAGAAAATGGCATCCACCAGTTCCTTTGTACTCAGAGAGGTCTCTCTGTGAATGCTTCCTCTCAGGAAGGAGCTCTGTGATGATCAAATACCTACCCACTGTGTGCCCCAAGCACTCTTCAGATCACTCCTTCCAGGCTTATGTCCCTGGGCCATTTGCCCTGCCTTCTAAAAGCAGCCCCAATGCCCTTGGGTTCTCCTTGAACCAAGCCTCCTAGACCTTTAGAACTCCAGACTTTACACCCCACTGGTTGCAAGAACTTATGAAATTTGGCTGTTCTTGCTTTCTAAGACAAATATTATGGGGATTTGTTTTCCTCTTGTATTCTGTGTGTTAGTCTGTCTCTTGCCCTTCTGCATGACCATGACTTCATTAACTATTATCTGTTACTCACTCAAATTGCATCTCTGCACTTCCTACCTTCTTCAAAGTGGGCTCTTTTTTACCTTTAGTTGTGGCGTTTGCTCTGCCAGTATTCAGGTCTAATTCTGGGTTATTTAGGATGATTTGACAGTTATCTATTTTATTCAGGGTTTGGGATGAGCCTCGAGTCCTCCTACTCTGCTATTATCTACCCCCTAAATCATCAGTGTCACTTTTTCAATAATCATAACTAACATATTGAGTTCTTACTATGTGTCAGACACTATCCTAGGGTTTTATAAGAATAAATTTGTTTAATTCTTAGAACAGTCCTAATAAGTAGGTATTTCTTTCATTCTACTTTAGCACAGAGAAGTTAAGTCAATTGCCAGTAGCTAGTAGCTTGTGCAACCAAGAATTAAACTTAAGAACTTGGCCCTGGAGTCTTCACTTTTACTGCTACAAAATGGTTTTTTTGGCCAGGAATTGGGTAATGCCATCAAAAACAGTTTGTTTTTTTTTTTTTTTTTCTCTTTCCTGTACCTTGAAACAAAGGCTATTCTGAGTGTCTAGAATATGTGAGATGCCAGAAGTATTCTTCATCACATTCCCCTCTTTTGCTTGTTAGAGGAGGGAATGTATAGAATAGCCCAATTAATCAACATTTCTGCCATTATTTTATATAAAGCTGAACTCTCCATCTGCTTTGCTATCTAATAGAATAAAATTAAAGACTGAAGAGGAAGGATTCTGGTTAAGAAAACAAACAAAACAAAAAGCCCCAAACAAACAAACAAAAAAGGAAGTACATGGAAATCAGAAATTCTCAGAAGAATCAGAAATACTAGAAGAAAGCTGACAATCTCAGAATATAGACACAAAATCTGTATAGATGCTATGACAGAATTATTCCCAGGGCCCCTTTCTAAAGAAAGTGTCAGATAGTGGACACTTGCAAAACCTCTGATGGGACAGCTAGTATTGTTGATGGAGGTAGTTATTCCACTGGCAAGAAAATTAGTAAACTAATGCTGGCAAGATTTGTTAGTTTTTTGTGTGCATGGTATGTTACAGATTATGGTGTGATTTCCATTTTGAGTAACAAATTACCTAAAAAATCAAACACTTAGACTTTTTAGCTTGTAATCGAATTTTTTTCTTGTTAGAACACCTGTTCTGTGTAAGTACTTCATCCCATTCCTATAAAGACTACAGCATAAAAGATCACACAGACATTTGAAAAGAATTCACTTTAATCTCCCAGTGAACTAGAGAGTTTTCAAAGTGCTCACGGAAGCATTTTTAGAATTTATGGCAATTTTTTTGATACTCAGATTCCAACTTTAATAAAAAGTTTTGTATGAAAGATAGGTTCTGTTATTAAGATTAGCTTTCTCAAAATTTAGAATAATTTTGTTAAAGGATTTAAATATTTTCATGTGTGTATTTGATAACATTAAAGAGTTTTAAGTAAGAAAGTAAAGATAAAAAAAGAAAAATCAAAGGAAGGAATAAATTATGCGAAGCAAGCCTATGGGATCAGAAAGAAATGTATATATAACCAATAAGTAACACTTGTAATGTGCAAGCTATAAATACAATCTATGATTCAAAAAAGTTGCTTTAGACAGTAGGAATCAAACAAAACATATTCTAAGGGGAAAAATATAAAATCAATTGTGAAATAAGAAATAGGATTCATCAAGAAACACTTCAGGACAAAACCAAGAGCTAGATTTTATCAATTAAGATATACATCCATAGAACAAAACCGCATTATAGGAGAAAACATCATTCTGTCTTCATTGACATTAGTTGTGGTCAGTCTGTAAGAGCATGCTTAGAAGAAAGTTATTTTAAGCCGCCTGGGAAGTATTTTATTCATCAGAAGATGAGCGTGCTTGAAACAGAATCAAGGCTGTATTTATATACCAACAAGTAGGCAAACTAAGATACAAATTAAAAAGAGTTCCTTTCATAGAGAAAGATAAATGAAGAAGTGAAGTAATTATAAAACAGCCAAAATATTAATATACTATATAAAGACATCCATCAGATTATTACTCTCAACAGCACCCTTTATAGCAAATATTCTATGAAAAAAACCCTATTCCAAATATAGGATAATATATATATAAACACACACTCTCACAGTGTGATACCTGCCCTTAATGAGATTACAATCTGATTCCATTACAATTCAGAGCATTTCTACATTTAGAAGGAAAAAATTTTCAAAAATTTCCTTTCCAGATGACTACATTATGAGAAACTAGCAGCTTAAAATGTAGAGTTGCTATTTGTTTGCAATAAAGAGCTTGTCAAAGTGAAAATTTTATATGTAGGTTACATAAAATTTTATGTAATGTCTTCTTTTCATTCTTATTCCTGTTACTTCAGATTTGGAAGTGACATTCAAATGCAAAATAGCATTTCTCTTATCCTTAACTTTGTGTAAGTCTTTGAATGCTAATTTTTATTATGGCCTCACAAAGGTAAATAAAACAGTGGCAACTTCATTATTTTTATCTCACACTAGCCCATACTTACCAAAGGCAATTTTTTTCATTTTTATTTCTTTTTTTTTTAAGATTTTGTTTATTCATATGAGAGAGAGAGAAAGAGCATGAGTGAGGGGGAGGGGTAGAGGGAGAGAGGAACAGTTTCCTCTCTGAGCAAGGAGCCCAACATAGGGTTCAGTCCCAGGACCCCAGGATCATGACCTGAGCTGAAGGCAGACACTAAAACACACGAGCCACGCAAGGACCCGTGTTTCTTCTTTATATTTAGCAACTTTTTCTATCTTGATAATTCCCACCTACCATGGCATATTTATTCTGTCTGCAAGCCAATTAACACTGGTACATCAATAACAAACTCTGTCACAGTCAGTACATTCAAAACAGCCTCATCCTTACCTTCCTGGCTATCTAATTATCCTCTATCATATAGTTGGGGAGTTCCTGAAGCCAACATTCGAATTTGCCTGCCTGAATCAAAATGTGTGCTCTTTCTACTAAGACATTACACAAAGAATTCTCACTACCATTTATATCATTTATACTTTTTTTCAATTTTGTTAATTTGCTGTTATCTCTTCCAGAATTTGATGTATCTCTGGGTGTATGTGTGTGTGTTTCCCATATAGATAGATGGTATCTATTTGTCTTGTCAATGTGTGGAACATACGCAATTTCATGATATTTTGGAGAACAATGTAAAAGAATTAAGAAGAATTCTAATAGCAATAAACCTGTAGTTTCTGTTTATGACTTAACAAATATTAAAACCACCTTATGTTTTAACTTCTCTGAGTTATGTCATAAAAGAAGAGAGATAAAAGAAAACCTAAGGGCCATTTGATCCAAGTTACAAGCCATAGTAGAAATACGTTCTGCAACATCACTGTCCTGTAATTTCCACAGTTCCAAATGTATATGTCCATCTTCATTTTGTTACTCAGCCCATTGTTACATAACCTTAGTTTTCAGAAAGTTTTAGCTTCTATTAAAGTAACCTTACCTTCATTTAATAAAGCTGGTTCATTTTTGTGAAAGTTAAAAATCAACCTACAAAACAATTTCAATCACTCTCCTGTGACAACTCTTTACATACTTCAGACAGCTGTCAAATAATCCCTTAGTCATTTTTTTGTTGTTGTTGAAGCATTTTCTTGTACTCAAGCATTTCTTGTATGACATAATTTTCAGACATACAAAATAGAAAAAGTTGCTATAAACTATTTTTATAATAGTCTTTGTATATCATTTTTATTATAACTTCAACAGAAATTTATCCAAAGATAAGCTTATAAAGTCATAATTAAAAACTTTATACTGTTTTCCTATATATTAGACTCACAATAAAATGATTAAATTAAAAGACTATGCCTGACTTTTAATTCAACAAATAATGAATTTCTGAAAAATGCCATGGCAGTGAAAATTTCTTAAGGAAAATAAATGATTCCCACCACTTATAAATTCATAATCTAATTCACAAGGCAGATTATGATGCATACTATGACTGTGATGGAGATAGGATCAGATTGCTTCAGAGACAGAAATGAAGGAAATGGCAAACCAATTTGAGGGCTATAAGGGAAAGGATCTGTCAGGAGATTCTTGAGTCATAAATACCAGCTTTCAGCTTTCTAGGTGAATAAAGATGGAATTAATAGATTTACAATAAAAGTACCATGGATTTGTCCTATTTTCCTGATACTTTAACAGTTCTGATTTAGCTACTAACTTCTTGATCCCTTACTCTCACCAAACTCAATTCTTCTATCACTTAATTGCATTTAGCACAGTTCTCATTTTTTCCAGATTTCCTGTTTATTGTAGAATATATTAAAGAAAAAAGTACAGAAAATATCACAGCAAATACTTGTGTATATGGTACTCAGTTTAAAAAAATCTTAATTTTTAAGCAATTTTGCCTCTGAAAGTGGAACATTCATATCCTTTGACTAGAATTTCCTACTTTCTTTTTTCAGTTCTGTTGTTTATTTGTTTTTTATTGAAGTATAGTTAACATACAGTGTTATATTAGTTTTAGGTGTACAATGTAATGATTCAGCATTTCTGTACATTACTCAGTGTTTATCATGATAAATATATTCTTAATTTCCTTTATCTGTGTCACCCATCTCTGGGAACAGCCAGTTTGTTCTGTGTATGTAAATGTCCGCTTTTTGTTTGTCTCTTTGTTTTCTTTGTTTTGTTTTTTGAATTCTACATATGAGTGAGCTCATCTGGTATTTGCTTTTCTCTGACTTTCTTTAACATTTTACTCTCTAGGTCCACCCATGTTATTGCAAATGGTAAGATCTCATTTTTTTAAATGACTGAGTAAGATTCCATTGTATATATACCATTTCTTCTTTATCCACTTTTCAGTGGATACTTGGGTTACTTCCATATCTTGGCTATTGTAAATAATGCTGCAGTAAATATAGGGATGCATATATCTTTTTGAATTGGGGTTTTTACTTTCTTTGGGTGAATACCCAGTGATGAAATTGCTGGATCAAATGGTAATTCTATTTTTAATTTTTTGAGGAAGCCCCATACTGTTTTCTAGAGTAGCTGCACAAGTTTTTATTCCCAGGGCACAGGGATTGCTGCTTCTTCACACTCTTGCCAACAATTGTTATTTCTTGTTTTTTGTTTGTTTGTTTGTTTTTATTTGTGTTTTTTTTTTTTCAGCCATTCTGACAACTGGGAGGTGAAATTTCATTGTGGTTTTGATTTGCATTTCTCTGATGATTAGTGGTGTTGAGTATTTTTTTCCTATGTCTATTAGCCATTTGTATGTCTCTGAAAAAATGTCTATTGAGGTCCTTTGCTCATTTTTTAATTGGATTATTTGTTTTTGTGTCTGAGTTGAGTTGTATCAGTTCTTCCCATATATTTTGGATAGTAACCCTTTGTTGGGTGTATCATTTGAAAATAGCATTTCCCAGTCAGGAGTTTGTCCTTTTGTTTTGTTGATAGCTTTCTTTGCCATGAAGAAACTAAGAAACTAAGAAGCTAAAAGCATCTCAGTTTGGTTTAGTCCTAATTGTTTATTTTTGCTTTTGTTTCCCTTGTCTCAGGAGATATATCTAGAAAAATGTTGCTTTGGCCAATGTCAAAGAAGTAACTACCTTTTTTTTTTCTTGGCATTTTATAGTTTCAGGTCACATTTAGGTCTTCAATCTCTGTGTATGGTGTAAGAAAGTGGTCTAGTTTCGTTCTTTCCATGTAACTATCTACATTATTTCCTATTTTTGAAGGAAAAATGTACATAATGATATCTTCCTCCTCTTCTTTCTTTCTTTTTTCCTATTTCTTATTGGCAAAACAGTCCTCCCCTCCCCTGTTAAGTTCATTCCAAAGACACATTATGGGTAAATCTCTCCCTGCCTTAGAAAACAGTCATCAGTATAAGGTGGTTTACATATTTCTTCCAACATTCATTTTTATTGGTTGAATTGTCCCCAGATATAATGTGAAATCCTAGTTCGCAGTACCTCAGACTATGGTATTGCCTGAAAATAGAGTCATTGAAGATATAATTAATTAATTTAAAATGAGATCATACTGGGATAGGGTGGGTCCTTGATGTAGTATGACCTCTATCCTTATAAGAAGATTATGTGAATACAGAGGGAAAGGGGCATCTTGATGGCTTAGTCAGTTAAACATCTGACTCTGACTTTGGCTCAGGTCATGATCTCAGGGTTAAGAGATTGAGACCCAACTTCTGGCTCCATGATGGGTGTGGAGCCCGCTTAAGATTTTCCCTCTTTTTTTTTTCCAACACCATTTATTGAAGAGGCTGTCTTTATTCCATTGGATATTCTTTCCTGCTTTGTCAAAGATTAGTTGACCATAGATTTGAGGGTCTATTTCTGGGCTCTCTATTCTGTTCCATTGATCTATGTGTCTGTTTTTGTGCCAGTACCATGCTGTCTTGATGATGACAGCTTTGTAATAGAGCTTGAAGTCCGGAATTGTGATGCCACCAACTTTGGCTTTCTTTGTCAATATCCCTTTGGCTATACGAGGTCTTTTCTGGTTCCATATAAATTTTAAAATTATTTGTTCCATTTCTTTGAAAAAGATGGATGGTACTTTGATAGGAATTGCATTAAATGTGTAGATTGCTTTAGGTAGTATAGACATTTTCACAATATTTATTCTTCCAATCCAGGAGCATGGAACATTTTTCCATTTCTTTGTGTCTTCCTCAATTTCTTTCATGAGTACTTTATAGTTTTCTGAGTATAGATTCTTAGCCTCTTTGGTTAGGTTTATTCCTAGGTATCTTATGGTTTGGGGTGCAATTGTAAATGGGATTGACTCCTTAATTTCTCTTTCTTCTGTCTTGTTGTTGGTGTAGAGAAATGCAACTGATTTCTGTGCATTGATCTTATATCCTGACACTTTACTGAATTCCTGTACAAGTTCTAGCAGTTTTGGAGTGGAGTCTTTTGGGTTTTCCACATAGAGTATCATATCATCTGCGAAGAGTGATAATTTGACTTCTTCTTTGCCGATTTGGATGCCTTTAATTTCCTTTTGTTGTCTGATTGCTGAGGCTAGGACTTCTAGTACTATGTTGAATAGTAGTGGTGATAATGGACATCCCTGCCGTGTTCCTGACCTTAGCGGAAAAGCTTTCAGTTTTTCTCCACTGAGAATGATATTTGCGGTGGGTTTTTCATAGATGGCTTTGATGATATTGAGGTATGTGCCCTCTATCCCTACACTTTGAAGGGTTTTGATCAGGAAGGGATGCTGTACTTTGTCAAATGCTTTTTCAGCCTCTATTGAGAGTATCATATGGTTCTTGTTCTTTCTTTTATTGATGTGTTGTATCACATTGATTGATTTGCGGATGTTGAACCAACACAAAAATAAACTCAAAATGGATTAAGGACCTCAATGTGAGAAAGGAATCCATCAAAATCCTTGAGGAGAACACAGGCAGCAACCTCTTCGACCTCAGCCGCAGCAACATCTTCCTAGGAACATCGCCAAAAGCAAGGGAAGCAAAGGCAAAAATGAACTGTTGGGATTTCATCAAGATCAAAAGCTTTTGCACAGCAAAGGAAACAGTTAACAAAATCAAAAGACAACTGACAGAATGGGAGAAGATATTTGCAAACGACATATCAGATAAAGGACTAGTGTCCAAAATCTATAAAGAACTTAACAAACTCAACACCCAAAGAACAAATAATCCAATCAAGAAATGGGCAGAGGACATGAACAGACGTTTCTGCAAAGAAGACATCCAGATGGCCAAGAGACACATGAAAAAGTGCTCCATATCACTCGGCATCAGGGAAATACAAATCAAAACCACAATGAGATATCACCTCACACCAGTCAGAATGGCTAAAATCAACAAGTCAGGAAATGACAGATGCTGGCGAGGATGCGGAGAAAGGGGAACCCTCCTACACTGTTGGTGGGAATGCAAGCTGGTGCAACCACTCTGGAAAACAGCATGGAGGTTCCTCAAAATGTTGAAAATAGAACTGCCCTATGACCCAGCAATTGCACTACTGGGTATTTACCCTAAAGATACAAACGTAGTGATCCAAAGGGGCACGTGCACCCGAATGTTTATAGCAGCAATGTCCACAATAGCCAAACTATGGAAAGAACCTAGATGTCCATCAACAGATGAATGGATCAAGAAGAGGTGGTATATATACACAATGGAATACTATGCAGCCATCAAAAGAAACGAAATCTTGCCATTTGCGACAACATGGATGGAACTAGAGCGTATCATGCTTAGCGAAATAAGTCAAGCGGAGAAAGACAACTATCATATGATCTCCCTGATATGAGGAAGTGGTGATGCAACATGGGGGCTTAAGTGGGTAAGAGAAGAATCCATGAAACAAGATGGGATAGGGAGGGAGACAAACCATAAGTGACTCTTAATCTCACGAAACAAACTGTGGGTTGCTGGGGGGAGGGGGGTTGGGAGAAGGGGGGTAGCGATATGGACATTGGGGAGGGTATGTGCTTTTGGGTAAATTGGAAGGGGTGGTGAACCATGAGAGACTATGGACTCCGAAAAACAATCTGAGGGGAGTGAAGTGGTGGAGGGGTGGGAGGTTGGGGTACCAGGTGGTGGGTATTATAGAGGGCATGGCTTGCATGGAGCACTGGGTGTGGTGAAAAAATAATGAATACTGTTTTTCTGAAAATAAATAAATTGGGGAAAAAAAAAGATTTTCCCTCTACCCCCCTAAACAAAACAAAATAAAAAAAAATAAATAAAATAATAAATAAATAAAATAATAAATAAATAAAATAAAACACCCCCCCGAATAAAACAAAAAAACCGGGGCACCTGGGTGGCTCAGTGGGTTAAGCCACTGCCTTCGGCTCAGGTCATGATCTCAGGGTCCTGGGATCAAGCTCCACATCTGGCTCTCTGCTCAGCGGGGAGCCTGCTTCCCTTCCTCTCTCTCTGCCTGCCTCTCTGCCTACTTGTGATCTCTCTCTGTCAAATAAATAAATAAAATCTTTAAAAAAAAACAAAAAAACAAAAAAAACAAAAAAAACCACCAGAAGGAAGATGGTCATATGACAACAGAGGCACAGATTGGAATGTGCATCTACAAGCCTATTAATATAAAGGATTTCCAGTAAACACCAGAAGCTATGAGGAAGCAAGGAAGAATTCTTCCCCCAACAGATTTCAAGGGGTACATGGCTCTCCTGACATTTCAGTTTCAGACTTAAAGCCTCCAGAATGGTAAGACAATGAATATCTGATGTTTTAAGGTACCCAGTTTATGATACCCTGTTAATACATCCATTTATTCCAAAATATTTGTTTACTGCTATCTACCTGCAAGACATAAGGAAAATAAAGTTCCTATTATTATAGAGCTTACAAGAAAAAAGAAAGAAGCTAAATATATACTATTATAAATTGTGATAAGTACTTTGAAGTAAAACCCAGAGTGCAATGCATAATAAAACTCAAGTGGACCTTATATAGATGGAATGATCAAGAACTACCTGGCAAAATAAAGTGAAGACTAAGAAGGGTATCTCCTGGAAGAGTATGAGAAAGATCAATTTAGAAATTAAAATCAGTTAAATTTGGATTATATTTGAGTGCTATCAAAGGTTATTGAAGAGTTTTAAGAAGGGACTTAATTCATTTTAAATTTTTACAAGTTCTGTTCTATTCTGGGTGGAGAATTAATTGAGAGAAAAGTAATAAGGAAAGTGAATGAATCAGTAGGCCATTTCAGTTGACTGGATTAAATATTCCTGTGACTGAAATGGGAATAGAGAAGAATGGGTTCTTTCAGTCTGTTATCTAGAGGTAGATTCAAGACAATACAGTGCTAAATTGTATTCGAGTCTTCTAGTAGATAACTATATTTCATGATCATGCAGAAACCATCTCTGTTTTCTAACAGTAGCCAAATTTCCTATCATGGTGTTATTGTACCCTCACAATGTATAGATCTGATAGAACAAGAAAACCATATATTCCATTTTCATCTGAAAACTTAAAATATTCCTGAAGTCTCCTTTGTCAGGTACTTTCCCCCTAACTTATTAGCAGGTATTAGATACATGAAGACTAGCCTCTTGGTCATAATCTCCCAGATGTTTTCATCTTGAGAGAGTGGTGGAAGCTGGAACAGCTGGAGTCCATTGGCTGGAGGGCAGTCTAACTGTTCAATTCCTGCTATGAGACCATTACTATAGCTCTTACTTCCTGGCTGCATCAAAGCTTGGTTTTTCATTATTTGGTTGATTTGGGGAATCTAAATTTATTTAGAATAATTTCAGATTTATATTAACCGGAGTCTGATTCTATGATTTATATACAAAGAATCAGAGCACTTCCCAGCTTTTGTTTGAAACATCTGAGTGAATGGTGTTACAGCCTGAGGAATTAGGAGAAAATGGGGCAGGCACAGGCTTATGAGTGAAAGTGAAGAATGGAGCTTTAAATATGTTTCAGGTGCCTCTTCATGTTTAAGGAAAGAGTGAGAAGCAGTTGGAAATAAGTGTCTAGTAGTTAAAAATGGAGCATTAATTAGAAATTTAGGAAGCATTATTATATATATGATATTTTAAAACCATAGGAATTATGGAGAGCCATTAGAAAGAGATAACTGAGAAGACAGTTTGGAGAGTTAGGACAAATCCTGGGAATTCCAACTATTAAAGATGGATTAGAGAAGATAGGAATCAAATGAGACCAAGATGGACCAGCAGAACAACAGTGGCCTACTAATGGATTTATTTCATAGCATAGCATGTTCTCACAAAAGATCATAGGTAGGGTGCCTGGGTGGTTCAGTGGGTTAAGCCCCTGCCTTCGGCTCAGGTCATGATCTCAGGGTACTGGTATCGAGTCCCGCATCGGGCTCTCTGCTCAGCAGGGAGCCTGCTTCCCTTCCTCTCTCTCTCTGCCTGCCTCTCTGTCTACTTGTGATCTCTCTCACTGTCAAATAAATAAATAAATAAATCTTTAAAAAAAAAAAAAGATACATAGGTAAAAGTATATCCCAGAAAGAGAATGATCAACATTATGGATGCAGCTGAAAAACTAAGTAAAATGAGGACTGAAAACTGTGCATTTATTTGGCAATAGGAATGTCATTGGTGACTTTAAAAAAAAAAAAAAAGGAGGAAAGATTCTTCAAAAGCTATCTTGGACACTTACTACTGAGTTGCTTAGAATTAGAACAGCTCTTTCTTGGGGGAAAAATGTCAAGAATAAAGAGAGACAAGTCTCTTTCTCACTAAGATTTCCATATGAAGTTGTGGCAGATTCATTATCCCAGTGCCCTGGCAACTTAGAAATAAGAATTTGATCTAGATTCAGTCAAAATGATGCTCCCACATGTGCTTTTAGTCATGAGAGAGTAAAAGAACAACTAGAAATTATTCAGTGGCCTGTGGTGGGGCTATAATGATGAGCGTTAGTTACTGCGAAAGCTTTAGCATGCTCAGTGAATACATCTTGTGATTGGACTGTGGTTATATGATGCCCCTCATGGTTCTTGCAAAATTTCCTGTTTCTACTGTACCAAATTACCACAAGGTTAGTGACTTAACACATTTATTTTATAATTCCTATAATTCTGGAGGTTATGTCCTAAATTTAAGTTTTTGGCAGAGCTATTAGGAGAAAGTCTCTTTACTTGCATTTTCTAGCTTCTAGAGGTCAGCTGCATTCCTTGGCTCTTGGCCCCTTACTCCTTTTTCAGATCCACCAATTTAGCATCTTCAAATCAATCAATCCATCAGTCAGTCAGCCAATTAATCAGTCTCTTTCTTTCCATCTACTTTTCTCTTACCCTTGCCATGGCTTCCATCATCATAACTTTTTCTCTGACTTTGATCCTCTTGCTTCCTTCTTGTAAGGATCCTTCTGATTATGTGTACCCACCCACATAATCCATGATAATCTCTCCATCTCAAGATCCTTTGGCTAATCACATCTGAACAGTTTTTTTGCCATTGAGGTCATATATTCGCAGATTCTTGGATTATATGATGAGGAAATCTTTGGGGGCACAATATTCTGTATAAAACAGTTCCTGTTTGATTTCTAAATCTGAATCCCTGGGCTGATGGAAACACTCTCCCCAGAATTCTATCTCCCACTATTTTTTGTGCTTATATTGAGCATTGCATATTTCTCTGGTTTGAAGCCAATAATCTTAAATAGCAGAGAGTAGAAGCCAAAGAAAATTTGAGTCCTCAGTGTAGAAAATGAGAGAACAATCTGACTGACTGACTGACTGAATGGATGGATCAATAAGATTATAAAATAATATGAAGCTTATTTGAAGATTTAAAGTTGAAGAAAATATATATAGATAGACACTAAACTGCCTGGGTGGTTTCACTTTCTTGGACCGTATTAAACTGCATTGGTACAGATCTGGAGTAGAGGTATAGTCACCTTAGTTATAGTTTTGATAGCCCAGGGAAACAAATATTTTAACTCTTGGAAGACAACTCAATTTCCCAGTGTAACAGAATGTCAAGTACAACTTTTATTGATAATCCGCAGTTTTCATCCAGAGTTGATGACTGGGGATAAGACGCTTATTACTCCAAATTCTAAAGTGTTAATGATACTTCCACTTTCAATTGTATGGTAGACTTAGGTATTCTAAGATGATTGTACTCCCTCAAATGAGTGCCTCCAGAATAAAACAATTTTATCAGTGCACTTCCGGGTTTCTACAAATGATTGTATTAATAGATATGTTGAAAAGTAGAAATCATTATGAATAAAAAAGAACTAAGTAATTAAGTTAAAATATATCATTGCTAATACCATAAAAATAAGAAATACTTGAGATTGGAAATAAAAACGGGAGAAAAAAAATACTTAACTGGGTCTGATTATCATTTTCATTTTGTTTCTAAAACCCTTGACTAGTGCATACCCTATCTGGGTGGGTCTGGGAAGACAGTTGACCCTATGAAAAAGTCAGGCACTCTGGTTATACCAAACAATGACCGCTCCTTGGTTCCTCATTCTTCTTTGATCTACCATATATCATACAGCCCCATCTATGGTAATCAGCTAGGCAGGTAAATGATAAACAAGTCTGCGAATACTGGCCTTTCACATTGGGATCAAGATAGATTCATTCTTGGGTGCCTGGGTGGCTCAGTGGGTTAAAGCCTCTGCCTTCGGCTCAGGTCATGATCCTGGGGTCCTGGGATCGAGGCCCGCATCGGGCTCTCTGCTCAGTAGCGAGCCTGCTTCCCCCTCTCACTCTTTCTCCCTCTCTGCCTACTTGTGATCTCTGTCAAATAAATAAATAAAATCTTAAAAAAAAAAAAAAGAGATTCATTCTTTGAGAACTAAGGAATGGAAATTTTGTAAGGATGATGCCATTCAATTTTGTTCACACTTTTGAATGGCTGATGGTGGAAAAAGACCTTGGTCAGATTTAAAAAAATAGCAAGTGACAGATCTGAAATTTGGACCCAGGTATTCTAACATCAGAGCCCCACTGTTTTAGTTTTCAAAAATGGAGATCAAGTAGCTACAAATTTAAGAGGTAATTTTTAATGGTGGAACTATATTAGATTTAATTCCAAAAAGGAAATAAACCTACAACACATATCTTAACATAAGGAAGTTGCATTTATGAAACAATATAAGTGTATTCAGATAAAACCGTTGTGTATAAAAATATTTGTGTGAAAGTATATCAACTTTTTATGAAGTTTTGTGAGTGTTTGATAGAGGTATCATCAAATTAAAAGTACACATTAAAGTTCAAATTGAGACATTTGCTAAATAATTCTAGCAAGAAAGTGAATGAATGGATAACATATAAAGTTCCAGCAAATGGTTTATGCCTTTGGTTCATTGTTCTAGATAATTCTCAAAACAGACACAGGCATTTTCTCTATGAAGTGTATAATTAAATAACACTTTGTACTTTCCAAAGCAGATAGCCATGATTTGTCATTCTATAACTGATCCAGTCTCAAGAATTTTCCAATTTGCTATGTAGGAAATAGCTGAGACTTAAGCCTTCATGAAGCAGTGTCATGGCACTTAACTGACTTGACCATTTTCTATGCCGAAGAGTGATTCATTGATCAGAGAAATAAATTCCATTTCTAGCCAATAGACTTTCTAGAGAACCAAACAGTTAGATGGTTAGCAACCATCTTAACCAAATCAGATTGGCCACTCAACAATTTTATCCATTGTTCTGTTTTAAACATTTAAACAGTCCTATAAAGCTAAATTGCCTTTGGGGCACCTGGGTGGCTCAGTGTGTTAAGCCTCTGTCTTTGGCTCAGGTCATGATCTTGGGGTTCTGGGATCGAGCCCCGCATCAGACTCTCTGCTCAGTGGGGAGCCTGCTTCCTCCTCTCTCTGTACCTGCCTCTCTGCCTACTTGTGATCTCTGTCTGTCAAATAAATAAATAAAATTTAAAAAAAAAAAAGCTAAATTTCCTTTCATTGAACTTAATTTGGTACACTTGGTTTGCACAGCAAGTTGAATTTTTTTTAAATGGAATTTAAATTCAATTTCAAATTTTTTTTTCTTGAGTAAACAGTTCATTGATTTTAAAGTATTTTCCTTATGTCTTGAATTATTGCAAAATTGTCTCCATCCTTTTGTAGAAAGAAACTTAAATGTCACTGACATATTGGGAAAATAGAGGCTGGAACATCAACAGTAGAAATCTTTCATAACTGTCCTCACAGCTGATTTTCCTCTCTCTGGATATGAGTAGCCATTGTGGTAATCACTCAGCCACCCATGTTGGTAATTAGAACAGGTAACAAAGGCAGAGAGTGTTCTTTCTCCTTTGTAGTCTTTGAAGGAAGATGAGCCAAGGCTTTCTGAAAGCATTGGTGGGGAGGGGGTTAAAAGACCTTTAGTTATATTGTTTATTGTCAAACTTAATTCTTTCTTTCATATACTCACTGGCTCATTTACATTTTGCATTCATGACTCAAAGAATAAATTGTGAAATATTATAAGAAATCAGTCACCAAAAAAGCTGAAAACTGTAGGTATTCTTATTTTTTACATAATACATAACCAGATTGAATAATATGGGGATGTATAACCTAATTAAACCTGACAGTACATACTAAAATTAATGTACAACTTTACTGCCTTTAAAAATGTGTCAACCTTATGTATTTTTTATTCTTATTAATAAATAACAAAGATAAATTGAGTCTTGTTTTTATACTTTTACTGTAGACTCAATATAATACATTTTAAATATTAAAATGATATTTGTCAAAGTACAATCATTTGAAAGCTGAATCAATATACATAAAGTCAAGAAACAAGTCAATTTTTAGACAGATATCACATGTTGTTAATGTAACAAAAATTTATCTGTCTCTGAGTTTTAGCTTATGTGCTGCATTCTGGGGAACATTAAGATGTAATGATTGGTGGAAAATATAAGGACATGGATTTTAGGTTGATTAAAAATAAGGGGTTTTGAGTTAAAGTTAATTTTTAAAAGTCATGATCAGAACTTTATATGCAACCAAAATTTAACCCAAACTCAAAATCATTTTTATTTATTTATTTTTTTTTAAATTTTTTTTTTAAAGGTTTTATTTATTTGACAGACAGTGATCACAAGTAGGAAGAGAGGCAGAGAGAGAGAGAGAGGAGGAAGCAGGCTCCCTGCTGAGCAGAGAGCCCAATGCGGGACTCGATCCCGGGACTCCGAGAGCATGACCTGAGCCAAAGGCAGCGGCTTAACCCACTGAGCCACCCAGGCGCCCTCAAAATCATTTTTAATCATTGAATTTTGACTGTTGAACTGTAATTAATATGAATAGATAAATGCGGTCAACTACATTTGAAGTATAGAGAAACAAAAGTTGTACAACCAAATACAAGATTTGTTTACCTATGGAATTTTAAAAGTTATTAGAAGTTGACTGAGGGTAAGTTACTCAGGTCAAATACCAATTGCCTCCTGTTATGATTTGGGGTGAAGTAAAATCCTGAACAACAGCCAATTACAGCAATGATATTACACTACATTTCCTTTATAAATGGTGGTCTGAGTGAGTTATTAGACTACTGGCTTCCAACTCCAAATCCACCTTTCTCTACTTTTGTGATGCTTTGGCTGTTACCCTGAAAATGACATCTCTCTTTTCTCTACTACCTTCTTGGTAGATTGCACCAGCAGGAAACACCAGAGGAAAACTGGAGGGACGGAGAGGAAGAGTAGTACTACTTCCTCCTTAGGTGGCTAGTTACGCGAGGAGTGAGTCTTCACTCTTGGGGCAGCCACTAAAGCAAGCCTCCTTGTACCCCTCAGAGATACCTCTAGCTGCAGAGCTGTGTCCTCTCCTCAGAAGTCCCAGCTCCCACTCTGTGACACCATGCCTTTATGGTACTAGCAGAAACTGGGCTGGGTCAGCTCTGTAGAAGACTGAGTTTCAGCTCCATGGGGCCTCACCTTTCCTTTTGTTCATTCAGCCCTGGAGTTGGGGCTGCTTCTCACTGTTCTTCATTACCTATGGTTTTCCATTTTGCTTTTATAGCCTCCAACATTCATGCCCCAGCTTCCTAAAGTAAGTTCCCTCTGTTGAAAACCCTAGTGTGGTTTCTGTTTTGCTGACTAGACTGATACATAGCACATTTTTTTAAAAGATTTTATTTCTTTATTTGACAGATCACAAGTAGGCAGAGAGGCAGGCAGAGAGAAAGAGGAGGAAGCAGGCTCCCTGCTCAGCAGAGAGCCCGATGCGGGGCTCGATCCCAGGACCCTGGGATCATGACCTGAGCCGAAGGCAGAGGCTTTAATCCACTGAGCCACCCAGGCGCCCCTACATAGGACATATTTATCTTTATTTATATTCACAGTACCTAGAACTATGTTTGGCCCCCAGAAAGGCACCTAATTGTTGTTGAATAAATATTTATTTGGGGTCTTAAGAAAATCAGTGAAATAGGTAAGAAAATGACATGAATGTTAAGTACCAAAAAACATGCCCCTTCCATTCTTCCATCCTTCCTTCCTTCCTCCTTCCCTCTCCCTCTCTCTCTCTCTCTCTCCAAATCTGTCTTTTCTTCCTTCCTTTCTCCCACTCCCCTTCCCTCCTTCATTTCTTTTATTATCTCACTTAAATCCCCAGAGCAACTGGGAAGTTAAATATCATTATCTCATAATCTATAGGTAAATGAACGAAGTCCAAGAAAATTAAACTGACTTGCCCAAGTGAGAAATCCACTAAATGGTAAGGAAGGATTTGTATTGTCTGGGCCAAAAGTTCAAACATGTTTTATTCTATTACACTTGCTGATAGAATAATGAAATAATAACAAAAAATAGCAAAATAGCAGGAGAAATTCCTTCTCTTCTGTACTCTCTAGAAAATGTCATTTAGTGTTCAAAATATACTACGATTTTATTTTAATGCCTGTGGTTTGGCTATCAAAGTTTTTTTAATTTTAAATTTTTAGTAACATATAATGTGTTATTAGCCCCAGGGGTACAGGTCTGTGAAATGCCGGGTTTATACACTTCACAGCACTCACCATAGCACATACCCTCCACAGTATCCATAACCCAACCACCCTCTTCCTAACCCCCTCCCCCCCCGGGAACCCTCAGTTTCTTTTGTGAGATTAAGAGTCTCTTATTAGGGTCCCTGGGGGGCTCAGTGGGTTAAAGCCTCTGCTTGGCTCGGGTTATGATCCCAGGGTTCTGGGATTGAGCCCCATATCAGGCTCTCTGCTCAGCAGGGAGTCTGCTTTCCTTCCTCTCTCTCTGCCTGCCTCTCTGCCTACTTGTGATCTCTGTCTGTCAAATAAATAAATAAAATCTTAAAAAAAAAAGGAGCACTGGGTGTGGTGAAAAAATAATGAATACTGTTTTTCTGAAAATAAATAAATTGGAAAAAAAATAAATGGAAATTTTAGTTTCAAAAAAAAAAAAAAAAAAGGAGTCTCTTATGGTTTGTCTCCCTCCTGATCCTATCTTGTTTCATTTATTCCTTTCCTACCCCTAAAATCCCCCATGTTGCCTCTCAACTTCCTCATATCAGGGAGATCATATGATAATTGTCTTTCTCTGATTGACTTATTTCACTAAGCATAATACCCTCTAGTTCCATCCACATCATTGTAAATGGCAAGATTTCATTTCTTTTGATGGCTGCATAGTATTCCATTATATATACCACATCTTCTTTACCCATTCATCTGTTGGTGGACATCTAGTTTCTTTCCATAGTTTGGCTATTATGGACATTGCTGCTATAAACATTTGGGTGCACATGCCCCTTAGGATCACTACATTTGTACCTTTAGGGTAAATACCCAGTAGTGCAACTTCTGGGTCAGGGTAGCTCTATTTCAAACTTTTTGAGGAACCTCCATGTTGTTTTCCAGAGTGGTTGCACCAGTTTGCATTCCCACCAACAGTGTAGGAGGGTTCCCCTTTCTCCACATCCTCACCAGCATCTGTCATTTCCTGACTTGTTAATTTTAGCCATTCTGACTGGTGTGAGGTGGTATCTCATTGTGGCTTTGATTTGTATTTCCCTGATGCCAAGTGATATGGAGCACTTTTTCATGTGTCTGTTGGCCATCTGGATGTCTTCTTTGCAGAAATGTCTGTTCATGTCCTCTGCCCATTTCTTGATTGGATTATTTGTTCTTTGGGTGTTGAGTTTGCAAAGTTCTTTATAGATTTTGGATACTATCCTTTTATCTGATATGTTGCTTGCAAATATCTTCTCCCTGGCTATCAATTTTTTATAGGAATTACTATTACTAGTGTCCACTTCTAATTTAAAAATCAGAAACCTAAATAGTCAAACATAACGGATATCCATCTCCATTATGTGCTTAGTGCTTAGTAAATTGTCTACTAAGTTCAAACCATTTATTTTGAGATTTTAAAAAAAAAGCAGTATTGTGTTATTTTACTGCTACTCCTAGCTTCTCCTTGGTTTTAAGAGAAAGGAAGAGCTGTTTTAAAGTTTCTCTTATTTGTAAATGTTGAGTTGAATTGCAACCCCAAAGTAGGTCCTGCTATAGACTACTTCTATGTAAAGATGTTTTACCAAAATTTGAATTTTTAAACACTTCTTAAGCTATCTAGAAATTAAACCATATATATGTGATTTCTTTATTTAAATGGGGTGGTTAATATTTTTAATCTCTAATTGTATATTTAATATTGTACAGCTGAGTTCATAGAAATTTCAGAAAGTTTTATTATACACACACACACACACACACACACACACACCAGGCACTGGAATCTAGGGATATAATAATAAAGAAACAGCCTTTGCCCTTGAGGAGCTTACAATTTTTTGATCAAAGTAAATGTTACTAAAGTAAACAATGAGAAAAAATATAAGGAAGACTATATAGAGTCTATAAGAGAGAAGGAAAATTTAAATATTATGAACCAGTCCCTTAGGAGGAATGATTTACACTTTTACTTAGAGAAAACAGGCCTCAGAAACTCATACTCAGTCACCATCAGAATGAGTCCTCTGTCGGCCAACTGATAGGAACTTCTAGAGAATAGGTAGGTAACCTGGTACAATAAAGAGGGGAACCTTTTATTAGATGTATAAAATGAAATCAGGTAATTAGAAAGAATACCTAAGCATAATGGTGGTTTAACTAATTTTCATGAAGATTAGGCCTTTGAACAATTGAGTATCTAAGGGATCAGAAACCCATGGCTAAGGGGCACCTGGGTGGTTCAGTGGGTTAAAGCCTCTGCCTTTGGCTCCAGTCGTGACCCTAGGGTCCTGGGATCAAGCCCCACTTCGGGCTCTCAGCTCGGTGGGCAGACTGCTTCCTCCTTTTTCTCTGCCTGCCTCTCTGCCTACTTGTGATCTCTGTCTGTCAAATAAATAAATAAAATCTCAAAAAAAAAAAAAAAGGAAAGAAACCCATGGCTGGGATAGAGACTCTAAATGAATATTTCACAATAAACTGTACCTCATTTAAACAAGTGCCCACAGAGCAAGCTGTTGAAAATTCTGGATTCTTTTTGTCTGTATCTGCCTCTGACCCAGAAGATCGCATCCCTTCTCTTTCTAACTGTGAACAAGACTTCTGGCTGTGAATAAACTTCCTGACCTAAGCCAACCTGTTACCTAGTTCTAAGTACTGCCTAGCTTGATAAGATAGCCAGTCTGGTTTAAAACCTATCTCTGTTATTCAGATATATTTTGTCAAAGTCTGGTATCACAGGTTCAAAAGGTGGGAAAAGTGGAGTATGACACAAATTATAGGAGAATCAGGAATTCCTTGAAGCTTTTGCTGTGTACATTTATAAAGTTTCGTTGTCTTTTGTTTTCAGTGACACTCATTTCTAGGCACAAATTCCTCATATGCTTGATATTGTAGTTTGGAATTTACTTTTGGCCTAAAGTTTCAAGTAGATTTTTCAAGAAGAGCATTTTGGGTGTTAAGTATTCTTCATCTGTGTATCCCATTTTGTTGGTTTCCCATGCAAATGATAGGTACTATGAATATGGAATTCTGTGTCAGAGTGTTGGCCTTCACTATCCTCCGGGTGCTATTTCTTATGTTACTGTATACCATTCAAGATTGCATGGGAGAATTTGAAGGCAAATCCAACTTTTCTTATTTTTATATGATATTACTTATAATTCCTTGAATTATCATGGAATCTTTTCTCCTTATCTGTAGAGTTTGAAAACTACTCTGAGATTTTTTGGTTTTGTTTTTGTACATTTTCATTCTACAGACATTTTTTTCCATCAGTAATGCATTCTTATATTAATTAATTATCATGGCTTCTCTGGTTTTTTTTTCTGTATAATCTCTTTTACTGTGTGTTTCTTTCTTTCTTTTTTTTTTTAAATTGTGTTATGTTAGTGTTTCTTCCTAGTCTGTTCTCCAAGGCAGTCATCTTTTCTCTCATTATGAATATTACTTTATTTCTCTAAGTTCTTAGACTATTTTTCTGTTATACTTTTTATGACTGTAATTTGATTTTCTATGCCAAACTTCTACCTAATGCTGTCATTGCAATTTTTAATCCATACATCATTATTTTGCTCTGCTTGATATGTTTCTGCCCTCAAAATATTTCATACTTCTGATATATAATTTAGCTTAATTTGTCTAATGTCTTGATTTTTGTTGAAAGCACAAGTCTAATATTCTTTTTTTTTTTTAAGGAAAATTTAGTTCAAATGGGTACATTTGTAGTTTCCTTAAGTGATTCTCATCTTCTGAGTCCCAGGATTTCTTCTAAGACTTTATGACTTTTCCCTGTGTTTCCAAATTTTGAAAGAGCTATATTGACTGCTCCTACATTTTCTAAATATCTTCAACCAAGTTGTACTGGAGCTGGGTTCTGTAAAAGTTTACTGCCTGGGGTCACTTTGAGTTTCTGTGAGTAGCATCTTTGAGTTGTAAGAATACTTTACCTTTACATTGAGTTGTGTTGTTTCTTGTTTTTGTTTTTGTTTTTAACACAATAGCATGGTGGGGTGAGGGGATAGGGATTAGGAAGGAAGATGGAATAATTTTTATTCAAGATAAGGGATTTCATCCCTGTAACATATACATGGAACAAACATCAGTTGAAAAACAGCCACCTTTTATCCCCAGATTACTGAATTGGAGCATGTTTGGCATCTGGAGGAAAAGGTACATTATTGGAAAATCTTATTCTTCCTGTAAGTGAGGACACTATTGAACTGCACATGTCACTGCCGAGGTTGGTTTGCTTTTTCACTTTTATCTGGGAGTGAGGTTCTGCCTGCTAGTATATTTTCCTCTACCCAGTGTTTTATGGTGGGGTCCAGACCAGCGAGCTAGTGCCAGAGAGAGGAAATGGAGATAGATATGACCAAGAGTGAACTTCCTGAGCACAGAATTATACTAAGACAGTAGTTGGAGTTGAAAAATAAAATGATGAGCGATGCCAAATTTATTTCAAGGCTGCCAATAACCAGGAAGGTAGGGGGAGGTTGCCAGAACTGGAAATAGCCAAATGTGAAGTATACCAGGTTTAGAAGCTAGCAATTAAGAAACAGGCTTCTGAGAATGTCTGTGAGGAAGTTGAATACAACTCATCAAAGAGGGAGGGAAAAGACTTGAATGACTCCAGAAAGGGTATTTTTGTGTTATTTTATATAAACCAACCATAAGAGTAGACAGAGCAAATCAGCCTGACTCCGAGGGCAAGAAGAATGGACATAGCTAAATACAGATGCCAGCATTTTGACAGCTAGTTAGCTTTGAAAATGTACAATACTGGCATACCCAAACCATGGGACAAAATATTCCACAGTTCAAGCAAATGTTTATTTTTATAGGTGACACAAGGTAAGCTGATTTGATTACCATCTCTTTAATAATAAAATATTAATAAAAACTAGTTAACTCTGCTGTAGGTTTTTTTTTTTTTTTTTAGTTTCATAAATTTCCCTGAAAAATCCAGTGTTAATTATAATGATACTGAGACCTTACTCCTTATACACTCAGGAAATCTGAATGAAAACCCAAATTTATTTGACTATCAGTAGTTACCTTTTCCCTGTATGGTAAATAGGTTAGGGTTTTATAGAATGTATAAATCATTTCCTTATAAAGTGTTTTTTTTCATAGAACTTAAGAAATAAGAAAGATAAAATATTAATTTGCTTCTTTTGGTGTGGTGTTGTTTTTATACCCACTTAGAGTGAGTTGCATTAATAACCTCCATCATTATCATTACAGGACTTTTTTCCAGTGGGATTCTAAAATCTCACTGTTAAATTCCTATATAAAGTAGGTTAAAAGCATAGAATTCATTCCGTTTAATTCTAGGGGGTTTACTTTTCCTACTGCAGAGACTAGAGGTGCATACCAGGGGCAAAATTTGAAAGGACATGAACACAAAACGAAGAAAACATTTTGAAAGGTCGACACAGGCAGTTGTTGGTTTAAACAACAGTGTAGCCCTCAGATCTTCAAAATCATTTTGTTCTATGAACACGATCTATCAATTTTGGAATAATGAAGTGTAGCAAAGGTCGAATCTATAGAAGACGGGCTGCAAGAAGTGATGACACTACAATAATCCTGTTAGCCTCCCCCAACTTTAATTTCATTTTATTGAGTTTAACAATGTGAAGGTGAAAGGGTAAGTGCGTTCTTTTCGCCAACACCCATGTAAGCTGCAGTCCCCCAGAGCATGGCATTACGATCGGGAGCGACGGTAATTGTGTTAGTAAGGAAAGCATCATCTCATGTTCTTATACATCGCGAACGTCAGCTAAAATGGTTAGGACCAGTCCTTTAACTCTTTCTGATTTTGTATGGTATTTTTTTGGCTATACCTTCCCAATGAACGAAACTAAATATTTTGTTTTCTTCTTTACATCTCATCTTTTAAATTATGTATTTGGGGTGCCTGGGTGCCTCAGTCGGTTGAGCGTTTGAATTTGGTTTCAGCTCAGGTTATGATCTCAGGGTCCTGGGATCGAGCCCTATGTCAGACTTGATGTTTGGCGGTGAGGAGTCTCTCCCTCCCCTCCCCCTCCCCCCTGCTCACACATATGCCCTCTCTCTGAAATAAAGTGAATAAATAAAACATTTAAAAAATAATTAAATAAAATATGTATTTGAAATGAGTTAGAAGATGTATGTTATTAGAAGGTAAAAATGGAAGTGAGAATCAGAAGAAAGGGAAAAAGAAAGAGAAATTATAAGATGAAGCTAGGGTTATGATTTAGGAGTCAAAATCAATGCTGTATGATCCATGCTGTATGAATTTTTCACAGATTGAACTTCTGGGATTTTTTTTTTAAGTCAAGTAAAAGAAAACAGAACAGCTTCATCACTGTTTCTTATTTTGTATTGAAGAGTGATTGTACAATTTCACTGAAAGAGGCAGAAGCAAGAAAAAATTATTTCAAGTCTCATGTTTCTCTTCAAGATTCCTAGAAAATTTGTTTTCTCTTTCATAATACAGTTTTTACATTTTAAATGTTTCAAATTACTACCCTTGGGAAAAACAAACTGAAATTCCCATCATGTTATCTTTGATTTTTCCTGCCTCCTACTTCATTACCACATACTCTGCTTTGATTTAAAAAAAAAAATGCACATTCTAAAATGACCACAAATAAAAAATGAACTGGTTGCATAAGGAGGTGCACAATTTATTCCATCATGAGACACAAGATAACATTTTTTTAAGGTTTTATTTATTTATTTGAGAGAGAAAGGGCACAGGAGAGAGAAAGCACGAGTTGGGGTCAGAAGCAGAGGGAGAAGCAGGCTCCCCACTGAGCAAGGACCCCAATCCAGGGCTTGATCCCAGGACCCCAGGATCATGACCTGAGCCCAAGGCAGATGCTTAACCAACTAAGCCACCCAGGTGCTGCCAAGATAACATTTCTTTAGAGTTTTCATTTTTAAAAAGTGGATGTGAAAAAGACATTCTCAATAAATTTATGCTAAATCATTAAATTCTATACCTTAAACCAATTTTAGCATATATTGTTAACTAACTCAAATTTAAATAAGAACTTGAAAATAAATAAACCTATACTAGCAATGCAAGATCCTATAATAATGGTCTCCATAAACATTAATATGCTAGCATCATTAGTTTATATTACCCCTATACTGTTTGATAGTATACTGTTTCCTACCCGTGCAACAAAGTCCAAGAACAGGTCAATAAAGTATGCAAATTACTCTATATGTCCACTGAAAGATTATTCCCTCAAGAAAATTGAATACATTTCACAGTATCCAATAAATCAATACTGGAAGGTCTACCTGATCCTAATACAGAATATTGCTAAGTGACCAATAGGGAATGTAAGTAGCAATCAAGATGATCTAAATCTTCATGGCATGAATAGTTATGAATAGACTTTTATATATAAATCAGATTGGGTCACTAGGTTGTATTGCTAATGAAATTAGAATGTAATATTCAGTCCTTTTATATACCTTCTTGATACAGATGGAAATTATTTAATAACAACAGGCAAGGCCCCTTTATTATGAATCACTTGTTTGTCTATCAGATGTCTGCATATTCAGGGCAACTAGGTGAAAAGGATTTACATCTGCCAATAAAACTGCAACACTGCTAAAATAAATATATATTAGTGGCTTATAAGAACGATTATGTTCATAATGGTAATTTTTATAATAAAAATGACAACACTGTGATTGCATTGTAAACAATGATAATAATATTTAGTATTACCATCATTAACTCATTTGTTACCTATGACATATATTATGCTATTTGGATATGTACTTATGTTTAGAAGGGAAAAATATTTCTTCTTCGTAAAGACCCTCAGTGAGTAATTAGCAAAGGAAAAAAATGAATATATTATACATTGGCAGCATTAGATACAGTACTGACAGTGCTACCAAAATAAGTCACTTCCTGGAAATCCTTGCCTGCTTTGCTGATATAGAAAGGTCATTTATCATGACCATTATAGAAAATGCATTTATGATATCCATTTGAATGTGGGATTCAAGAGTACTTGAATTTATAACATGCAGTTGTACAAATTGTGAAGGAATTTGCAGATTAAGAGTAAAATTGGTGTCACCTGCACCGTTTGATTAAGGGATGCAAAAGAAAGGTCCTGGCCTTACATTGCTTCTCGGATAAGAATATCTGGCTCTCTGTCGTTATTGAGTGTGTGCGCACCCTGTCTGTCTGTCTAGCTCTCTTCCTCTCTCTGTCTCTCTCCCTGTTCTTCTCTCCCACCCCATGTATATAGAATGTTTATTAAATACAGATATACCTTAAAGGGGTAGTTTGAAGTTAGCTTCAGTGGTGTAATATTAACAAAATTCTAAACCTTTTTCCTGATCCTTTGTGGTTAAATGTGACACAGAAAGCTATTTGTGACACAGTGGATAAAAATATGTATAAATTCTGGGGCGCCTGGGTGGCTCAGTGGATTAAGCCTCTGCCTTCGGCTCAGGTCATGATCTCAGGGTCCTGGGATCAAGCCCCGCATCGGGCTCTCTGCTCAGAAGGGAGCTTGCTTCCCTCCCTCCTCACCACCCCGCCCCCCGCCTGCCTCTGCCTACTCGTGATCTCTCTCTGTCAAATAAATAAAATCTTAAAAAAAAAAAAATATATATATATATATATGTGTGTGTGTGTGTGTGTGTGTGTAATTTGAATAATATATATATATATATATATATATATATATATATATATATATATAAATTCTGCCTCAGTCAAAGAAATGAAATGCTTATTGGAAGTCAACAAAAACTTTTACATCACCGACATCCTTTAATTAATCCATATCTTGTGACTATGAAGACTGGTCTCTTTCAGGATATTTTCTGTCTTGATATTCCTTGTTGTTCTCTCCTTTCTTCTATCCACCAGGTTTAAATGCATCCACTGGTTGAACACACCATCTTCCCCTTCTTTCATACCTTTAGGCAACACCTCTCTACAGATGACTCCAAATTATATCTGTAATTCCAAGTACAGCCTTTCAAAACACAATGATTTCTTTTCTTTTCTTTTTTAAATTTTTTAATTAACATATAAGGTATTATTAAGACACATGAATTTCTCATTTACTTCTTAAACTCAACCTCTCTGAGCTAATTCAGTCATCTTTGTCTTACACTTTTGACCTCCTCCTTTGTGAAATCCACTCCTCTTTCTCTAGTCTCCAGATCAAAGCCTGGCAGTAATACTGAGTATCCTTTCCACTTCCCGGCTTAACATGGAATAATACCTCAGTATTTGTCAACTACAGATACTCTTTTCTGTGTCTCATTTGCCCTCTCCTGCCACCATCCTGAACTGGATGCCTTTTTTTTTTTTTTTTTCTTCTCGTATTTTGACTTTTCCATAGTCTGCCAACTGGCATCCCGGTTTCAAATTTCACTACTTTGAAATTAAGACTCAGTCTCACTTTCATATATGATGATTATTCATGCAACATTTTTCCCTCATCCTGATACAGTCAGGCTTACCCAAAGTGTACCCTAATCTCTCTTTCCAGGCTAACATTTGATTACTCCATATGGTTCAGAAAATGTTCCAGTGATTCCTCAAACACGCCGTCTCGTTCTTCATTTCTTCATCTTTATTCATAAATCTATTTTTCCCTCTTGGCATGCCAGTTGACATCCTTCCCATTCCTTGAGACTAGGATCTGTTTTTATTATAAGCACTTAAAAAAATATTTACTTGAGAGAGAGAGAGAGAGAGTGAGAGCACAGGCACATGTGCACGCACGCATGCTCAAGTGGCGGGAGAGGGAGAATCTCCAGCAGACTCCCGGCTGAGTAGGGAGCTCAGTGTCACACCCTGAGATCATGACCTGAGCCAAAATCAAGAGCCTGAGGCTCAACTGACTGAGCCGCCCAGGTGCCCTCTTACCAACTCTTCTGACACTAAATATGTAGGTTTTCTGCATCAAGCAATTCTCCAGTTCTCTGCAGACACCAATTGGGTGTTCTAAAATCAAAGTCAGTTTTGCCAGGAACTATCCAGAGTTAGCCGAGATCTGACTGTGGGCTCAGTCCTACAGAATTGCTTCCTCTTCAGATGCCAGTCCAAGGTCTCAGGTTGTTACCTGTACTTCTGACCAACCAGCTCTAAATTGAGGGTTCCCAAAATCTCCTCCTTGGTATTGATAATTTGCTTTAACAGCTCACAGAACTCAGGGAAACCCTTTGCTTATATTTTCTAGTTTCTAATAGATACTCTGTACAAATGAACAGCCAGATGAAGAAGTACATAGGGCAAGGTACAGCAGGGTCCTGAGAGGAGTTGAGATATACCACTCTCCCAGTATGTGGATGAGTAGGCACACTTGATTAAATCTTCGGCCATTGTTGATTAAGTCAGTCTCCAGCCCTTCTCCTCTTTGGAGAGGTCAGGGAAGAGTACTGAAAGTTCCAACCTTCTAATCATGCCTGGGTCTTCTGGTGACCAGCTCCCATCATGAAGCTACCTAGGGCCTCCATCCACCAGTCATCTCATTAACATACGAAAGGATGCTCTTATTACACCAGAGATTGCTAGGTCTTGGAAGCTCTTTGTTAGGAACCAGGGATTAAGGCCAAATACTGTAAAAAAAAGATGCTTATATCATCCCTAGCACTCAAGAAATCCCAAGGGTTCTAGAAGCTTATATCTCAGGAAATAGGGATGAAGACCAAATACATAATTCTCATATATTACCAGATTCTAGAGACTCACTCAAGTGTCACCTTTCCGAAGATTCCCTCTCTGATTTTTTCCAAACCCAAACTTAGGACGGTAGTCTCTAAATATAAATTTCTTATAGCGCATTTTATATATGCTTTTGAATAGTTATTTGTTTGTATCAGCCTCTCCTACTAAAATGCAAGCTATCTAGTGACAATATGGTGCATTGTATATCACAATCACCTCCAAGATACATTGTTCTTCATAGGATATCAACACATTTATCAAAGAAATGAACAGTTGATATAAAATTTACTTATTGAGTTGCTCAAAACGTAGATCATAACGGAAAACAAAAGGTCTGTGAAGACAAAAAAAAGAAAGAAAAAGAAGAGAAAATATTAGATTCTGGAGATTATATGAGCCTGAACAAGTCACTTATCAGTGACTGCATCAGAATGCAGGTAATTTTCCTGGAAAGGAAAAAGTTGGCCCAGATGATCTCTGAGGTTCTTCCTGGCTCTAACATTCTATAATTTCACGATTCACTAGAGACTATCATAAGTCAGTGCAAGTGGTAGGACATGCCTCCAGCTCCTGGCTGCACTGTCCACTTTTTTCAGTCCTCTCCAGCTATGCTCCTATAGACAGAAAGTCAAAGTGATAAAGTGATTTAATTCAGCATGCAAATTAGCACAGCTTATAGCTTAAAAGAAATCATGCTGTGGGCAGGTAGAGAAAATTGGAAAGATGATCTACAACTCTACAATGTGTTGGTTTGGAGTAAATAATTTTCTCATATTTTAGATGTATAATCTCTATTAATTGAAGTGAAGAAAAATAGGAAGGTTAAGAAGTTATTTTAATATGTGTGTGTATATTATATAAACAAATACATTCATAGGCTCTCATTGCAATTTTATTGTTGTTCACTATATGTTTTTATAAGTAACTAGGTATAATGCTTTTGGTCCCCGTTTTCACATACACACTTGGAAATAATTGACACCTGTCATTTTATATGAAAGTTTAGTTTCATTACATTCAAGGAAAGTGCTGAGTTGGTGGGAATGGTGATGTGTTGTTACTCTATTCCAATAAGACTCCAATTAATCATCATTCAGAGCATAGCAGGGCTCCTTAGTAATTAGCTAGAACAAATCCCTAAACTTCCTTGACTTTCTTAAAGGCATTTGAAACTTTTAATACCGGGTACATTAAAATACCACAAAACAAAGGTAAATGAGTGTCACCATTTTCTTCCAGCCACTCTTAGCTTCATTTCCCGATGATACCCTGTAGACACACATATCTGGAACATTTTTTTCCTCCAAATGTGGGATATTTATTTTGTTTCTAAATCATGCAGTTAATGTTATATTATTCTATTTTCGAAACTTAGGAAACACAAAACAGAAAGTACACGAGGATAAGTTAAAAATAGTTCCAGTACTCATTCTGTGCAAGTGGCATCCACCTTCTTTATCCCCTGGGGAGCACATGCCACACTTGGAGAACCTCTAGCCTACATCCCTTCAACATTGATCTGCCTGGATAAATAACTTTGGGTCTAGTCATCTTCAGTGATCTTTCTAAAATGGAAGTTCATAACCTCTCCCTATTAAAACACTTCTATGTCTTCCTTTTCCCCCCTAGGTTGAAATACAAAGTCTTTAAGATGCTTTCTGAAGGCTACCTACTCCTTGTTGTTTCATTTTTATCTCTTGCTATTCTTGCTCTGCTCTTCCCCCATAGCCCACAGTCTTTTTTGTCTGCATCAGACTATTTTCAGATCCTCTACTAGATGGCCATGCTTTTTTCTCCTAAGACTTTGCATATCCATTTAATTTTACTTAGGACATTTTCTCTCTTCTCTCTCCCTCTTCATCTTGTTAAAGCCTACTCATCCTTGATACCTCGTTTTAGAACTCATTTCATCTGGATCGAACAAGATACGCTCCCTTGGTGAATGAAACCGTTCTTACCTTGATCCCTGTCCCTGAATTTTATGGTCAGTTTGACTTTCACATTGGCTCAGGGATTATTATACTTTGAGGTAATAAGAATCATCTAGAAAACTGAAGTACAATGTTTCCAGCTTTATTCCAGGACATTTTGATTGCATGAACCCAGGATAGAGCTCAGGAATGTGTGTTTTTAAAGCACCCAGGTACTTCTCAGGTACGTGTTTGCAGTGAAGGAGAAGCTTATTTGCTGTTGCATGGTTAGCATCTTTTAGGAGGGTTGGCTCGTAATAGATGCTTAATAATTGTTGGATAAATAAATGACAAGGATCTGACTGAGAAGGAAAATAGCTAGTTTCTAGATAAAAGTAATAGTAAAAGCAAGAAAATAGATGTGTGGAATCTTAGCATTTGCTGGGAAACCTTCAAAAACAATTCCTCCTTCCTTCCAATACCCCAAATTGAGGTCTGTCAAAATTCAGTGCCAGAGAAGTAGCATATATATAATGAATGGGCTGACCTGCAGGTCCTCTGTATAGTTATTAATGGGACAGTTTCTGGCTGGTGTAACTTATTTTCTATATGGGTTCTTATAAAGGACAACACAATTGGTTGGGTTAGAGTCTGTGGCTGGGTAGCAGAGAGGGAGGCGAAAAATGGAAACCAAAATATAGAGGAATTTATAGGCTATTTGAAAGGGTTTGAACTTTATCCTAGAGATGCCATCTTGGTCCCTAAGGAATACTGACTAACTCCAAACATTGACCAGACACAGGATATTAAGTTACCAAACCTTCAGGGGCTGGGGTCACATTCCCTTGGCTCTCTGCCTTACGCAGAACAATGTGATTCCTGTTGTTTCCCGGTCTTGCCGCTCTCACGAGAGCACGCACAGGCCACTGCCCTCGTCGCCGTCGCCGCGGACCCAAGCGAGAAGGACGGCCTGCCTCCTCAGTCAAATTGCCGTCCGCTCTTTCCCGGTCTCCACTGAATCCTGTAAGGCCCAGGAGGCCTCTCTCTTCTGGGACGTGAAATGTTCTGTCCTTCAGGTGCCTTCATCTTCCTTCAGCTCAACCCAGTAATACTCTGGTTTGCATTTTCCTGAACCCAAATTCACTCTTCTCTCTTTCTTCATAGGGGCTTGTTGGTTTATTCGTCTTTAGGTTTTGTTTGTTTGCTTCTTTTCCCTTAACCCTTGCCCTTCTTGGATTTGAGAACAGTAAAAAATGATAGTCTCCTCATACCCAAATTCATGAACAATTGATTGATAAACATATAAGTAACATAGCAGGAGATCCAAATATTAGCTTTATTGTTAATAAGAGCAAGTGTAGAGAATACGGGGCTGAGATCTTCAGACAAGTGAGCGTGTTAATGTTTTATCCCAGAATTAGGTTGCACTCCCTAGCCAGGCATCAGACTGGACAGCTGCATGCCTCTCTCCATGAGCCTGTCCCATGACACTAACTGTCCAGAGGAACAAAGAAGATCCCCAGAACAAGAGATCTGGAGGGGCTGCCTGAGCCACACCGGCTCAGCTCGTTCCCCAAGCTCACTACTCACTGAAGTTGGTCTGCTGCTCAGAGTGAAAAACATGGAGGCAGAGGCCAGAACTCTTATTTTAAAGAATGTCCTTCTCTGCGGGAACATGAGTGAGGAACAAGTGGACGTGCCTGAGAAACCATAATCATTTTCTAGGAACGTCCCTCCACGTTCTCTCTTGAAGTGTAGAGGCTGCCTTCCCCCATCCCTTTCTCAAACACAGTGTGCTCGTGTTCACAGACCCACATATGTGTAGGTCATGAGCTAGAATCGTGATCTCAATCCACATGCCTTGTGCACTCTCCTCCCCTTCTGGTGAAAACCCTGTTTCTTAGAGGCTTACAGTCCTGGTTTTCTCTCACTGTCAGCCTAGCCTTCCTCAGTGTTCTCTCTCTCTCCTCTTAACTCAAGTATTTGTCCCACTCATGGTGCTTCTCCATGCCTACACCTCATGCAGTGGTATGCACTCAGAATCCACTGAGGAATTAATCAGTCTACCCACCTAAATCATTTACACCCACAGGCAAATCCCAACACTGGTTTCATCTCCAGAATCACTAACTGAGGCGTGCCACTCGCTGCTGGCAACTTCCTTCTAGTGCCTCTGTCGCTCCGCCTCACTGAGCAGCCCACTGCATTCCTCTCCTCAAAATTTTAAAATCTGTCAGACCCTCTAGCCTTCACTCCCTCTCTTCTTCGCTACATAGCTGACAGCAGTCTCTCACAGATATATATTACTTTCTTTACCCACTGTGATCAGACCATATTGACAGACAAAAATGCCAAAACATCGATGAGGCCCCCCCCCTTTTTTTCCCTCCTTGCCCGTGTCCAGACTCATGAGTGCGATTAAAGTAGATCACACAATTAGGGGAAAATGCTGTAATAAATTCACTGATACAGATTTCTCCTGGCTTCCAACAGTGCCTGGCAATTAATAGGAGTAGGCTTCTCAAGTTAATTACTCCTTACTTATCCAGAAGTTTGATAATTTCTCACTAAATCAAGCTTCTGATAGTTAATCTAAGTATGCCTCTGTGTGTGTATATGTGTGGGTTCACCTGTGTGTGGCAAGGGAGGAAGGATAATTATTTCCACTTTCTTCTTTATTGTTACAGTCAGCCATCCAAAGGGGGGCATGTTGTAGTTGCTGGCAATCCCACTGTTGCAGGAAGACTTTAGGGTTCTGGGAAACTCTCAACAGGTAATCCTACATTTATAATGACCAAGGGATATGAATTAAATCTAGGCTCATATTGATATCTTCAGCACTGTTTAATTTGTTTTTATAAATAACCAGCAAAGAGGGGTAAAAGACTTATTTACTAAAGTGTACATATCAATTAAAACAAAATGAAAGCGAGTTCCAAAGACCCTAACATTTTAACAAGTCATCTTATTCATTATTGGTATTTAATTCTTACTTTTAAATAAATACTTTTTTATTCTAATACAATTATTTACCTGCTTTATATTTTGAGGACATAATAAGCCATAAACATTGATCCTGCAGTCTGGTGACCTTAAAACTTTCTGTCAAGAACCTCTCAGAATTGATCGGCAGTAGGGAGATAAATGGAATAATAGAAATCCTTGTTGGAATCATGATGTCAGAAAACATTAAATTCAGGTTCTCCCACTTTCTAAATTCCATTTTGTATTCAGTAGAGGCCTCCAGGTGATTTTCTAATAATAGGCTTTGACCCATGTCATTTAAAGTTATAAAACAGTAATTTACTATATTATATAACAAAAAAAGATATTCTCACTCTCTCCTCAATTCTGTAGGATCATTGGATATTTTGATTACTGTTCTCCACACATCATTCTAAAAATACCAGAATAAAGGTAGGAGCAATCAGAGAGCTTTGCCTCATCTGTTTTTCTTCTTTGGGATAACACCAGTCCCCCACTTTGTGATACCCAATTTTGAGAACAGTTGTTCCATGTAGTCTGACAACTTTTTAGGTTGTTAGCAGTGGGGGGCACAAATGTAGCCTTTTTGACACTTTTGTAGAAGAAAATGGAATTTGGAATTCAAACCTGTACTTTTTTATAACTTTTTGCAACCAAGGAACACCAGGCTCCTGAATTTATCTCACTTGAATAAAGAAAATACAGTAAATTGATAAGAAGCCAGAATTTGAAACCATATTGTCATACTGATACATTTAATTCCAGTTAAATACTTAGTGATGCATTTTTATTAATAATTTTACAGCATAGAAACACTATGATAGGGACCATATTATTTTTCTTAGTACTTTAGGAATGAGAGCAGAAAATGTCTTTTAAATAGTTGTTTTACTTAATTATACTGACTTTTAGTGAAAATCTCCTGATTTTCCAATTCAAATCTTCATGTGCCATCAGACTCCAATTCCACGTTAAAGAGATTTTATAGTAACTCATAGGTGATATCCTGGTCTTAATTCATGTCTTGATATCTCTCATAAGTTGTTTGGTGTTGATCCCGCAGCAATAACTACTGGTAAAGCTGGAGGACGCTAATGTGTTTCTCAAAAAACGTAGTATTCAAAATTGAGACGAACTCTTTAGTTCATAGGTTTTGAAGATTTCACCATTATGCTCCTGCACATAAAAATAAATATTTATTCCTAGAAATAAAGTTGCATTTTGGTCAGAGACTGCTATGACACCATTCCTTTCCCAGATTTTTAATGTTTACCCAGGAGAGGTGTGTGAATTGGATCTTCATTGTCGTCTGTGTACATGATAGATTAAGGAGGGAAAGAATTGTTTTCCTCCTAGGTATAATAGAATTCCCTAAGTAGAGATTTGTTTGTTTTGCTCAATCATTATGTATTTTTTGACTTCACATCCTCAAATATGAATGCTTTAATATCCACCCCACCCCTAAATGAAACCTGGGTCTAAACTGACAATAATAGATCATTGCTTATGTCATTACATTCACTAATCAAAAATAACAAGCGTGTAGCTTTGAGATCTTATACTGCAGTGAGCACAGATAAGATTCAAAAACTACTCAAGAGAGAACTAAAAGTCTGATGCTACCAGATCTTATAATGCACACATTGAGAATAATCAAGAGAAGACCCAAGTGTGGACCTAATGGATGTTTAATGGATCCTAATGGATATCCTAATGGATAAACCTATGTTTATCCTAGATCTTTTCTCTGTTGTGGTTTACTATTATTTTCATATATATAACTAAGTCCACATAGAAGTCTGATTTTTATAGTAAATTCATGGACTGTATCCTTGGCGCAGCTGATGTTTGATTTTATTTTTCACTTTGCAAGTTAAACATGATATGATGGTGATGATGAGGAGGTAGAGGTAGAGGCCAGCAATGCCAATAATAATAGTATTACCATTTATTAAATGGCAGCTGTGCCCTAAACCCCAATTTTAATACTTAAAACTTAAATTTTTTGTTATTCAAGTCAAGTTTTGCATGTCTTAAAAGTACTGCACATTAAAACTACTTACAGGGGAGTGCCTGCATGACTCAGTTGGTTTAGCATCTGTCTCTTGGTTTCCCTCAGGTCATGATCTCAGGGTCATGGGATCTAGCTCTGTGCTAGATGGGGAGTCTGCTGGAGATTCTCTCTCTCCCTTTCCATCTGCCCTTCCACCCCCACTTGTGTGCTCTCTCTCTCTCTCTCTAAAATAACATAAATAAAATCTTTAAAAAATAATAAAACTACCTGTGGGATTTTGTTTTAATACTAATGGGCAGATTTCACCTGTCAACAATTCTGACTCAGTGATATAAGAACTGGCTTTAGTAATTTATTAAAATGTTTCGGTATTCACAAGTGGTATTAATATATAGCAAGTGATAAGGTTTTAATATATATTAAATATATATTAAACTAGATATAAGCTAAACTAAACTAAACTGAACAGTGTTGCTTCCAAGTAGGATTTTGATGTTTATATTAGTCTTCATTTTTCCTTTTAAATTGTATTTATGGTTTGAATGTGGATTCTGATAGTATGAAAATAATCTGGGTCTTCTGTATTTATATTATTTAAAATTTCATTTTTAATTAAAAATGGATTCATGGGGCACCTGCGCAACTCAGCTGTTAAGTGTCTGCCTTCGGCTCAGGTCATGATCTCAGGATCCTGGGATCAAGCCCCGTATCGGGCTCCCTACTCGGTGGGGGGCCTGCTTCTCCTTTTCCCACTCCCCTGCTTGTGTCCTCTCTCGCTGTGTCTCTCTCTGTTAAATACATAGATAGTATATTAAAAAAAAAAAAAAGATGGATTCACTATTTATAAAATCATATTTCAAACTATGAAAAAAGAAAAATTCTTATTAAAATACAACAATATAGAGGTTAAATTTGGGCATACATTAAAAATTAAAAGTAAAGGAATAAGCAAAGCACAGAAAACTAAAATATAATCAAAATTTGAACTATTAAAAGCAAATGTTATGGAAAGCGAGATAGAATACAATTATATATATGTTTTACATCAAGGTTCATAGTTTCAGAAGGGAAACCAGGACTCCTTTCAAAGGGTGATGGCCAGAATACTTGTGCTTTTGGAAACCATTTTCAAGTTGCTTTGGAATAAAGGCAGACCTTTTAAGTTTACTGCATAGATTTAAATCTCATGAGCAAAATAAAAGGAAATTATCATGCATTCTGTGTGATATGCGTTTCAAAGACAAACAACTGCAAGGAGAAACTAGCAATCAGTCTGTAGGGAGTAAGGACTGAATTCCATAATACTCTGGTGTCACCATCTTCAAATAATTTACACTTAACCATGAAACAACAGTAACCAGTGACTTCCAAACCATTAAACCAAGTAAAGTTTAATTTTGCATAGATATCTCTATCAAGATAAGATAATGAAAATGAACATCAGCCTCTGTAGCCAAGACCTACTTCACAGGCATGTATTATTTCAAACCTGTTACTGAATTTAGCTTCATGCTTACTAACAAACACAGGCTTATCGTTTTATGTAGCATCTATAATAGAAAACTTCCAAAATAAGCCAGTACCACTATCTGTCTAATGTCATTTGCATAAGTTTTGAATTTTCTTAATGACTCTGTCGACTTCCAGGCAAGATGGTAGTGCACACACAGGGCTCCAATGATGACCCTTTCAAATTTTAATTAAAATATCCAATCAAATGGAAAAATTGTGCATTTTCTCTAAATATATGGGCCTGAAACTCAGGAGAGATGGAGCAGGAAAAACAAAGTTGGCAGTCATTAGCATTTTAATGGAATTGAAACCAAAGAAGTAGAGTTATGAATTGGCTCGGAGATGTCAAGTACGATATGTGCCCACTGGACTTAGAAATGACAGCACTGGGAGTGAGGTTGCAGACAGTTTAGTGAAGAGGCAGGGGTGGTCAACGGGTGTCAGAGTGGAGAATTATGGCTGCAAAGGAGAAGAGCTCACTTGCCGCAGGGTCAGTGGAGGGAATATATATATATTTTTAAAGATTTTATTTATTTATTTTACAGAGAGAGATCACAAGTAGGTAGAGAGGCAGGCAGAGAGAGAGGGGGAAACAGGCTTTCCGCTGAGCAGAGAGCCCGATGCGGGGCTCGATCCCAGGACCCTGAAATCATGCATGACCCACTGAGCCACCCAGGTGCCCCTGGGAAGGAATATATTTTTAACTTGCCTGTTTTTGAGGACAGGAAAAACTTGAACATGTTTAAAAGCTGAAGTAGAGAGAAGGTGAATTAAAGAAAAGAGAGATTTTGGGTGAGGGTCTTTGAGGAGATACAACGAAGAGATGCAAATCCAGGGCATAGGTATAGATATTATCATCACATGAGAGGAAGGACAAATAGCTGTGGCCACTTGTGGGCTGGAGAACGTAATCCCAAAATACTTAAGATAAAAATGTTTGGAAGTACGAAGAAAATTGGCAGAGACCTTAGAGTAACCGAGGACTGGAAACTGTTTCTATCAGTTCTGAAGCAATCAGGAAGATAAAATAAAGGAGTATAGGGAGAACCTGAAAAACAGAATTAGTAGACGTTGCTTAAGGAAAGATGAAGAGAATTGCCTTCTGTTACTCTCAACCGTGTTTACATCATCACAAAGAATTAGAGTTTAGGGTTTTGTTAAATCAGAGACAACTGATTCCCCTAACGTTTTTATTTTTATTTATTTTTAAGGATTTTATTTACTTATTTGAGAGAGAGCGAGAGAGAGAGAGCATGAGAAGGGGGAGGGTCAGAGGGAGAAGCAGACTCCCTGCCGAGCCAGAAGCCCGATGTGGGACTCCATCCGGGGACTCCAGGATCATGACCTGAGCCAAAGGCAGTCGCTTAACCAACTGAGCCACCCAGGCGCCCCTCCTCTAACATTTTTAGGAGGGATCCAGAGATAACATAAACCCTAGATGACCTCATCGAGTCTCATGGTTTTAAACACCCTACGACAGTGGCTTCACATTTTTATCTCCAAGTTCAACCTGGTTTCTGAGCTCAAGACATTATATACAAAGAACTTCTGGACATCTGTACTTAGATATCTCATTTTAACAGGCTCCCAGGAAGTGTTGAGCTGTTCCCCCCTATCCTACTTCTCCACTACCCTTTCTCATTAAACGCCCCCCCCCCAAATACCTTGACTATAAGTCAGAAGCCTGTAAAACATCTTTTGAACCTTCCTCTCCTTGCCCACATTCACCTTATTACAATTCCTGGTGATTTTATTTTGTACATATGTCAGAGCTTCAACTTCTCTCCATTTTGACTGCCTCTTTTCTAAGTCAAGCCAGGAGCACCTTTCAGCTGGATTACCACCAATTCCTCCTTGTTCATTGTTTCCCTGTTGCACATGTAACCCATTCTCCACATAGAAGCCTGAGGAATCCTCATAATGCAGATCTCTTCATGCCCCACTGATTAAACTCCATCAAGGCAATACCTCCTATTGCATTTAAAATAAAATCCAAATGACTTAATATTGTCTGTAGTTCCTGTGTGTGGCTCCAAAGTTATATTATACTGCTATTATCACCTACTCTATTTACTTCTAACACTAGCCTGTAGGCCCTAGGGACAGCAAGATTTATGTTTATTTTATTCATTATTATATACATGCAGTGCCTAGCAGTGTCTAGTATGAGCAATAATCATAAATACTGCATGATTGAATAAGTATATGGTAGATTGTTCTTGGGACATAGTCTCTTCCAAGCAGATGGAAAGAGAAGTCAGCTCTGAGGCCTGCTGCTGCCGTCCTGAAAGGACCCATTCAGGGGCACCTGGGTGGCTCAGTGGGTTAAAGCTTCTGCCCTCGGCTCAGGTCATGATCCCAGGGTCCTGGGATCAAGCCCCATATCAGGCTCTCTGCTCAGCAGGGAGCCTGCTTCCTCCTCTCTCTGCCTGCTTCTCTGCCTGCTTGTGATCTCTGTCTGTCAAATAAATAAATAAAACCTTTAAAAAAAAAAAAAAAAGAAAGAAAGAAAGGACCCATTCAAAAGCCTTACGCATTAGGACCAAGGATCTGGCTCCCTGTTTCTTTTTCCACATTTGCTTATTGATGTTCATTGGGTTCTTTTTTTCTTTCCTGCCTGAATATAGGATTGGAATTGGGGAGAGAAGCAGAGGGACTGATACCTGAAAAGACATAGCCCATTTTCATCTTCGTTTGGCCAAAGCTCTACACTATAGTGTAATCCAAAGCCATTTTCCACCAAACAGCACTCTCACTGGGTTTCTACTGCTGGTTTAGTTCAACCCATAGAGATGCACACATGGGACTCCAGCGGGGTGCTAAGGGCATTGGAAGATTTAAGGTGCCTTGATTGATCACTACATAGCCAAAGGAGTCTTGGGGAACTTTGTACCCATGGTGCAAAGGCATTTAAATGTGTTTGTGTCCTGTCATCTTTTCCGGGCTCTCATCCTATTTGTTGTTTTCTTTCTTTCACAGTAACTCACAGAGGATATTCAAGGAGAGGAAAAATCACACATTAACCCGCACGCAGGTATGTGATCATGAAACAGTTAGGTCCCACTTCCATAAGTCCAGAGAGGACACTCATTTGAGAAACACCACTCTTTATTCTGGGGACCCGTTTACATGACACCTCATAAAAGTTGTAACTTCAACCTCACCCACCATACCAATAGGAAATCTGAACTAAATACAGCAAAACCGAAGAAAAGAACTTACATTTTGCGGGTTGGATGATTATGTCCTGCTATAGAAAGTTATGTTTCTGGCTCTCTTCCCTATTTTTTAATACGGAAATAAGTTAATGCCCTTTTCTATTCTTTGTCCATTTCAATCAGAATTTTGGGTGAAGGGCAATTAAATGTGTTAGCATAAATCACAGTCGTGATCCAGACACTTGCAGAATCTTTTTTTTTTTTTAAGAAGGAAATTCAGTTAACATGGTGTTCTGTGCCATTTCCCATGTCATTATATATTCCTTAAGGCATGATTTTTAATGCCTTTATAATATTCCCTTACTTGACAGTATAATGATTTATTTAACATTCTCCATGTTGTTGGTTATTTCAAGTTTCTTCCAGTTTTGTACTATTATAAATAATTCTGCCATGAATGTCATTGTACATAAGTCTTCATCTACATCCATTTATTTCCTTAGGACATATTTCTAAAAGCAAATTTACTGTGTCAATGGCCCTTAATACATATTACCAAATAGCTTTTCAAAAAATTGGCATTTATTTAAAACCCAACTGAGAGTGTATGTCCGGAATATTACAATTCATGTAATTGCTTACATGACAGTCCATTTTAACCATATCTTTAGTATTAAAATATCTTTAGACTTTGGAACCTATTTGTTGTTGATGCCCTTAGGGTTTATTTTTTCTATTAGTATGTTGTAACTTTTTTATGTTAGTATGTTGTAGCTTGTAGTAGTTCTTAATATCTAAAAGATATTAAGCATTTTGGATCTTACTTGTTTTTTCTACTTTTATAATGTTTATAATGGTTACTAATATACAGGGTATTTTTCCTTTTAGAATTTAGTCAAATGCATTAATCCTTTGCTTGTGATTTTTTTGTTGTTGTTGTTTACTTACTAAAACCACATTGAGACTCACTGTATATGAACCAGTGTATTTGTATAATTGCTTTGCAATTTCATATTTTTATATCAAACTGTTTGGTCCATCTAGAATTTTATATATAAAATGAAGATTGTATTAATTAGGGTTTTCAGAGCTACAGAATCAAAATGATATGTACAAGGACAGACAGGAAGAGAGGGTGAGACAGGGAAGAATTTATTTTAAGGATTGGCTTATCCAGTTGTGGGGGCTGGCAAGTCTGAAATGTATAGAGTAGACAAGCAGGGTGGTGTTTGTTCAGGTAAGTCTTGATGTAGCCTTGAGTCTGAAATCTGAAAAGCGGGTCAGCAGCCTGGAAGCTCAGAATTTCTCATTAGCAGGAGACAGATTCTTCTTCTTCTTTTTTAAATTTTATTTATTTGAGAGAGAGAGAGAGAGAGAGAGAGAGCAGGACAGAGAGGAGGAGAGGGAGAAGCAAGCTCCACCTGAGCAGGGAGCCCAGTGCAGGACTTCTCAGGACCCTGGTATCATGACCTGAGCTGAAGGCAGATGCTTAACCAGCTGAGCCACCCAGGGACCCAGTAGGGAGCTTCCCTACTTTCACATGTTCTTTTACTCACTTGCACCTGACAGTAAAAGCTCCCTTCACAAGACTCTCCTTCGGGTGAACTTAGAGGCCAGTTTCCTTAACCTATAAAAATATGATGTAGTCAGTAATTAACATATTAAATTTGAGTTGATTCTAGAATTTCCAGATGAGGTAAGAATCTGATAGAATGGAGCTTGTGTAGAGTTATTGGGTAGAAATGTAGATTCTGTTTTTGAATAAGTAATGTACTATTTAGGTATATATTCTTAGATTACAAAGTTATAAAATTAAGAAAATTATCATCATAAAATTTAGTAAAAGAAAGAAGAATGGAAGAGATAAGATTACCTAGGGAGTGTATATATGAAGCCACTAGACAAAGAATTGAGGTTGGAATGACTGAACGTAGTTTCTGAGGTGAGATTATCACTTTGTAATATCTAAATATCTCTGCAAGAGGTTGTGTTCTTGAAATGACAGTTAAAGCATTAATCTGGGAGAAATGTGAAGTATAAAAAAGTATATTTCAGTATGTTAACTTGATTATGTATTTCAAAATTATTTAAATTATTTTTGAATTATTTTTAGAAAGTATCCATTCTATGTGTGATGAATTTTATGTGTGTGTATATGTGTGTGCCTATGTATTTGTGTTTGTATATGATTGTATGTCTGAAGATGTGTTTGTGTATGTAAGTGTATACGTGTGTATGTGTTTTGTGTTTGTGTGTGTCCGTATGTATATCTGTGTTTAGGAGGGTGATATACAGGTGGCATGTCTGAATATATGAGTCTGAGCTTGTATTATTTGTATATGTATATTCATGGATCATGAATATATGTATATTCATGGTGAGTTTGAGTGTGTCATAGACATATGTGCATTTCCACTTGCAGACAGAATCCATGTTTGCATGTGTTGTATGTTTTCACATGGGTACAAGGGTAGACACCAGGAAGCATCCTTCATGTCATATTCCCCAGACTTACATGGGAGAGTTTCAAAGCTAACTTGTATTGGCTTTCCATAAGGCTTTACGAAATGCTTACATAACTTACCCATTAAGGCACCAAACCAGAGCAGCTTAGAATAAGGAGGGCTTTTTTTTTTTTTTCATTTTTATTTCTTTTCAGTGTTCCAAAATTCATTGTTTATGCACCACACCCACTGCTCCATGCAATACATGCTCTCCATAATAACCACCACTTAGGCTCACACCCCCCCCCAAACCCTCAGTTTGTTTCTGAGTCCATGGTCTCTCATGGTTTTTGGCCATTCTAACTGGTGTAAGGTGGTATCTCAGTGTGGTTTTGATTTGAATTTCCCTGATGGCTAGTGATGATGAACATATTTTCATGTGTCTGTTAGCCATTTGTATGTCTTCATTGGAGAAGTGTCTGTTCATGTCTTCTGCCCACTTTTTTGACATGATTATCTGTTTTGTGTGTGTTGAGTTTGAGGAGTTCTTTATAGATCCTAGATATCAGCCCTTTTTCTGTAGTGTCATTTGCAAATATCTTTTCCCATTCTGTGGGTTGCCTCTTTGTTTTGCTGGCTATTTAAGGAGGGATTTTAAATAGAAAATGAAAGCTCAGTGGAATCTAAATTCAATAATGTCAAAACCTCAGAAACATGCAGAGAAATCAACAAACTTTTATGTTTTTCCAATTACTGAACTTAATCCACAACTCATTATTAACTCTCTTGCAGCTTATGAGGTGAAAATGACAGACATTTTAACTTGTGGTGAGCATGGCATAACATCTAGGCTTGTGGAATCATTGTGTTGTACACCTGAAACTAATGTAATATTGGTTGTCAACTATATTTCAATTAAAAGAGAGGAGATGTAAGATTATTATCATAGAATTTGGGAGCCAGTAGCATGCATCATAATAGTCCTCCTCCTCATCATCATCATTATATAATTTTCAATTTAGTTTGTATAGAAATTTTAAGTGAGAAAGGTGTGTTGTAACACTTCTCTTCTGCCAGGTGGAAAGGTGTGTTTTCTGGGGAATTCTAGCTGTTCACTTTCTCCCAAGAGAATTGCAGAATGCCTTTAATTACCTTGGTTCATTCATCATAATCCAGTATCTAATATGCAACTCTATGTGAAGAGAAACCTAATTTTATCCACATAATGAATATGCCTTCATCTTTCAAAAGCATGCCCACATTATCCACAGTTGATGAGTGATACATAAAACCTGAATACAAATCTATAAAACAAAAATCAAATTAGCATGTATTACAGAGTATCCATGTACAAGAAAAGGCTACTCACACCTGGTAGATAGAACCACATAGAGATCTAGACCACAATTATAAGCCCTTAATGAACAGATAAACCAAAGAGATTAACTGAATCAAATATCTAAAGTAATTAAGCTGAGAAATATACACTGCCCGGCTCACAATAAATATGTTCTTGTCAGTGGAATGAAAATAATAAAAACCAGTGACTAAGACTTTTTTTTTTTTACCCAGAGTTTGTGTTAACATCAGAAATGATATTGTCGATATACATGGAATCCATTTGTTAATAATTATCATCAAAAACTTATCATCAGCAAGAGTTACAACTTTTCTTATGTTTCTGTTGGCTTCCTTTTTATTAGATATGCGTTTTATAGATGTGTTAATTCAGTCATGCTTAAAATCTAGTTTTTTGGTTGGGTATCTATTTTCTATTCAAGGTACTTTTGCATATCCCTATCTCTTGGCAATGTATGCTTCTTGTTTTCAGTTTAACTCATGGAGGGAAACTTTAATTTCTCATTTCGTAATTCTTAGGGGGAGTGTCTCATTCTAACTTAACAGGTATGGCATGTTTGAGTCTGGGGTTTATGAAAGTCTTTAGTCTGTATCTATCCTATTTCAGCCATTGGGTTGTTGAAATATGGTATTAGCATAAAGTATGTATGCATGTCTGTGTCCCAGATGGTTCTGAGCTCTCTTGGAGAGGAAGTGAAAATGATCTCATTTAGTTTTGTATTTCTACCATCAGTGACCCAACCTAATGCCTAATTTTAGGTATTACGTGCTATCTTTATTTGAATACCAATGAAGGAAAAGTGATCATTCATTACTGAAGTAAGGAAAGTATATACTTGGGGTAAAAACTAGAATGAAGGCAGAATTTCTGGAATGAGAATAAAGAGATTGATAGACCCTCTCTGCAGTAGCAGAACAACAATTGAATAAACATTATCAATATTATTTTTTTAAAAATAGTATTTTAAGTCTTTGTAAGTTGTCCCGTGAGGGAACAGCAAATGGAGAAATGTTCTTTAAGAAAAATATGCTAATCTCAGTAGGACCAGTGAGAATCTACTCCCTCTTCTACTTCACACAGCTCTACTTTATAGAAATCACTCTGGGCATTTTGTTCTGTGCAAGTGCAGCCAAGGAGACAGTTTTCTTCTCCTGCAAGCTCTAAGCCTAGACCTGTGCTTTCACTCTGGGAAGAGTAGAACACTGGTGTTCCTCATCTCTCCAGTTTTGTATCCTAGAAGCTCTACTCTAGAAAGGTTAGGCCAAGAGGGCCGGGACTCCCTCCTCAGACATGGAAGGCTAAGAATAAAAGGACCCCCAGGATGCTCTTAGAGTAGAAGTTCTACTCTAAGGTAGACAGGTCCAGAAGATCAGGGCTTGACATTCCCTCCATGCCCACCCTTAGGAAAAGAGACTCACTGCCTCCACTTCAAGAGCAGGGGCACAGGGATTCTGCAGAGGGAGAAGGCAAGCAATTTAACTGAGGAGCCCCAGGGCTCTGCCTGAGGGGGATGGACTTCATTTGGAGCAAAGAGTACAGAATACTTTGCCTAAGGGCATCGTTGGAAGCCAGTTAAAAAAGGATGTAGCTCCAGGACACAAGGAAATATCAAAGCAGCTAGAAGTTTAATAGAGGGGAGCAGGGAAAGATAGAGCCCATAAGAGTCTTTTGGGGATTATAGTCAATTCCAGAGGTTAAAAGTTGTTCAACATGATTATTCATAGGGAAATGCAATCAAAATCACAGTAAAATACTACTAAAACTTGGATGGCTGTGACCAGATAGGGAGACATTAACAAGTGTTGGCAACGTCATAGAGAAATTTGAACCCTCATATATTGCTGGTGGGAGTATTAAATGGTGAATTCACTTTGGAAAACAGTTTGGCAGTTCCTCAAAATATTGAGTATCAACTTACCGTATGACCAATGAATTCCACTCCTAGAAATATGCCCAAGGGAAGTGTAAAAGTAGTACACAAAAATTTGTATGTAGATGTTCAGAGTAGCATTATTTATATTATCCAAAAAGTGGAAACAGCCCACGTGTCCATCAGCTGATTAATGGCTAAACAAAAGGTGACATATACATGCAGTTAAATATTATTTAGCAATAAAAGGAAATGAAGCTCTGATATGTGCCACAGAATAGGTGAAACTTCAGAACATTACACTAAGTGAAAGAAGCCAATTTCAAAAGCTATCACATACTATATGCTTCCATTTACATAAAATTTACAGAATAGGCACATCGCTAGGTACCAAAGGCAGATCAGTGGTTGTTTCTGGTGGGGGGGGGGGCAGGAGGAATAAGGAATGACTAGTAAAGGGTACAGGCTTTCTTTTAGACAGTTGAAAATGTTTTGGATTACGTTATGGCAATGATTGTACAACACTGTGAATATACTAAAAAAAATTGAATTTTATATTTTAAGTGGCTGAATGTGTGATATATGAATTATCTCTTAATAAAGCACTTAAAAAAGAAACAAAGAAATTGGGATGAGTTGTAGTGAGAAGTCCAGATAAGAAAGGCAAAGGGCTGCTGATTTGAACCCCGAAGCTCATTTGTCCTAAGTGAAAAGTATAGATTAAACACGTATAAATCCTATGTAGTTTTCTTTTTTTAAAATTTTTTTTAAAGATTTTATTTATTTATTTGATAGAGAAAGATCACAAGTAGGCAAAGAGGCAGGCAGAGAGAGAGGAGGAAACAGGCTCCCTGCTAAGCAGAGAACCAGATGTGGGACTCTATCCGAGGACCATGACCTGAGCCAAAGGCAGAGGCTTTAACCCACTGAGCCACCCAGGCACCCCCATGTAGTTTTCTGCAAATCATTCACTCATCCAAGATAGATCTTTTATGCCACAAAATCTCTTTATCAAATAAAGTTTCAGTGGTCAGTTATTCAAAAGGATTTAATGTCTCAAAATATACATATAAGATATTACTTATGTGTCTACTTATCTGCCTTTACCATATTTATCTTTTGATTTCATTGTTTGTGATAATTAAAATAGATCTATTTCTTTTAAGGAAAAATATTACCTAATACCCAATTAAATAAAGCCCATTTTTGCCAAATGGACTTACTTTCTGTTAAAAAAATATACTGTTTCACCTCTAGTAATCTTTTTATTATATTCATTTTTTTGAAAATCCCTTAGGCAATTGATGTTTTGTCTTTTACATCAACAAAAAAGGAAATAAATATTATAACTTATTCATCATTTAGTAAGTACATGTTTTTGACCAGAGTGGTCTGTAATACCCTTTCAGATTTTTCTCAGTAAATGTCATTTTTTTAAACTCAAACACTAACTTAATCACTTTTTGTTGCTCTTTTCTTTCCCCTGCAAGCATTATATATGCTATTATTGTATTTTTTATTAGTGTTTGATTACTCTCTTTTTCTATTTCCGATTTTTGATTTCCCTTTGTTTTGTTCTTACCCAGCAAGCTTTTATCAGCCTTTCAAATGCAACGTGTTGTGTTTTTTGCCTTATTGCTATTTTCAAGGAAATTGCAATCTGGAAAGTTTTGTGTGTTTTTTTAAAAAATTTTTATTTATTTATTTGACAGAGATCACAAGTAGGCAGAGAAGCAGGCAGAGAGAGAGGAGGAAGCAGGCTCCCCACCGAGCAGAGAGCCTGATTCGGGACTCGATCCCAGGGTCCTGGGATCATGACCTGAGTCGAAGGCAGAGACTTTAACCCACTGAGCCACGCAGGCACCAACAATCTGGAAAGTTTTATGTATAGTACCTTTCCGCTGATATTAGCATTGTTTGAAAGTTGGACATTTTAAAATCTTTAAATCACTCTATGAAGCTCAGCAAATTTATTAACTACTTATATCCTGGAATAACATGTACTTATGTCTGCTGGCCGTGTGCTCATATTTTATCACTTATCATTATCTTGTATTATAATTTTTCCTTTTGTTTTCTCATCAACTCATGTGTAAGAATTGAAAACATGGCATTATATAAATCAGTGGAAGAAGTGGGAAGTGAGGGTCAAGTGTTAATGTAGTTCAGGATAGGAATCCAGATCAGAAATTAAAGTATTTTCAAAATTTTTCTTGACCGTTCAGTCCCTAAGAAAGAATATGCTTCAATTTTATATTCCGAAATGACTTCTTGTAAAAGTAATTATGTATATATTCCCAACACTTTTTTGTTTTGAACATAAACTAGGTAATCATGTAATTATAAAATTTCATGCCTGAGCTGCCAACACACACACACACACACACACACACACACACACGATTTTAGTCCCTCCACTGTTCAGCTTCACTAAGTTAAAAATCAATGAAAAAACAAGACAGGCTGCTTCCTTCTCTAATATATTAGCAGTCAATCATGAAGTTGTTGTTTTAATAATTCTGCTTAGTCATTACCTTGCGACAGATTAAAATGAAAGTATGAAAAGTGAAATATAGTACATTGGTTTGGACTTGAAAATGCTGCAACCTATAAATACCATGTTGTTTCTATAAAAATGAGTAGCAAAACCAGAGTTTTTCATGTAATCTAACAAGTGAAAGGTCATAGCCTGTATAAATGTAACACTTGTGATGTAGAAGAGTTTGTGTTTTAGATACTAGGCCTTTTGCTATTGTTTTATTTAACCCTAATTCCTGTAGCAAAATAGCAAGCAGATAGCTTCCAAAAAAGCTACTCTTTCTTCCCATTATTTCCTAAATCTTAAAGGAAAGTACTTTTGCCACTATTCTTTCCGTTATCAATTTTAACAGTGGCATTTTAAGTGCTGTGATATACAGTGCAAAAGAAATTGCTTGAATTAAAATACCTGGAAATTTCACATCAAGGATAGATTTTAAAAGAAGAAGAATGCTCCATTATCAGAAGGTTATTTCCACATACTTCCACATGCCTATAAATTAATAGCTCTATGTTGCAACTAGAATTAAAGCTCACTTAAAATGGCCCTCTCAGCTGTTCTTTTCTCCTTAAAGAAAGGTACTGAATAAATGCAGAAAGGTGCATGGACTGCAAGTATGGGCTGGAGGCACTGACTGGCAGGATGCTTCAAGTCTCAATCACACAGCTGCTTTGTGGATAAGTCTCAGAGCCTTCAACTCTCACCTCCGATTTTAGAACAAAGGCACAGTCATTAAACTTCACAAAGTCATCAGCAGGACTCCAGGACCACATTCAGTCAGATAAGCCAGCTGTGGCCCCTTAAATCAAAAATCACCATCGTGAAGCACCTTAACCAGATGAAACACACAAAATGTCATAAATCCCCTCAGCAATTAAAAGGTTTCTAGCTTTTTTTTTTTTTTTTTTTTTTTTGGACGGGCAGTGTGTGGGGGGGAAATAAAATGAATTTAGTGTGTTGATTTTTTTTTCTTTAATTAACATGTCTGTGAATCACCAGGCTTAACACACTTCACAGCTCTCACCATACACATACACACCCTCCCCAGTGTCCATATAAAGTTTCTGGCTTTTTCCGAAGATGAATTTAACTCACACTATCAGAGTACTTCCCACTTGTTTACTTTGAACCTGCTTTGGGCTGGGATGCGAATTGTGGCTTTGCTGCTCCAGCTTTCTTGTGAAGATGCAGAGAAATCAGTCTGGGGTTCACTGGCACAGTCTTTGTGAACAAGCAATCTCTCGATTTAGCCATTCGGCTTCTAGGGATACGTTATAAAGTACTAATAATACAACTACGGGGATATTCATTGCAGTATGTTTATAGAAATGAAAAAATATATGTGAAATGTACACAGAAAACTGAAGTTTGGATCAGTGTGCAAAGGATGCTTCCATTTTTCTCAACAACGTATGTAGACGCCTGAATAGAAAATTAGGAATGACATCAACATGCTAGTGGTGAATACACTTGGCTTTGGCATTATGGTCGACAGTTTCTTTTTCCTGCTTTTTTCATATTTTCCAAGTCTTTAGAATAAGTATTATTTTGTCATTAGGTTGAATTTCAATTTTCAAATGATGCATTTCTTTATATAATAAGGTTTCTTATTTTAAATCTGGTTCTAATTCATAAAAAAAGATAGTGACAGAGAAACTGTGTATGTCTGTTTGTGTTTTATTTTCATTGCTTTTTTTTCTTTTTAAGATTTTATTTTTTAAGTAATCTCTACACCCAATGTGGGGCTTGAACTTATAACCCCTAAATCAAGTGTCACATGCTGTAACGACTGAGCCAGGCAGGTGCCCCAATTTTTGATGTTTCTGTTTCATTGTAGTCACAATAGGACAAACATTTAAAGACAGGCTCTGTGGTTTTACTGTAATGCATCCTTCTACTTAGTATAAAACACTGAATTATCTATTTTTGACAAAATAAGCTCAAATCATATTTAAAATCTTAAAAATTAAAAAGGAGATATTGCTTGCATTCTTAATATTCTCTAGTGGTAGTAGATAGTGTGTATATATAATTTATAATACAAAATATGCATATATATTTTATATTCTGTAGGGGATATAATATACATCTATATATTTTTAAATATACACATATATTTTTTGTAAACTCAGAACCCTTCTATTAATTCCATAGAACTCACCCACATACTATATTTACTTCTCAGTTTACATAACACTAAAAATCAAAATTTGCTATCTCTGTTAAATGATCACAGTAGAAATCCATGTCCATCCTGTGATCATAAGTATATTTACTTAAGAGAGTGATTTTTAAATGTGATTCAGTTATATCAAGAACAATAATATTTTCACTATGGGAACATAGTAAAATGTTTGAAAACCATCTAGGCTCCAGATATGTACTGTCAGATGTCTACTCTGTCATGTTTATTCTCAAAAATTCCATATTCCAGTACTTCTGCTGACTTCCTGATATCCGGCTTTCGAATACTCTAATTGTGAGGGATATGCGCAAGTGCTGGTGGGAATGTAGAAAGTTCTCTTGACCAGATGCTTCCTATGCATAATTAATCAAGACTTTGCTGACATTGATCCAAAAGTATAAGCCAGCAGACATGGAGTCATAAAGAGATCCAGTGTCTGCGTAGATGTTAGAATGTTTAGCTTCATAGGAGATGCCAAGGTAAGCTCCAAGCTTCAAGGATTGTGAAGAAGTCTTCTGATGAATCACATTGGGCTTGTTATTTACATAGGACTTAATGACATACATGACAGATACTAGTCAAATGCACCTGTGAAAAGTATAAGGTTAATAGAACAGCTGAGCTGAGAAAATACATCTGACAAATGCGAGAGCAGAAAGTGTAGTTCATATTATTTGTCTTGCTCAAGACCACAGTTGCTATGTAATATCCTATAGAAGTAAAGTTTCTAGAAGTAGGTTTTAAACAATTATTGTTTAAATTTTTTTATATTATGGGTCAGTTATTTTTGTTGTGATAGTTTTTTTTTAAATCAAGACTGCAACTTTATTGTCACAAAATAAAGCACAAAGAACAAGAGTTTGCAAACTAAAAATTTCCTTTCAAAACTACCATAATGTGTGATTATGTTTACTTTAGAACAAGTTAAATGGTATGGCTTAGTGGAACAAAGTGGCCATATCTTGTGAAGTGGCCTTGGATCTGTGTGGTTCAAGTTGATAATCACACCTCTTCCATTTTATGTAATTCAGAATGATAATTTTGTTTGGAATATAATAGGTGGTGGACAAATAGAGAAATAATTTCTACTTCAACAACCTGCAGAGGAATCACGCAGCTTAACTTCAGAGCAGAAAATTCAGGCTGGAAGAACCAATATTCAAAGATGTGGTAATAGGATGTTTAAATATGTTAGCCCTGTGTTGTCCCTTCATCTATTTCATAAGCACTGCATAATGTTTGGTCTCCTGTGGGGCTGCCTAAGACAGTAGTTTTCATTGGGACAGGTCATAAATACTGTCCTGCTGCTCTCTGCTTTACTGGGGTTGAGGGTAATTGTGTGAAGCTTAAAAATATATTGGTAGCATGACCCCATGCCCCCATGAGCTCAACATGAAAAGAAAGTCATGAACATAGAAAGTTTCCATTTTATTTGAGGGTCACAGAGGACAAAAAGAAACAACACAAAGCCCCTTGGCATATCAGATGATCTAAAACACGATTTCACAGAGCTGTGCCAAGGCGGCAGTGACTGTGAGACCCCAGAGAGCTAGCTCCCTTTTCCTCTTCCGTATGGCTGATGAGCACATGCCAACAAACTCTGCTCCTTTTCGTTTGCTCTGAGGTGGGTGTATTTTAATGAAAAGCTGGGTAGGAGATTCGTCAGTTGGGCTCCTCTGTTTTCCAAGTTAACCGGATCATCTTGTCATTTTTAAATCAAGTAGTATTGGCATCACAGCCAAAATGACGTTAGCTGGTAAAGATAAATAGAAGCAGAAAAGCTCGGTTTGACTTCTTTCACCTGAAGAGAGTTAGGTCAAGCAGGTGACTGGAATCAAAGACTTAGTTCCCCAAGCCAAAAACTGTGAGCGCAAGGTTTTATGGCTCCCTTTGAGATAATTCCAATATCATGACATGCCTGATGTTAAAAGGCGGATCATAGAAATGCGGAACTACAAGAAAATTTAAGATAGGAGCCTTCCTTAAAATAAGTGCAAGAAAATTGAACAGGTAAGAGTACACACAAGAATAGGCCTTAACGATAAGTAATCAAATAGCACATTTAATTGAACTAGATGGCATTCGTCAAGGAAAACGGACCAATCACAAATGGAGAAAATGAGCAGGTATTTTCACAAATGAGCTGCATCGTATTTACATGTCTATTAAGTGTATTTACATTTCTGTTATGACATGGGATGGGCTAAGAGATCCTAGATGGATCTCTAGATCTAGAGAATCCTAGATCTCTTCTTAGCCATCCCATGTCATAACAGAAACGTATGTCTCCCGTCTTGAAATCATGCCTTCAGTGTCTGAGACTTTTAAAGACTTCAGAGACTGTCATCTTCATTAAGTGGAATGCAGAATGAATTAAAACAAAAGCAAATAGTAATGTGAGTATTCGGAAATAAGTCTGTCTGTAGACCTTAGGACGGGATTGAGAACCTTGGGCAACTCAAAAATAATTTTAACAGGCAATATTCCTTAACATATATCATCATTTTAATGCCATTAGAAAATATTTAGAATAACAAAACATGAACTATTTTAAAAACAGTTCCAACCTGTAATTTTTATAAACATTTTATTGACATTTAAAATATATATGTGATATTATGGAATATTTTTAAAAACAATCTTTATTACTACAATTCAGTGAAACTTCAATTTTATGTATCTCTGTTCACTTAATAATATTTTTTGTAAACATGCACTCTTTTATTTCATTGAGTGAAACTGTTCAGAAGATCCAGAGTGGCAAAGACAATGTAAAATTAACCATTTTAATACTGAGGTATCCAACTGTTTCCCTTAACATTTTGGAGTAACTGTCTCTGACCTCAACTCACAAAAACACTTTGTCTTTGCTGATGTAATTAGTTTCTGTAATGATGGCAGCAAATAAAGAGCAGCTAATTATTCAAAAAAATAATACTAGTCTATGAAAAGGACTATCAAGTCTCTTGTAGTAGTAATTTGTAAACATTTATAAGTAGTAGTATGCTTGCAGTACCAGTGCTGCAAATATTACTGCACTGAAATCCTTTTTACTGTGTAGTTGAGTATGATATAGGTAACTTAGTGTGTATTAAAGAAACAAGAATGACATCTTTTTTGGACTCCTAGGCAGATCTGTTTTATTCAGTGGCTACTACAGAACAAGTACTTCTACAAAGGGGAAACTTTAGCTACCAGTTTTTATTATGCAAAAACAACAGTAAGCTAGAACAGATACTACTACACAAAATAGTGACTTATTTATGACTTCTCATTCATGCCAACGTTTCAGCTCTTTATTTATTTTTTTTAATGTAAGTATGGTTGGCGTACAGTATGGTATTAGTTGCAGGTGTACAACACAGTGATTCAACAAGTCTCTGCATCATACAGTTCTCACTCACCATGGTGGCTGTAGTCACCATCTGTCACCACACAGAGTTGTTATAGTCTCATTGACTGTATTCCCCATGCTATACTTTTTATCCCTGTGGCTTACTGATTTCATCAATGGAGCTTTGTTTCTCTTAATCCCCTTCACCTACTTCACCCTTCCCCGTAATCCCCTCTGCGCTGGCAACCACCAGTTTGTTCCGTGTATTTACAAGCCTGTTTCTGTGGGTTTCCAATTATTTTGTTTTATTTTTTAGATTCTACATAAACATAAAATTATATGCTGTTTGTCTGTCTTTATCTGTCTTCCTTCATTTAGCATAATATCTCCTAGGTCCATCCGGGTTGTCTAAATGGCATGATCTTGTTTTTTTATGGCATGATCTCATATGTTTTTATATCCCATTGTGTATATATGTGTGTGTATGTGTGTGATATTTATATATATATCACATCTTCTTTATTCATCTATTGACAGATCTTTGTTTCCATATCTTGTCTGTTGTAAATAATGCTGCAGTAAACATAGGGGTACAAATTTCTTTTTGAGTTAGTGTTTCTGTTTTCTCTGTGTAAATACCCAGCAGTGGAATTATTGGATTATATGGTATTTCTACTTTTAATCTTTTGGGGAAACAACATGGTGTTTTCCACAGTGGCTGCTGCACCAGTTTACATTTTCACTAACAGTGAACACAGGGGTTCCTTTTTCTCCGAATCCTTGCCAATACTTGATATTTCTTGAGAGTATAATTTTTATTTGAATCCAAGAACTTTTGATAACTTGATTAAATTTTATTTTGCCATTAAAGGTTTTTTATTCCTTCTTTTCAGTTTGTTACTTATAGAAATGTAGAGGAACACATTTACATTCATGTCAAATGTTAAATCATACAACATTGTGTTGTAAGTTCATTTATATTTTTAAATATAAAGGTAAATGGAATTATCCTCATATCTCTTTAATATGTTCCAGTTAGAGGCAATATATATTTTCAGAGTAATTTGGAAATACATTTTAAGTCTATTTTTATATTTCAGTGTTGGAAAATACTCTCAACAAGTGTCTCTTTTTAATGAGTAAATATGTTTATTAATTTCATAATTGCCTTCATTTTAATGAGGTTATCTCTTTTATAAGTTTTTTAAGGACATCATTTAAATTTTTAAATATATTTAATTAAAAGATACGATATTGAACAATATTTAAATGTTGATATTTAAAGTTCATTGGTTTAATTTAAAATAGGTCACAAAATACTGCATAGCAAACAAAATCTTTTTTAAATTTTTTAATTCAAATCAGTTAATTAACATATCATGTATTCTTAGTTTCAGAAGTACAGACCAGTGATTCATCAATCTTTTTTTTTTTTTTTTAAGATTTTATTTATTTATTTGTCAGAGAGAGAGAGAAAGAGTACAAGCAGGCAGAGGCAGAGAGAGAAACAGGCTCGCCACTGAGAAAGGAGCCCGATGTGGGACTCGATCCCAGGACCCTGGGATCATGACCGGAGCCAAAGGCAGCGGCTTAACCCACTGAGCCACCCAGGCGCCCCATGATTCATCAGTCTTATATGATACACAGTGCTCATTACATTATGTGCCCTCCTCAATGTCCATCAACAAATTACTCCATCCCTCCACCCACCCACCCTCCCAGCAACCCTCAGTTTATTTCCTATGATTAAGAATCTCTTACGGTTTCTCTCTCTCTCTGGTTTTGTATTGTTTTATTTTTTCCTCTCTTCCCCTATGAGCCTTTGTTTTGTTTTTTAAATTCCACATATTAGTGAGATCATATGATAATTGTCTTTCTCTGATTGACATATTTCATTTAGCATAATACCTTCTAGTTCCATCCATGTCCTTGCAAATAGCATTATTTCATTTTTTGATGGCTGAGTATAGTAAAATTTTGCCTGCTTTATCTGTATAATGTTCATAAAATATTCATTTAATACTTTACTTTTACAAAAGAACATCATGATAACTAGTTTGCAAGATAACTAAAAAATTGACCAACCGAAGTGTTGATTTTTCTGCTATCTGATATTTTGAAATATGAATTAAAAATAAATATCTCTTTCCAGCATTCTGGCATCCTTGGATTTGCTTATTAAATGCCAGTTGTGCCCGTTAGTTATGTGAAAAACAAAAGTATCTGCATTTTCAGATCATTTTATAAGTGGTAGTATGGGCAGATTGAGACTCATTGAACTACATAGATGAGAAATGTTAAAGTGATAGGACAATAAGCAACAGATAGGTAGACAGGCAGACAGATGGTGCTTTAAATGGTTAAGTTAACCAAGGGGGCACTACTACTCCTTTTATCAGCAATATACTTTCTTGGTCATTTATAGCTGAAAAATTTCCCCTAGACTAATATATTAGTCTATATTATATATATATAGTCTATATTATATGTATGTGTGTGTATTATATATATATATATAAAATTTCACAAATTCAAGGGTCTAGAAAAATCATGATCCTACATAGGCCCTGAGAAATTGTACTTTGAGATTTTATGTGCCAGCATTTTCATAGATACTTGGATATGATTTTTTACTTTGCTAGAATAATGTGATATGCTTATCTATTTTGGAATAACCTATTACTTTTTAACAGGAAAGAGTGGTATGTTAAGGAAAGCTATAGAGCTACTGAAGTTAAGAAAAAGAAAAAGGTATTTCCTGAAGGGAAGAGGAAAACTTCAATTTTCTCTTAATGAGAAATGAAAAGAATGAGGAGGGATGTAAATAATTTACAAAAGTCTGGGAAAGAAAAGGTGGGAGAGAGCCAGGAAGCTGGGGGGAGAGAGAAGGGGAGGGAAGGGAAGGGCAGAGGAAGAGGGGCTGGGAAAGAGAAAGAGACTGGAAGGGAGGGAGGAGAGAGGGAGAGAGAGACCAAGCCATTTAAAAGAGATTGAAATTTCCAGAAGAGATGCAGTAGGCAATCAAAACTATCCAAGAAAAAAAATGAGAACATGATAAAGACAATTGAATTTGTAGAATTGGAGTATAAAGAGCTTTGCTAATGGAGTTAGACAGTATGGGCCTTGCTATTACTTATCAGCTATGGGATTTGAAGCTCAGGTTTATAATCTGGAAAATGGGCATAGTAGTAACAACCTCATAAATTTGTTGAGAAGTAGTTTTTCTAGTATCTAAAAAAGGGCTTAGCACTCCCATGCCTGGCACATAGGGGCCCTCAGGATGAGAAAGTTTTCTGCATGAAGAAATTAATATAGAATTTGTTGACATTCCCTATCTATTGTACCCCAAAACATAATATCTTGATTTGTATCTTGATCTGGATTTTAGTGGCATATGAACAAGGATTACCAAATCCTATAGTTATGAGACAGGTTAAAAGGGTGACAGTATCAAGATAATACCATAGTATAAATTGCCTCAGATATAGTAGAGACATAGTTACAGTTACTTTCACTTAACTGAGTAACTAGGTTTAAACTTCCTGGAAGCATAGTACCCCTGTGTTCAAGGAAAATGATAATATCTTGAAGATTAATTCTAAAAGGGAATTTTACTGAAATCTTTCATTTCCTCACAATCTCATGCCCATGTAAAATGCATTACCTGTGTTAAGGCATCTTTGATTAACCCTCGGGGGGATCTGTAACCACTTAAAATGTCAACAAAAGCTGAAAGAAGAATCTAATAAACAAACCCGCACAATGTTGAGAAATATAGCAATGCCATTTTGCAATAGTGTAGAGAACAATAATTAAAAATTATAAGAAAAATCACCAGATGTGTTGTGGTTTATTTTTCTGTAGGCGAGTATATCTACCTACACCTATAGAGAAATAATACAGTTTTTGTTTGTTTGCCAAACCAAACCATAGTTTGGTTTGTTTGCGTGCTCACTGCATGCCCTACTATACTAAAATCTGAGAAATTTGATTTTATAAAGGACAGTATTGATAACAGCACTAACATTTGGTTTCTGGATTTCCTCTCAATTGGGAAATCTGTTCAGTATGATCTCAAGAAGCTCTTGCTGAGCTTCTTGAGGCCAGAAGAATAAGAGGGCATGATTTACAAACACAGGTAGCCAGGAACTAGGGGCAGAGAAAAGAATGGAACCAAGAGCAGATGTTATGCCTTCAGAGAAAGATGATGGCATAAAACTCTAAACATTATATCTAAGGTTTTTTGTATATATCATCCACTCTCTAAAATGCACAAATTTAGCCTAGTGAACATTTTCTTAACTGTAAGACTATAAAATATAAGTGGCTAAGGTTTTCCAAATTGTTCTGAAACTGAAGGTATAATGTGATTTAGAAACCCAAAGTTTACTCCAGCTCTCTCTAAATCCTGTCTGAATATGAAGAGACCCTACTGAGAATTGAGTTAATAGTTTCCTTGGCATTAATAACTTCTTCAGTTACACACCTTGTCCTTTATTTATGCCCTTGATATATTAAATTAAAAAGACTGTGACATCAAGGAAGCAATCTGAGAAACAGAACATATTTTTACATTGACTTTTGGAAAATAATATTAGATGTCTTCCTTTAAGAAAAAAACTGGTGCATATTGTACTAATAATTTCTTTGTGTTATTTATTTGAATAATTGGCTGTACCATCTTCCTTCTCAGACAATCTGGGTATGGTCATGGAAAAACTATCCCGAACATGAATTAAGCTGAATTTAAAATTCTTCGTTTCTTAAATAATGTTACAGAATATGATGGCATTGTGGCTAAGAGCAGTGGTTCTTGAGCTAGACTCTGGATCATATCTCACCTCCATCACTTACTGGCAAGTGTCTACACTCTCTCTGGATCACTTTCTTTCATCTGTATAGTAGGAACTTTGCCACAGGGTTGTTGTGAGAATCAAGAGTTACACAGGTTCAGGGCTTGCCTGGCAATCAGTAAGTGCTCAGAGTGTTCGTCACCAGTAATCTCTAGTGGATGTTGCCCTCATGTCTGCTTTACAGAGTCAAGTAACGAAGTAATGCCAAAATTATTTATTTAGTGTCCTCTTCATAACTTCATTTAAAAATACTGTCAAACATCAATTTAGAAATATATCTTTTTTTACTGCCATAAAGTCAAAATTCAGTTGTTGATATGATTACATGAATTTAACATTCTATGTGATGAATTTCCCTCTGACCTCACACTCTGAAAAACTGCACATTCTTTTTTTCCCAACAAAATCCCATCTGATATGCACTTCGTGACACTGTCGTTGACTTTATGTGCTTTGTTTTGTAAATATTCCAAAGGAAAGTAAATAATGTCCACTGCTTTGTTTGTTTTGTTTTGTTTTTCAAAACCTTTCGGCAAGTATGCTTTGTAATAGTAAATGTTTTCATCCCATTTTTAACAGATTTCTTTGAGTTTTTACTTTCTTTTGTAAACAATAGCTTGACTGCCTTAACTGTGTATCTATGAGATGTGATTAGGAAATGTTTAAAAAAAAAAAAAAAAGAAAGAAAGAAAACAAGAAAAAAAAAGCAGCCCTTCCAAAAATAAGCCCTTCTAAAAGCAATGTAACCCTGATTATGGGGTTAAATACTTTAATATTTTCCCCAAGATAAAGCATTGGTTATTTTCCTCAGAGTAACAACAAAAATAAAAGTGGTGGTGGTGATGATGATGATGGTGACAGAAACGCCAGTTATTGGTTATGGAATATATATGTACTGTTATGGGTATATTACTCAAATTATCTTGAATCTTTCAAATATCCTGTATCTTATAAGGTAAGAAAGGTGAAAAGATGAAACTGTGATTATAAATGGTTAACTTAAAACTGTAAAATTACATAGATACCAGGTTGATTAGTGACAGTCAGTTTTTATACCCAAAGTTATCTTCAATCCAGGGTGCTAAATCATGTTAGAAAATTAAGAAACATTGTAGCAATGTGGTTGGAAACAGTCTTTATAATTTGCATTACCTGGGTTTTAAGTCCCAGCTTCACTACTTTGTACTTTATTATTTTTTTAAAGATTTTATGTATTTGTTTGACAGACAGAGATCACAAGTTGGCAGAGAGGCAGGCAGAAAGAGATGGGAAAGCAGGCTCCCCGCTGAGCAGAGAGCCCGATGCAGGGCTCAATCCCAGGACCCTGAGATCATGACCCAAGTTGAAGGCAGCGGCTTAACCCACTGAGCCACCCAGGCACCCATTGCTTTAAATTATAAATGGAAACATTATTATAGAAACTATCAATGTTTATTATTTAGGATTTTGCTTTTTGATTGTAAATGTAGCTACCCATGTAGAATAAGTTTAGTCCAAGTGAGGAATTCATTAGAAGGCTTATTGAAAGGAACTTGAGGGCAGAAGATAAACAAATGGCCAATTGGTAGTAGATGCTCATTGTCACTAATCATTAGGGAAATACAAATCAAAATACAATGAGATTCTATCTTTAACCTACTGAGATGGCTAACATATATATATATATATATATATATATATATATATATAACACACACCTTGACAAGGATGTGGAGAAATTAGATAATTTGGTGCAGTTGGTGGAAATGCAAAGTGATATAGCCACTTGGAAAACAGTATGAAGGTTCCTCAAAAAATTATAAAAATAGAATTATCATAAGGATCAGCGATCTGCTTCTGGGTATATAGCTAAATGAATTGAAAAGAAGATCTTAAAGAGATACTTGCATACCCATGTTCATTGCAGCATTATTCACAGTAGCTAAGAAGGGGGAGGTAAACCAAATGTCCATCAGCAGAAGAATGAATAAAGAAAATATAGTACATAAAAGTAATGGAAAGCTATAAGCATATGGAAAACAAAGAACAAAATGACAATAGTAACTTTTTTCTTAACAGTAATTACTGTAAATGTAAATGGATTAAACTCTCCAAGCAAAAGAAAGAGATAGAAGAGATTTATTTTTTTTAAAGATTTTATTTATTTATTTGACAGACAGAGATCACAAGTAGGCAGAGAGGCAGGCAGAGAGAGAGGAGGAAGCAGGCTCCCTGCCCAGCAGAGAGCCCGATGCGGGGCTCGATCCCAGGACCCTGGGACCATGACCTGAGCTGAAGGCAGAGGCTTTAACCCACGGAGCTACCCAGGCACCCCAAGATAGAAGAGATTTAAAACAGAAACATGATTCAACTATATGCTGTCTATAAGAGACTCAGATTAGATCTAAGGAGATGGGTGGTTTGAACATGAAAGGATAAAAGAAGATATTCCGGGTGCCTGGGTGGCTCAGTGGGTTAAGCCGCTGCCTTTGGTTCAGGTCATGATCTCAGGGTCCTGGGATCGAGTCCCGCATCGGACTCTCTGCTCAGCGAGGAGCCTGCTTCCCTTCCTCTCTCTCTGCCTGCCTCTCTGCTTACTTGTGATCTCTCTCTGTCAAATGAATAAATAAAATCTTTAAAAAAAAAAAAAAGAAGATATTCCATGCAAGGAACAATGAAAAGAAGGCATTGATGCTAAACTAAGATCAATAAAATAGAACTTATTGGGAGAGATTGAAAAGAGAAAGAGCTCCAGGGAAGGTGGGTATAATCTCTTACAAAAAGGGAAACAGAGGGGTAGAGACTTAGAGCTGGTTGTGCTGAAGCAGGTGCTTCATTCCTGTAACCTCTCTTTCTCCACTTAGCTTTCCACCAGCCCACATTTTCCTCCTACCAGTAGTCAACATGTGTTTGATGGGGACGGAGGTGGGTGGAGAAACTAATCTTGAGACCAAATAAAAATCTAAGTAAGATGGCAAATCTTTATGGGAGAAGGAACCTACATGCCTGCCAAAGGTGAGTACAAATCTAAAAGGGAGCTGAGCTCTATATTTCCTGAACACTCTGGCCCACCCTCTGGCATCACATTTTCACCACTTAAAACGCCTCTCAGGGAATCCGCCGCATATGTCCCTACCTCACACCCCCACAGGCAGCAAAAGAAACTGGATAGACAAATTAAGTTACTTCAGAGCAATTCAAAGCAGCATCCTGGAATGGACATAAATATTCAAAGCCCAACTTATTTTTTATTCAAAAAGGAGATCTTCTTTTAAAAGATATTACTAGCAAATAAAGACTCCTAAGAGCACCATATGGCAACTGGAACTACTGCCCTTGTTCTAGTACCAAAGACAAATATAATTCAAGGGACCATCCAGCTCTCTAAAACATCTACTTTGACTCTGATGATCCTAAAATATTAGATAGTTCCAGTGAATCCTTTATTCAGCACGGAAGAAGCCCTCATCATGGCCTGTTCTGAACCACATCAGGAGAGGATTAGGCTAAAACAGCAGAAGCTTGTTGGACTGTAACTGCCCAGTGAAGCAGCCTGAGGCATCTTTTGTTATTGGAAGAAAAGCTCAGAACTCAATATGAAGAGAAGAACATGGGCTCAAAATCAAGCAAGCACTGAGCCAAGCAAGCAGCTCGTTCAGAAGGGTTTGTGGCCCGGCTGTCACGCGTAGAAGGCTGCAGGTGTGAGGGTGAGAGAAACGCCCTGGCAGCTCGAGGGGTGTTGGTGCAGATCCTCTTATTTTAAAAGCATTCTCACCTCCTACCCTGACAGATTTTCAGTAATTTCTTCCCAGATTCAGGGTTAAGATCGGCAAGATTCAAATCTGACAACTAGACTAGTGGTATGACCTTAAACAAGTCATTCACCTTATCTGCCTCAGTGTTCTCATATGTACAATTGGGTTAATGACCTCAATATGACTATTATGTGATAACGCAATGCAGGTAAAAAAAAAAAAAAATGACACATGCCATGTTGTCCTTCATCAGTGTTACCTGTTACTATTTTAGTAATATTGAAGATGTGAGGTGAGGTGAAGAGCTAAGGTTAGTCATGCCAGGTAGGGTTTCCTTAGTAGCTGTTTCATTTTTAGCCAATTTCCTAACTTTCCCTGAGTTTCAGCTTCCTTATAATTTAAATGGGGGCTAATATCTACTCTTAAGAATTGTTGTAAACAGGGATGCCTGGGTGGCTCAGCCGGTTAAACCACTGCCTTTGGCTCAGGTTGTGATCCCAGGGTCCTGGGATCTAGTCCCACACTGGGCTCCTTGCTTGGCAGGGAGCCTGCTTCTCTCTCCACCTCTGCCTGCCACTCTGCCTGCTTGTGTGCATGTGCTCTCTCTCTTTCTCGCTTTGATAAATGAATAAAGAAATAAAATCTTTAAAAAAAAAAAGAATTGTTGTAAACAATAGTTGTGATAGTATTCATAGGCTCTTGACAGAGAGTATGGTTTAGTAAATATTATTTAAAGTTTTAAAAAATAGGTTTACTTGTGTATTTTGATTTTGTCTTTATGAAGAAACGTTTGTCAAGAAAGAATAATAAAATATATTTTAATAGTTAAACGATTTGTAACTTTAAGATATTTAGTCTCAGCCTGAGCCTTCTAAAATTGGTGAGCATGTCTCCCATCCAAGTACTAACCAGGTGATGGGTATTAGGGAGGGCCCTTGTTATGATGAGCACTGCGTGTTGTATGTAGGTAATGAAACACTGAATTCTCCTGAAATCAATATTTCATGGTATATTAATTAACTAGAATTTAAATAAAAATTTTTTTAAAAATTGCAAAAAAAAAAAAAACTTGTGAGCAGGTGAGAGTGTTGACTAAAATGGTTTTGCTAATTGGAAAGTAATATTTAAATGTTAGCTGTTAAAAAAGATATTTACCCAGACCAATGGTTGTCAACATTTACTGTACATGAAATCCACTGGGGAGCTTTAAAAAAGAATACCAGTGTGTGGGCCTTACCTTTCGCATCTCTCTGGATTCTAATTTTATGGCTTCAGCACATATTCCAGGATTTGCTATTTCTGTTTTAACTCTCCAGGTGATTGATTTTTGAATCCAGGATTATGAATTATTGGATTAGACATTAAGTATTGGGCAAATATTGTGAGTATACATCAAACTCACCTGAAAAGCAAGGTATTAAAACACATATTGCATGACCCTTCAGAGTGTTCTTTTTCACTCGGTCTGAGGCGGGCCCAAGAAGTCACGTTTCTAAAATGTTCCCAGATGTGCTAACACTGGATTGGGGACCATAATTTGAAGAGCACATAACTGAGTCAATAGTGCTTAAATTTTTGAAGTGATGGAACATTTTTAAAAATAGTGAATCTTATTGACATTCCCTACTCCCCAAAATGTATATACATTCAAAATATTACTTACAGTTTCAAAGAATTCACAGATTTACTGAAGGTTGTCTGTTGAACTTCTAGAAGTTCAAACATTTGAGGTTATAACTTTTGATCCAAACAATTCTTGATATTATCATCTATTCTTTTAGCATAAAGATCCAATGTCATAATTATTCTTTGGGAAATAGTGCATTTTATTGTGAGCCAAAAATTAGACACTTCGATTAACATTAAGTAAATTATATTGAAAACATGTAACTTTTGAGATACACAAAATATTATCAAAATCTTGGATTAAAACTATCAGATGATAGTTTTATTTTTTACATATAGATTTTGTCTATATTACTATGTGAATTAAGCTTAATCTTTGATAAGTAAATTTATGATACCTATCTGGGGCTTTTCTTTAACCAAACCCTAACCACTTTATAGATACCCTTAAAGCATTCAATTTTATATTTGAATATTTTATTTACTTTTGATTTAATAACATTGTTGAGAGTTTGTTCGTTGAAGGTACTCTACTTGGTCCTGGGAGATCATGGTTAATTAAAAATAGACATTGTGGTGAGCACTGTGTATTGTGTAAGACTGATGAATCACCCACCTGTAACCCTGAAACAAATAGCGCATTATATGTTAATAATAATAAAAAATGTAAATAAAAAATAGGCATTATTCTGGCCATCAGGAGGGAATTTAATTTGTAATGATTTCTGGCATAAAATGGCTTTTTGCATCTCCAGACCCTTGTCACTCTTGTCCCTGTGTTTTTAAACCTATGCCATTAACATAAACTTAGTCTCTTAAAGAATAATTAAAAAAAGAAAAAAACTTGCCTAATACTATATATTTTGAGGTTAGTGGTAAGTAAATTTTGAACAAGTTAGTAACAGACAGTAGCTGTTCAGTACAGAAGGCACACATGATACAAATAGAGATCATAAATGCTTGCAATATATTTTGGACACCAGTGCTTTAAGAATGCTATGTTGAATTCTATGCTGAGAAAATATATTTTATGAAATCTAATTTATAGTTATTGAAATATATTCAACAATGGCATTGCAAATACAATGTGGTAATAGATTTCAAGATAATTTGATATATATAGAGTCTCAGTACCAGGTTTTAGTATGTTCAGCAAAATGTAATTGCGTAGTTAAAGAAATGCACCCGCTGAGGTAGTGTTAATTACATAGCCATGTTCTGCATGTCACTGCTAGCTTTGCTTCATAGAGCTACAGAAATTGCTACTTTTGAGCTTGATAAATTTTGCTTTGTTCGTTTAGTTTTTAATTTCTAACAATGCCTTAGTTCCAGGATTACAAATCATTGTTGCCTGCTATATTCATAGTCTTTATATTATATTAAAATTTTTTATTGAAGTATAGTTGACACACAATGTTACATTTATTTTGGGTGTACAATATGGTGGTTTGACACTTTGTACGTGTTTTTAACCTGAGGAGGCACAAAGGACTCATTTCATGTCAGCTTCATATATTGGATTAGGTGAACTTGACTCTTTCAAAGGCAAAGTGAAGATCATAATAAATATTATCAGAAGTGCCAATATTAGGTTAAAGTCTTTGTTTTCATTTTAATCATTGCTGCTCTCCTATCATTATGTAAAAGGGATTGACAATTTACTTTCTGCACCTGGAAGAATGCATTTAATATAGAAGGGTCACACATTCTTATTTAAATTTTTAAAACTTTTCTTTAAAATTATTTAAAAATCAAGATGATTTTCACTTATTAGGATGTAGAATGGATGAATGAGGGCATACTTTAAGGACAAATAAAAATTAAAAATGAAGCCAAAGAGATTTTCCTCCTCTCCATTTCCTCAGAGCTTTTGCCTTAGAAAACTTGTATTTTCTCATCTCTTTGAAATATATAGAAATCCTTTTGAAAACTAGACAGATCTTTTGTCTGGTGGGTGTTTGTCAACTTTGTAACCCCAGCATAACTTTCTCAAAGACCCAAGTGTGAGTGCCATGTCTTTGAAATGTGAACGTCTGGAAGATCGTGCCTCTGACTGTTTCTGGGACGGGGAGGCGCCTCACTTCAGTGGGCACCTTTCAAGTTGCAGAACCACCTCTTGTCATGATGATAAAGAAGTTTGCTTCTCCTTTGGATGAAGCCAATTAGGTATACAGCTGGTTACCCCAATTATCGGGTAAATTTAGAAAGAAGCCTGCGTGACAAATGATGCCATCAGTTCCTCTTACTTGACGATTAGTTATTGTTTATCTTGAAAGCATATGAGTTATGTTAGTAGGTTATGTCTCCTTGGCTCTGTAAATATATAAGATTTCGTCGTGTCTTAGCAGTCCCTTAACAGATTGCCTTTGATGTGCCTCATACTCTGGCTTAGCGCATATTCAGTAATAAAGGTGTTTTATTTTTCTGTTACCTTTATAGAAAAGATTTCTGGGTTGGGAGAAGATTTTTAGTTATTTTTGTCAATTGTTAGTACAAGCAGGTGCATCACCTTTGATATTTATAACCTTAAAGGTTATAGGAAAAACGTCCTATTCACAACACCTCTGTTACTTCAGTGAGCTGAAGACCATGATGGGGGCCTTCTCGATTAAGATGACAGTTAAACTCCTGCACACAACATAGAAGAATTTCCCATAACCAAGAACTTGATTCACATATTTGATCAACAGCAGGCTACTGTAAGACATACCTTAATTCCACATTCTCTGGTCAATGTCTTAAAACCTTAACTTTGTAATTTCCCTACAGCGCTTTTTTGAACTAGATGAACCGTGTCAGTAAACCAAAATAAAATAAAATAAAATGATAAATACAAATGAAAGGACTCCTGGGAACATCCTTCAAGCCATCTTTCAAACACTGCCACTTCGCTGTCTTTGAGTTCTAATTAATCCAGAATTTTTGGTGGTTTAAGTACATGCTTCACATTTCCACCTTTGTACTTTAGCATATTCTCTCTCCTCAACTGGTTGTCCTTTTGTCTCCAGATGTTACAGTAATATCCATCAGTATTTATACCTTTATTACAAAATGCTTTCATCTGTTCGTGTGTGCATGTACTTCAGATTCTGTATGATACTATCAGTCCTTGTGGGAAGAGACTATGATATGTTTCCCTTTGTCTCCTTCAGGAAACAAGAGGGGAACAAACGAGTGGGATACTTTTGCAGTGATGGCCAGATGCATTGTATGTAAGTAATGCCTCAGATGATACCACTTCACATTTTTCTAACTCCAGATGTGAGAAAAAAATCACAATGCTATAATCGTTTTTATTTCACATGTGCATATTCAAATGTATAAACAATTTCTTATCAGAGTTGTGGATACCTTGTAAATTTTATCCTATTATACCTCAGAACTTTGTAGTAGGGAGTGACATAGTTTCAATTATTATGATTAACATCATGCATATTTTACTGAGATCATGACAGATCTAATAACAAAACAGCAATTCTGCTGAAATTACCATAAATTATAAAGATCAATTTTTAATGTAAGTCAAATGAAAAGTGGAAAACTACGGTTTTGTCTCCCAGACACTGGAAACAAGTGGGAGGAGCTATAATATATTTTATTGATTGGTAGGAGTTTTGTTTTTTTTAATTTGGTTAGTAAGTACACCCTTTTTTATGATTTTAAACAAGAGAAGTCCATGATTAATGTATAAAGATGCTCCAAAAGCTTCTTCAGAATGTAGAGGCCTCTGTTATTAAGAGAACTTTTCAAATTGTTGAATGAACAAATTTCTGAAAATAATGCCTAAAAGTGAGTGTCTTTCAGATATTTGTCCAAGAATGTGGGATTTATTTTTACACCACTGGCAAAAAATACCCTAAACCTTTTTGGAAAACCTCTGTATTTTCAATAGATAGAAAAGAAGGATAAATGAAGTGGTTTAATAGCAAATGGGAAACTGTATTTTAATAAACCATTAAAAATATGAGAAATCAACATGTTAGGGCTAAAAGTGTTTTATTTTCCAAAAAGCATTGGAAGGTTTCTGGGGAAATGTAGTAACCTAAGTAGACACATGAATATTTGATTCTCCATTCTGCTCCTGCCCCAGAATCATCCTCCAAATGAAATGACCTACTAAATTTTAAAATAGGAGAAACTCTGCACTAAATATGGAATTTGACAAAGATACCAAAATAATATAACTTCGATAGTGTTTTGGTAGATAGAAAGGCAGAAAAGATTAGATTAAGCCTGAAACCTCTGGGTTGCATTCTTTTTGCTAGAATTTACTTCTGAGAATCCTAGACCAGCAAACATACTTTATGTTATAGTGAGCGAGGACTAGAGACTGAATTGGTCTGGGAGTTTCATTTGAAGCTACTTCTAGGCTTTGAAAAGTAATATCATCTGAGGATCATATTGGTGATAAAGCATAACTGCCAAAAGCAAAAGCTCTTAAATGCTTAAGTCAGGTGGTTAATTTTTACTTGCAACCAACAGAGTTCTATCTGATGGAGTCAGTTCTACTAGTCAGATGTCTAAGAGTAGTGAAGAAAGGAAGTGTCCGTGATGCTGTAGATCAAAAGATGTCATTAATAAAGGAAATACGGCTCTCCATTGACAAGAAGATTGGAATTGATGTTCAGTAATATTAGATAGGAAATTTTAATAGCAGTTTTACAGTGTAGATAAATCAGATCTATTTCTGACCTGTGTCAAAACTGTCAGTCTGGGAGATTCAACTGAAAAATGATTATAAAGAGTAAGAGAGTTTAATAAGATCACATAATAAAATATACAAAAATATATAGTTTTGTGTAAATACATAGTAACTAATGATAATTTTCCCAGCTTTGTTGAGATATAATTGACATAGGACATTGTGTAAGTTTAAGGTGTACAGTGTGATAATCTGATATATATATTGCAAAATGATTACAAAAGGACTAATTAACCCCTCTCTCACTTCACGTAATTATCATTTATTTTTAGAGTGCAGAGGCCTCTGTTATTAAGAAAACTTTTCAAATTGTTGAATGAGCAAGTTTCTGAAAATAATGCCTAAAAGCAAGTCTTTCAAATATTTGTCTTTTATCATTTTATATTTAAATATTACATTTAACATTTAAACATTACATTTAAACAATGTAGATGTTTAGTATCTACTGTGTTAGCAGCCTTTAAGTTTATGATACAGTATTGTTAACTGTATCACCATGTTGTACATTAGAGCCCCAGAACTCATTCTTTTTATAACTGGAACTTTATAAACTTTGACTGACATGTTCTCATTTCCTATGGTCCTGGCCTGTACAAACTATCATTCTACTTCTTATCTATGAATTTGGTTTTTTTAGATACTAAGTAAGTGAGAGCATACAGTATTTTTCTTTCTATGATTCATGTAAGGTAATGTTCTGAAGGTCATCTCTTTGTCACATATGTCAGGCTTTCTTGTGGCTGAGTAATATTCCATTGTATATGTGTATGCATCTTTCTGTCTATCTATCCATCCATCCATCTATTTGTCTATCTTTATCCATTCATCCCTAGATGGACATTTAGTCTGTTTCCATTGTCTTGGCTGTTGTGAACAATGTTGCAATGAACATAGCCGGTGCAGATACATTTTTAACATAATGAATTCATTTCCCTTAAGTATATTCCCATAAGTGGGTTAGTTAATCAAATGGTAGTTCTACTTGTAATTTCTTGAGGGATTTTCACCTCCATACTATTTTCTATAGTGGCTATACCAATTGACATTCCTATTGACAGTGCAGAAGAGTTCTCTTTCCTCCACCTCCTCTGCAACACTTATCTCTTGTCTTTTTGATGATAACCATTATGACAGGTGTAAAGTAATATCCTGTGGTCTTGGTTTCTGTTTCCCGGATGATTAGTGATGCGGAGCATCTTTTCTTCTGTCTGTTGGCCATTTGCATGTCATCTCTGGAAGAATGTCTGTTCAGTTCCTCTGCCTATTTTTTAATTGATTGTTTGCTTTTTACTTTTGAGTTGTAGAAGTTCCTTATGTATTTTGGATATTAACTTCCTGTCAGATAGATGGTTGGTGGATATTTTCTCCCATTCCTTAGGTTGCCTTTCATATACAGTCAAACTTACAGTTAACAAGGGAGCCAAAATTACTCAGTGAGGAAAGAATAGTCTTTCAAAAAATATATGGGGTAGACTGAATAATCACATGCAAAGGATTGAAATTAAACCCCTCTCTTATACCACTCACAAAAAAAGAAAAATGACTCAAAATGGATTGAAGACTTAAATATAATAATCTGAAACCATAAAATTCCTAGAGAGAGAAAAACAGGGACAAGCCTTCTTGACACTGGTCTTGGCAACAGCTTTTTGGTTGTGATACCAAAAACAAAGGCAACAGCTTTTTGGTTGTGATACCAAAAGCAAAAAGAACTAAAGCAAAATAGACAAGTGGGACTATATCAAACTAAAAATCTCTTGCACAACCAAAGAAACAATCAACTAGATAATTTAATGAAAAAAAAATTCCAAGAAATGGGTTAAGACCTATATAAACTTCTTAGCAAAATGATCATAAAACAAGGGAAGATGAATAAATGGAAACACAATAATTTCCTGACATGGTGTGAAATGGCCATAACGTGGGGTAATACCCAGTAATATCCACAAACTTTGGAGATAGTCTTGTTGCAGAACCTGGACTGGATCTCCTGATGGAGAAACCAAGTGGCACTCGGAGATCTTCGAGGATAGGTTTATTGCCTGCATTAGCAGTTGGCTCAAAGGAGAGTGATCTCCTAATGTCTGAGCCCCAAGCACAAACAAAGGGGGGAGTTTATACACTTTTACTTCCCTATCTGTGGCACTTTTGTGCATGCGGCAGGCAGGGTAGGAAAGAAAACCCAAAATGGCCCATGGGCCTGGATTGGGATCCCCAGCTTGGTTGGGCAGTCACCTTAGAACACAGATTTCCCTTATCAGTCTGGTTTTGATTTGTTATTAAATAAAGCATAAGATGAAAATATCAGTTATCCAAGGGGCCTAAAAAATAGATGGTAGTGGTTAAAAATATAAGGTTTCATAGGGAAATAAAGTGCTTATATCCAGCAACATTAATGAGTATTAGAATATATGTGAAATTATAAAAGCCATACTCTATAATCACAGTGATACAAACTTCAGCATACAGTGAAAAATTCCTTTTATCTTCCCACCCCCTCCCCCTCATCTATTAGTTCCTTTAATAAAGGTTTAGCTTCTACATACATTTGCACACATTAAAAATCAACGGGAAAGGGGCGCCTAGTTGGTGGTTCAGTGGGTTAAAGCCTCTGCCTTCAGGTCAGGTCCTGATCCCAGGGTCCTGGGATCAAGCACTACATCGGGCTCTCTGCTCAGCGGAGAGCCTGCTTCTTCCTCTCTCTCTGCCTGCCTCTCTGCCTATTTGTAATCTCTGCCAAATAAATAAATAAAATCTTAAAAAAAAAATCAATGGGAAAATATTTTAACCAGTAACCTAATTGACCTCAATTTAGTCCAAGTATGTCAGGAAAAAGAAACAACTTGTCATTGGCAGACTTCACTATGAATAACTCTTTCAGATTTGAACCAACCAAATGGTAAAATCAAAATTCTAGGGTTGAAATGAATGTAATTTATAAAATGTGGGTTTTTTTTTTTTTTCATCTGAAACACTCTCAGGTTTTTATAATTAGCTATATGTTAAGGAAAATAATTTTCAATCTCATATGGGCTATGTGTAGGTATTTGGATCACATAAGTAATAAATATCCTTTAAAAAAAATCCTTAGTATCTCATTTTGGATCCCGCTAAGTTTTGTTTTTTAAGAGACCAAATTCAAATTAAGTACAGTAATTGTATGACCCACCTGAGAAGATATGAATGTTTATGGCAGCTTATGCCAATGAAATAGCATTGAAGTTTCAGTCAATAAGTAACAGTAATTCAGATTATTCAACATATATATATATTCTATAAAATAGTATGTAAAATAAATGAAATTTATTTTAACAACTATTGTATGTACATGGGGCTCATTCTTCTTTTTTCCCTAATAAACACCTGATTTGATCAGTTTAGATGTATCTAGACAGAAATTATAACACAAACTGATTTAAATAGGAAGGACTATTTCTTATCTCACATAATATGGAATCTGTGGTAAGGATGGGTTTATTTGAGGACTCGAAGACACTGTTGAAAACCTAATTTTTATCCTGAATTGTCAGATGGAGTTTCATCCTCACAAAGTATGGAAGTTCTTCACAAGATGGACACAGCATTATTCTAAAGAAGCTGTTTCATTCTGTATGTCTGATTTTAGGTGTGAGTGAATTATTCACCAAATACCTCCCATCCATCATAGAATTTTCTCATGAATTATTAGCCCAAAATTTTATCATATGCCACCTTTAAACATGATTCAGTTCAGAAGCTAATTCAAGATTAGGATTTAACCTTCATGAGGGAATAGAATCAACTTCATCTCAACTGAATTTCTATTTAAAAAGAAAAAGAAAATATTTAAATAAAAAGTAGTATGTCTTCACCTAGGGCAATTCATAACATTTTCAATATAATATCCATTATTAATATCATATCAAAAATCATTAACTTTAATTTCCTCTGAAGAATTAAAGAAATTAAAAGAATTCTGACATGGGAGCCAAAAGATTTCATCTAGGATCTGCCATTCTTCAGTCACATAACCATTGATAAGTTTTTAATCTTCTTGAAAGTTGATTTACATATTTGTAAAACGAGAATAGAATTAATAGCCTTGTATACTCTTTAGATACTGAGGATAGAACAGATAATGTATTTCAATGCACTTTATAAATTATAATGTGTTGTATAAACCAGAATTATAATTATTATTTAAGCTTTACTCATATCAGCATATCAGTTTTCATTCCCAGTGGAGAAACAAGTTGGCAACGGAAAGTTAATGAAAAGTAGGCTATTCAACAGAATGTATTCAGGCAGTGGAAAATCATAGAAATTTTCTTCTTTTCACTTCTCCAGTTGCATTGATTTCAGGCCTTGCATGTTTTAATCATCTATGCATGCTTAACAATAGTAGTTGTTGCTGTTTGTGGTTGTTGTCAGTAAAGACACAGATGAAAGAAGAGCAAAAGTACAAAAATGTATAAGCATTGTGCTGTGTGCATTCTGTGTCCATTAAGAGGATGAATAGATTAGTAACACCCAACACTGACTTCAGAGAAATTTTGTAGTGTAGTGGGAGAGATAACCATGGACACATTATGAAACCCTAAGAGTATAGAAGTTAAACACATGGGTTCAGAGAGATTTGGATTCATGTCTCAGCTATGGCAAAGACTGTCTTTTTTACTTTGGGCAATGTATTTCATATTTCTAAGCTTCAAGAATCTTTTTAATATACCACATGCTGTTCCCAGATTTGATTCTTTATTCTTTATTCAAAATTAAGAAACTGACATATTAATATGATGAACTAGCTTGGGTAAGAGACACTATAATATATGACTTGTCAAGCGATGAGTTGCTTACAAGATTCTATATGAGTTTATGGCACTTTGGGAAAAGAAAAACATAAAATCTGGAGGAAATGGCTCTCAGCATGGGTTTTCTAGCTCTTCAGTAATAAATAAAATTATCTATTAAGGAGCAAATAAATTCTAAGTACTATCAGTATAAAACCTAAATAGTTTGACCAAATCAAATATAGTACAGATGTATCAATCCAAATATGTTTTAGCTTTCCTTTTGTTCTCTGTTTAAACAATGGAAAATTTATGTTCACTTTTGATAGTACCTACACAAAATCCAATCATCATCTGCTTTAGGCTTTTTAAAGCATCATTAAGTAGAGAGCTGAGATAAGAACCATTTAATGTTACTCTCGCCCTGATCTTGATTGTATTAAAAAGTGTCTCTGAGGGACACTTGGGTGGCTAGTTGGTAAAGCCTCTGCCTTCGGCTCAGGTCATGATCCCAGGGTCCTGGGATCCAGCCCTACACAGGGCTGCTTGCTCGGCAGGGGAGCCTGCTTCTCCTCTCCTCCTTGCGCTCATGCTATCTCCTTCTCTCTGTCAAGTAAATAAATAAAATCTTAAAAGAAGAAGTGTTTCTGGAAAGAACTGGTCAAGCTGGCTCATTTGAACTTGTCGGCAACAAAGGCAGTTGAAAATTGTTATCAAAGTAATGCCCCAATTGAAATCATTTCAGTGTGGCCCAACTCTGTTTCATTCTCTAAGATCAAATCATAGTGTTCCCATTATTCTCAGTTTAAAATTGTTGTAGCTCAAGCTAACAAAAGGTCTTGATTACAATAATCAGCATTACCAATAATATTCAACTTTTGGTTGCAGAAACTGAAGGGTTTCTTTTGCTCATCGCTTCTAACACATATATGTTAAGTGAAGGCCTGTTTTTTTGTTTTGTCTTGTTTTGTTTTTTTGTTTTTTGTTTTTAGGTGTTACTTCCTTCCTTTTCTCTTCTTTGTCCATGAATATATTACCCTATATAATTTTTTTTTTAAGTTTCCTTTTAAAGGATTTTCCACATATTTCAGATCTGAGGTAAGTATTTTGTGAATCAAGAGGAAATATCTTTTTATATGATTAAGATAAATTCCAATAGATTAAAAAAGAAGACACACAAGCATGTTTCCTTTGTACTTTGATATAAGAAAAAAAAAATCCCAGTAAACAATTTTCATTTCCTAAAATCTTGACTCAAAAAAATTCCAAATATTTTATGACTATTTTATTCATAACCTGTTCTTTCTCCCATCGTGTTTGCAAGGTAGCTCATGGTATAGTTGAGGTAAAGACTATTGAGCATAAATTTGATGGGACACCTGGGTGGCTCAGTTGGTCCAGCCCCAGCCTTTGGCTTGCTTCAGGCTTCTTGCTCAGCGGAGAGTCTGCTTCTCCCTCTGCCTGCAATTCCCCCTACTTGTACTCTTTCTCTCTCTCTCTCTGTCAAATAAATAAAATCTTGCAAAAAAATTGATAACTGCAAAGATCTCTGGGCATAGTATTTGTAGGTTCACATTTTGATATCCATTCTGTTCTATAAGTCACCAGCTAATAATAAACATAATTTTTATAATTTAAAAGTAAAAACAGAAAAAAATACTGCAGACAAAAAACAATAGGGACTATATCTTCACTGAAATCTAAAAATTCTCAAGAACTTAGTAATTTTACCAAAGACAAAAATGAGGCCCCGAGCAAGAAATAGTTTATGATATTTTGGAAATTTTAATTGACTTCCTATTAAAATATAAAATATGTGTCTTACAAAAGACTCTAAACAATAATAGCATGTAAAATTTTCACTGGGTAACTAAAATGGGACAAGATATGTATTTGTTAGGAAGACTAGAGATAGTAGATAACTTCGGACTTTGTTAGATAATTTATATTTTGGGGGGGAATTTGGTTTACTTTTTCACTATATAATTCTTTTATTTAATGTTTAAATAAAATCATATACATTTAAAATGTACAACATAATGTTTTGATATACATGTCCCTAGTGAAATGATTAGTACAATCAAGCTAACATATCCGTCTCCTTTTATAGTTACCTATTTTTCTCCTTTTGCTTTTCTGTCTGTGCTTTTATGTGTGTGTGTGTGTGTATGTGTGTGGTGAGAGCCCCTGAGATCTATTCTCTTAGCAAATCTCCAGTATACAATACAATATTTTTAATTATAGTCATTATGCTTTATGTCAGAATTTTGGAACTTATTCATTTTACATATCTGAAACTTTGTACCCTAACCATTATATTTCAAATATATATATATATATATATATATATATATATATATATAATGCAATTATCATACATAGCTTCCATATCATCACAGTATAGAAAGGAGAAATTCTGAAACTTTACAAACCCATCAAGATAGAGGAAAGGGAAAGAAAGTAAAGTGAATTGTGGTAATCAGAAAGCACAAAATAACATTAATGGGATAAATCAAAATATATGGGTAGAAACAAAAATATAAATACATTAAACTCACTTGTAAAAAAGAGCGTCAGATTAAATTAAACAAAAAAAACTAGTAAAACAAATAAATAAGCAGGGGAAAAAAGCAAAAACAGAAACAAAAATAGATATATGACTGTAACAAAAGATACACAACATAAAACTACGTAGAAAATTTGAAAATAAAGAGGCAACAGAAACTGTGCAAGGCAAATCACCAGTCAAAAGAAACTGATACAGGGCGCCTAGGCAGCTCAGTGGGTGAATACTCTGCCTTCAGCTCAGCTCATGATTTCAGGGTCCTGGGATCGAGCCCCACATTGGGCTCTCTGCTCAGTAGAGCCTGCCTTTCTCCTGCGTCTCTGCCTGCTTGTGCTCTCTGTCTGTCAAAGAAATAAATTTAAAAGATTCTTAAAAAAAAAAAAAAAAAAAAAGCTGGTATAGCAAAGTAAAACTGGATTAAATGGAAATTAAGCAGCTTAATAATAATAATAAGGAACCATAGATAAATGGCTGAGAAAGGAGAAAACTTAGACCAGATGATACATGCTATGTGTTTCAGTAAACATCAAAAATGGTTACTGAGACAAAGTTCAGTTTCAAGGAACTGATAGGCTATGAAAGAGGCTCCTTTGTTGACAGGCCATTTAAAGGCAGGAGGGTAAGTATTACAACAGGCTTTTCAGGGACTGTAGAGTGGTACCCAGCTCAGTCTCATGGGAGGGGTCAAGGAAGGTTCTTGAAGTAGTATGTTTTAAATAGAGGCACAGAAAACTAATAAAATTCATTCTGAACAAGAGAAGACTATTTCACACAGGAAGAGCAACCGTGATAGAGGTTTGCAAGTGGAAGAAAGCATGAGACCCCGGGTCCCTGAACTCACAGCTATAGCTTCTACGCCAGATGGTGGAGGCTGAGATGGGGGTGGATGACAAGGAGTCCAGGAAGGAAACTGGGTGGGCAAGCAAGCCCAGTTCTGTTGAATTTGGCGTTTTTACTAAGAAAATAAATTGAAAATAGTTACGTAGGAAGAACATATCTACACTGTACTTTAGGAAGACTTCTCTGGTTCTGGAGTTGAGAATAGAAACTGGATGGCAAGAAGAAAGCAGCAGAGTGTGTAATAACCATGAAATGGGTGAAGAGGAGAGGATGGAAATGACCCTAATAATTCTGGGTGTTCCGTTTGAAAATAAAGTTCAGGAAAATACTGATCTCGATTTCTCATGGCAATAAGAATGGAAAGTTTATGCTTATTCTTACTTTCAAGGGTTCCAAGGTCTAATCACTTGCATGGTCCTATAATTGTCTCTAAGAAAGTATTTTCACATTCATAGAGATGCTTGACACTTTTCTTTTTGGTAAGATTTGATATGTCTAAAATATCTTGGGATGTTTTTCATCTCCCTGATTTGTTAAGACATGAAAAATTAGGGCAACATGCATCTACTGAGCATACTGGTCAGAGTGAAATGTATAATGGAAGTAGAAATAGATATTTATAATATTTTTTAAAAAATCATTGCAATCTTGCAAATACCAGTGCATATTAGTATTTAGGAAAAGCCCTGCTAATAACTTTTATATCATGGAAATTATATATGTGTGTATGTGTGTGTTATATACATTTATATTATATAGTGTGTGTATGTATGTGTGTGTATGTATATATATATATATATATATATATATGTCTGAATAATAATATAGTGAAATATGGTGGTAAGTTCTGAATAGTGGATTTTCATAATCTATTATTTCATTGTGTAAGGTTTATTGAATGAATGTCAGTATATATTATTATAAAATAGCACAACTGAGAAAAGACACTCATAAACAAAACAGTATTTCTAGAATAAGGTTAAATCAGTATTGACATTGAGATCACAAGATATTAATAATGAATAAGCATGTCAAAGATAGTGAAATAAATAATTCAGAGGACTCAAAGATTATTTTTCTACCAGTTTCCAACCAGAAAAATTACATTTAATTGCTATTTAACCACCAGTACAATTTAAGACCTAATCTAGAAGCATCTCTGTCTTAGGATGTGGAGACCAAGTATTTTAGAAGATATATTCTAAAATATACAGAGAAAAAATAATATAGGAAGCAATGTTTGAAGTACTTTCACTTTGCTACATTTTCACTGTTATTTCCTTACGAAGGGCTAACATCTCTCACTTAGATGCCTGAAACAGCTTTCTCAATTAAGTGATTCTACCACTACCCCAAGGATAAAATCTCTATTGCTTAGAACAATTTGAAGGCCTTCCATAATGTTTTGTCTGCTTTAAAAAAAAAAAAAATCTCCGTTTCACTTTTGCCTTTTCTTTTCTGTATTTTTGATAGCTTCATTGGGGTACAGTTGATCGGCATAAACTGTCTACATTTAAAGTAAACAGTTATCAGTTCCAAGATATGTATACAGACTTGAAATCATAACACTAGTAAAGACAATGAAGAAATCTGTCATTCCCCAAAAGTTTCCATGTTCCTGTCCCTATCACCCTTCCTCATTCTCCATCTTTATGAAGCTGCTGACCTGGTGTCTGTCACTCTAGAGTAGTGTGCACTGTTTCGAATTTTAATAGATGGAGTCATATAGTATGTGCAGTTTTTTATCTTGTTTCCCTTACTTGGACTAATTATCTTGAGATTCAGCGATGGGGTTGAATCTCGCAATGATTTGTTTACTTTTATTGCTGAGGAGTATTCTATTTATGAAAGTAGTATAATACATTTATTTATTCACCTGTTTGTATATATTTAGATTCTTTCCCCAAGTGTTGGCTATTATGAATAAAGCTTCTGTAAATATTTGTTTAAATATCTTTGTGTAGATAGACGTTTTTATTTATCTTGAGTAAATACCTATTGGAGGAATGGCTGTATCTATGGTAGATGCGTGTGTAACATTTTAGGAAATTGTCAAACTGCTTTCAAAATCGTTGTACCATTTTATGTTCCAACCAATCACTGCCTCAGTTGCTTTCCATTCATTTCCCAGACACTTCAGCCAAAAATACCAAGTAGACAGTAAGTGTATTTTTTTTTCCTATAACTCAATTGAAACTTTTGGTTTCAGTAACCTCTTATTGTAGGAAAAGTTCATATATTCATTTTTAGGTAAACAGTGAAATTAGTACTTATCCAGTGTTTCGACTGCATTTAAAATAAATCAACTCCAAATTCATTCTCAGCACGTGCAGTGAGCTGCCTCTTCCCTCAGAAGGTATTTGAGCTTCAAGAGGTCTTGCATAGGTGAGGACACCTGTTGGGCAGACAGCGCACGTTGGGTTGGGGTGTATCTCTTATTCTACCATCCGGTGGTGTGTAATTTTCCTCCTAATGGTTTGCATTTGACCTTTATGACATAGTCATTGGCATTCATCCCTGCTAGCATAGGCTGGGGTAGGCGATATCTTGACATCTCTAGGTGACAGATTATTTTCTTGTCCCAATTCCAGGCTCCTTGATGAACAAGCAGTCTCCTCTTAGGCATTTTTATACTGAAATTGGGGGTTCATGGATATCTAACAGTAATCCTTGTTGCAGAGCAGTGAGAAATCCTTTAGGACCATTTCCTTAAATTTTTCACCTAAACAACACTACTCTACTCTTCAGATGCTTTGCGGAGCAGGAGTCTTCTCTACTGTGTTATAGGCTCCTTGAGCTACACTCTGAAAGGCCAGGTATAGACTCCTTCACTGTACTAAGATCCCTCCAAATACAGGAGTCCCTTTCACATCTCACTGGAATGTGAGTTGCAAAAGGGAGCCCATTCTAAGGGTATTCTATTGCTCTTTTTTTCCTATTCATTTTCCTCCTTCTAGCTTGTTGACTTTGTCTTTCTTAGGACAAGAAAATTATCCTTTATGCCATTTCCTCAAATGTATTGTGGTAAAGTTTCTACTGGGCTTTCAGGACTATTTTGCCATAATATAAATTTTTTTGTTGTTTTTCTTAATTACCTACCTTGTGGTAATTAAATGCCATCTTTCAAAAGAAAAATCCTTGACTCCATTGGTAGAGTGTTACATGCTAAAAGAAAGATTAAGAAAGAAAAATAAGTATCTGTTATTAATATTTCAAAATATTATTCCACTATAGTTCTTTTTTTTAAAATTTTATTTGTTTGATAGAGAGAAAAAGAGACAGTGAATACAGGTATGAATAGTGGGGAGCGAAAGTGGCGGAGAGGGAGAAGCAGACTCCCTGCAGAGCAGGGAGCTTGACGTGGGGCTTGATCCCAGGACCTAGAGATTATAACCTTAGCTGATGGCAGATGCTTAACAGACCTAGCTACTCAGGCTACTCAGGCATGCCTCCATTACAGTTCTAATGACGGTAAATATTTTGACCTATGCTCTTGGGAAGCCAGACCCAGTTATCTGCTCTAAATAATTTTTCCCAGGTTGAAAAATCATTCATGCAAAGCAGTATGTTACTGTGTGGCTGATTGCCAGTGGTGTCCCTCTTTTTTGCATACCTACTACAAACACAACGAATATGTTATTGTAAGGGCCTCACCTCCATCCTCTTGAAAGAACTTTGTGGAATTTGCATGATGACACGTGAGCAAATGTGTTCACCTACACCACAGCCCTCCGGAGCTGGCATGTTGTTTAAAATCTCCTGCCATGTGCCTTTCCTCCCCACACCTCTGTTTATGTTTGCAAATGAGTTCTGGCACCCAGGCTCTTCGGAGTCTGGAAAAACCTCTCTGCTTCTGGAGTTTCCTCCAGCTTACCAGAGTTTCTGCATTACTCGCAGGAAGTTCTTCACTGTGAAGTTTTTGGTTTTACTGCAAACAAAACAGAAAGAAGTAGGCTCCCACTCCTTCCAGCAGGTGCCTTAATCCTTTCAGGGGTAAGCAGTGTTCTTTCCAGCCTGGCTTTGGAGGTCTTTGCCAGTATATCAGTCTGTCCTCTTTTGTCCTAGGTGGCCTGTGCTTGTTTTGTCCCAAGTTCTGAGAGGTGCCAATGTGAGACAGAATTTGACATGAAGTCTTCAGCTACTCTTCACGTTTGCTCTAAATCCCGCGACTGCAGCTTATTACCCTGTACCTATCCTTTCGGATTCACTGTTATAATTATCCAGGGCATTTTCAAAATCCACAGTGGTTTCTAAGACTCCATCTTACCTCTGCACATCTCTGTCCACAAGATAACAACTCTTGCCTCCAGATAACTTGACTTTGGCATTCTGTTCTAGCTGGACCCTGGTGTAGATATACCCAGCATGTCCCTTCTTCAAATCATGGATGCAAACCACCGATAATGGTCATATATCCCACAGAACGGTCCTCACAAGCCAGCCATTTAACAAATAGTAGCCATTTAACAAATAGTAGCACAAAGAAACCTAAATTTCTGTTTTCCGAAATCCAGTTTCTAGCTCTTGATTGCGTGTGGTTTCTGTTCGATAGGAGAAAACCAATGATCTAGCTGTTTTCAAGTACACTTTAGTCAAATTATTTTAAATATCACTTCAGGCTTAACTAATAAGGTGACAAGAAGTTTTAACTATAATTATCAGAAATCACTTGTTTCCAGTTAGTGCCATTAATGGCTGAATTATGGAAAACTTGCATGTGAGCAGTTTCACATCTATTACCTTATTTAGTATTTATTAATTCCAGTGAGGTAGGCATAAAGGCCATTATAGAGAAAAACTGAAATTTAAAGAAGTAAACTATGTGCTCTGTGGTTACCCACTCAATCAGTGGTACAACCAAGAGGTCTTTTAGCTGACTGAGCCCAGGATGCCTCTTTTACCTTCCGAATCTAGTCATTATAATTTTGCTGAGATATATTTGGTTCTGCTGCTTCTGGCAATTAGGAGGATTTTAGATCTACCAGTTGCGGAACTTGAATTGTAGTGTTGAGCAACTTTTCTAACTGCCCTGTGCCTCCATTCCTGTTTTAAAGAAGATCAGCTGGCAGGAAAACAATGATTTCAGTCGCCTTCCAACTCAGCATTCCGAGATCCTGTCTACTTTAGCGAAAGAAAAGCATCATCAAATGAGATCAGAATAGGAGGTTATTTTGTTGTCTATGTTTGACTAAGAACATGAACAAATTGTATTCTGAGGAAGATGAACAGAAATGGAAGGGTAATGTTAAGAAGGGATAAAAGAAATACAACTGCCGATGATATTTTATAAACAACTTACAAACAATTTATAAACAGAAAGAGCATCTGAGTGGTTTAGTGGGTTCAGCATCTGACTCTTGGTTTCTGCTGAAGTCATGATCTCATGGGTCCTGAGATGGAACCCACCTCCACTCCACATTCAGCAGGGAGTCTGCGTGAAGATTCTCTCCCTCTGCCTCTTATGCCCACTTGCCTCGTGTGTGTATGCACATGCTTTCTCTCTCTCAAAATAAATAAATCTTTAAAAAGAAATTTGCAAACAGAGGAATACTGTGGAAGTTAAATGAAAAAGAGTCCTAAAGAATGTTGTTCATTGTTTCAAAACCAGGGAATAAGAAGAGAACCACATGAGTGGTTCTGTTGGTAGAGTAAAATATCAGTTTTTTAATTGTGGGAAAGGAAATGAGCTGAAAATACAAAGGCTTTAAATTTGGGAAGAGGGGAAAGGTAGAGAAGAAATGCAGGAAAATATCAGCAGTGGTGATCAGGAAACAAAGACAGACAGAAATCAGAAGCTTAAGAAAAACAGGCAAATTGTTATGGGCACAATCTTAGTAGTTTAGGAAAATGAGCAAGGCAACATTTTGCATAAACCATATACCATTAAGAAATAAGGAAGACCTGGATGAGAAACTTGCTTTTTAAAAGTAAGCTCTCTATTGGACATTCTTTCCTGCTTTGTCGAAGATTAGTTGACCATAGAGTTGAGGGTCTATTTCTGGGCTCTCTATTCTGTTCCATTGGTCTATGTGTCTGTTTTTGTGCCAGTACCATGCTGTCTTGATGATGACAGCTTTGTAATGTCCAATGGAAAAAAGACAGCCTCTTCAATAAATGGTGTTGGGAAAATTGGACAGCCACGTGCAGAAAAATGAAATTGGACCATTTCCTTACACCACACACAAAAATAGATTCAAAATGGATTAAGGACCTCAATGTGAGAAAGGAATCCATCAAAACCCTTGAGGAGAACACAGGCAGCAACCTCTTCAACCTCAGCCGCAGCAACATCTTCCTAGGAACATCACCAAAGGCAAGGGATGCAAAGGCAAAAATGAACTTTTGGGATTTCATCAAAATTAAAAGCTTTTGCACAGCAAAGGAAACAGTTAACAAAACCAAAAGACAACTGACAGAATGGGAGAAGATATTTGCAAACGACATATCAGATAAAGGACTAGTGTCCAAAATCTATAAAGAACTTAACAAACTCAACACCCAAAGAACAAATAATCCAATCAAGAAATGGACAGAGGACATGAACAGACGTTTCTGCCAAGAAGACATCCAGATGGCCAACAGACACATGAAAAAGTGCTCCATATCACTCGGCATCAGGGAAATACAAATCAAAACCACAATGAGATATCACCTCACACCAGTCAGAATGGCTAAAATCAACAAGTCAGGAAATGACAGATGCTGGCGAGGATGCGGAGAAAGGGGAACCCTCCTACACTGTTGGTGGGAATGCAAGCTGGTGCAACCACTCTGGAAAACAGCATGGAGGTTCCTCAAAATGTTGAAAATAGAACTGCCCTATGACCCAGCAATTGCACTACTGGGTATTTACCCTAAAGATACAAACGTAGTGATCCAAAGGGGCACGTGCACCCGAATGTTTATAGCAGCAATGTCCACAATAGCCAAACTATGGAAAGAACCTAGGTGTCCATCAACAGATGAATGGATCAAGAAGAGGTGGTATATATACACAATGGAATACTATGCAGCTATCAAAAGAAACGAAATCTTGCCATTTGCGACAACATGGATGGAGCTAGAGCGTATCATGCTTAGTAAAATAAGTCAAGCGGAGAAAGACAACTATCATAGATCTCCCTGATATGAGGAAGTGGTGATGCAACATGGGGGCTTAAGTGGGTAGGAGAAGAATCCATGAAACAAGATGGGATAGGGAGGGAGACAAACCATAAGTGACTCTTAATCTCACGAAACAAACTGTGGGTTGCTGGGGGGAGGGGGGGTTGGGAGAAGGGGGGTAGGGTTATGGACATTGGGGAGGGTATGTGCTTTTGGGTAAATTGGAAGGGGAGATGAACCATGAGAGATTATGGACTCTGAAAAGCAATCTGAGGGGTTTGAAGTGGCGGGGGGGTCGAGGTTGGGGTACCAGGTGGTGGGTATTATAGAGGGCACAGCTTGCATGGAGCACTGGGTGTGGTGAAAAAATAATGAATACTGTTTTTCTGAAAATAAATAAATTGGAAAAATAAATAAATAAAAGTAAGCTCTCTAATAGTGAAGGATTCCTTACAGGCAAAGATGAATGGCTATGTAAACATATACAATGTGTGTCTACATTTTAAATTTGAAGATGATTCTTATTTCTGAGTCATAATATTGTTTGTGTAGAGTTCCTCGTCTGTTGCATGCTATGAGAATCTCAAAGGAAAACAAATCTTCAACAGGGACAAGTACTCTCTAGTTTTTATGATTATATGTAAGATATAGTTAACTAAAAGTTGTGACTCTTAATTTCTTTCTGTCAAGAGCATGGTAGAAAATAATTCAAACAATTATAATAGGAAGAATATGAAACTATTTTCTCATGGAAAACAGGACACTGAAGTGTAGAGTTTATTGGCCTTCCCCTAAGCATTCAGTTGTGTGTAGTATTCCTTGATGAAAATTTAGCACAAAAACCCAAAGCATGTAATATTTAGGATGACAAAATATTTTTTATTTATTTGTTTTTATTTCTTAAAATTTTATTTGTTTATTTGAGAGAGAGGGAGAGAAAGCATGAACAGTGGTTGCAACAGAGGGAGAGGGAGAAGCAGACTCCCTGCTGAGCAGGGAGCCCAACATGGGGCTTGATCCCAGGACCCTGAGATCCTGACCTGAGCTGAAGGCAGATGCTTAACTGACTGAGCCACCCAGGCACCCCTATTTTTAAAAGTAAATGCAGAGACACTTTGATATTATTCCGAAACTCCTAGGACCAAAAAAGTATTTTATTTTATTTTTATTTTATTTTATTTTATTCTATGACTGATAGATTGATTAGTAGTAAAGTAAAGTTGGTATATAACATTATATTACTTTCAGGTGTATAATATAGTAAATCTACATTTGCATAAAATATAACGTGATCACCCGGGTAGAAGTCTAGTTACCATTGTCATCATACAGTTGACTTCTTTCACTCATCCTCTTTTCTAAGTTAAGCATCTGAAGTTATAAATTATCTTTTAAGCACTGTTTTAACTGTATCCTCCAAAGTTTGATACCTTGTTTTTTGAAATTATCATTTGTTTTAATTTTTTTTTTCCCAATTTATTTATTTTCAGAAAAACAGTATTCATTATTTTTTCACCACACCCAGTGCTCCATGCAAGCTGTGCCCTCTATAATACCCACCACCTGGTACCCCAACCTCCCACCCCCCCGCCACTTCAAACCCCTCAGACTGTTTTTCAGAGTCCATAGTCTCTCATGGTTCACCTCCCTTTCCAATTTACCCAAATTCCCTACTACTCTCTAACGCCCCTTGTCCTCCATGCTATTGGTTATGCTCCACAAATGAGTGAAACCATATGATAATTGACTCTCTCTGCTTGACTGATTTCACTCAGCATAATCTCTTCCAGTCCCGTCCATGTTGCTACAAAAGTTGGATATTCATCCTTTCTGATGGAGGCATAATACTCCATAGTGTATATGGACCACATCTTCCTTATCCATTCATCCGTTGAAGGGCATCTTGGTTCTTTCCATAGTTTGGCGACTGTGGCCATTGCTGCTATAAACATTGGGGTACAGATGGCCCTTCTTTTCACGACATCTGTATCTTTGGGGTAAATACCCAGGAGTGCAATTGCAGGGTCGTAGGGAAGCTCTATTTTTAATTTCTTGAGGAATCTCCACACTGTTCTCCAAAGAGGCTGCACCAACTTGCATTCCCACCAACAGTGTAAGAGGGTTCCCCTTTCTCCACATCCTCTCCAACACATGTTGTTTCCTGTTTTGTTAATTTTGGCCATTCTAACTGGTGTAAGGTGATATCTCAATGTGGTTTTAATTTGAATCTCCCTGAGGGCTAATGATGATGAGCATTTTTTCATGTGTCTGATAGCCATTTGTATTTCTTGATTGGAGAAGTGTCTGTTTTAATTTTTTTAAGATTTTTAATTTATTTATTTGACAGAGAGGGAGAGAGAGCACAAGTAGGTGGAGCAGCAGACAGAGGAAACGGGACAAACAGGCTCCTTGCTGGGAGAGGAGCCTAATGTAGGGCTTGATCCCAGGACTCTGAGATCATGAACTGAGCCAAAGGCAGCACCTTAACTGACTGAGCCACCCAGGTGCTCCCATTTGTTTTAATTTTTAAAAATTTCCCTTTTTATCTTTGAGCTATGGATTATTTAAAAGTATTTTTTAATGATCATTTTGGGGATAAAGTTTTCTCTAAATCTTAATGTTATTTCTGTCATGATTATAGAACGAACTCTTAATAATTTAAGTAATTTATTAATGTTTTTAAATTTTTTGAGACTTGTATTTTGGCCAGTGTATCACTGAAAGGGCCCTATGCTCATGAAAATGATGTACGTTCTGCACTTGTTCGGTGCGTTTTCCTCTAAATATCAGTTATGTCAGGTGGTTTATGGTGTTCTTCACATCTTCCATTTCTTTCCTCATTCTTTGGTTGTTACATCAATTGCTCTGAAATGGGTGTTAAAATTTAAAACTATGACTGTAGAATTGTCTCTTAGTTTCATCCTATAACTATTTGCTTCTAGTGGTTGAAGCTCTGTGTTTAGGTGCATAAAAACTTTGAGTAATACATTTTTCTCTTAAGTTGTCCCATTCATCATTATGTAATTTCTCTCATTATCTCTGGTAGTTATTTTTCTCCTGATGTATATTTTGTCTGATGTTAATATAGTTCTTCCAGTGTTCTTACTACTTGCCACGTATATCTTTTTTGCATGCATTTAAGTTCAGCCTAGCTTTTCAACCTTTGTAGGGTACCTCTCCAACCCAAGTGTCCATTGACATTAGAATAAATATTATAGAGCAATGAAAAGATTGTTACAAACAAACATGTTGTGTGTGTGGATAAAATAAATAAGTCATATAATTAAAATCTGAAAAAAATATTCATAGTGCTCTCTTTAACAGCACATATACAGAAAAAATATTTAGAAATATAGTGATCATATTATTACCATCTTATTATCATCATCATCATTTAAAAACACACTCAGATTTCTCTTATTAACTTTTAGATGAATTTGATTATGGTTTCTAATTAAACAGTCGGTCTGTAACAGGTGGTCCTAGTACAAACTATCATTTCTATTCTGCGTGAGTGGTTAGGTTCCACCACTGCTGTCCAATAGAACATTTTATATCGATGGAAATGGTCTATAACTGTGCTGCTCAGTTTGGTAGGCTTTAGTCTGTTGAGAGTTAAGCTATTGAATGCTTCAAATGTGGCTAGCATGACCAAGGAACCAAACTCTTAATTTTAATAAGTGCTAATAAATTTAAGTTAAAATTGTCACATTTAATTTGGCTAATGTGGAAACTATTGCAGAAGTCCTATTTTCCTAACTCGGGATTTTATACTATGCTTTGAGACTTGTACTTCTTTTGTGCTTTCACTCTCTTCTTCTCGGCATCTCTAAACATCAACCTTCGGACTTGCATTGGGCAAACAACAAATCTTTGAGTAATTACAACTTTGGATTATTAACCACAGCATCTGTCAGGTAAGATCCTTACTTTACCTTCAAATCACCTAGAATGTTCTTATTAGGGTCTGAGGATGGAGTAAGAGGAAGATCCAAAAAAACAAAACAGAACCACGCACAGAGACATGTCACAAATTCAGAAATCCTGTGACTGTCAGATAACCATAGAGCTCCTGAATGGATTGCAGAATGGGAAGAACTGAGACTTCCACCAAAAATGAAAACATGAATACTTTGATTTTTTTCCTCATATTTCAGCTCCATTTTTAAGTCTAAATAGTTTGAAATATTTATCTTATTAGCATACCATATTTCTAGAATATTGAAACACAGATGACTTTCAGGTATTGTTCTCATATAAACACAAATATGTATTCCACCCCCAAGTAAATTTCTTAGCTAACAGCTCAGTGTGAAACTATGAGATAAACTCATTAACTTCTTAGTTTGAGGTTCCCAAACCTTGCTGATAATAAAGTCATCTGATGAACCTGTTATAAAATAAGTCTAAGTGCAATGTCATAAACCAAATAAATCAGTTAATTTATAATATTTATAACAATAGTGATAACTACAAAAGACTGAAAATTGGCAAAATAAAATACTATTTGTTCAGAAAGTGGTTTAATTTTTTTTAATGTAACAGATTATATACTTAATTATATTTGGAAAATAATAGCATGATAAACATGAATAGGCACTTCCAACATTACACAACTAATTGTCACACTCAGGTTCCTGTGTTCCTACATGCCGGATGACTTAAGGAGATCATCTCGATATTGAAAGTAATTATTGCCCCAATGCTATGTTTTAGTCTCTTCTTACAAGGTATTGATTATACCAGATTACATTACCAGTATTGTTTTTAGTCTACCATTTCATATAATCCACATAAAACACCACAATAAAATCTGCTTTCCCTTTTTAAATAAATGGATATATACATTTAGGCTGAACTACATCCAAATATTAGCAATTGCATTTACATATTTATAGAAGTAACATAAAAACTCCAATTATTTGTTATTTCAAACACTCTTCAGAAGATATTTGGTAATGTTGAAAGAAATCTTGAGACAGAGAATGATAGAAAATATACATTCTATTCCATGAGCTATTCATAGGAATTTGATTTTCCCCTAGTTTTTCCCATATAATTTCTTGGACATAAAGCAATTATTTCTATGATAGGAGAAGCTGCTGGTAACTTTTTTTTTCCCATTGCATAAGGATTTATAGGGATTATAAAAGTCTCAAAAAATCAAGTATATGGTCAGACTTTTTAATCTCTTGAGTGACAGCGAATATGAGAAGACCTTTGAGCAACAAAATTCCATGCTCTTGTAGCAGTTAGTATATAGTCAGTGTTGTTGTGTATGCACCAATATTCAGGTAGCTTTCATTAGTATGGAAAAGTGCCCCACTTATTTGATGCACTGAGTGAAAAGGAAAAGAAGGGAAGTGACAAAAAGAAAATATAAAATAAACTAAAAATATCTTCAAGACAATGACAACACATTTTTAGCATCAGAATAGAATTGTGTGCTGTAGTATACCCCAAATTCTTGTGTTCACAGTGTGAATATGTTAGAAATATATATTTACTACCAAAGACTGTCTTTATCTATCTCCAATTTAACATGAACAATTTATTCGGCTACACAATTAGGAGCAAAAAAAAAATGTTATATTTCTCAAAGTGCTGACATTTTTTGGATGGAAAACTCAAGAAAAACACTATTTTCAATAACTACCCTTCTAAGCATAAGAATTTTACTATTATACCAGACAATCACATTTAAGGAAAAATATGATGATAGAAGCTAAAATTTAGGGCGCCTGGTGGCTCAGTGGGTTAAGCCACTGCCTCCGGCTCAGGTCATGATCTCAGGGTCCTGGGATCGAGTCCTGCATCGGGCTCTATGCTCAGCAGGGAGCCTGCTTCCTCCTCTCTCTCTCTCTACCTCCCTCTCTGCCTACTTGTGATCTCTCTCTGTCAAATAAATAAATAAAATCTTTAAAAAAAAAAAGAAGCTAAAATTTACCTCCAAGTGATGATAGATATCTTTTTATTTTTATCATAGCTGAACTTAAACTACTCAACTGTGTTAACAATGTTGTTTAATTTTTATTTTTAACACATTCATTCTCTTTGAAAAGGTTGTACAATCACAGTGAAAATAAGACCTTACTTTTGTATATTAGTACTTCGCAATTTACAAGACATCACATATACATTATCTTATTTTATCATCCAAACAATTATGTGAGGTAAACATTAACTCCATTTTAGAGTAAATGTAAATTGAGAGTCAGCAGTTTGTTTGTGAATAATAGCCCATGGTTTCTCTCTCATTTAAGTGACAAAGAAAATCTCAATACTGGTGATTTCTCCATTGTGCTTACAATACATTTTGTTGAGATTGAGTGAAATAGATGATGTGGAAACTCAATGAATAAAAATATTCCAAATTTTTAAAAAATAATAATAATATGTACCATTATATTTCAAATAAATTTTATAAGAATGTTAGATTTACAGCACATGATTTTTTCTTTTGTTTTTTAAGGAATTGGACTAATTCTGGACATTTTAGTTCTCTTTGCTCTTTTGAAATGTAATTCTTTTTTTTTTTTAAGATTTTATTTATTTATTTGACAGACAGAGATCACAAGTAGTCAGAGAGGCAGGCAGAAAAAGAGGAGGAAGCAGGCTCCCCGCTGCGCGGAGAGCCTGATGCGGGCCTCGATTCCAGGACCCTGGGATCATGACCTGAGCCGAAGGCAGAGGCCTTAACCCACTGAGCCACCCAGGTGCCCCTGGAATGTAACTCTTATACATGAGTTGAAAATAAATATAGTGCACTCCTAGCTGTAGGAGTAAATAAATGTAGTCTTTCGCCAGAAATAGAGAATTGAGTATTAGAAAGCCTTATTAATGCCTACCACAATCTTTTTAAGAATTTTAAGCAAATTAATAAGTAAACATAAACATCTAAGTTTTCTCTTTAAGTACCTCCCAACTTCCATTTAAAATAGGGGTGAAATCATTAGGTATACATATTCACTATTACCCAACAAAAATAACTTACCTGTCTTTGAAAATGTGGTTTTTATTATGTGTAAATGTGCCCCCAAAGTATTTTTGAATAAAATGCTTATGTTCTTAACCATATAGGTACCCCGCTCCTTAAAAATGTGTCATGTTCTGACAAGCTATAGATAAGCTTGTAAAATATTCTTTCATAAAAGCTAAGTCATGGAAAATGAAATATTTCCTAAAAGTGTTCACTACCCTTTTCAACTAAAAAATATGGCTTAGTTCTAGTAATAACTATTATAAACCTAGTTTTTTGGTGTTAGAAGCAGAGAATCACTTTGTACTGAAAATAAAAAAGAAGAGAGATCGCTGTCCCCCATATGGCCACTTTAAGACCGAATAGTGGACTTGATGTCAGTTTTGGAAGGAAAATCATCTGATTAAAATCACACTGAGGTACATGTGATTGATATTATTTCAGCCTATAATTATTTGTATTCTTACAGAAAGATTCCTTTAAACATAAACAAGTAATTATGTTTTCCCTCAAATAATTACAAGATGACCTTGTATTTTTAAGGTCATGTGAAAAAGATAATGTATTTGGGGGTTAGGGTTAGGAGTTAGAACCACGTTGGTTTCTTTCTGTGAATAGAATTTTGAGGTCAACTGTGTTTGGCTCTTCCAAATTTTTGTTTTCCTGTTTTCTTGCCTTTGACTACACGCAGAGTATCATAACACAATTTAGCTTTTCCCACATCTCAGCACAGAAGTAACTCTCATTTTGGCAATGGTGAGAAGAGGTAGAAAAATATTTCAAAGTGTAATTGCTTGTATGTTACTCAGCTCCTATGCTAGTCTAGGTCTTAACCAACAGCTAATTGTCATTCAGCATTCAAAGATCTATATAACTTCATTGAACAGGAATTTCTACTTCTGTTCTAATGGAAATATAACTAATCTGTTTTATTTAACATTAACTGTTAATCATTTTTGAAGTGTGTTCAGAACTCACATAAATAACCTTTATACTGTATAGAGAACATTTATTTTTCAGGCAACTGAGGGATTTGGAATGTTAATGACAAAACAAAGCAAAAAGCATAACTTTTCCAATAAATGCCCTCAGGAAACTCACTGGTTCAAAGCTAATTAGCTGTATTTGATTTAGAAGAGTTCAAGGGTCTTAAAATTTGATGTATTTCCATGAGGGTGTATTAGGAAAATTGATGTGAAGTTACTGACAGAGTCTTCACTTCTGTAGAATTATTTTGGCCAAATATTTCTTTTTATGAAATAACTATTTCTAATATATAATCTCTGGTTTTAAAAATAAAACCAGTGATTATTTGAACTAAATGTCTCTATGATCTCTACCATATGTTATTTATCAATTTGGATTTGGATTTCTTCTGAAATATCATTTTATTAACTTAATTTATATGCAATTATTTAACCAAGAGAAGGTCCCAGTGATATTTGTAATTGTTTTACTGCAGTAAAATTAGGTGACATTCACAATAGCAAGACTTGTTTTAGATATGTAATACAACAGTATAATAAGGTATTTTTTTTGAAGTTTTTAAATTCCAGTTGGTTAATATACAGTTTAATACTAGTTTCAGGTGTAGAATTTAGTGATTCAACACTTACGTGCAGCACCTAGTGCTCATCACAACAAGTGCAATCCTTAATCACCATCGTCTGTTTCCCCATACCCTAACCCGTCTCCCCTCTGGTAACCATCAGTTTGTTCTCTGTAGTTTAGAGTCTGTTTCTTGGTTTTCCTCTCTCTTTTCTCCCCTTTGATTGTTTTGCTTTGTTTCTTAAATTCCACATATGAATGAAATCATATGGTATTTGTCTTTCTCTGACTTATTTCACTGAGCCTGATACTCTAGCTCCATCCATTCCTTTGTAAATGACAAGAATTCATTCTTTTTGATGGTTGAGTAATAGTCCATTGTATATGTCTGTATGTGTGTATATGTACATTGTGTATATAATATATCATATCCTCTATCCATTCATCAGTCGATGGACACTTGCGTTCTTTCCATAATTTAGCTATTATTGACGATGCTGCTATAAACATTGGGGTGCATGTATCCCTTTGCATTAGTATTTTTATAACCTTTGGATGAATTCTGAGTAGTGCAATAATTGGGTCATAGGGTAGTTCTATTTTTAACTTTTTGAGGGACTGCCATACTGTTTTCCAGAATGAACCACTTTGTACCCACCAACAGTGTAAAAGGGTTTTCCTCTGTCCACATCCACACCAATACATGTTGTTTCCTGTGTTGTTAATTTTAGCCATTCTGACTGTTTTGAGGTGGTATCTCATTGTGGTTTTGATTTGCATTTCCCTGATGCTGAGTAATGTTTAGCATCTTTTCATGTGTCTATTGGCCATCTGGATGTCTTCTCTTGGAAAAATGTCTCTTCATGCCTTCTGTCCACTTTTAAACTGAATTATTTCTTTTTGGGGTTGTTGAGTTTGATAAGTTCTTCATATATTTTGGATACTAACCCTTTACCATATATGTCATTTGCAGTTATCTTCTCCAATTCTGTAGTTTGCCTTTTAGTTTTGTTGATTGTTTCCTTTGCTGTGCAGAAGCTTTTTATTTTGAAGAAAATAAGGTCTTAAAAAATAATTCATATCTGCTAACTGATTCCAGTGAAGAAACCATTGTGATTGAAGTTTCATCTCAGTTGTCATGAACTAGAAGCCAATGGCTGTTGGCTGTAAGGTATTGCCAAGTAGATAATCAGCTGATGTTTTAAATAATCAATTTTTCTATAAAAATGCATTTTAACTTACATATTTTTTTAACACTTAAACAACCACTTTACTTCTTTTATCTTTACCTTTTGTTACTTTAGTCAGGTTTAAATAATATGTGAGTGCAGGCTCCAGGCAGTCACTTCCAAAAAAGCAACCATATATGCCACTTAAATCCAAGTTATAGAAAATATGAATTTTCATAAACAGAATTCTCATATTTTTTTAATATCTACCATATCTATTCTTTTGAGTAGGAAAGCATCACCATCACTAATACAATCATTTTTATACTATGTGTGTGCATATGTATAGATTTCTAAATGGCTCTGGCACAATAGTCAAAAAGGTCTCAGTACTTAGGAAGATGTTAAATTTTGAATAATGCTTATAGTGGTGTAAGTGCTGAAACTTGTACTGGCGAAACTGGTACATATGAATCATGTTACATCAGCTATTTGTAGGGTATACAATAATACTAAAGCCATTCTACGTTTGTAAGCAGGTACTGTCGGATATTTTCCAATGCTAAAACCATTCGCTAAAATAGTTCCTTCCTCCAAACTGTGCCTGAACAGAAACAAACTCATCCAATGAATATGTCAGTTTTATGCTTGTTAAGTCAGTTCCTACCATAAAAACTGCTGAGTGTATTGTGCCAGTGATTAAAAATGCTTTGAGGAAAATCTCTAATTCATAGCAACAACAAAAACAACGACCAACACTCAAAACCTCAATGTATAAACTATCCAGTCAAAATTCTAAGAGTTGGGAGGGAAAAATACTAAGAGCTGGGGGGGGGGGCAAAAAACAAAAAACACAACTGAATTTACTTCACGTCAGGCAAGGTAGTGCTGTATCACCCAAAACAAAGTGAGTGAGGCCCTTAGAATCCCAAGTGAAGAGCTTAAGCTTACCATAGCTTTAAAAAGAGGAAGTTTAGGGGAAGGATTGTAAATATGTCTTTGGGACTGAACAGTGTACTGCTTGATGTCACAAAAGTGCACAGTTCTCACCAAATCTGGAGTGGGTTGTGGGGGGTATTCACGTTTACAAAGCAGACACATTTCTTACATGCCTGGAGACAGAACATATTTTCTTTTTTTTTTAAGATTTTATTTATTTATTTGACAGAGAGAGACACAGTGAGAGAGGGAACACAAGCAGGGGGAATAGGAGAGGGAGAAACAGGCTTCCCGCTGATCAGGGAGCCCAATGTGGGTGTGATCCCAGATGTTGGTGGGATCCCAGGAGTCTGGGATCATGACCTGAGCCTAAGGCAGATGCTTAATGACTGAGCCACCCAGGTGCCCCAAAACATATTTTCTTTAAGTGGCTTCCCATTTCTGATGCAGACATAGATTATGTATATAATTACATTATGTTTAAAAATATATATAATATATAAATGTATAATAAGACATAGCTCTAAATATATAATATAGTATATAATAGATAAAAGGTATCAGATCTATAAATATGTAAAAAATATGATAAATTGTGTCTAAATATTTACTATGATATAATATATATTAATATCTAATATGTATATAATATCTAATATAACACAAATTAGATAATATATAACATGTTATATATAATATATATTAGAGATATATGATATATAGTATATGATATATAAAGTATAGATAGAGAATACATAAAATATTTTCTTTCATACTCAAAAGGTGCAAATACAAGGCCTCATAAATGAGGAGTGGGTTTTTTTAGGTAACACAAAGAAAAGTGCACAAAGTATGAGTCTACACTGCTACAATGCTTGGGAAATTTTCACCAAGTGGATGACTTCATGTAATATCCTCCAGATCAACAGAATATTATGAACACCCCAAAAGCCATTCTTTGTCTCTCCCTGTCTCTAGCACCTAAGGCAACAACTATTCTGACTTCTGTCATCATAGATAAATTTTGCCTATTCTTGATCTCCATGTAAATGGAAGTATAAAGTATATACTCCTGTTTCTGGCTACTTTTGCTCAGTATGTATCTATAGTTTAACCATGTTGTTGCATATAGCAGTTCATTCTTCTGCATTGCTATTAAATGTCTCTTTGTATAAATATACCAAAATCACTTTATCCATGTTTATCTATCTACAAGGACATAATATCTTCTAGATTTTCTTCTAAATGATATATTATTTTGTATTTTATAATCTGAGTCGAATTGGTATTTTTATGTATTGGAGAGCCAAGGTTCCCTATTTTCCCAGGATATCCAAGTGACCCAGTACCATTTTTTTTTATTCCAAAGAACCCTTCTCCACTGGCTACCTTTGTTATAAATCAGGTAACAAGTACAGGTGTATTTCTTAACTCTGTTCTGTTCCATAGGTCTGTTTGTGTATCTTTGTGTTGAAAATATGATCTTTTCCTCACTGTGGCTTTATGATACGTCTTTTTTTTATTTTTAAGATTTTACTTATTTATTTGAGAGAGAGATTGAGGGAGAGAGAGCACAAGAGGGGAAGGGTCAGAGGGAGAAGCAGACTCCCTGCTGAGCAGAGACTCTGGTGCCAGAATCTACCCCAGGACCCCAGGATTATGACGTGAGCAGAAGGCAATCGCTCAACCGAGCCACCCAGGCATCCCTATGATAAGTCTTTTTAAGAATGTTAGTCCTCCAAGGGGACTTTTACATTTCAAGATTGTCTTAATTATTTTGGCTCTTTTCATTTTCACACAAATTTAAAAATAATCTAGGCAACCTATGCGGTCAGATTGCTTTTTTGAAATCTTGATTGAGCTTGCCTGACATGCTTGTTACTGAATACATTTTTGTTGAATGTGTATGAATTAATTAATTAATGAACCAGGTAGCATAACAGAGGAATTATTAAAAAAGCTTTCCATAGGTCATGTTTATACCAAGTTTCTCTGCAGTACCAAGACAAGGCCATGGAAAGGAAGACCCTCTTTGTAGTCATCTGATAAAATTCAATTTCTATCACTTACTATGTATTTTTAGAGCATATTTGTTGCTAGATACCACCTGTGCTATTCACTCGGTACGTAATGATGAGCAAGATTTAGGCTGAGTTTCTTTATTCAGTCTCGAAAGACAGAACCAGGTTAAATTATGCAGTATTTCCCAAAATATCAACAAAGTTCTATTTTTTAAATGTCTTTATTTTCCATTCTTAACATTTATAATAATAACTACCTTAATTAGTAGTCTTATTTATTTTAATAAACACATTTTTAATAAGGAAAAAAGTACATGGAATTTGACAATAATCTGATATATGTAGAAACCCTAAAAAATAACATTATATAAACAAAATTCCACCATGGTTTCTTTATAAAATTCTTGCAGAGTCAGAGAGATGAATAATTTCATTCCTTATAGAGTTCTAAGTGTCAATACTTGTGCAGTTTTGTTGGTTGGTAAATTGTCATAACTTTTATTAATATTACTTCATCAGAGGGCAGAGTAGGCAACAGTGGGAAGAAACAGCACACACACTGCCAAAAGTAACTGGTATATAATCGGGCCAGTCAGACAACAGAACTAAACACAACAATATTCAAATTAAGAAGCAGTGTCTTCAGGACTGGGAATCCTAAAATGGGGGAAGTAAGGGCCTAAGAAAGGAATTAAAAAGTTATTGAGGTACTAATAGGTATGCTGTGTATGAAAGTGAAGTTAACAAAAACTAGCAAAAGTAGGAATGCAGAAGCTCTGTATTGGCACATCACCATAAGCCTACTGGTTTCTGTGGCAAATTTATGGAGACAATTTTTTCCACCTAGTAGATAAGAGGTAAAAGATATTCTAAAAAACAAACAAATAAAAATCCCTAATTTGGGAAAAATATGGAAGTGAAGAAGAGAAATTTTTCAAGTATCTGAAAACATTAATAAGGATATACCTTGATGATATACAAATACTGTAGACCTGCTGAAATGTTATAAACTGAAATAATTTTACAGAGGTCTCCTTGAGATTTAGCAATCTGAAAACAGGCTTATTCCATAACTAAATGAAGACAGTGTTATTAAGAACAATAGAATAGTTCAAACAAAACAATGTAGAAATTCATATGTGTGTATATATACATGTATATGTATAAATTCATTTTTAAGGTTCTATATTTGTATAGTATTTGGTAATATGTTATAAGTCAAAATGTGAATTGTGTATTTGTCTAACAATCAATTTTTTGTCTTTCTAAGTATAATCACAATATAATCCTAAGATATTTTAATTTTGTATTACCCAGAGTTAAAATAGGGTCCTGGGGCATAAGATGAAGAGTATTTACTACCCATTGTCATATACCCAGACCTGTGTTAGACAGGTCTCAAACAAATGGGCAGAAAAAAAATGAATAAATCCATTTCTGACCCCATGTAGAGTAGTTCCTGCTTATGGAGACCATATACCTAGGAACACTTTTCAAGGTTGAGGAAAGGGAACTTATTTCAACCCTCACTGACGTAGCTGACATAGAGAAGTTACCAGGATGGGACCACATAGCTATTCTACAGAGGAGTGGAGATTTAAACAGTGTAGCTGCAGAGCTTGAATGCTTAGCCATTATTCCACATCACTCAAAGAACAATAAATACATAAAAATATGGTCTACCTTATTCATAATGAAAAATGCAAATTAAATAAGAATGGATACCATATTTCAACTCAAACTAATTAGAGATACAAAAGATGATGTACAAGGAGAGGACACAATGACATTCAAGACAGAACTGTTAATAGAAGTGAAAATTATCTAAATCCAAAAGGAAAGGGGTCTCATTACTTCATGTTACTATATTCAAACAATGGGATAATGTGTAGCTATTAAAAAAATGCTCTGAAGCAGTTGTGTCTATACTGACGTGATGTGTTATTCTTTTTTAAAAAATTTTATTTATTTATTTGCCAGACAGAGATCACAAGTAGGCAAAGAGGCAGGCAGAGAGAGGGGGAGAAGTAGGCTCCCCGCTCAGCAGAGAGCCCGATGCGGGGCTGGATCCCAGGACCCTGGGATCATGACCTCAGCTGAAGGCAGAGGCTTAACCCACTGAGCCACCAGGCACCCCATGATGTATTATTCTTGGTATAGTTTCTACAGAAGAAAAAAAATAACAGAGGCAAATTGCTGAAAAAAGATTTTTAAATTTGGTTTATTTTTATTTTTTTTTATTTTTTAAAGATTTTATTTATTTATTTGACAGAGAGAGATCACAAGCAGATGGAGAGGCACGCAGAGAGGGAGATAGAGGGAAGCAGGCTCCCTGCTGAGCAGAGAGCCCGATGCGGGACTCGATCCCAGGACCCCAAGATCATGACCTGAGCCGAAGGCAGCGGCTTAACCCACTGAGCCACCCAGGCGCCCGATTTTTAAATTTGTTAATGACAAATGTTTATATATATATTTTAAATATTTTATTTATTTATGTGACAGAGAGAGAGCACAAGTAGGCTGAGCAGCAGGCAGAGAGAGAGAGAAGGAAGCAGGCTTTCTGCTGAGCAAAGAACCCGATGTGGGCCTCAATCCCAGGACCCTGAGACCATGACCTGAGCCAAAGGCAGAGGCTTAACCCACTGAGCTACCCAGGTGCCCCCAAATGTTAATATATTAAGTATGCTTAGAAAATCTCTGGGAAAAAAAAAAAAAGAAAATCTCTGGAAGGATACACTTGAAATATTAATAGTGGTTACATCTGTATAACTTGGTTAGTAACTGGGGAGATGGATTTGGAGCAGTTTCTCTAACTAAAATGTATCTTTCTATTCTGAATTTATTTTAATGAGCATGTACTACTTTGAGATTGAAATAGCTAGATAATGATATAATATAAATCTCTTACCTTCTAAAAATATGAAAATAAAACATAATGAGTGGTACATATGGCCCCAAATAAACACAACAATATCCCCATGGCCAAGTGAGATCCAGATGCAAGACACCCACCCCCTGTACAGTGCTCACCTTCAGAAAATGGAGTCTGGCATCCAGTGTCTCTTTGGCTCCATTTAGATTTGTAACAGAATGTTTCTTGGCCAAAAAAAAATTCCGATGTTATCAGTCTTACAAATAGCTCCTCAGGGCTTTACTTCTTGTTACTTAGAATGGCAATTTCACAAAACCACAGCAGCATATGAGTTTCTGAAATTGCTGTTCGCTTCCAGACGGTGGGAGCTCAGGTGACATTTTCTTCCCTTGTCTCCTGGTCCTGTCCTTTATTACAGGATGCTTCCCTGGAGGACCCTCGTAGACTAATCTTCTCTTTCTTAGGAACTTAAATTGATAGACCACATGAAATCAGACCCTCATCCTGTACCACGTTTCACCATTCTTTTTTTTTTTTTTTAAAGATTTTATTTATTTATTTGACAGAGAGAGATCACAAGTAGGCAAAGAGGCAGGCAGAGAGAGAGGAGGAAGTAGGCTCCCTGCCGAGCAGAGAGCCCGATGCGGGACTCTATCCCAGGACCCCGAGATCATGACCTGAGCCGAAGGCCGCAGCTTAACCCACTGAGCCACCCAGGCGCCCCTATTTCACCATTCTTATCAGTAGAATTTAGTGTCCACAAGGAGGACACAGATATTCAGTGTTTGGTAACACAGAGAAATGGTATTTCCCACCACCCTTTTACCAAGCAGAAATCTCGTGATTTCTGTAATAAAAGAAGTAGGTTCCTCCCACAAGGGATGGTCAGAGACTAGGACTTGGACCACATAAAAAAGAAAGGTTTACACTTCTAAAATAAGTTTTTGTTTGCCTTTAAGTTCTGGAAGGTTTAAATTCATAAGACCTCTCAGTGGTGACATAGCCCAGGCTGGCAGCATCACATGGTCTAAAGACACAGCAAGACACCAAGAGTAGGCACTGAAAATATGAAAGTTCATGTGCTCACATGTGTTTATTAAAGGACATAATGTTGAATCCATCACTAGATGGTCAAGAAATAGTGTGGTTTAATTTACCTTTCAAAAAAACTTTAGAGTGAATGAGTCTCCTATTAGTGGTTATTACAAGGAAACAGGCATAAACGGGGACACTTCCACGCAAAACAGAACAGGAAGCCACCATGCGGAAAGAACAGCATAGCCCGCTAGGATGATCTTGGCATAAGGGTTAGGCAGACCTGTGTTTTGAATTCCAACTCCCGAGTTTTATGATAAAACATTTACACGAGCATCAAAGGCCTCTTTTATCAAATTGGGTTAATACAGACACCTTGAAAGTGTGGGAATATAATATTAAGATATCACACAGAAAGCCCACGGTTCACTGCAGGTATTCAAAATAGTAGGTCATGTTCCTATATTAATAGCCCTCTACAAAGAATAAAGCTCTCGCTGTTTGCTGACCTCCCTGCATTTAGAGTTATTAACTTCAACAAGTTAGATCATTATCATACTTTTCAACCACAGTGCTTTTTTTGCCAGATGAAAATAGACTAAGATATTCAAAATACTCAAAAGAAATTAAATGGGAGCCAAGAATTTTGTATTCATGGAGACAGATTCTCAAGTATGGAAGGTATAAATAAACTATTATCAACACGTAGGAACTCAGAAAATATTGTTCCTCTGAGAACTTCCTGAGGAATCTACCAGAGAGCAAGCTTTAGGTGGCCAAATGAGTAGACAGATACGGGCACAAAGACTTGTGATGAGCATTAGACATAGAGTTACTTGGAGAACTAAAGTTAAAAGGATTGAAAAGGAGAAAGCATAGTGTATAGTGGCCAGGATGCACACAGAATGGATTATGTTTTTGGTGATATTATTTTGTTGCTATTCTGAGACTACTGTTATTACAAGGGAGGATAAAGTAAATGAATGGTTATTCCAAATTTACATTTCCTAGGCCCTGGAGTGTGATGATTCTTGATTTGGAAGCAAGAAGACAGATATACTATATAAAAGAGGGTAAATAATAGAGGACCTATTACAGAATTCAAGTTGGAAGAGCCATTCTGAGATCATGAAGCAGTTTATCATGTGTATATGATAGTCCATGTCTGTATTTACTAGCTCTGTCCACCAAAAAGGGCTAGAAGCAAGGACCAGCCAGGTAGCACTGAGCATCCCTCATGCACAGATAGTGTTCTTAAGTAGTTTTATAAATAAACAAAATAGGCCTTTTTGGGAAAACATCTCCTTGTAGGCCTAGGTCAGGAAAGGCACAAGATGAGCCTGGAACATCTTATTATATTAGATTTCAAGGAAGTTATCAAAGTTCACATCAGGTCAGAAGGACTCAAATCCATCTGAAGACACTCCTCCTTCCCAAAGATGAGAAGATTTGAACTTCTTCTTCCAGGGATCGTAAGCTATAAAGCCTAATAATTCTGCTCGAATCATCTGTGAGTACCTAAAACTAATCGAAGGAGGATGGAAGATGATGGGGAAACAGTTCTTCACTGATAAATGAAGGGAAAAAATTCAGGAATGTATTTTACATTTCCTACGTGAACTTAATTACTGGACAACCTAGTAATAGATAAAGACAAATTATTGAATTGGAATATTTTTTAGTCTCTAGTAGCTCAGGCACAATTTACAGGTAAATTGTAAACAAATGAAAGAATGAAGGCATTTAAAAAAAAAAGAATTCTGGGGCACCTGGGTGGCTCAGTGGGTTAAAGCCTCTGCCTTCAGCTCCGGTCATGATCCCAGGGTCCTGGGGTGGGGCCCTTGCATCGGGCTCCCTGCTCAGTGGGGAGCCTGCTTCCCTTCCTCTCTCTCCACCTGTCTCCCTGCTTACTTGTAATCTCTGTCTGTCAAATATATAAATAAATAATCTTTAAAAAAAAAAACTCTTTTAAAATGAGCAAGACCAAATTATAGGGTCGAGAATGCAGTCTTAGGTGATAAAACTATAAAGAATGCAAAGAAGCGATCAGTATGCAAGTCAGCCAGGGTTTGCTTTGGTGGGATACAAAGAGTTGTGATCAGGATGGGGCATATGGAAGAGTTTCTGGGGTGAGACTGACAAGAGCTCTTTTATTTGGCCTGTGAGGAGGCTAGAGGCATATATATAGGTTATATATACCTCCTCATTATTATGAGGAGGCATCATAATCCGTATAATAACTTAGACAATTTTGGTGCAGTTTTAGCAGCTGCATTTTATCTTAAAATACAAAGGAGGAAAATAATCACTGGTCCCACTACTGGAGATTTTGATTTCATTGATGAGGCATTGTGAGAGATTGTCCTTTACACCTTCTTTAGTCATTAGATTTTTATTAAAGGTGTCTTAGGAGGAAATGTACATGGTCATATTTGTTTTAAAGAGCAACCATTCTTTTGCATCAATAGTTTAACCCAGAATTTCCTCAAAGTCATCTTCAATATTTGTGGTCTCACAATACTAAAGCCAAGTCCATTTTTTTCTTTCTAAAAAAATTTGTGTATGTTCAAAAAATATACAAACATGCATTTTATATATATCTATAATAATATGAAATTCATACTGTATGCACTATTGAATTTTAATGTAGTATATCATTATATATTCTCTGCTCCAAACCATTTCTTACATAAACTCTCTCCCACAAGGTCCCAGCTCAAATTTCAGAGTTTCTAGAGTCCCTTCATCGTAAAGGCTTTGCTGTTAACTAAAATAGTTTTTTTTCTTCTTTACCCTACTTGAAACATAAAATCTTCACTACTCTTCTTAAGGTTTTCCAGGTTGTATATTTTGCAGATGATCTAAGGCCTCTGGTTCCCTTTTTTCAGCGTTCTTGTTCTTATTTATTGACCTTACCTTTTTTATTTAGAATTTCCTCCAGAGGATAGTTTAGGAAAGAGAAATTAGTCAGCATCCAAATCAAACCAGTTCATAACTATTACAGTTTGTATTAAAAAGTCTGGGAGAACACAGTGTAGATCAAAATTTCTGCATTTCTGGCTATAAATAACCAAGCCTTTTCTGTTTAAACTGATGATGATAACATTTTACTCTTGGAGGAGGCTTGATTTTAGTTTTTTTAGTAGATGTTGTAATAGTTTTGCATTTTTCTAATCATAGTTTCAAAGAGGTGGTACCTCTTAAAGAGGATCTAAAACCTAGGCACTCAGGGACACCTGGGTGGCTCATTTGATTAAGAGTCTGCCTTGGGCTCAGGTGATGATCCCAGGGTACTGGGATGGAGTCCTGAATCAGACCCCCTGCTCAGTGGGGAGCTTGCTTCTCCCTCTGCCTGCCACTCCCCCAACTGCTTGTGCTCTCTCTCTCTCTGACACATAACTAAAGAAAATTTATAAATCAATCAGTCAATCAATTAATTAATTAATTAAAAAAACAAAGGAAAAAAAAAACAGGCACTTGATTTGGTACCCTGGCCTGACTAATCCAGTCCCCATCATTTTGCATAACTGAGAGTTAATTTGCCTGTCAACATTAGTAAAACAACAGTTTTGTATCCTAAGTACCTAAGTATAAATGTTTTTAATCAAATATTTGTTATCCCTTTATTTCTATTATAGTAAACTTATGATTTAAACCACTCCACTCTAGCATTAAAAGACTTATTTCATTTTGCCATTTTTCTAAAACTATCACTACCAACAACAAAAACAAAAATTCTTCTATATGAAGTTTATTTGGGGAGGGCACAGACCAAAGCTAGAAGTAATCCTCATGTGTCCTAACTACAAACCTCCTAATACCACAGCAGATCCCTGCATGTAAGTGAAAGGTGACTCTGTTTTTTCATTTCTATATACTGAATTGCTGCTACCAGAATGTAGGTAAAAAGCAGAAGAAAAAGAAACAGTTCTAAATTCCTGACATTTAACCATACGCCTCAGTGAATCTTACTTTCTTTTTCTAAAATCTGATATTTAAAGTTAGAGTGGTTTGAACAAAGACATATTTTCTAAACAAACTATTACCTGTGTTAACTGAAGCACACTTTTCGTCTTGAACACATGTATCCAGTCATCTTTTTTATTTCTGTCACATAGCCACTTTTCTACTTACCATAAAATTTCTCAGAGTGTGGGCAGGGAAAATAAGACAAAATCAAAACAATATAATTAGTTCAGCTAATTAGTAACTGGTAAGTGTTAGAAGTTGAAACTTCAGGATAAAATTAGATTTTTGGTTTATTTTTAGTTTTTATTTGTCCATATTAACCTAGTAGTCAGGAGAAGTATGTTTATTTTTTGGAACTTTCCCAAAAATGTAAACAAAAATTCCTTCATTTTTTATTAGTTGAAAATAGTTGTCCACCAAAAAGTCTCATAATTAATGGTCTAGAGGAGACCCATGCATTATCTAACTCCTGGTTGTAATGAAAGACATACCAAAAAAAAAAAAAAAAAATTAACCTCATATATTTATCTCCTTAATTTGCAAAAATGTTAGCTACTTTTATCGCTTATCCACTATTATCAAAATAACTTCATAAACATCAAAGAAATCATGTCTCAATGTTTTTATAGAATGTTTAAAAATAAAAGTCAATTGTATAATTTTCACACAGAAAAATATGTGTTATGTGTCAGAAGTCATCGTAACATATTAAATTATCTACTAATTAATTACATTTTATAGGTTCTAATATTCTCAACTTTCAGTATTTAAGAGAGTAATTTATGGTCAAAATATAGTACATAAAATCAAATTTTGTGTAATTACATTAAGACATTTTTAAAAGTTCAAAGCATAGATACTCAAAAGGATAATTAGAAACCTTAGAAAAAAAAAAACAACCTAATAATATCTGAAGAAAAAAATTCACCTTTACTGCCGCATATTAATTTTTTAAAACCTACTTTAAGGATGTTTTGTGGTCACATGGGTCCCATTAAATATACAGCAGGTGTTCAGAGATTTGACTGTTCAAGATATAAAGTGTAGGAAGTACCTGAGCCAAATAAGCCAGGGGACTTGACTCTATCCCTGACCATCTGAGAGTTTCCCCATGGCCAAATTTGCCTTCTGGAGCAAAAATCACCCTGAACTGAACCTTTTTAACTGCACTAACTGGATAAATTGTCTTGTCCTACATTAAGTGTTGTAAACCAATTGAACAGGCGTTCTTTAAACAGTCCTGAAATCTACTGATGGGAAGTCATGCCTAGCTTTGGACAATTAAAACAGTTGGCTGGCTGTCTTTTACTATAAGATGATCAGCCAATCCTTTCCCATTGAAGTTTATAAAAGCTATGTCCCTAGTGAGCCCATATTGTTTTCCCTATGCCAGGATTTAATATGGATCCAGCCTACCCATAGGGAACATAGCACGGACGACACAAAATGCCTCTCCTTTCTTCCTTCCCTAGGGTGTATCTTTCTTGTTTCCTACCGTTCCTTGATCATGTCTCCCAGAAACCAGACACTTACTTATATGGCCACTTTAGGTATAGTCATTGCCCTTGGTGGTTTTGGCCTGCCCTCTCGCTAATTCCTATGTGCACCCCTTTAGTTCATCAAAATACATCTTCACAAAACCAGTTATTTTCCTGCTTGGCCTGGCTCTGGTTGTTTTCAGCCTATGGAGGGTGGTTAGAATTGAATTTAAATTAAATCTGGTATGAATGTTATAATGAAAACATTTATTCCATAAAAAATAACAAAGTGGTTAAAAATTAATTGCCTTTAAAGTCTGTTACATAAAGCAAGTGAAGACTTCAAAATATTATATACTATGAAGAGATGTTGAGATCTGTTGTTTTTTCAAGTTGGCATCTATACCATGAATTTTAAAAAGCTTATCTTTTTGCCAAATAGGAAAATTAATACGAACTTTTCAAGGATATGTACACTACCACATTTATAAATTTAACTTTAATATTTAGCTCCAGAAGAAGAAGAAGAAAAATGATTCTTTTGTGTTCTTTGAACTGTTCTCCATATTCATATGAAAAATAAGATAAAACACGTAAGAGGAATGGTTTTTCAAATATTTAAAATGTTAAAAATGTGGAAAGATAGAATCATGACATCCTGGTTTGCTGCATTGTGAACAATTTTCTTACTGATTATTTTGTCCTGCAACCTCTTGCCTCTGTTATTTTTGACCTATCTATATGCTGCCTATAGGAGACTAATTTTAGACCTAAAGTCACCTACAGAGTGAAAGTGAGGGGGTGGAGAAATACTTATCACACAAATGAATGTCAAAAGAAAGCCAGAGTAGCAATGCTTATATCAGACAAACTAAACTTTAAAACAAGCACTGTACAAAAGGGGCAAAGAAGGGCATTATATAATCACAAAGGGGATAACTCAGCAAGAACATATAACAATAGTAAATATTAATTAATCCAGTATGGAAGCACAAAAATATATAAAACAAAAACAAACATAAAGGAACTAACCAATAATAATACAATAATAGTAGGGGCTTAACTCCCCACTTATATCAGTGGACAGATCATCTAAGCAGAAAATCAACAAGGGAACAATGACTTTGAATGACACATTGGATCAGATAGACTCAACAAATATATTCACAACTTCCATCCTAAAACAGCAGAATACACTTTCAAGTGCACATGGAACATTCCCCAGAATAGATCACGTATTAAGTCACAAAACAGGCCTCAACAAATACAACAGAATTGAAATCATATGCTCCTTTTTTTACTACAACACTAGAAATTATAAGTAACCACAAGAAAAAATTGGGAAAGACCACAAATATCTGGAGGTTAAACATGATACTAAACAATGAATAGGTCAACCAGGAAATCAAAGAAGACATTAAAAAAAAATACATGGAAACAAATGAAAATTAAAATGCAATGGTCTAAAATCCTTGGGATACAGGAAAAATTGTCCTAAAAGGGAAATATACAGCAATACAGGCCTACATCAAGAAATAAGAAAAATTTCAAATAAGTAACCTGACCTTACACCTAAAGGGGCAAGAAAAAGAACTACAAATGAAGCATAAAGCCAGTAGAAGGGAAAAAATAAAGTTTAGAGCTGGAGTAAATGATAAAATTATGAATGAGGGGGCACCTGGGGGGGCTCAGTGAGTTAAAGCCTCTGCCTTCGGCCCATGTCATGATCTCAGGGTCCTGGGATCAAGCCTCGTGTCGGGCTCTCTGCTCAGCAGGGAGCCTGCTCCCCCAACCCCACCTGCCTCTCTGCCTACTTGTGATCTCTTTCTGTCAAATAAATAAATAAAATCTTTTTAAAAATCTTTTAAAAAATTACAAATGAGAAGGAGAAAGAACAACGGACACCACAGAAATACACTTGACTGGTTTTCTGCTGAATGCTTAAAACACTCTGACTCATTGAAGTTTTGTTGCTAATGAGCAAAAGAGAAACTGGAGGAAGCAATATTGGAATAAGAAATCTAAAAATCTAGGGTCACTCAGAGAGTAGTTCCAATTTGAATGCTTATGTTTTATTCATAGTATGAAAAATATATGCCAACAAATTGGACAACCTTGAAGCAGTGGATAAATTCTTAGAAACACATAAACTACCAAAACTGAAACAGGAAGAAATAGACAACTTGAACAGACCTATAACCAGCAAAGAAATTGAATTAGTAATCAAAAAATCTCTCAACAAACAAAAGTTCAGAGCTAGATGGCTTCTACCAAACATTTAAAGAATTAGCACCTATTCTTCTCAAACTATTTCAAGAAAAAGAGAAAGAAGGAAAGTTCCAAATCCATTCTATGAAGCCAGCATTACCCTGATACCAAAATCAAATAAGGACTCTATTGAGAGAGGAACTACAGGCCAATATCCCTGATGAACATGGATGTAAAAATTCTCAGTGAGACACTAGCAAACTGAACCTAACAAAACATTAAAACAAATCATTCATCGTGATAAGTGAGATCTTTTCCTGGGCTGCACAGGTGGTTTGATATTCATAAATTACCAACATAATGCACCACATTAATAAAAGAAAAGATAATAACCATATGATCCTCTCACTAGATGCAGTAAAAGCATTTGGCATAGTAAAACACCCATTCATGATAGAAACCATCGACAAAGTATTTTTAGAAGGAATATATCTCAAACATAATAAAGAGCAAATATGAAAATCCCACAGCTAATATCCTCAATGGGGAAAAGCTGGGAGCTTTTTCCCTAAGGTCAGAAACAAAATAGGGATGTCCACTCTGACTGCTTTCATTCAACATAGTCCTGTTAATCCTAGCCACAGCAATCAGATAACAAAAAGAAATAAAAGACATCTAAATCAGCAAGGCAGAAGTCAAACTTCCACTACTGACAGATGAAATGATCCTCTACATAGAAAATCTGAAAGAATCCACAAAAAAAACTGCTAGAACTATAAACAAATTCAGTAAAGTTGCAGGATACAAAATCAACATAAATAAATTTGTATTTCTATACACCAATAATAAACAGTAGAAATAGAAATCCAGCAATCAATTGCTATTGAGTGCAATGAGATATCATCGCATACCTGTCAGGATGGCTAAAATCAACAACATAAGAAATGGCAGGTGTTAGCAAGAATGCAGAGAAAGGGGAACCCTCTTGCAATGTGGATAGGAATACAAACTTGTGCAACCACTCTGGAAAACAGTATGAAGGTTCCTCAAAAAGTGAAAAATACAACTAGTCTATATTCTAGCAGTTGCACTACTAGGCCTTTACCCAAAGAATACAAAAATACCAATTCAAAGGGATACATACACCCTGATGTTTAATAACAGCATTATCTACAGTAGCCAAAATATGGAAATAGCCTTAGTGTCCGTCAACTTATGAATGGATAAAGATGATGTGAGATATATATATATATATATATATATGCCATAAAAAAGAATGAAATCTTGCCCTTTGCAACAATGTCAATGGAGCTAGAGAGTATTATGTGAAGTGAAATAAGTCAGAGAAGGAAAATTCCGATATGATTTAATTCACATGTGGAATTTAAGAAATAAAACTGAGGACTAAAGAGGGGGAAGAGAGAGAGAAAGAGATAATGAGAAACCAAGAAACAAACTCTTTACTATAGAGAACAAACTGGTGGTTACCAGAGGGGAGATAGGGGTGTGAAATAGGTGATGAGGATTAGGAAGTGCACTTGTGATGAGCGCCAAATGATGCCTGAAGTATTGAATCATTCATTATATTGTGTACCTGAAACTAATATTATACTGTATATTAACAAACTGAAACTTAAACCTAAAACAAAATCACAATTCCAAGAATGCCGTATGTTTTTTTAAAATTTATTTTTTATTTATTTTGGGCATAACAGTATTCATTATTTTTGCACCACACCCAGTGCTCCATGCAATCTGTGCCCTCTATAATACCCACCACCTGGTACCCCAACCTCCCACTCCCCCGCCACTTCAATCCCCTCAGATTGTTTTTCAGAGTCCATAGTCTCTCATGGTTCACCTCCCCTTCCAATTTCCCCCAACTCCCTTCTCCTCTCTAACTCCCCATGTCCTCCATGCTATTTGTTATGCTCCACAAATAAGTGAAACCATATGATAATTGACTCTCTCTGCTTGACTTATTTCACTCAGCATCATCTCTTCCAGTCCCATCCATGTTGCTACAAAAGTTGGGTATTCACCCTTTCTGATGGAGGCATAATACTCCATAGTGTATATGGACCACATCTTCCTTATCCATTCATCCGTTGAAGGGCATCTTGGTTCTTTCCATAGTTTGGCGACTGTGGCCATTGCTGCTATAAACATTGGGATACAGATGGCCCTTCAGTATGGTTTTGAAGAGAAAAGACTAATTGGTGACACAAGCTCTCCTGTAATTTATAGTTGATTAGTGTATTTTCACCCAGTAGAGTTTCTGGAATACCACTCAGACTTGGATGAGGGTGGCATAGATTTTTTTGTGTCAAAGTATTTCAGAGAACTACAAGCTGTATTTAATTCTGTCACAATCAGAAATTCTAAAAGCTTTAGAATATTTCTTTGTAATCTGCCCATGGTAAGTGACTGAAAAACATCAGAAAGGTACTGTCCTTCAAATTTTGATCTGAAAAAAAATGAATCTGTGTTCGCTCAAATAGACAGGAGAAGCAAAAGTATTTCACATATTGTACTCATGTATAAATTTACCACATGTAGATAATGCCGTTTATTTATAAATATATAACTAGAAAATAGTAACAAAAATGATTTACAAAAGTTCCTGAAATATGAGGGAAAGAAAGCATTTACTGAAAACTCAGGGATAAAGGAATACCCACACAATTCATAGCAGGAAACAGAGTAACACTTTACAAATTGTGTGTTTCTTTTAAAAGCAACAAAGAAATAACAAATAGAATACAGAAGATAGTTACAGAAATGAAGATAATAAGGAATCAAGGGGAAAAAAAGCTAAAATGAATACAGAAAATATTGCTCTTTAAAAGAACATGAAATCAAATGAAGGTAATTATTAAAATATGCAATAGTGTAAGAGAAAATATAATTCTGCAAAATACTGAAACATAAATGGTGTTAGGGGTGCCTGGGTGGCTCAATCATTGAGTGTCTGCTTGTGGCTCAACATCACTCAGCATTAGGGAAATAGAAATCAAAACCTCAATGGGATACCACCTCACACCACTCAGAATGGCTAAAATTAACCAGTCAGGAAACGACGGGTGTTGGCAAGAATGAAAGGGAAACCATCCTACATTGCTGGTGGGATTGCAAGCTGGAAAACAGTATGGAGGTTCCTTCAAAAGTTGAAAATAGAGCTACCTTATGACCCAGCAATTACACTACTGGGTATTAACCCCAATGATACAAATGTGGTGTTCTGAAGGAGCACGTGCACTCAAATGTTTATAGCAGCAATCTCCACAATAGCCGTACTTATGGAAAGAGCCTAGATGTCCATCAATAGATGAATGGATAAAGAAGATGTGGTACATATATGGAATGGAATATTATGCAGCCATCAAAAATGGAAATCTTGCTATTTGCAATGATGTGGCTGGAGTTAGAAGTTATTATGCTAAGCAAAATAGGTCAATCAGAGAAAGACAGTTATCATATGATCTCACTGACATGAGGTATTTGAGAAACAAGACAGAGGATCATAGGGGAAGGAGGGGGAAAATGAAATAAGATGAAACCAGAGAGGGAGACAAACCATAAGAGACTCTTAATCTGAGGAAACAAACTGAGAGTTGCTAGAGGAGAGGGGGATGGGAGGGATGGGGTGGCTGGGTGATAGACGCTGAGGAGGGCATGTGCTATGGTGATTGCTGTGAATTGTGTAAGACTGATGAATCACAGACCTGTACCCCTGAAACAAATGATACATTATATGTTAATTTTTAAAAATTTTAAAAATAAAATAAAAAGCACTGCTTATTTTTTACTGTTATTTACCTCTCTTACCCCACATCTTCTGGATTTTTCTTACCTGTGAACTTCATCCAAAAATATCTTCGCTGTGGGTGTTTATGAGACTAATCCTCTGAAGACATGAATGTCTGGAAATAATTTTATTATGTACTGCCTTTCAAGTAACAATTTGGCTGTACCTAAAGTTATGGTTTGAAGTTGTATTTCTTTTATTCTTCAAGATTCATACTCCATGATCATCTTGCATCCAAAATTGCTATTGAGAAAAATAATGTCAAACATTTTCATCAATTGTCCTTTCCAGTGTACCTTTTAAATTTTATTGGAATTAAATATAAAAAATAAAATACATTTATTGGAATTAATAATTGCCTCATTTTTCATGTTTTGTTCTCTAGTGAGTAATAATTTCCCCACATGTCTTTGCCTGAGATGAAAAACTCCTCTCCCTATGGACAATATATATCAGACAATCCAACACTTCATTTTCCTTCTTAAAGACATCTTTCCTGGAGGCCTGTATCTTCTTTTCCTATCTGGACTGGCTCATCAGTAAGCCTCTTGAACAATTCTCATTCCTGTGTTTCTCCTTACCCTTTCCCTGCTGATTTTCTTAGCCTCATACCTGTGTTGAATTTCTGTATGCTAGATATTGTATTTTTTTTGTTTTATTCACTCATTTTGAGGGACACATTCTGCACATAATAGTTCTTTTTTTTCTTGAAAATGGAAGGTGGAACATAAAATTAGTATGTAGGTAGATGTGTGTGCATATATACGGCTGCATGTGTGTGTAAAAAACCAAGATGTATTGATATTTCTAGTGCATAGCTAACACCACCACAGGGCACTTTTAGCCTTCCCTGTTTCTTTATTTATAATTCTTTTCTACAGTAATGAGAAACATGACTCTCATTATGCACTTCATTTTTCTTATTTGCTCAAACCTAGAATATGCATAAAATAGCTTCAAAATTGCTAATCCATATCTCTGCAATAAACAAACCTACCAACTGTAGTACAATATTTGTGTATCGTTCTTTTTTATGATTAGCCTTCGAGGATACAGTCAAAATATTGTTTTCAAGGTTATTTACATTGATTCTCCTCCTGCCCCTTCGATGAGTTATATTATTCATTTACAGTACAGTCAGGTTCATTTGTTTCTGTTTTTATTCCATTTCGGACCCTGAACCCCTTCACTATTGATTTTATATATCTGGATGTGTAAAACATTATCATATTGTAAGAGTCAGAAATATACAAAGAGATTTACTCGGGGTACTATCACTCTCCCTCCTGTGGTTCAATCTCTCGTCTGTTTTAGTTTCCATCTTTTTCCACCCAGTTGCTATGTATACCCCTGCAGACCCTTATAAACCCTTGCCATATGCACTTTATTTCCTCAGTTTCTAATTTATCCCTCTTGTGTTTCTACTTGCACACATGAGCAGATGAATGTATATTTTATTTTCCCTTATTTATCACATTAGATTGGCTTGTCCTTTGCTTTCTTCATATAATAGTAGAAGCTGAAATCACTCCCTAACAGTTCATCCAGCTGCATAGTTCTCTACAATGTGTATTTACTATATTTTTAGTCGGCCACTCCCCTATGCACAGGCGTTGTCATAATTGAGCCCAGTATGCTGTAGTCACATACAGTGCTACAGTGAATGGACTTGTGCATATGTACTTTGCAATAAATTACTAAACATGGATTACAAGGTGTGTGGATATGTAATTTTGATAGATTCTGATAAATTTTACTCCAAAGATTTGCACCAGTTTGCATTCTCACCAGCAATACACAAGAATGCTATTCCCACCCCCCAAAGGCCTGGATACCAGATTGTGCTATCAGATTTTTACTGCCCTTGCCCATTTTAGGGAGGAGAATCAGACTGAGTGAAGGTTTAGTTCAAATTATGAGTGTGAGTAACTGCTTTAAGAGCCATTTTGTCTGTATTTTATGTTATCTGTAAATATCATTTTCTTTGGATTTTTGGCCATTTTCTCCCTCAATTTTTATTACTTCTTTATAAATTATTGTTTTTTAATGCAATTAGCCAACATAGAGTGCATCACGAGTTTCAGTTGTAGTGTTGAACAATTCATGGGTAACGTACAACAATGAGTGCTCATTGCATTACATGCAGTCCTTAATGCCTACCCTCCCACCCCTTTTCCCTTCCATAACCCTCAGTTTGTTTCCCAGGGTCCAGAGTCTTTCATGGTTTATCTCCCTCTCTGATTTCTTCCCATTAAGTTTTCCTTCCCTTCCCCTATGATCCTCTGCACTGTTTCTTATAGTCCGTATATGACTGAAACCATATAGTTGTCTTTCTCTGCTTGATTTATTTCACTTAGCATAATACCCTCCAGTTCAGTCCTCGTTGAAGTAAATGGTAGGTATTCATTCTTTCTGATGGCTAATATTCCATTGTATATATGAACCACATCTTCTTTATCCATTCATCGGTTGAAAGGCATCTTGGGTCTTTCCACAGTTTGGCTATGGTGGACATTATTGCTATGAACATTGGGGTGCAAGTGCCCCTTCCTTTCACTACTTCTGTATCCTTGGGGTAATTACCCAGTAGTGCAATTACTGGGTCATAGGGTAGCTCTAGTTCCAACTTTTTGAGGAATCTCCGTACTATTTTTCAGAGTGGCTACACCAACTTGCATTCCCACCAAAAGTGTAAGAAGGTTCCCCTTTCTCCAAATCCTCTCCAACATTTGTAGTTTTTCATACTATTCACTTATAATTGTTCATATTTCTTGATTGGATTATTTGTTCTTTGTATGTTGAGTTTGATAAGTTCTCTATAGATTTGGGATACTAGCCCTTTATCTGATATGTTGTTTGCAAATATCTTCTCCCATTCTGTCAGTTGTCTTTTGGTTTTGTTGAATGTTACCTTTGCTGTGCAAAAGCTTTTGATCTTGATGAAGTCCCAATAGTTCATTTTTGCCCTTGCTTCCCTTGCTTTTGGTGATGTTTCTATGAAGAAGTTACTGCGGCTGAAGTCAAAGAGGTTGCTGCCGATGTTCTCAAGGATTTTGATGGATTCCTGCCTCACATTGAGGTCTTTCATCCATTTGGGGTCTATTTTTGTGTGTGGTATAAGGAAATGGTCCAGTTTCATTCTTCTGCATGTGGTTGTCCAATTTTGCGAACACCATTTGTTGAAGAGACTATCTTTTTTCCATCGGACATTCTTTCCTGCTTTGTCAAAGATTAGTTGACCATAGAGGGGGATCCATTTCTGGACTCTCTGTTCTGTTCCATTGATCCATGTGTCTGTTTTTGTGCCAGTACCATACTGTCTTGGTGATTATATAAGCAGTGTTTTAAAAATTAAGGACAAGTACTATAAAAATCAGGAGGTAAGCCAGTGGAAAAAAATTTCATCTATTCAATGGAAAACAGAAATAGAAGCAGTTAAAAAGAAAGTACAGTACATAGAAAATTTGCCAAAAAAATGATAGAAATAAGTGATAACATTAGAGTGATTACTATCTATCTATTAATTAAACTCGCCCATTGAAGTCTAGAGGCTCCCAGAATGAATAAAAAATAATATTGAGCCATACACTGCTTTTGAGAGACACATGTAGGAAACAGTAATACAACTAAAAATAAAGAGATGGAGGAAAAGAAAAAGAAACAGAAATAGGCAAAAATGAACCAAATGACACTAGAAATCTTAACATCTGGGGAAAAAAGGCAAAAAATCATAAGACAAGACAGATAATCATACACTTGTAAAAGGAGCAAAGGACAGAAGGATACACCTGTTATAGTCATATAAAGCCTAAAATAATCAGCCTCAAAAATGTGTCAAGCAAAAGCTGATAGGGTGAAGAGGTTTAAAAAAAGTTTTTTCCCCAACTTTATTGAGATATAACTGACAGGGTAGGGAGAGATTACTAAATCTAGATAAGAGTTTGGTAAACTATTACCATGAGCCAAAAGCTGCTGCCACATATTTTTGTAAATAAAACTTTATGAGACACAGATAGTTTCATGCTTTCACATGTTGTCTGTGGATGCTTTAGCATTACAGGGATAGAGCCAAGAAGGTATGATAGCTCTTGGCCTACGGAGCCAGAAATATTTACTGTCTGGTTCTGTACAGAAAAGTGTGCCAACTTCTGATATAAACAATTCAGATATTAAATTCAAGCCTTTAGATATTTATAGAATTCTACACCCAGCAATTGGAGAATGCACATTGTTTTCAAGAACACATAGAACCTTTACAAAAAGAGAACACATTCTACCCCCCAAAAAGGAAAACCTCAAAAATAATAAAAAAGCAAGATTCAGCACTGTAAAATTAAATTATATATTCATTTTTTAATGAATAACCAAAACATCACTCTGTACAAAAACCAAATCAGATAGAAAATTATCTCTGGGTTTTTTAAGAAAAGGAATAAATAATTAAATAAAAACTCATAATAGTTGAAATTCAGTTTATCTGTGGAAATTAATGAAGACAAGCCAAATGAGAACAGGAAAAGGTGACATTCAGAGATGACTATCTCCAGGGAGTGAGCCATCATACCTATTTTGTGTGAGAATTCACATTATTCATAGCACTTGTTACATATTTTAGGAATTTTATTCTATGTGAAATGTTGCTTTATTTTTCAAGATGATTGTTGCTAAATTATGTCTTGCCTTTTTTCTATTGACTGGTTTCCAGAGCTTTATCTGTATCATTAGCCTCTAAAAAACAGTTTTTAAAAAAAAAAAAATTACAGATGCTCTCTAATCTATTTTTCTGTCACTAATTTTTGTCATATTTTAATTCTGTCCTTTCACTTTCTTAGGACTACTGTGCTTTTTAAAAATTTTTTCCCTTTAAAATCCTTAAGTTACATGTTTAGCCCACACTTTTTCATTTTTTCTTTCTTTTAAAAGTATGTATTATTATTTAAATCTTCAAGATTACCAGTTTTACAAAGTAAGAAGTTAATGAGGAAAATAAAGTATTCTCTTTGTTTCTGTGCTTAGCCAGATGCAGTATTTTGGCACTTTAAAGTACCTCTTTTTTTAATTTAGTCACTGTTTCTCGTACTTTTCCTAGCACTGGGAAGCTTCCACAGCATTGTCCTGTCAGGTTTCCTTTGAAGATACACTACCAGTAGGTCATATAAAGTAGGCAGTATAAATGTAGGCTCCATACCCACACTTGAGGTATTAATTTTTCACTAATGGGATATTTTCAGCCTTTCTCAGAATGTTCAACATAGCCCTCTTAAAATGAAAGAATAAAGAAAGAGAAAGAGATGAAGACCCAGGACCAGATCATCCAAAAAGGGAAGGGAACTGATGTTTCAGTCAGAAATACACAGAAGAGTGGAAAAGCTTTGTCTCAAAGTCAAGTCTTTGCAAGCAACCGCAGTTTAGAGCAGAAGGATAGAGGACTATCTTTCAGACAGGCTGGATTAATGTAATGGCCTCATCTCTTGGTGACTGTGTAACCTGAGTAAGTCACTACGGTTTTCAAAGGTTTAGTTTTACAATAAATATTACTAAAACACTTCCCACCTCTTAGATGTTTTAAGGATTAATTAAATTAATCTGCATAAAACATGGTATTTGGGTACTGGGCAAAGGGTATCAGTTAATAAGTGGTAATTATTATTATCTCCCACATCAGCACAAATAAATCCATCTGTAGCAGAGTAAACTCATAATCATTTCCCTTCTTGAGATTTTCCCAATTGGCCTTTACTAGCCTGCAAAACCAGATACCAACTGCCGTCCTGACTGTTGCTGATTGTTCTAGAGTTGCGCTGTTCATTATGGTAACCACTAGTCACATAGGGCTATGTAAATGTCATTTAATAAAGGTACATAAAACTCAGAATTCTGCTCTTCTGTTATACTTGCCACATTTTACATGCTCAAAGGTGCTATGTGGTTAATAATTACCATATTGGATCATCACCAAAAAGTTCTCGTTGGCAGCCCTGATAGAGGGGGACACAACAGGAAGCTGAACCAACCACGGTGCAGCCAATGGTGTCTGAAATTTGAATGAGGAAACTGGGAACTCTGTAACAGCTGGGAACAAGTCCATTGTTATCCACACCCTAAGAAGAATGCTGAGAACTCCTAATGCAGGGTATGAAGAGACAGCCTCACGATTTGATTACCAAAGCCCAGGTCTTAATCAATTCTCTAGATTCTTCAATGTCCCCTAACAGTAATAAGGCAAAAGAGCTCTACTTAAGTTGCAAAGGTCTTCTTCCCATGAGTTGCTCTACTTTTAACTTTGCTTATGATGTTTTCAACTGGAAAAAAAAAAGTGTACATTTTTTGATTAAGTTGAATCTGCCTATATTGTATCACTTCTGCTTAGGATGTCCTATCCATTTCTACAGTTAAAAAATTTCTTCTAGTACCTGTATAGGTTCATGTTATTTATGTTTGTCTTATTTCTTTAGGATTAATTTCCCAAAGTGGCATTGCTGGGAGTATTTATTTTATTGCTTTAACAATACAAATAATGGTAAATAATTTAAACCATGCAAAAAGCTATAAAGTGACAATTAAATTCCCTGGCACCCCTCCCTACAGCCCTGCAGTTTCCTTCCCTAGAGGAAAACACATTTATCAGTTCTGTGTGGTATACTACCGGAGATAATTTTCTCCTTTTATGGTATTAAATTTAGATTTCTAATCAACTTCTAATTTATTCTGTTTGGTTTAAGGCAGAATTGCATTTTTTGTCAAATAGGTAGCCAATTATCCTGACATCATTTATCTGTAGAGCAGTCCATTATTTCCCTAAGGATCTTAAATGCCAACATTTTCATATCCTAACTCCCCATTTATACCTAAGTCATTCTTGACTCTCTCTCTCCCATACCACCAGCCTACTTTATTCCTCTATTCTCACACTTGTCAAATAGTTTTAAAATTGTGTGTGGAAAAATAGAGTAAGGTAGAGTTTCAACAGAGAAACTAACTTAAACGGTTGGTTTTGTGGCAGGCAAAGGTCTTTTCATGTTTTGTTTTTGTTTTTGTTTTTTCTTTACAAGATCCTTGTTTTAGAACTTTTTAATCAAATTTGCAAGATCCTCTTAATATTCATTGGAAATTGGCAGAGGGTCAGTCGGATTCATAAAATTATTAGGAAGGGGCGCCTGGGTGTCTCATTTAAGCATCTGACTCTTGATATCTCAACTCAGGTCTTGATCTCAGGGTGGTGAGTTCAAGCCACATGTTGTGCTCCATGCTTGGCATGGAGCCTATTAAAAAAAAAGATATTAGGGAAAATGTATTTTATGATGGAAAAAAAAGTCTTCAAGAAGAAAGAGATAATGCACACATAAGTATTTTAAAAATATAAAGCACTATATAAATTATTATTAGAAATCTTTTTGAAGTTGAGAGGGAAATTTTAAGCCTAAAGTGCTAAACTATGCCTGATTGTCATGGAACAGTATTCCTTTTGGCATACTGTTGAATATATTTTGTGATTACAAAGTAGCTAAGTTAGATCACAAGGCTATATTTAATTAAAGCATGTTAAGTGAATTTCAAAAGAATGACTGCATTTTAAAAAAGACACACAAAAAATAAAGTTGCTGCATACATAGACAAGTGTGGAGGAGGTCAAAGTTGTCAGTTATGTAACAGTTTAGCTTGTTTCTTTGACTCAGAGCTCTCCTTAATTCACTTACTTCACCATAAGGAAAATGTAGATAATTTAGTACTCACTGCATATCAGGCTCTGGTATTTCATTTCAGATTTGGGTTTTGGCCATTGAGGTTATCATAGGGTTGTCATGCCTTTATAAGTATTATTTTATTTATTTATTTTTTTATAAAACAGGCTTTTTTATTTTTTTTTAAATTTGAGAGAGAATGAGAAAGAGCCTGAGAGGGGGAGGATCAGAGGGAGAAGCAGACTCCCTGCCAAGCAGGGGGCCCGATGTGGGACTTGATCCGTGGACTCCGGGATCAGGACCTGAGTGGAAGACAGTCACTTAACCAACTGAGGCACCTGGGTGTCCTATAAGTATTATTTTAAATATAAGCGATGACTCCCTTGTTATTGCTAATCTTTTTTTTCCCCAATTTATTTATTTTCAGAAAAACAGTATTCATTATTTTTTCACCACACCCAGTGCTCCATGCAAGCTGTGCCCTCTATAATACCCACCACCTGGTACCCCAACCTCCCACGCCCCCCGCCACTTCAAACCCCTCAGACTGTTTTTCAGAGTCCATAGTCTCTCATGGTTCACCTCCCCTTCCAATTTACCCAAATTCCCTACTCCTCTTTAATGCCCCTTGTCCTCCATGCTATTGGTTATGCTCCACAAATGAGTGAAACCATATGATAATTGACTCTCTCTGCTTGACTGATTTCACTCAGCATAATCTCTTCCAGTCCCGTCCATGTTGCTACAAAAGTTGGATATTCGTCCTTTCTGATGGAGGCATAATACTCCATAGTGTATATGGACCACATCTTCCTTATCCATTCATCCGTTGAAGGGCATCTTGGTTCTTTCCATAGTTTGGCGACTATGACCATTGCTGCTATAAACATTGGGGTACAGATGGCCCTTCTTTTCACGACATCTGTATCTTTGGGGTAAATACCCAGGAGTGCAATTGCAGGGTCGTAGGGAAGCTCTATTTTTAATTTCTTGAGGAATCTCCACACTGTTCTCCAAAGAGGCTGCACCAACTTGCATTCCCACCAACAGTGTAAGAGGGTTCCCCTTTCTCCACATCCTCTCCAACACATGTTGTTTCCTGTTTTGTTAATTTTGGCCATTCTAACTGGTGTAAGGTGATATCTCAATGTGGTTTTAATTTGAATCTCCCTGAGGGCTAATGATGATGAGCATTTTTTCATGTGTCTGATAGCCATTTGTATGTCTTGATTGGAGAAGTGTCTGTTCATATCTTCTGCCCATTTTTTGATGTGTTTGTCTGTTTCGTGTGGGTTGAGTTTGAGGAGTTCATTATAGATCCTGGATATCAACCTTTTGTCTGTACTGTCATTTGCAAGTATCTTCTCCCATTCCGTGGGTTGCCTCTTTGTTTTTTTGACTGTTTCCTTTGCTGTGCAGAAGCTTTTGATTTTGATGAAGTCCCAGAAGTTTATTTTCGCTTTTGTTTCCTTTGCCTTTGGAGACGTATCTTGAAAGAAGTTGCTGTGGCTGATATCAGAGAGATTACTGCCTATGTTCTCCTCTAAGATTCTGATAGATTCCTGTCTCACGTTGAGGTCTTTTATCCATTTTGAGTTTATCTTTGTGTACAGTGTGAGAGAATGGTCGAGTTTCATTCTTCTACATATAGCTGTCCAGTTTTCCCAGCACCATTTATTGAAGAGACTGTCTTTTTTCCACTGTATATTTTTTCCTGTTTTGTCGAAGATTAATTGACCATAGAGTTGAGGGTCCATATCAGGGCTCTCTACTCTGTTCCACTGGTCTATGTGTCTGTTTTTATGCCAGTACCATGCTGTCTTGGTGATCACAGATTTGTAATAAAGCTTGAAATCAGGTAAGGTGATGCCGCCAGCTTTATTTTTGTTTTTCAATATTTCCTTAGCGATTCGGGGTCTCTTCTGATTCCATACAAATTTTAGGATTATTTGCTCCAGCTCTTTGAAGAGTGCCGTTGGAATTTTGATCGGAATGGCATTAAAAGTATAGATTGCTCTAGGCAGTATAGACATTTTAACAATGTTTATTCTTCCGATCCAAGAGCATGGAATGGTCTTCCATCTTTTTGTGTCTTCTTCAATTTCTTTCATGAGTGTTCTATAGTTCCTCAAGTATAGATCCTTTACCTCTTTAGTTAGGTTTATTCCCAGGTATCCTATGGTTCTTGGTGCTATAGTAAATGGAATCGATTCTCTAATTTCCCTTTCTGTATTTTCATTGTTAGTGTATAAGAAAGCCACTGATTTCTGCACATTGACTTTGTATCCTGCCACGCTGCTGAATTGCTGTATGAGTTCTAGTAGTTTGGGGTGGAGTCTTTTGGGTTTTCCATATAAAGAATCATGTCATCTGCGAAGAGAGAGAGTTTGACTTCTTCATTACCAATTTGGATACCTTTTATTTCTCTCTGTTTTCTGATTGCTGTTGCTAGGACTTCTAATACTATGTTGAACAAGAGTGGTGAAAGTGGGCATCCTTGTCTTGTTCCTGATCTCAATGGGAAGGCTGCAAGCTTTTTCCCATTGAGGATGATATTTGCTGTGGGTCTTTCATAGATAGATTTGATGAGGTTCAGGAATGTTCCCTCTATCCCTATACTTTGAAGCGTTTTAATCAGGAACAGATGTTGGATTTTGTCAAATGCTTTTTCTGCATCAATTGAAAGGACCATGTGGTTCTTCTCTCTTTTCATATTAATTTGTTGTATCACATTGATTGATTTAAGAATGTTGAACCATCCTTGTAGCCCAGGGATGAATCCCACCTGATCATGGTGGATAATCTTTTTAATGTGTTGTTGGATCCTGTTGGCTAGGATCTTGTTGAGAATCTTAGCATCCATATTCATCAGTGATATTGGTCTGAAATTCTCCTTTTTGGTATGGTCCTTGCCTGGTTTGGGGATCAGGGTAATGCTGGCTTCATAGAAAGAGTCTGGAAGTTTTCCTTCTGCTTCAATTTTTTGAAACAGCTTCAGGAGAATAGGTGTTATTTCTTCTTGGAAGGTTTGGTAGAATTCCCCAGGGAATCCGTCAGGTCCTGGGCTCTTGTTTTTTGGGAGATTTTTGATCACTGCTTCAATCTCGTTATTAGATATCGGTCTATTCAGGTTGTCGATTTCTTCCTGGTTCAATTTTGGTAGTTTATATTTTTCCAGGAATGCATCCATTTCATCTAGGTTGCTAAGCTTATTGGCATATAACTGTTCATAATAACTTCTGATGATTGTTTCTACTTCCTTGGCGTTAGTTGTGATCTCTCCCTTTTCATTCATAATTTTATGAATTTGGGATTTCTCTCTTTTCTTTCGGATTAGTGTAGCCAGTGGCTTATCGATCTTATTGATTCTTTCAAAAAACCAGCTTCTAGTTTCATTGATACGTTCTACTGTATCTCTGGTTTCTCCCTCATTGATCTCAGCTCTAATCTTGATGATTACCCTTCTTATGTGTGGAGTTGGTTTGATTTGTTGTTGATCCTCCAGTTCTTTAAGGTGTAGAGACAGCTGGTGTGTTCTGGATTTTTCAATTTTTTTGAGCAAGGCTTGGATGGCTATATATTTTCCCCTTAGGACCGCCTTTGCTGTATCCCATAGGTTTTGGACCGAAGTGTCTTCATTCTCATTGGTTTCCATGAGTTGTTTCAGTTCTTCTTTGATCTCCTGGTTGATCCAAGCATTCTTAAGCAAGGTGGTCTTTAGCTTCCAGGTGTTTGAGTTCCTTCGGAACTTTTCCTTGTGATTGAGCTCCAGTTTCAGAGCATTGTGATCTGAGAATATGCAGGGAATAATCTCGGTCTTTTGGTATCGGCTGAGTCCTGATTTGTGACCCAGTATGTGGTCTATTCTGGAGAAGGTTCCATGTGCACTTGAGAAGAATGAGTATTCTGTTGTTTTAGGGTGGAATGTTCTGTATATATCTATGAGGTCCATCTGGTCCAATGTGTCATTCAATGCTCTTGTTTCTTTATTGATTTTCTGCTTCGATGATCTGTCTAGTTCTGAAAGAGGCGTGTTAAGATCTCCTACGATTAGTGTATTCATATCAATATGACTCTTTATCTTGATTAACAGTTTTCTTAAGTAATTGGCTGCTCCCATATTGGGAGCATAGATATTTACAATTGTTAGATCATCTTGGTGGATAGTCCCTTTAAGGATTATGTAGTGTCCTTCTGTATCTCTGACTACAGTCTTTAGTTTGAAGTCTAATTTATCTGATATGAGAATCGCTACCCCAGCCTTCTTTTGAGTCCCATTGGCATGAAAGATGCTTCTCCACCCCTTCACTTTCAGTCTGCGTGTATCTTTAGGTTCAAAATGGGTCTCTTGTAGACAGCATATGGATCGGTCCTGTCGTTTTATCCAATCTGCAACCCTGTGCCGTTTTATGGGTGCATTTAGGCCATTCACATTGAGAGTGATTATTGATAGATATTGACATCGAGTTACCTTTGAAGTCTTTCTTTCTGTAGAATGTCTCTATATTTCTGTTCAATGCTATTCTTGGGATTTTTCCTCTTTTATAGAACCCCCCTTAATATTTCCTGCAGTGTCGGCTTGGTGGTTGCATAGTCTTTTAAGCCTTGCCGGTCTTGGAAACTCTTTATCTCTCCATCCATTTTGAATGTCGGTCTTGCTGGATAAAGTATTCTTGGCTGCATGTTCTTCTCATTTAGTGCCCTGAATATATCTTGCCAGCCTCTTCTGGCTTGCCAGGTCTCTGTGGACAGGTCTGACGTTATTCTGATGGGCTTCCCTCTGTAAGTAAGGAGCCTCTTTGCCCTGGCAGCTTTCAAGAGATTATACCTACAATTATAATTTCTCAATTTGACTATCAGGTGTCGTGATGTTTTTTTGGAGTGTATAATCTTGGGTGGAGACCGTTCAGCCTCTAGTACATGAACGCTGGTTTCATTCACGAGATTCGGAAAATTTTCATGAAGGACTTGTTCCATGATATCTTCTAGACTTCTTTCTTTCTCCTCCCCTTCAGGAATTCCAATAATTCTGACGTTGGAACGCTTCATGGCATCATTTATTTCCCTAATTCTGCTTTCATGGGATCTAAGCTGTTTGTTCCAGGCTTCCTCCTGATCCTTTCTCTCTATCTGATTGTCTTCCAGATCACTAATTCTATCTTCTGTCTCAGTTACCCTAGCTTTGAGAGAATTTAGATTGGATTGGAACTCATTGAGAGCATTGTGGACCTCCTCCCTGGTAGCTTTGAGCTCCGCCCTAACATTGTGAACATCCTGTCTGGTCGCTTTCAGTTCGGCCCTAATCATTTCTGTTTGGTCATCCATGGCTTTCTCCAACCTAGCTATTGCCTGGATAATTGTTAGCCTGAATTCTCTTTCCGACATATTGTCTATGTTGATAGCTGTTAGCTCTATTGCAGAAGGTCCATCCTCTGTATTTTTCTTCTGTTGGACATTCCTCCTCCTAGTCATTTTGGTGGGAGAAGACTGAACAGATGTAGCTGGATGTATCAACTCTGGTGCAGTCAAGGTGCACCCTGGAACACTTCCTGATCTCCGTCTCAGAGAGAAGCCTCAGTCTGGGTGCAGAAGCTGAATAAATTCCCCCTTGGACGCTGGCAGTGCAGGTTCCAGTTAAAGACCCTGGGGGCGCAGGATCTTTTGCTCGTCCCCAAAGCCAAGGCAGTGGCACTGTCTGGGAGCTCCTGACCGCCAGAGAGGTTCCAAGCAGCGATCGCACACTGAGATTTTGCTGCCGGCCCGGGCTGGGAGTGCCCGGCTTGCGCGCACCTCTTTTCAGAGGCGGCTGTGGGTCGGGCGCGCGTCTGGGGCACTGAGAACGGGGCGCTAGTCCGTAAGCCGCAGGCTGGGCTTTTGCGCGCCTCTGTCCGGGGAAGAGTTTCGCGCGCGCACGCGGCTTAGACTTTGAAACAATGGCGCGGGTCAAGAAGCGCCCCCGGGCCTTAGAAACCCAGGGGAGCTCGATGGACGTGTGCGCACATCTCAAGCTTTGTGGTAGGGCTAGCGCGTGTTCTGAAGACCGGCGCAGCTCCCATCCCCTCACAGGAGCCGGAACCCCCGCGCTCTGGGGCATGCTGGCGGCTTAGGGACCAGGAGCCGGTTTCTCTGCCACACTCTCTCTGCCTCCGCGCCGGGGAGGCCGTCTGGGACCGGGGACTTAAGCCCCTGTCCCTAGCCTCCCCGATTCCCACAATTTGCCCCCGCAATCCTTTGCTCTTTTGGAGTGCTTTCAACCAGTGTCCAAGTTAATGCTGGTCCCCAGACGCAGGGCACTCTCGCTCATATCGGGGTATTACTTTCCCACCGGTCGCCTCTGGTGGCTCCCTCCCCCTTTTGTTTATCTTCTGATATCAGTCCGCAGTTCCCATTCCGCTTTACCTGCTCACTGGCATCTTCTGCCCCTGTAGAGATCCAGACGTGTATAATTCTGATCTCAGGCTGATTTCATGGGTGATCGGAGTTCTTTGATAGGTAATCAGCTCACTTTGGGGTACCAGCTGAAAAGATGCCTCTTCCTAGTACCCCGCCATCTTGTCCCCCCGCTAATCTTTTTTTTTTTTAATGAGATGATCACACGAATGTTCATAAATTCTCTTCTTTTATCACCTCCCAGGAACTATTTAAAAAATTGGTTTTCTTCCTTAACTTCTTCGCATGTGAAACATTTCTTTCTCAACCCTGGCACAATTCCCATTTGCTTTGGGAAGCTTATAAAATTCCTACAGTTTTCACATTTTGGGTAAAGGGTAGGACTAAAGAGATATTTAATAATAGAGTAAAAAATAACACACTGAAACAGTGTAGTGTGTGTGGGCTACCTACAATGCAGTGAATAATGTCAACCCTTATAGAATAGATATTATACAGAGTTCCAGTTCAAAACTAATAATTTACTTATTTGTTTTTCAATTGGTGTTGAATATATGCAAAAGGACAGTGATTCATTTACTTGTGGCTTGATGAAAAAAAACTGGTTCTGCCATCATGGTCAGAGGGGTGCCAACAACAAAGGCTGGCCCTGGGTTCAGACTTCCGGCTTTCCTCTACCGTTGGCTTTATCAGGGCGCCTGGGTGGCTCAGTGGGTTAAGCCTCTGCATTCGGCTCAGGTCATGATCTCAGGGTCCTGGGATTGAGTCCCACGTTGAGCTCTCTGCTCTACAGGGAGCCTGCTTCCTCCTCTCTCTCTCTCTGCCTGTTTCTCTGCCAAATCAATCAATCAATCAATCAATCAATCTGTTTTTTAAAAAAAAAGCTACTGCAGACCATAACGGGACAGAATATAAAACCGTGAGCCCTGACACCGCCACAGGTCTAGTTTTTGTCTGAGACAAACAACTCTCAAGGTTGAAGTGAGACAAACTCTTTGGGCATTCTCTTAAAAGGACCATTTTATCACCTCTTCAATGAGACTATTAGAACTGATAATAGTGTTTTTTCTCATCACCTCTTCTATTGGTTTTTTTAATTGAGGGTCAAAATTATATTTCCAAGTCATACCAATCCTTCGAGTTCATAGAGCTGCATCTATATTTATATTATAAAAACACTGTCTAAACAATGTTTCTTTTAGATGTCTCAATAATACTTTAAGGTCAGTAGGTTGAAAGCTCAGTTGATGAACTTCTCCAAATCAGGTACTTTCCAACGAAATCACCAAAATATGTGTAGTTCATGACTAGGTCTCATTCTTGTTCTCCTTGGCTTCACAAATCCAGTTGATCCTCAAGTCCTACTGTTTCTGCCTCTAAAACCTCTGGAATCCATCTGCTTGTCCTCAGCACAACTGCCAGGTTGTTAACACAAAGAGTTCGCATCATTTGTGCTGCCTATGTGTGTCTTTTATTCATGCTTCATCGTGTCTGGTGCCCCTCAAACTAGGTATTTATTTACCTCCAGCTGGATTATCTTTTTTCAGTATGCAGTCTTGATTATGTCCCAACCCCATCCACACCGAAAATGTGCTATTGGCTTTTTATTGCTCTTAGATAAATTTACCACATGCTCTACATCATCCAGCTGAAGTTTACCTTTTACTCCTCATATCATTCCATAATCCCTCCCTTATTTTCTGAGTTCCAGTTACCATTGACTCTTCGCCTGTGCTTTTCATTGTGGAACGTTTGTCTGCACCACCTTCCCTATTGCAAACTTAACTAAAATACTGCTTTTTATGGAAATTTTTGCTTACATACCCTCTCCCTCATTCATTAGGTCAGGTCCATCAGGTCCATCAGCTCCATCTGATAAATGTCTCTGAACTTTATATGCCATCTCTTTATATAATTATTCAAGCTACAGTTTCATTTCTATTTTGTTGGTTTTTTATTGAGGAAGCTTTCTCATAAATGTAGATGCACTGAGAAAAGAAACCAAGTCTATTGTGCTTATCATCATATCCTCAGCGTTTACCTCAGTGCCTAGAAAATCAACTACTAGTCAATAAATAATCGCTTAATGAATAAGTGAATATAATGTGTCCCTCCTATGTATCATTCACCCTTTTAGCCCTATAAAGGATATGAAGGAAAATACTACAGTTCCTTCCTTCAAGTTTTTTTTTTATAATCTAGAACTTACAGTCCAGTCATCTCCATATTTAAAACTGCAAACTCCCCTCCCTATCTCCAATGCTCCTAATCTTCCTTAGCCTGCTTTATTTTTCCTTGGCACCTCTTAAACTTCTGAGTAAGATATACTGTCTAATTTACTTAATCATTCTGTCTACTGAAAGCAGGAATTTTTATCTCTTTGTTGAGTGATGAGTCCCAATCACTTAAAACAGCTCCTAGCACATAGTGGACATTCAACAAATATTTGATCAAGGAAGGAGTGAATGGAGATTTCCAAAAGCAATTAATCACAAAATACCTTATTCATTCATTTCTACCTTAGTTAGCTACATAATACACCTATAGCAATGTTCTAACAGAGGTTGCCTTCCTTTTTTCACCCATCCAGGGAACATTTGTGATGTCTGGAGATAGTTATAATTGTCACAGCTCGGGGTGGGAGGGATGACTATTGGTACCTGGTGGCACAGGACAGGGATCTTGCTAAATATCCTCAATAAACAGGCAGCTCCCCACAACCAAGAACTATGGGTCCCAGCGTGTCAGTAGTACAGAGGATGAGAAAATCTGAACAATAGTCTCTACTGCTGTGTCCCTGCCTTTCTTTCTGTCACTTGGTACTTCTTTATCTCCAGTGACAAAGGCTTTCCTTCAGGTATACCCCTTCTGCTCTCACTTGTTTGCACCGCAGGCTTGCCAGTGGGCTCACGAGCTTTGATTCATGTTACTGAGGGCTTTTTAAGAAGTTGCTGATTTTCACTTCCAGATGAGATGTCTTATTTAATTTTTACTCTTCAATAGAGCCTAGAATGTGGATCCCAGTTCTGTCTGTGAACCAGGCTGTTTGAAATCATCATGGTTGTTTGAAATCATCATGGTTACCTCACCTCTTTTTTATTCAGTTTTGTCAATTTGAAATCAAAAGTTACTTAAGTGATATTTCAATACCTCCCATTTGTTTTGGGGATTAAAGGCCAGAGACCTATCCCAAAGATATATACCCTCAAAGGTTGATCCCTGATTTAACCACTCAAAGCACTGAATTTGAGAACTCATTTTATCTCAAACAGCATATGTTTCCCTTTCAAACAGTTTACCAGAGATAATATATAGTCACTCTATGGAATTTGGGCATAATCCCTCAAGGACTCCTATTAATTCATATTCTAAGTAGAATAAATATTAGGGGTTATTCACACTCAGTGAAATAAAATATATTTGAGTGCTAAATAATTCATATGCAGGCCAAATAAAATAACATGCATCCTCTAGGAAATATTATGGATAGTTTATTCATGATATTCTCGGTACCTAATAGGGCATTATCGGTACATGCTGGGTGTTCAATAAATGTTTCAGCAAGAGGCAAACAGATATAGGGCATTAATGACTACTCTTTCTTTATGAATATACATGTGAGATCCCTAACTTTAATATAAATATTATTTCTCTTCTAATAAATTTGTAGAAGATAATCAGACTGATACTCTGAGGTAAATACTGAGTGTCTTGTTGAGGCTTACTGGGGAAAAAATAGTGGAGCAATTTTCTTGCATGAGCATAAGGATGAAGAGTGACAACATAAGGCATGCATTTAGGACCCTTAACTAATTCTTTTTTAGAATAAGTAGGGATCTCTCTTTCTATCTCTTGATTTTAAGTAGGTATTCCTAGGCTATCTTGGATCTATGACAACCACTCTATTCCATTCCAATTGACATCAGTGCATGTAAGAATTGTCACTTACTTGTATGAAAGCAGTCTCAGTTTCCTTATCTATATGTGAAAAATGAGCCAGGCTGAGTCTACCTTGGGATGCTTACCTGTGTTTACTGGCATGCATATGTGGGTTTGGGTAAGATTTACAGACAGAAGGGAGGTTCTTTGGGTCCCTGGACACAAATTGATATTTGATAATGCTTGTTGAACATTACTGTTTTAAATTCAGACTACAAAAAAGAAAGAAAAATCGTGTGTGTGTGTGTGTGTGTGTGTGTGTGTGTGAAGTTACCTGAAAAGGAGTCTAAAAACTGAGAAATTAAGAAGGCCTGGCATTACTGTAAAACAAATTACCACAAATATAGAAGCTTAAAAAACATCCCTTAATTATCTCACACTTTCTGTAGGTCAGAAGTCCAGGCACAACTTAAATGAGTTCTCTACTCAAGGTCTCATAGGGTTGAGATCAAGGTGTTGGCCAGGTCTGGGGTTCCATCTAAGGCTTAGGATGTTTTTCTAAGCTCACATTATTGTTGCCAAAATTCAGTTTCTTGTAGCTGTAGAACTCATGGAGGCTTATGGACCAGTGGAAAATTTCAGACTTATAGAGCCTCTTAAATGACTTATCTGATCAGGTTAGGCCCATTCAGAGTAATCACCCTTTTGACTAACTCACTGTTAACCGACTTTGGATTTAAATTACAGACACAAAAATAACATAACCAAATCATGAGAGTGACTATCACATCCTATCCACAGATCCGACCCATACTTGAGCGGATTGATGAGGCATCATCTTAGAATTTTGTCAACCATATGTCTAGTTAGAGAGGAACCCAAGGGAGCTATTTTCACACCTGTTATTGATTTGGATTCTAAGAGACAAAGAGAAACACAGAACTGGGGAGATAAACATCTTCTACCAAATCTAACAGAGCTCTCTGGGAATCTAGAGCATACTGAGGGTTTAGGGTAACCCAAGAAGAGAAATACTCTAAGACAGGGCCACATCACTGGCATGGCACGTGACCAGACACTGGTCCTTTTGTGGGAACCTGTCACAGTGCCATCCTGAAGTTCTCCAGGGATGAAGGCCAGGGATGAAGAACTAGAGTGAACCCAATTTCAAGTAATTTTGAAATACTGTATGGGGAATCTAAGAATTTTCCAGAAAGATTTTGTTAGGGATTGAGGGAAAAGTCTTCTGAGTTTTGAAAGTTACAACTGTAGTAGTTGTGAGCTACCAACTCACTATTTTACTATAAATTGCCTTCTTTGTTGCATATCAACTGGTTACTTATAATGACTCAATTATAGTTTATGTTAATATGATCTCTATGGCTTTAGTGATAGCTGCTCTGATTAGTCACCAAAGCAAACACGTAGAAGCACACAGTCAACACTGGTCAATAATGAAGTGTAAGAGATTTGCTCTGCTCTGTGGTGAACGGGCTCTGTGGAAGCCTACTTCTCTGAGATACTGCGGTCTGTGGAATTTTTGTAGGATTCTCTGTTTCAAAACAAAGAAAAAAACACTTAAAGCCTGAGTACTACAAGAAAGGTGTTTCTTTATTACACAGAATCACTCTACTGTATGGTTGTTTACCGTGTCCTGTTAGCAAATGTCCCCCTAGCAGGCACTTTGAGAAAAAGTGTATTTTCACTTTCAGCCTCACCAGGATTTTTGTGTTAAACTGTCTCAGCCCCTCTTGTATTCAGGACTAACTTTCCTTCAGAGTTGTTCTGTAATATTATAGATATAATCACCACTTCTAACTGACCTGTAAGTCATAAGAGAAAGTATAACTTTCATCTGTTCTCCTAACAAAATCTTTCTATCCTTCCTTTCACCATTCTCCTCTCTGGCAACTAGAACTACATACACTCCAGAAAACACATTCACTTCAAGTATCTGAAATAGGAGTTGCCTTCTTAGGAGAGTTAGGACATCGAGCAATAAGCAGAGCATTTTCCCAAAGAGAATGAAACACTGGAGTTATCACCAGAAAGCATACCTGCCAGCTGTTCATAAAAGAGCTGTGAACCATGGACATGTCTGCTGTGTGTCTGCCTTCTGGTGAGGGGATTCTGAAGCTGAACAGGCACTAGAGAACCCTTTCCCTTACACAGACCATCCGAGTCACATGGGATCCTGATAAGCAGAAATGCTTTTGGTGAGGAACAGAGGAGAAGAGGCTGTACTTTGGAATGAGGGTTTGGATTGTCTAAAATATGTAAGAATCTTATTCCTAATGTAAGAATTGCATGGCCCACAGTTGCCTTGCTTGGAAGAGACACTAAAGCCCCAATCAATCCAGAAGTGATCCATTGCATTTATGTATGATCTTATTGTTCTCAAAGTGCTGTATGTTACTTAAGCCTTACTACACTGTATGCAGTCTAATGATAAAGGAGAATGAGAAAAAGAAAGTAGGACTCCATTCTATGTATAAGGAAGGTAAAATTATGAGGCAGCAAGTTATTTTCACATCTATATCTATATCTACCTATACTGAATGAGACAATCATATGTATATATATGACAATATGATATAGCCTAATATTTAATTCCTGTTACACAAAAGAAAAAAGACTTTTGATCAGAGGAAACCAAGAGATGTATAAGACAATAGGAGGGCATGCACATTGATATTTGGAAAATCTATATGTAATTCTTAGATTTCTCACTTTGGAAAAGATCGCTAGGTTTTCCAGCACAAAAACATGTCTGTTGGCCCTTGGGCTTTTTATAAATCCAATTGTTGTTGATTCACATGTCTACTGTGTCTATATGCAGATGATAGTCACCTGTATTTTAATAACTTAATGATTGAGTTCTACCCCCAACCAAGAAAGAATAATAGGAAATTAAGCTCTCTGGTCATAAATAACAAGAAACACAAAAGGAATGACAGGTTTTTTGACATTGAACAATAGCAGTGCCACACTGTGATCCTCAAGAGAAAGGAAACCACCGAATAGAGATAACAATTGTATCAGCTAAGTTCCTGGAAACTGAGAAGAGGAGTCTACACAGAATCCAGTGATCTCACTGAGATGAACGCACAAAGGTTAGAGCTCAGAGAGGTCAAGGTGGCTGGACTTTGCGCAGAAGAATACAGCTTATTCATCCAAAATGCTTGAGATGACAGTGGCGTAATTTTCTGTTTTCAGATTATGGTGGTAGAGGTACAGTGTTCTGTGTAGTACTTTTCCATGAGACACAAATGGCAGATCGTAATTAAATACATGACATAGTCTCAGGGACGTATCCACATTTTGATCGAACAAGGAGACGCTGGTGGAAGATAAGCACAACTATCCATTTGTCCCTTTTAAGATTAATTTTGCAAACATGAAAATAAAGATTTATAGCAAGCAAAAATTGATACTCTGTAAAATTGGTATTTTATGAAAATAAGTGGCTAATCTCACTTATATAGTATTACATTTTATTTTAATATATTTTGATATTTTTAAGACTCTTTATGTTATAACAATAAAGAGGCTAGCTGTGAGAAATTGAAGAATAAACATTAAAAAATGTACCACTATGCAAAATTGCAGACTATAGGTTTCATTGATTTTGAAGCCATAACAAAAAGTCTCGATGCTGATTTCACTTGTGTTGTGCATTCTGTGGCTCTGACTTAGCCAATGTCATTCTTATTTATTGGTCTCAGGGAATGATTTTAGCATAATTCTTACCACTGTTTAAGGTAGGTGCTGTTATTCGTTTAAAAAAAAACATTATTTATTGAACATCTACTCTGTGCTAGGCAGTGTTTACAGGGGGGGAAAAAAAGATAAAACAGAAACAGAAGTCCTTAGCCTTGTAGATCTTATTTTTTATGGGAGGAGACAGAGAAAATGAGATAAATAAAATATGTAGCCTATTGGGTGTAAGTGCCAAGAGGAAAATAATGAAAGCTGAGAAGATGAATATGCATTATTGGGATGAAAGGGAGGCAGGATGCAATTTTAAATAGGGTGGCCACTTGAAGAAAATAGCTCCAGCCAGGAGCGTGCCTGGGTGGTGTTTAAAACAGCAAGGAGACCGGTGTGCTTGGAGCAGGTGAGGGAGATGTAGGCCAAGAGTTCAAAAAAGTAACGAGGGCCAAGATCATGTAGGGCCTTGTAGGTCAAAGAAAAGGGCTTTGGCTTCTGTTCTTAAATGAATTTGAAAGACACAGAAGACTCTGAGCAAAGAAAAAATATAATCAAACTTATATTTTTAAAGGTCACTCTGGTTGCTGGATTGAGTGTAAAGAGAAGGAGGGTAAAGATAAAAATAGGGAGCACCATTAAGAGGTTATTTGCCACAGTCTAGGTAAGAGTGATGGAAGCTTGATAAGGGATTCAGTGATGGTTGGATTCTTGGATATATTTTTTAAGTTAGAGCTGAGAGCATTACCTGGCATATTAGAAATGGGGCTAGAATAAAGAGCTGTTTTGAACTTGGACATTTAGAATGATAGAATTGCCACCAACTAAGAGGATGAAGATTTTAGAAGAGCAGGTTCAGTGAGGATTATCAGAAACTCTGTTCGGATCTAATAGGTCTGCAATGCTCCTTAGACGTTCTGGGTGAGAATCAAACCATGTTTTTAAAATCAGTCTTTGCTCCCTCATATTTATAGCATACCCATTGATAAAGCTTAGAATTAAAGAGAAGTAATCCTAGAATTATGGCTGGAAAGGCCAGCAATATTGTATAATCATTGCTTCTATTAAAGATACATCAGTACAAGCTGTGGATAGTAATAAGATAGGCTGCAGATTATAGCAAATATCTGATGACCACCGTCGACTTACTCTTTTCTTCCCCGCTCAAGAGATGAGTGTGTTAATATGTAAATTTAGGTGAATGTGAAAATAGTTTGAAATAGTTAAGACTTGAAGCAGTACCAAATTTTAGTACTTTATTTTTAGGAAACTATTAAATGTGACACATTTTATAATAACCACAAGTTAAGAACTGAAAAGACAAAATGAAATCCAATCAGTGATGCCTTAGAATTACAAAGACTTTCAGAAATCGTAGTGGGGGGGGGGACTTCAACTTTAATATCATACACCCTTTACTTCCTAAGACCTGTTTGTGAAAGCGGAGATCAGAATCCTAGCTGGAGAGTAGATAACTATTTGTTCTCAAAATCATTCTTCCATTAATGTTTTATGAAAGAGGCTTTGTGATCTTCTCTTTCCACAGTGTAAATTCTTTCCCAAGAGTCATATGTGTTCATTCTATAAATGGACTTCTGCACCATGACTTAGTGCATCTTTTTAAAAGATGTCCAGCGGGGCGCCTGGGTAGCTCAGTGGGTTAAACCTCTGCCTTTGGCTCAGGTCATGATCTCAGGGTCCTGGGATCAAGTCCCACATCCAGCTCTCTGCTCAGCAGGGAGCCTGCTTCCCCCCACCCCCGCCTGCCTCTCTGCCTACTTGTGATCTCTCTCTTTGTCAAATTAAATAAAATCTTAAAAAAAAAAAATATGTCCAGCCCTCTTCCCCAGCGCTACCTGGGGAGGTGGCAGCCATCCTGCTCTCATAGTGGCCACCCTAAGACCCCTCATAAAGCTGAAGATCCTTAAAAAGAGTACCAAGAAGTTCATCTGGCAAAGTCAGAACTATAAGTCAAAAGTTATGCACAGCTAGCAGAAACCCAGAGACATTGATGACAGGGTGCACAGAAGATTTGAGGGCTAGATCTTGATGTCCAACATTGGTTCTAGGAACATCAAGAAAACAAAGCCACATGCTGCCCAGTGGCTTCTGGAAATTCCTTGGCCACAATGTCAAGGAGCTTGAAGTGCTGTTGTTGTGCAGCAAATCTTACTGTCTAGAGGTTGCTCACAATGTCTCCTCTAAGAACAGCAAAGCCATTGTGGAAAGAGCAGCCTAGCTGGCTATCAGAGTGACCAATCCCAATGACAGGCGGCACAGCAAAGAAAATTAGTAGACAGCTGTGTGCACATCATATTTGTGTTAATAAAACTGAGGCACCTGGGTGATTCAGTTGGTTAAGCACTTGACTCTTGGTTTTAGCTCAGGTCATGATTTTAGGGTCATGAGATCAAGCTCCACACTTGATCTCACACTTGGGTCTCCACACTTGGCTGGGAGTCTGTTCGAGATTCTCTCTGTGACTCTCAAATAAATAAATAAATAAATAAAACCTTAAAATAAACTATAAAACTACCAAAAAATAAATCATGTCCAGTCATATCCCGGGTTCAGACTGAGTGAATTAATAGCCTGTACAGACACAGTTATGTATGTGTGTCTCTCTTGTACATGCACGCACACAAGCTGCACATAGGTGCACACACATAGGGTCGTGGTTTTAGAATAGTGATGGTTTTAATACTTGATCCTGCTTCACAATGAAACTCGTTGACTGGAAGGAATGATGCAAAGCCATCCTCAACGATGGCAACAGTCTGTACTAATTTACAGAGGTTACCAGTTGGTGCTTTAGAAGACTCCCGTGTGGCAAATGTAACTATTAATTATCATGTTACTGGAATATTTGTAATCGCTTTAAAATTAACCTTTATATCCTCAGGAGGTTTGTATTTATAAGAGTCACTTGGTGTCTCATAAAGAAACTAATTAGTCAACAAACGATAAGGACAGAAAGAACACAAATTAGTTCTTTGTTTACTGCTACATGGTTGTGCCATATAATTTGTATTGTAATTAAAGTGTTTTATATCCCAAACAGAAAAAATATGCAATTCCAGGATAGATAATAACAGCAGTTTCAAATGTTGCAAAAATGTTGACACATGCACTAGCGTTTACTGCTTAGGCACTCACAATGCAAGAAAAAGGGCGTGGGAAAATAACTGTGATCTAATCATGATCAAAAGACCTCCTTCTCATCTATTACCATTGTTGGAATTACTACGACCCTATCTTCATAAAAGCCAGCAAATACTTTGGAAGAGAGAGAACAAGAACATCCAGGCCTGGGGGATAGGTTATTTTCTTTAACAGAGCAAAACATATTTTTCCCTATAACATCTCATAAAAACTGTTTTCAAATGTATGGAAAAAAATAACCCACAAATGTATGGAGAAAAGATATCCAGAGAAATCCTGACCCTCTATCAGTTAATCATAGAAAGTTACAAATACCACTGTGTCATGCCATTCATCTTCTTGTTTAATAAGGAATTAAAAAGAAGCAAAAATTTGGGGGCTCAGATGTTAGTTCTCTTTATTCTGCATGAAGGAAGGCCTTGATTGTTCCTGCTTATTTGGGTTTATTAACAAAATGCCTTTCCTCTGTGCTGCTAATAGTGCTAAAGAACCAAAACACACAAAAATTAGGGCATTTTGTTTTGCTTTATTCTTTATAATGATGACTGATTTAAATTGCATCTTCTTTCTGCTCAATTTTTGTCTCTTCATTTATAGCACTTCTGTTTCATTTCTAGTAATTATAATTGATTCTTCTTCATATTATCTTCTCACTCTATTTCTGATCATTTTTTATTTCATTTTATGATATTTTCTATTGGGCCATCTTTGGCAGATTTATTTTTAAGTCCCATTCAGAGTGCTCTTACTTTTTTGTTTTTTTCAATTACCTGGGAAAATCCTTCTCCTGAGTTTTGATATTGGTAATTATTGTTCTAGTGTTGATTTTCATCATGGTTATCAAAATAGTGACTTTTTAGGTTGTTTTGAGATGAGAATTTATTGACTTGTTTTTCTCTCTAATGTTCATCCTTTGTTGTCTAGCAATTTCTAATTTTTCTCTGCCGAACTCCTCCAGTCATAGAAGCTTGGCCCAGATTCTGACTATCAGGCCATGTCTGCTTCCTCCCATCCCTGAAGAAGGGGGGTTTAAGTAAGCTGTAGCCTAGTGATAGTTGCAAGGATTTTTTTTTTTTTAAAACCATCTTTCACAAACAGTGAAACCTAAATTCAGCCCTTGCTTTCTAGGCATGAGACTTTGCTCCCCGACGCTATGGACAGTTTTACTGGAGTGTTCTGTCAGTAGGGGGAGCATTCCTTGGCTTTTGCCCTATTTGACCTATTGTATTTCAGTCCCATAAATGGAACAGAGATGCTTACCTTTAATTGACCAATTTTTTAGGGGTTTTAGACTCTGTTCTTCTGAGATTACATAAGTTCAAAGAAAAAAGCATACAGAAGCTCCAATTTTTGCTCTCTATTCTTATTCCCAACCATATTACTACTAGACATTCCTTCATATCCTGGCACTATATTACCAAACTTAGTTTCCTTTGTGGTCTAGTAAAGTGAAAGTTTTTGACATAATGTAGCAAAGTGGTTAAAAGGCTTGGGCTTTGGGGGTGCATGGCTGGCTCAGTTGGTAGAGCAAGGGACTCTTGATCTCCGGGTTGTAGGCTTGAGCCCCACACTAGATGTAGAGATTACTTAAAAATAACATCTTAAAGGCATCAGCTTGGACATTTGGAACCTAAGGTCAGAACTTACCACTTTATCCGGTAAGAACTTACAGTCGGTTATATAAAATGAAGATGAAAGTATTACCACAAAACAGCTTAGTTGAGAATAATGAAAAGGGCTTACTCATAGTAAGTGTCCATGAAATATTGTTTTCATTATTTATAGGTTTATAACCAGGTTTTTATATTATGAATCATCCTCTACTGAAAATTATGAACTTTAGCTGGGAAAGGATAAACACAACATCTTCTGGAGGCCTTTACATTTACTTAAAAAAAAATGCATGCCTTCTTTGATTATAAGTATTCACCTATCATGTGTCAGCAGAATGTTGAGGAGTTGGTGGTTTTGATATTCCTTGTGACACTTCCCGCTTTTCAGTTATGACCTCCTGAAAGAGTAGTCAAGTCTGAAGTTACCATTAGAATACACCTCTCACCACTGAATCATCAAGCACTACCTTTCTGCTTTTTAGAATGAAAAATAGAAGTTTATGCATCCATAAGGAACATCCTCCTATAATTCTTAGGAAATGAGCTATTGGCTCTTTTAACTGTAAATGGTCAGATGTTCAAAGACAGTCTCGTGTTCCTTCACTGACTAAATTACTTACGAACTGTGTGACTTTAGATACCTTATTTAATGTATTTGGCTCTCAGTTTTCCATCTCTAAAATGAGGAAATAATATTCTACAAATTCATTGGTAAGACTAAATGAGGTGAGATATGTAAATTGTTACCGAAGTGTCTGGTAGATGACTAAGGTAAAACTTAGTTGACATTTCTTGCTTCAAAAGGCATGTTTTCAAGTTCCATGGGAAACCATCATAACAGTCAGCTAACCTCACTTGCATAATGCCTTTACAAAAATTGCATAATGCCTTTAAAAATTCGATTTTTCTGTTATATAGGAAAAAAGTAAGTCACTGTTCAAGACACTTGACTGGTTTTCTCCTGTTTTCTGCTGAATGTTTAACACGCTCTGACTCATCATCCAGGTTTTCTTCCTAATGAGCAAAAGAGAAACTGGAGGAAGCATTATTGGAATAAGAAATCTAAAAATCTGGGGTCACTCAGACAGTAGTTACAATTTGAATGCTTATATTTTATTCATATAATACATTTCTCTTCCTTCTGTTACTTATGTTTCCCTCCTTCCATATATTTAAGTTAAATTTTAAATTAAAATAGTATGCATATTAGATAGCAAATCACATAGCACAGAAAGAGCTAAAATGCAAAGACGTTATTCTCTGATCAGCTACTCAGAGAAGTCCCTTTCTACTCTGTTATGCTTGTGTTTCTGATTCTTCTATACTTCTATGAATACAGTTGTGATAGTTCTTCATTTATAAAGTTAGGCATTATTTATTACTGTCCCATTATTATAGCTGATGATTTGGTTCACATTAAACTCCATAGCTCTCCCAGTCCTCCTAATACTGTCATATTGTTCATTATACTAAAATTATTAATCAACCTTTAAGCTGTCATGAACAAAATAATAAGTTTTTACTCCTTTTTTTATGCAGCTTTGCCACTTAGAATTTTCGTTTGCCTTGATGTGCTTAAAGGTGAGTATATTTCATTCATTTCACTGAGCTTTCAATAGTACCATTCATTCAGATGACTGACATCTTTCAGTTCTGAAAAATTTGCCATCATATTTGCTAATTACCTCTGTTCCATTTTCTCTTTCCTATCCTTCTGATATTGAATCTTATAGAATCTCATCTCAGTTTCTTTTCCCTCTCATAGTTGCTCTATTTCTGTTCTATTTTCTAAGAAATTTCTTTGATTTTCATCTAATCTTTCTGTTGGAATTTTTTTTTCATTTTAGCCATTTTAGCTTAAACTTCCATGAGCTCTTTCCTGTTATTTAAATAGAACTGTATTACTTTCTGTGTATGCAAGTATTTCATGTACCTCTGAGGTAGGTGAGAATTGAGTTTTCTTACATTTTAGGAGGATAGGGAAGAAGGAAGTTTTCTTTTGTGCTGTCAGACAACAATGTTTCTTCCAAGTTCACATTTTTATTTTATCACCATTGCTGATGTTCAAGAGTTTACTCAAATGTTTGATTAATCACTAACTCATCCATTATATTTAATAAAAAGACAGTAAAGAAAAACCAGCTAGAAATTCTGGGAAGGGAATGAAGGTTTATATTAAGTGTGTTTGGGAAAGGAGTTTGCTTTTTCACGGGGGAAATTTTCAAATGTCATTTTTTTCATACTCTGGAAAGAATAGATACCAGAATGCTTGATGGTTGGAGGTGTAGCTCTTAGAAGTCAACCATTTGGCTTCAAGAGTTTTCCTTCATTCTGTATTTTCAACTTCGTATGTCAGATTCTGCCTTTGGTCTCTACTTGGCATCTCTGATTCAAGAGCCTCCTTTATTTCTATCAGTGTGGAGCTGTACACATTTGGATCTTGTCTCTTGGTCAGTAGGGTGAAGGAAGAGAATACATTGATCCCCCCAAATACTGACTTCCAACCAATCCTCAGGTGGTCATTTAACTTTCTCCGCCCTCTGTTTTAAGCAGCATTGCGATGAGAACATCTCTGTGATTCGGCGAGTCTAATAAACTTTCCTCCCATATGTGTCAGTATGAGAACACTCTATTCTAAACCTTTCCCCTCTCTCTGGCTGCATTTATTTGTACAAAAAGTCGACAAAGTCTCTTATCTACTGATCTCTCTCCCATTTTTATCTTTGTGGATTTTCATCTTTTCCACAGTTACGTTTTTGTGAGCACTGGGAAGACTAAGAACTGTGGTCAATCCACAAAACCAGTGAACTACTTTTAGATGACATATGGTCTATTTATTTACACAGTATACAACAACTAAGACTAGCTTAGGGTATACCGAAGATAGAAATTAAATTGGGTTCTGAAATACTTGTCTCTCTATGAATATGGATTGGAGAGTGTGCTCTCAGCCTATCAATTGGTAAAAGAACAGCAGCATAATGAGTAAATATTTGGAAAATACTGCCAATTAGAATGGTTTAGAGTAATTGGGAGCTTTTAGCCTAGAGGCAGTAGGCTGGCAGTGAAAGATGACAGTACTTAAAAGTTGTGACTCCTCCTCCTCCTGTCTTCTATCCGAACAAACAATAAGTTAAAAAAAAAAGAAAGAAAGAAAGAAAAAAGAAACAAACAATAAGCAAGCAAATGTAAAATGTTTGCCTCAAGAAATTGTAAAGAACCTTACTAGTACCAAACCCTATTTAGTGCATGACGGAACTTGTTCACACAGACTGAGGTGATTTAGACATGGATCCAATATTCGATGACAGAGTATATGGACATAACATGGAGGTCTAGATTAAGAAAGTAAAAGACAAAATTACATGATAACAAATACAGGCAGTTCTTGATTTTGCTTAGCACCTGCTAAATGACACTCTTTGTATTCATTTCCTGTGTCTGCTATAAAGAATGACTATGAACGTGGGGTTGTAATTAGTAGGAATTTATTTTCTCATAGTTCTGGAGGCCAAAAGTTCAAAACCAAGCTGTCAGCAGGGCCTTACTCTCTCTCTGGCTCTAGGGGGGAAATCTCTTCTTTGTCCTTGGGAAGCTTCTTGTGGCTGTTGACATTCCTTGACTTACAGGCACATCACCACAGTCCTTGCCTCCGTGGTCACCTTTCTACCCTGAACTTCTGTCTTCTACTTGCCTCATTGGATTTAGGGCTCATTTGGAGAATCCAGGATGATCTCTTCCTGTTAATATCTTTAATTTACAGCAGCAAAGGCCCTTTTTCCAACTAGGGTAACAATCACAGTTTCCAGGGATTAGGACATGAGCATACTTTTTGAGGGACCACATTTCAACCTGCTGAGCTCATGTGGTTGCCATGTTCTCATACTGATCTCAGTTATCACGGGACTGCACAAAGTGAGAACTAACTGTAAATTATAACAGTCATCTGGGTTTTCAAGGTTAAGAGTTAAAACCTGGAAAACTCTGTCAGATTATTCAGGGTAGTTGAGCATGACAAAAAGAACATCACAGATGTGAAGAACTAGAATATATTATTTTAACTGCCAATGTTGTATCACCAGAAATGTGAAAACAAAGCTATAAACTATGTACAACAGGGCTTCCATGACTGTCTACCAATTAGGGCCAGATGCCTCAATGTGTTTCTCAATTTCCATAAAAAATTATTCCAGTTAGTCATTGGTCTGTCTTCATGAGGTCTCATAAGATAGGAAATAAACACTATAACATTATTATTTATAATAATTATTATAAATAATATCATTAATATTCAATATTAATATTTATAATAGTTCTATATGTATACACATATAAATAAATATTTGTATTTATATGAATTTATAAACAAATATATTTATAATATTAATATTTAATAATTAATATTAAATAATATTGTCTTTAAAGGGTTGAATTCATATAGCACATAGATTATTCATTTCTCCTTTTATTTTTAAACATATTGTAAGGAAATTTATATCATTACTGGTTTTAAATCAATACTAATCTATTATTAGTTTGCAAATGAACATTAGAAAAATATCAAACTAATGGAAAATTGGTTATCAATAACAATATAAAATAATTTATGTATTCTTTTTATTTAAAGCAAACAAAATGGAAGTTTATAAATTAATCATTATGTGAGTTATGTATCAGTAGAAAAAGTTCACATTATAGAATAGACATGGAATGACCACTTTGAAATCATCAAAATATGAGATCATGTGTTTGTTATCTATTGGTGAGCTTAAAATATGTTTTAATTAATGTAGCTTTAACTTTATGATTTAATTAAGCAAGCAAGGATATAATTAGGAACATTTCAATACTAGGTAAATAGTTCTTTGGGTAGTCCCATTTTATATTTGAAAAATGTTACTCATTCCAAGTAAGTTAATAAGGAGAGAAGTCATATAGATTTAAAGTAAATGCATTAATATGAAAATGGGTTCAAATCCTGAATTCATTACTTATTAATCCTGGGACCTTGTATAAGTTCTTTAAAGTCTCTGTACCTCAGGTTCCTCATTTGTGATAGAGATAATAATGCTTCTTTTCATCAGATTATTGTTAAGATTAAAGGAGTGAATGCATTTAAAGCACTAAGAATAATAAGTGCTTTAAAAACCTTACTGTAGGGCGCCTGGGTGGCTCAGTGGGTTAAGCCGCTGCCTTCGGCTCAGGTCATGATCTCAGGGTCCTGGGATCGAGGCCCACATCGGGCTCTCTGCTCAGCAGGGAGCCTGCTTCCTCCTCTCTCTCTGCCTGCCTCTCTGCCTGCTTATGATCTCTGTCAAATAAATAAATAAAATCTTTAAAAAAAAAAAAAACCTTACTGTAATAATTGTCATTTTTTATTTTATTTATTTTTTATTTTTTATTTTTATTTATTTGCCAGAGAGAGAGAGAGTACACACAAGCAGGCAGAGAGGCAGGCAAAGGCAGCAAGAGAAGCATGCTCCCTGTTGAGCAAGGAGCCCCACATGGGGCTCGATCCCAGGACCCTGGGATCAAGACCTGAGCCGAAGGCAGCGGCTTAACCAACTGAGCCACCCAGGCATCCCTAATTGTCATTTTTTAAAAGAATCTTGTGGAATTCTCATAGAATTGATGTGAAGTTCTCATCAAATATTTTATCATACCTTCTTAGTTATATACCAGCAAAAGGAGTCAGTTCTAGTTCTTAGCTATGCAATTGCAAGAATGAGAGACTAGCAGTAAGCTAACATATTATACCCAATGGCTATAACTAACTAAATTCATTTTTTTAAGTTTTTATTCAAATTCTAAATTCTAGTTAGTTAACAGATAGTGTAATATTGATTTCAGGAGTAGAATTTAGTGATTCATCACTTACAAACTAAATTCATTTTTGAAATATTTTTAAATGCATTCTTTGTGGCAGCTATTGAGCTGGATTGAAATCCAAAGATGAGTAAATATTACTTTCCACCTTCAAAAGTTAACAGTTTAGTTAAGAAGGTATTTAATTATACAATAACTCAATACAGTGTTACAAGTACTGCCACAAAGAAAGGGCCTAGAACAGTAAAGGGGAAGTTATTTTAACATGTAGGTTTTGTAGTTCTGTAATACAATGGATTTACTAACACTTCTTAAGATGGACTTTAGAGTCTGAGATTGAAGAGGATGGCATATGAGGCAGAGTGTCCACAGACCTGGAAGAAGTGTAATTGGAAGCAAAGGGCATGCATAATGGGTTGAGGGTGAATAAGGAAGGAACGTTTGCTTGAAACGTAAACACCAGGATGAAGAGTCTATATTTTCTTCAGTGACAAGGAGAAATTGGTAATATTTTTTTTTCTTTTTGAGTAGTGGAAATGACATTTGAAGCTACATATTAGAAAGATTTATTTGATTTGTAATGTAGAATGAGTTAACATAAGAAAAGAGTAAAAGTAAAAATCAATTACAAAAGTACTTGCATGTTAATATCAGTGTACATGGGAAATGATGCAAGTCTAACTACTGTACATGGGCATGTAAGTGGCATATATTAACATTATGAAATTCAAATCAACAGTATTTACCAGTTGTCTATAGTGGAGAACAGAGAAGATATTCCTAGGGAATGAGGTCCAATAAAGAATAAAACCTTACACAGAAGAATGAAAGGTGATACTAAGTAATAATCGAGTCAGAGAAACAAAGTAGATAGGATAGCCGGCAATCAGATACTAAGCAACACACTAAAGTGGGAGTTGTCATGACTAGCTTCTAGTCAAAACTAGAATGATTTTGAGATCAATCTGGCTGCAGAGTAGAAGAGAGGTTATACAGAAGCCAGTGCAAATAAAGATCATTTAGTAAAGTATTGCAATAGACTAGAAGATATTAAGTTGATTTGACCTAGGGTTGGAAGGAGGAGAAGTTGATGAATTTATAGAATATTTAGGGAGTTCGGTTGACTGACAGCACTTAGTGATGGGTGGCATGGAAGTGAAGATGAGGAAGTTGTCAAGGCTAACCTTTTTTTGGTATAACCTAGATGAATGATGGTATCATTTATTGAGATAGGGAACCCAGTAAAGACATCATGTTTTGGAGCAAGTGAACTGAAGTGCTTTGTATTTGAGATATCACATTTGGTATTCCTTTGAGATTTCTTAGTGGAAATGCCAAGTTAGCAAATGAATATACTGATCTAGAGCTTAGTGGAGGGGTCTTGGTCCAAGCTGTGAGGTTTCTGACAGCTAGATGGGGAAGATTAGAATAGCCAAAAATATGTAGTAGCCAGATGTCTAGTATGTGAAAACAAAGGAAAGGAAGGTTGCTTTTGTTCAATTTTATTATTATTATTTTTTTTCCAAGGAGAGACATGGTAACAAAAGTACCTTATCCTGCTGAGAGGTCAGATAAATTGAGAAGTGAAAAAATGCCAAGTGGCTTGGGAATGCAGAAGCCATGCAGTAATCTAAGACAAAACCAATCAGCAGAAAGATGAAAGTAGAAAACAGATTAAAGTGGGTTGAGGTGAGATGAAAAAAATTTAAAAGCTGGTTGAGAAGTTTATCTTAAGAAGAAGGTTCGGAAAGAGATCCTTCTCCCAACTATTAAGAAGTAATTCGGACGGAATTAACCCTCCTGACATAAACAACTAAACCCAGACAAAGCAAGTAGAATGAATATTTTCAAATATTGGTCAGCTACAAAGTAGTGTTGTGACCCAAGAGAGAATGAAGTGTGTCCTGTGTTTGTCCAGCTTTTCTGCCTGGAGATTCCTTGACAAGAAGGGGTATCTTGAAACATTCATAGAATCTTGGAAAAATGAGGAGATAGAAATAAGCAGTCGGGGCGCCTGGGTGGCTCAGTGGGTTAAAGCCTCTGCCTTCGGCTCAGGTCATGGTCCTGGGGTCCTGGGATCAAGCCCTGCATCGGGCTCTCTGCTCAGCAGGGAGCCTGCTTCCCTTCCTCTCTCTCTGCCTGCCTCTCTGCCTACCTGTGATCTCTGTCTGTCAAATAAATAAATAAAATCTTAAAAAAAAAGAAAGAAAGAAAGAAATAAAAGGAAAGAAAGAAAGAAACAGTCAGTAAGGGGTGGGGTGAATTGTACAGGGTAAATTAACAGAAGGAAACTACACAAGGAAATAACTCAAAAAATCTGCACAGGGCCATCCGTCAGTCTGCTACTGAATATTAAAACACAAATGCACATCTGAAAAACCCATGAGATTAAGTGGGAAAAAGTTCCAGGGCATTTTCAGAAAAGGAATTTCCAGAACTAATACAGTGCTGGAAAACAGTAAGTTTCTAACCAATAAAAGAATTCTTTCAATATCTAGAAGATTCAATAGAAATACTTAGAAGGATATTTTACCGGTAGAACAACAACAACAAAAACACCCAAAAATGGTGGTTCTCAATCAGGAAGGATTTTACTTCTTTTGAGACCTTGGTAATATCTGAAAACAAGTTAGTTGTCACAGTTGGGGAGGGAGGGGTACAACTGGCATCTACTGAGTAGAGAAAGGTCAAACATACTGATAAACATCCTACAATGCATGGGACAATGTCCCACAGCAAAGGCGTATCCTATTAAAAAGTAAATAGTTCTGAGGTTAAAATCTCTGTACTGGAGTAAAAGAAATTGTCCTTCCATACAGACAAGGGCCCTGTCCCTGGTCCCATGCTTTAGAGGATCCCCTTACTTTACATTTCCCCCCCCAAAAAAAACAAAACAAAACAAAACAAAAAGTCCCCTCCATTGCCTAGGACAGCTGAGGCTAATAGTGATATATGAGTGAGGTTGCCTTGAGCTCTGGCCAGAATTTTTGGGGAACCCCATCCCCATCTCTCCTTTCAGGGTTCTCAGAACTTTCCCATGCATAGTATCCACTAAATGCCATAAGGAGTTCTGGCATTCATGTTTATGGACTTGTCTAAGGGGTGCGGGATACTACAAAGGAGCCCTGGCATGCTTATAGCTTCTGATGACTGGCATAGTATTTCTTTGACAAGATCATGTGAGATTGGGTCACCAAAATGGTACCTACATGTTGATTTGTGGTGATGTTCAATCATGTTGGACACAGGTGTGTTTAGTCTAACTCTTAGACTTAAGAAGCTTGTGTGGGCTAGTTGATCAGCTCTTCCAACCACGTACCCCAACATCTGGTCTTTAGGAGCTGATGATAGTGAGGTGGAAGCAGGTGTTCCTTACCCTATTCCCTCTACCATCACCTCTGGCACCCAAGACAGTCATTTCATCACATCTGTGAGCTCATATGTCATACCCTTAGCCTCCAAGAATTTTCGGACCATTGCTCTACAAGACCAATGAGTTTGTTTGATTATCTCTTGACTCCAATCTATATGGTGATGTTATGCTTTTCTGGATTGGCTTTATGCTGTCCTAAGTGAGGATCAGTTATTCCTTGACCAAATGACACTGTTGTTAACACTCCACCCACAGGCCTTTCACCCAATCTTCCCATTAATATCAATGTATGGAAGGAAGTCAAGAGTGCTCTCAGCCTTGAAAAACATTGCATTTTATGAATGCAGTCATTGCAGCATAAAGCGTTCAAGAGAAGACATATTTAGAAGATGTGCTGTTCTATATTTAGGTTATAAAATTCTGAGTGGTAAATTTAACATAACCAGAAAATAAAGTATTATTTGCATTTTCCCACATATTCCAATAAGACTTAGGTTTGTATTCATCATCAATAAAAACATCCTTACAATCATTATTGTTAGACATCCCTGTAAAAGTTCACAAATGGGGATGTATGTAAATATATTTTAGAAATAGATAATAAAAATCACCATGGGAATGTGCATTTGAATCTGGTAGACATTCATAAATACATTGTAATCCCACTGTGAAGGGGAACTTCCCTCAATGTAGGTCCACTGAATTATTGCTAATGTAGCTTGCATAGGTGCCTTCTAAAAAAAGAAAAAAAAATCCTGTGAGTGGCATTTATTTATATTACCCTACATTAAAAGAATGTCCTATTATGTTTATTGCTTAATATAGCATTAGCTTAACTTGGAGTAGATTCACAATATTATGTAATTGGTCTTTAACTAAAAAGCTTAATTTTGAAATAATTTGGCATTTCTTCCATTTAGTTTTAAGGCATATTAAAAAAAAGTTAATGAATCTTTTGTTTGTTTGTTTTTTTGTTTTTGTTTTTGTTTTTTAAAGATTTTTTTTATTTATTTGACAGAGATCATAAGTAGAGAGGCAGGCAGAGAGAGAAAGAGGAGAAAGCAGGCTCCCTGCAGAGCAGAGAGCCTGATGTGGGATTTGATCCCAGGACCCTGGGATCATGACCTGAGCCGAAGGCAGAGGCTTTAACCCACCGAGCCACCCAGGTGCCCAAAGTTAATGAATCTTAATATAATGAAAATAAATGACAAAAGTATCTAGAAAAATTAGAAAAAATATTTAGTATACATATTCTGAATTAAAGAATATAAAGGAGTTATCCTCTTTATGTTAAATAGTACTTTGAGGAAATCTAACCTTTAGGGTAAAATGAAAGGGGAAAATACCAACTTAGCAACAGCTTTATATTCTTAGACCTTTTATGCTTTTTTCCATTACGACACTTACGACAGGAATCATCGGTGTACATGGGAGCTACCTGGGGCAACTGGAAATGCTTGGGGTTGTTAGAGTCTTCAGGTGCAGAGATGAGATGAGATGGGCTTTTGGGCTCGTGGGAGCCTGCGGTAAGCCTGGTGTTATGGAAGGACCTGGGGCTCAGATGTGTGGGGCCACTCTAGCCATCAGATGAGCTGACAGTTGGCAGGAGCCCACCCAAGATTTGGAGCCATGGGGTTACCTAGGGTTGCTGGAACCCAGTTCACTGGGATGTACCCAGAGCCTAAAGCCAGTGACAGGTGTGTGAGGAAGGGTGGAAAGAGGGCCTGGAGTACAGGGATGCCAAATGAGCCCATACTTGAGTCATGAGAACCATGGGCCTTTTGTTAGGGAGAGCCCCCTAGGGCCTTGGAAACCAGCAGAGAGGGCCCTGGGCCTTGTTTTCCAGGAACCCCCAGGGACCCCTGCCATGGAAGGTGCCCTGGGTCCCACAATAAGCCTGGAGCCTAGGCACCAGATGGGGGGGTGGGGGCTGGGTTCTTGGGAGCCCCAGGCAGTCACCTTGGGCTGCGGGAGTCAGCTTGTACAGGGGCATTAGCTCTGGGGGCCTTTGGTTCTGGGGCCCACATTACTCTCCTTCCGTGGGGAAGTGTCTTTTTGTTTTCAGTAGTGTGAATCCATCTTTCCTACCCCTCTCAATGTGCCTTTTCTTATTACTGTGTGTTGCTCAGGTTCTATATTCCCTCACCTAGAATCCTTGGTCTTACAAAGGCATTTTCTGAGCATATGGTTAGCTGGGGAAGGGGGCTGACACCAGTGGTAGAAATTCCTATGCTGACATTCCGCTGCTGTAGAGACAGGAACTTTGAAGTAATTATTTTAAATGTGGGGAATTATGCAAAGAAAAATATGGACATAATGAAAAGAGAAAAAAAATTTAAAAATTCCTAAATGTAACTTCCACAGATAAGAAATTTCATGTATGAAGTGAACATTTCATTACCAGGTCTTACTAGTAGAAAAGATAGACCCTGCAGAAGAAAAAGACCAGTGAACTTGAAGACACAGCAATAGAAACTATCCAAAATAAAGCACAGAGGAGAAAAAGACTGAAAAAATAAAAGAGCTTCAATGATCTGAATGACAGTCTCAAGCATTTTAACATACTTGTGAGGTAGGGAGGAACTGAGAGAAAAAAATATGCGGCGAAATCTTGGCTGAAAACTTCCCCAATTTAATGAAAAGTACTGTATAAATGCATTGATCCAAAAGACACAATTGTACTGAAGCATGTCATAATCAAATTACTAATGAAATATTATTAAGTCTGAGAAAAAGATTCATTGTATATATTGGTGCAAAGGTAATGATACAAACTTCTCATGAGAAACGGCAAGCCAAAAAATGCTGGAATAATAACAACATGCTTAAAAGAAGGAAAAACACAAACCTAGAATTTTTATCCAGTAAAAATGTTCTTCACAAATTAAAACAAAATAACTTTTTTTTCCAGAAAAGCAAAGGCTTGATAAGCATATCATGAGCAAAACTAAACTACTAAATTTTTTTTTAAAGTTTTAGTTGGAAAGAAAAAGATATATACACACACATTGTAATGGTTTGGTTGTTATAGTTTATTTCTTCTTCTTACTTTGAGTGGGTAAAATTCAGACATGGTATTACTGCCTTTATAAGTTTGAAGATAATGGTTTTAATTGAAACTCTTTAAGTGAACTTCCAAATGTGCCTCTCGGCAAATGGGTGGGTCTTAGCTTTGTAACCATAGGATAAACACAGCCTAGACTAGATGGCTATGATTAAAATGAGTTAATATTCCTCTAATTTTGTGAATTAACTTGTTTCAGACTCCTTTAAAAATATATCATTGAAGAACTTGACTTTGAAATACAGTCTTATTTCAGTCTTCCATGAAATTTACATTTGCTATTATTTATTTGGAAGAATTTTACTGTATTCTGCCTATATTTTTTTTCACATTTGATGTCTTTAATTCAGTAAAACTAGAATTAAACCATTTTTTGTGTAGTAAATTAACATGTAATTCATTCTAATTTTAATTTCTCTTGAAGAATGTCTTTAGAACAATCTATTGCACCTTACTTGACCCACAGGAAAGTTAATCAAATCTTTGTAGATTAATTGAGTAAATTGCAAGTATTTTAATGTTGTTTATCCTTCATTATTTTAAACTTTGCTATACTGTGTAAGCCAAATTATTGAATATTACTAAAATATTACTCATTCTTTCAAGTAGTATTTATTTTGAATAAAATATTTTTCACCTTATAATAAATATGGGTAGGAAAATTACATCTGCAACAGAACTACATAGCATGTACTTAGAAGGAAAGTATCTTATGTTTCATTAGAAAATCGGTTGAATAAAAATGTACTTTCTATATTTTTATCCACCAAACTCAACATATTTTGTCTAAAATATGTAGTATCATATGCACATCACTTAAATATAGAGTTAAAGAAAAAAGAGCTCATTTCATCCATTTGAGCAATTCTCACAGGAAGAATTTACTGTCACCCCAAATGATAATAGCTTAGCATGATAAATGTTTCTTAGAATTGAGTCTTCCCACCAAAAGTAGATATATAAATTTATGAGATTCCATGCATATATACTCAGATTTCTGCATGATTTTAACAATATCAAATGTTGCTCTAAAGACTTCCTCCAATGCAGAAAGTTTATGTTTAATTGATTTTTTAATAAGCATAGCTGTATTTAAAAAAAAAAGACTTAGAAGTGTTTTCTTACTTTGTTTTTTAGTTAAGTATTGAGGTGAGCATATTATGTTCTTGGTGTTGTATGACATATTGGTCTTTTCCCAACAGGTAGCACATGAATGACCTAATAATCTATTTTTTCTTGCTAATAATGTGTTTTGCATGTATGTAACCAAAGGATTTGGTTACCTGGAAGGAAACCAAAATCACAGGCAATGACTCCAATAAGAACAAGAAAAGACTGTACATGCATGCATGTAGAAGCATCAAATACCTGAACACACACATTCATGTGTACTCACACTCACACCTGTACTACAACCTGAAACAGGAAAGCAGGGCAAATAGAAAAAGAACAAATAAATCTTGTTCATATACCATTTCTGAATAAAAATCACAAAGAGAATAAAGCATGGGCCCTGTAATTGATCAAAAGCACTTATGAACAATGAGAGAAGACTTCAAAATATTTATATCAATCTTTAGAGACATCCTCTCTCACACTGATAAAAACATACCCAGCATTGCCACAGACATTTCCATTGATATATTGTTAGTAGCATCCATCAATCTGCAAACTGCACTGAGGTATCAGTGAAATTTGACAGTCTTCTGATTGCACTTTCTGCGGCCTGAATCTTCCTGCTTTTGATCCTTCCCACTTTAATCTCCAGCCAATTTTATCTCAACATCTTGCTCCATTGCATTTTGTAACTAGTTGATATATCTTTATGTTTCCTGTTATTTGTAAGTTAATGCCTCATGTTTTAAGACTCCTAATGGAGAAAATATAAAAAATCCAAGAACATAAAGCTTCTGCTATAAGTTACTCTTTTTCTTCTCTATTTTATCCAATGGTAGCTTTCTTTAACTCGGTATTTAAAATAAAGAAGATAACTCCTTTCTATTCTTTAATTCAGAATATTTGTTTACTAAACGTTTTTCTCTAATTTTTCTAGATACTGTAATCATTTATTTTCATAATATTAAAATCCATCGATTTTGTTTTAATATGCCTTAGAAATAAGTGGAAGAAAAGACAAATTATCTCAAAATTGAATTTATATTTAAAATTCAATACAGAATATTGTGAATCCACTGTAAGTTAATAATATATTTAGCAATAAACATAAAAGATGATCTTTTAATATAGGCTAATTTAAATAAATGCCATTCACAGGATTTTTTGTGGAAGATACTTTTGCAAGCTATACTAGCAATATCTTAGTGGATCTGCGTTGAGGGATCCCCTTCACAGTGGGTTACAATATATTTATGAATGCTTACTAGGTTCAAATGCGCATTTGCATGTGCTTTTATATTGTACATTTCCAAAATGTATTTACATTTCCCAGTTGTGAATTGTTACTGTGATGTGTAGCAATAATTGTTAAGGGTAATAGCAGCTAAAATTTACTAAAAACTTACAATAGGCCTGGTGGATACATAGACTTTATACAAGGCTTTTTCCATCCAAACCTCACAAAAGCCTTATGAAGTAAGTGGTAGTATTATACTTACATTATAGAAGAAAAGACTAAAGTTCAGAAAAACTTAGAGAGTTATGCTTTTTTTTTTTTAAAAATTCATTTATTTATTTGACAGAGAGAGACACAGCCAGAGAGGGAACACAAGCAGGGGGAGTGGAAGAGGGACAAGCAGGCTTCCCGCTGAGCAGGGAGCCTGATGCAGGACTCAATCCCAGGACTCTAGGATCATGACATGAGCCGAAGGCAGAGGCTTAACCCACTGAGCCATCCAGATGCCCCAAGAGTTATGCTTTTAAATGAAAAAATATATGAGAAATACTTAGGGAATAGTAAACAGATTGACTCATTTGAAATAAGTTAGTATATGACAATAGCCAGTGCAAAATAAGGGTGGGTAAATAGTTTGAACAGTTTTTGAGAGGTAGAACTGGGTATTTGGAAAGAATGAAAAGAATGTTTAACAATTGAACTTTGGGATCAGACCAGAATTCCCATCTTTACAGTTACTAGTTACATGATCTGGGACAAATTTCCTTTATTTATTTATGTATTTATTTTATATATTTATTATTAATATGTTATAAGATTGTTGGGAATGAGACAATGGATGATGGAAGCAATTAGTCATACTTAATAACTCTGTCATCAACTATGATTCTATAGGTAAAGGATAATCATTGAAGATTTTTAAGCAGTGGGTAGTGTTGCAGAAGAAGTCTTTAAGACATCTCTCTGTTGTAAATAAAAAACTAGAAAACACATGAATTGGATGTAGAAATGCCTGTTAAGAAGCTAAACAGAATTAATTGCTGGAATTCTTCCTTTTAGGCCCTTTTAAATGACAATAAGATGGAATATAATGGAAAGCAAGAGGAAAAAAAGAGAGGAAAAGAAAGGGACATTTGTGAAACACCTGCAGATCTTGGACACGATCTGAATAGAGTTCATGCTTCCAAATTTAAATAATCACAGGTTTGAATGGATGACCTTTTTTTTTTTTTTTTTGAATGGATGGACTTACATCTAGACTCACCAATTTTTTTTTTAAGATTTTCATTTATTTATTTGAGAGAGAGAGAGCATGAGAGCGGAGAAAGTCAGAGGGAGAAGCCGACTCTCCAGAGAGCTGGGATGGCGATGTGGAACTTGATCCTGGGACTCCAGGATCATGACCTGAGTAGAAGGCAGTCACTCAACCGACTGAGCCACTCAGGTGCCCAACTCACTGAATGTTGTAACCTCATCTGTAACATTCTGATGAAGTAGTTATAGTACAGGTTTTGAATAAACTGTGCTGAGAGGAATAAGCATTTACAATAGATCATTACTTCAAGCAACTTTTACTGTAAAAAAGCAAATTCCTCAGCATAATGACCTGAAATATCTTGCATCTATCTGGTGCCCTAATACTAGTGTCTGAATCTGTGCTATCTGATCCCATTTTTACAGAGTCCTTCAGATAATGTAGCACCCCTAAGTTTTCCACAAGTAAAGTTCCTCAGCTGCTTTAGTTATTTGTAAACTGAGTTTTTAGAACTTTGTCACTATCCTTGTTCTTTCATGTTTTTAAAATTTTTTAAAAAGATTAATTTGAGAGATGGAGTAAGATAGTAAGAGAGAACAAGAGAGTGCAAGCAGGGGGAGAGGTTGGCAGAGGGAGAAGCAGGGCTCACTCCCAGGGCCCCAGGATCATGACCTGAGCTGAAGACAGACAATCAACTGAGCCATCCAGACATCCCTATCCTATTCTTTCTTAATGAGTTCTTGTCTGTCTTATCCCCTTACAATAAAAGGAACTCAATATATGGTCTTTCTACTTGAAGAGTGTTGACAATCTAGTGTGGTGTAGGGAATTTAAACACTTAGATACATACAGTGCTGTCACAGAGGTGTGTTCAAGGTGCTAGAGAGATACAGAAGTATCAACTCACTCTGCCTAGAGAAGAGTGACTTCTCTGAAGACAAAAGTCTTCAAAATCAGGTAAAGTATGAACTTGGGTGATTAGGAATGTCTGAGTTAGAATAACATCAGTCATATCTTTCAGTGTATTGAGTTTGAAGATAAAGAACAGCATGCTAAAGAAAAATTGTGAACCCATTTCATAGGAATGGAATTTAGAGTTCGTAAAGAATAATTCTGGAAAACAAAGTTGGAAAAGAAGATAACAGACTGTGAATGATTGTGTAGTATGCTAGTACTGTAGCAAAATAACATGTCTGTTACATGAAATGTTTTATTACTTTTGCTGTTAACACTACTGAAGTTACTAATTTATTTTGTTTATATTTGTTTCTGATATCAAGATATGTTTTACCCAACCTGAAGTTAAGCACTGAATTTATTGGATCCAACACACAAGTCATCAGTCAAGCATTTTACAACTTTTTTCTATCATGGTTCTGTTAAATATTTTCCCACCTTCCTATCTTCCCATACTATCCAAATTTGTTCATCATATTTTGACTTGAAGTATAGTGGCTAAGAAACAGTATTAGAAATTCTGGCTATAATATCACACATCACATACAAATCACATCATAGATCTAAATGTAAAATTTTAAGCCATAAAACTTATCAAAGAGGGGCGCCTGGGTGGCTCAGTGGGTTAAAGCCTCTGCCTTCGGCTCAGGTCATGATCCCAGGGTCCTGAGATCGAGCCCCATGTCGGGCTCTCTGCTCTGCAGGTAGCCTGCTTCCTCCTCTCTCTCTCTCTGCCTGCCTCTCTGCCTACTTGTGATCTCTGTCAAATAAATAAATAAAATCTTAAAAAAAAATCTTATCAAAGAAAATATAGGAAAATGAAATCTCTGTGACATTGGGTTGAGCCATAGTTTCCTATATAAAACTACCAAAAGCAAAACCAAAAACAAAAAACAACATACGCATGCCCATACACACACAGTAAGTGGGACTTCAAAATTAAGAAAACTTGCCTTTTGAAGAACACATGTGGCTACTACAGCTTGGGAGAAAGAAATTTTAAATCACGTTATCTAATAAAGGACCTGTATCCAGAATACATAAAGATGTGAAAAATGGGCAAAAGGTTTTAAAAGACCCTTCACCAAAGAAACATGTCAAAAAAAATCACTTGAAAAGATACTCAAACTCATTATCCATTAGGGAAATGAAGATTAAAACTATATGAGATACCACTATGTATCCATTAGAACAGCTAAAATTAAAAAGACTGACTATATCAAGTGTTGTTGAGGATGTGGAACAACTAGAACAATCACTTTGAAAAACAGTTTAGCAGCATTTTATAAAATTAAAATACATCTACAGTATTACCTACATATTGCACTCCTTCATAGGTATTTATAAAAAGAAATAAAAGTGTATTTCCATACAGAGCTATATCTAAGGCAAATAGATAGATGGCTAGATAGATACAAATGCAGATATGAATATTTACAGTAGCTTTATTTATAATCACCAAAAATGAAACAACCCAGAATGTATAACCAAATCATGGTATATCTACACAATGGGATATTAGTAAAAGAAATGAGCTACTGATCCACATAAATACAAAGATGAATCTCAAAATAATCATGCTGAGTGATAAATCCAGAAAGGAGTACATAATATTAATTCCATTTGCATCATATTCTAGAGAAATGCAGATTAATATATAAGTGTCAGAAACCAGAGCAGTGATTGCCTGGGGATAAAGAGGAGGTCGGGAGGAGGGGTAGAAGGAAATTAAAGGGTGATTAATGTGTTCATTACCAAGATTAGTAAGGATTTCATGGATACATACATTTTTTAAAATTATCAAAGTATACGCCTGACATATGTGAAGTTTATTTTGTCAGTCATAAATTAAAGGTGATTTAGAAAAATTTATCAGATGAATCTTTCTCTTTGAGCAGTCTCCAGCCATTTGCTGGATGATGAATGTTCTGTTTCCTAGGCCTTGCCTTTGTGTGATCATGGTACTCACCAATAATAACATATCATAGTACTCACTAATAATAACAATAACAACAAAAATCAACTTTCTCAACTTTTTTTTTTTAGTTTAGTTTAAATTTTTCAGTGTTCCAAGATTCATTGTTTATGCACCACAGCCAGTGCTCCATGCAATATGTTCCCTCCTTATCACCCTCCACCAGGCTCACCCATCCCCCCCACCCCCTCCCTTCCAAAACCCTCAGTTTATTTCTCAGAGTTTACAGTCTCTCATGGATCATCTCCCCCTCCAATTTCCCCCAATTCACTTTTCCTTTCCTTCTCCTAATGTCCTCCATGTTATTCCTTATGCTCCGGAAGTAAGTGAAACCATATTAGAATTGACTTTCTCTGCTTGACTGATCTCACTCAGCATAATCTCCTCCAGTCCCATCCATGCTGATACAAAAGTTGGGTATTTATCCTTTCTGATGGAGGCATAATATTCCATTGCTTATCTTTATCCATTCATCTGTTGAAGGGCATCCTGGCTCTTTCCACAGTTTGAGAGCCCAGAAGAGAAGGGTCATGACTTAGGATGGAATGCATCTCTTGAAACTGGGAATAAGGATTTTGATATGAGACATACCTAATCAAAAGGAGGAGAACACCCAAATAGCTCTGGGAAATATAAATGGTGTAGTAACTCTGTGGCTACTTCAATTATTTATCATACTTTTTTCTAAATGTTCATTTTACTTATCTGCTACCCTACTTAGATTTGAAGCTCTTTTGAGAAAATAACTTCTTTTTTATCTATTACTTGGCATAGTTCCTGGCACACACTTGTGTCCAGTAAATTTTGTTTGAATAAGTTATTGAATAAAAAATGGATAACACAGCATGCCTGGGTGGCTCAGTTGATTAAGCCCCTGCCTTCAGCTCATGTCATGATCCTGTAGTCGTGGGATTGAGTCCTACATCAGGCTTCCGGCTCTGCAAGGAGTCTGCTTCTCCCTCTTTCATGCTCTCCCTTTCACTCTCTCTCTCAAATAAATAAATAAAAATCTTTTTTAAAATGGATAACATCGTATATGCCATAGGATGAAAACTCATAATGGGAGGAACACTAAGAATTATTTATTAAAAATAAATTGGGAAGAATGTTGTAAATCATACCAGCGGCTTCAGAAAATCATACCTACTCTTACTTAAATATCTTTTGCATTCAGGCTACTTTACACAAAGCTCCTCTGACCTTTAAAATGAACATATACAATAGGCATCATTATCCTCTTCAAAGATAAAGAAACCCTATATTAACAGAGTTAAATGACTTCTCTGAGATGATTCTGCAAGTAGGTGGAGGACCTAGGATTTCATGTGGATTTAGGATTTAAAGCCAGATCTGTTGAGTGTAAGCACTGTGTTTTTAATACTTTGTCTTGCTGGTGCCTAGCATGTATAAACAAGTTCACATATAATTAATTATTATAATTGTAATCCACAGTAAATTGAATATGGTGAATATTCCTTTCTATCCTCAATCTTAAAAGGATAGATATGGAATATGTCTCTAGAAAAATATTCTCTACTTAGGGTGCTTGGGTGGCTCAGCCAGTTAGGCATCTGCCTTAGGCTTGAGTCATGATTCCAGGGTCCTGGGCTCGAGTCTCGCATCAGGCTTCCTGCTCAGCAGGGCGTTTACTTCTCCTTCTCCTGCTCTCCCTGCTTGTGCTCTCTCTCACACTCTCCTCTCTCAAATAAATAAATAAAAATTATTTTTAAAAAAAGAATATTAAAAATCTAGTTCCATGAGAAAATGCTGTGTATATTTCTCCCTAAATGAAAAACAAACCCATGGAATAGTGCACTCCAATTCTGAGGCATTATATTGGAGCTATGGAGAACTTTAATTCTTCATGAGAATGCTTAGCAGAAATTTTAACAGCTAAAAACATTATCTGATCAGTTCTTGATTTTTCTTACTGTGCAAATGTCATCTTCTAGAAGATATAAGAAGTGATGATCGAAACCATAAGTGACATGTGGGTTCAGATAAAAGGAGAGAAGAGTAGAAGTAATGGCATTGGGGAAAGAGTATTACCAACTTCTTGGTCAAATGAAGACAATGGCTGTGTTCCTGACACAGATCAATATCTAAGTGGGACATCTTTAAAAACTTTGATTGTTTATTGCATGTCAGATTGATTACCTTGGGCTGACTCCAGTATACCTCTTTTTCATTATCGCCATCTTGATCCACAGCATACCTCATTATTATTATCAACAGTAATTAGGAAATAAAAAAGGGAGTAAAGAGTGGTAGATACAATATTGACTTTGATTGTTGACATTTGAAATCGAGATGATTAGATTTATAATAAGAAGTGTCTACTGAGTAAACACAGCTCTGTGTCTGGAGTACTGAAGAAAGTTGATGTTGATGAAAGTTTCAGAGCCATATGTATAGAAGTGAGAGCAAAACTTTGGAAGTAAAAGAGGTCACTAAGGAAAGGAATATAAATAGAGATAAGAGCAGCAGGCCAATGATTAAATCTACTACCCAAGGAGCTGAGGGAATTATAGACATGTTTAAGAGAAGTCAAGGTGTTTGCTGAAATGGGAGTTATCAAGTTTGTATCAATTACTGCCCATTTTTTTAGTTTAAGAATTGAAGTGTCCTGTAAGGCAGTAGCTTACTCTGCAATGAAATCTCTTCTGGTATTATTTTAAACTTTAAGAAATGTGCTTGGAAGCACAGAAACATTACAATAGACAAGAATGGTTAAAAGCAAATGCTCATATATCCAATTAAAAAAATGTTTTTGTGGCCACTGATACCATCTTGGTCGAATATCTTATATTTGCTACTCAAAGGAGCTTTGTTGTCCTTTAGAGAAACTCATTTTCTGGCAGAAGTTTGAAAGCATTTCTGGTATTTAAAAAAAAAAAGAAAAATCAATGAGGAGAAAGGCCAGAAGGATGAGTGGTAAACTCTCATTTAAAAACCCGTACACTCAACAGAATGCTTCTTTGCAACCTTTCAATGAGATAGGACTTCTTTAATTTGAACTGGAACAGCCTATGTTCTATATTCCTTAGCTTGGTTGACATAGAGGTCAGAGATTTACTGTGGGACAACTTAGAATCACTTACATATTATCCTAAATTTAGATGTGGCCTAGATTTTTTTTTTTCTGAAATGATGAGAGACATGGTGATAAAACAAAACTGCTGCTTTTATCATTTTCTACTTCCAAAGTTAAAAAAAATCATAAAATAAATTGTGCATAAGGAAACTACTGAACTCATCAAGTTCTGCCTCTTTAAAATGATTAAATCACATATCACCCAACCAGCCCTGAATTGCTTTCTCAGTGACCTTGTGGCATTTCCTTAATGGCCTTTCCTAGCATGCACATTCCAATATAAACAAATAGGAGAATACAATTATGTGAACTGTGCTAGTGTTCAGGTTGAATCTCTGAGGTCTTTTTTATTTTATTTTATTTTAAAGATTTTATTTATTTATTTGACAGAGAGATTACAAGTAGACAGAGAGGCAGGCAGAGAGAGAGAGAGAGAGAGGGAAGCAGGCTCTCTGCTGAGCGAAGAGCCGGATGTGGGACTTGATCCCAGGCCCTGTGATCTTGACCTGAACCGAAGGCAGCGGCTTAACCCACTGAGCCACCCAGGCGCCCTGATGTCTTTTTTAGATGCTACCCTCAACTACCCTCCCAAGTGTGCATCCTAGTCAGTATTGTCACAGAAGAATATTGAATCAATTTAGTGTGTATTTATTGATCACTCTAAGGTGAAATGTACTCTGTTGCCAGAGGTGTGCCTACTTGCAAGAAAATTGTAGTTGAAGAAGCAAGGTGTAATTCTATGGACACTTTAGTAGCAAATATTGAAACAACTCAACCAACAGTAGACTGTTTAGAAGAGGAAGAGGCACAACTCAACCAACAGTAGACTGTTTAGAAGAGGAAGAGGTCACCCTAAGGCTGGAATGACTGATTAATTAAGAGATTATGTAACTGAAGATTGGTCCATCAAAAGCTACTCAAGACTAAAGTCTTAATCCCTCCCAGTAGGATTGTCCTAGTAACTCTTGCCTCTGTTCTTGTTCTGGGCCCTCATTTGCTTCTGTCTAACTACCAGGTGCTCATTATCTGCAGACAGGCATCTCCACCATTGCTTTATAACAGATCTCCATGAACATCCCATAGTCAACTCCAACCAACCTTCCCAACCCTACATCTTAGATCATTTAAAAAAAAAAAAAATCCAGTGAGTCAAATATACCACTACATACAAGTGTGAACATGTAGGTGCAACAAGAGTGACTAGAAAAGGTACCATGCTGTGAGTATCTAACATACATGACTTTCATGTCTGTTAGGATTAAGCCCTGATGGGGCTTCTGGTACATAGACCACTCTCCATCAATGCATTGAGTGACTAGTGAGCATTAGGACTGAGAAAAGTACATTAGCCGGAAGACACGAGAAAACACAAGGATGTGGGCCAGAGCTACTATTGCTCTCCCCAACCTGTCATCAATAGTTAAAACTCATGTGTGAGTGTCTGACATTAAGAAAAATTTCTAGGCTTGGTTCTGGGGTCTGAGGGGAGAGCCCATTAAGGAAGGTAGAAAAACAGGGCTTAAATGTACATGGAAGATGCCGGAAGAGTGTCAGCTAGAGCCCAGAGTACCCTAGAAATTCCACCTAAAAAAAAAGAAAGCACTATTAGAAAAAGGTCTGGTGCTGGCTAAATATGATATATGGTAGGTAAAACTTTAAATAACATGGTAATGACAGACTTACTAGAAGGTGCTCTTTTAGCAAAGAATGGAAAACTCACTATATGATAATTCCCATCATACTTACATTACTTCTCCCAATCTATTCTATTCCTGAATCCTTGATTTTGTACTGAAAACCTGCAGAAAGAATAAAGCCACATAAAGTCTCTTGTCTTCACAGATGAAAGAAATGTTTGCTGCCAAACAGGATCATGGACATAATCAGAAAGGAGATAGAAGATTATCAATAAACACTGCTGATTTAGACTAAGAGGGAAATACTTTCATTTATTCATTCATTTACATATTTGTCACCTGTCATGTTCTAGACATGGACAGATTCTGGTGACAAAAGAAATACTGCCCCATCTTCTAGGGTTTACAGTCCATAAAGGTCAGTCTGCACATATGATAGAAACACACAGATGTAATCCAGGTCTGCATAAGAAGTCTGTGGAGTCTTGGAGCACCTGCGTGGCTCAGTTGGTTGAACGCCTGACTCTTGGATTCAGCTCAGCTCATGATCTCAGGGTTGTGAGATCGAGCCCTGCCATGCAGAGTCGGCTTGAGATTCTCTCTTTCCCTCTCCTTCTGCCTCTCCCCCTACTTGTGCACCCATGTGCATGCAGGCTCTCTCTCAAGTAAATCAACCTTTAAAAAAAAAAAAAGAAAGAAAGAAAAGAAAAGTTCTGTCTTATTGTAACAAAACGGAGATTAAGAAACTAAGTAAGAAGTGTGCCTTGGTGGCTCAGTTGGTTAAGCACCTGACTCTTGATTTTGGCTCAGGTTGGATAATGTTGGATAATGTTGGGCTCCACACTATGCATGTAGCCTGCTTAAGACTCTCTTTCTCTCTCTCTCCCCCTCTGCCCTTCCATCCCCTGCCCCATGCTCTTGCTCTTAGAAAAAAAAGAAAAGAAAAAAGGAAAGAAAGGAGAGAAAGAAAAGAAAGAATTAAAAAGAAAGAAAGAGAGAAAGAAAAGAGAAGGAGAGAAGAGAGAAACTAAGCAAGACTAAAAAGAGGGAATCCTAGGGGAAGTGAATGATTTTGTGCTAAAGCAATGGTCTGACTTAGGAAAATCTCAGAATGTTAACAAAAGAAGATGGAATTGTAGCTATACACTGAAGAAGAAGAAGAGAAGGGTGATCAGCTGTGGGTATTCAGAGGAGGTAAGTAGTGCAGGGAAAGATCACAAAGGGCCCAGCAACTTAAAAGTTTTGGTGTTTGTATTTCAAGGCATCTCCAAGAAATGGAAAGCTGGAGAAAGGTTTTTCTTAAACAGGAGAATGAAATGCATTTTATTTATTTATTTATTTATTTATTTTTAAAGTTATTTATTTTTTTGAGAAAGAGAGAGAGAGAAACCATGGGATGGGGGATGGTCAGAGGGAGAAGCTGACTCCACACTGAGCAGGGAGCCCAATGTGGGACTTGATCCCAGGACTCCAGGATCCTGACCTGAGTTGAAGGTCGCTCAACTGATTGAGCCACCCATATGCTCTGAAATGCACTTTAGAATGTAATTTAGGAATTTCTAAAATGCATTTCACTTACACTCTCTGATTTACACTTTTGAAGTTTCACTTTGGTAGCTGAATTGAAAATCTTCTAGAGTGAGGCAAGAGTATCCATTGGGACATGGGTTAGGAGCCTGGGATGTGGTTAGTTTAGACCAGTTCATAACCATGAAAATGGACAAAAAGAACAGGACTTGGTTGGATGTAGGCAGTAAGAGATAGGGCTATGCCAGCAATGAACTTTCGGTTAATACTCTCAACAATTGTGGTGACTGAGAAGGCTGTGGTGACATGAGATTCACCAGGATTAAACCAAGTTCGGAAGACTCTAGGGGACAGGCAGAGAAGCGAAAGATGCCGAATGGGGATCATGGCATGATCTGGCCTAACAAAATCTAGTTTATGAATGTACATTCCGTTATTGCTAGTCCTCATCTCCAGTTTATTCTACACAGCACCAGAATGATCCTTCTGAAATAGAAGTGGAACATTTTCCTGACTGCTAAAATCCCTGTGGTGGATTCCCATCTTCCTGCAAGTACTCTCTGGTGACCTGCACCCTCCATCCCCGTGTCTAGCCTCTGTAGTCTCTGCTCCGATCTCTTCTTACTCCCCACCTTGCTCATGTTCCTCTGTCCCAGTGGTCTCCTGATTTGTCTGTGATTAATGCCAGGTAATTCTTATCTCTGCCTGGAAAGATGACCCCCCAGATAACCTCATGGATTACTCCATTACTTTATTAATGTCCGCACTTAAATCTCATCTGATCAGGGCCTCATGAACAAACTTATCTAAAAAAAAACACTCATTTTCTCTATCCCCACTCTGGTTTATTTTTCTTCTCAGCTATTATCACAAATTGATTAATTACATAGTTATAGGTTTACTAAGAATATAAGTTCCTTGAGAATAGGGACTTTGTTTCCTTCCCTCACGTAACTCCAGTGCATAGAATATCGTACAGTATGCACTTAATTCATACTGGTCAGTTGACTATAGATTTTCTTCAGCACCTCTGCCCACCAATTTCCTCTTCTTTTATACCTCTGCCCTTTTGAAATACTAGTGGAAACTCTTTTAAGAAATCTCTCCTAATTCAGCTTTCCGGATTAACCAGTGTCTTTTGTTCCCACTAGAAGGTCTGATGTTCAGAGAATATCAAAAACTCACAGATCTTGAACTACTTGCTAGCATTCTTATTTACTTCTACCAGTAAATCAATGGCATGGGTTCCCAGTCTGTTCCACAAGTTGGATTTGTCAGTGTCATTACATGAAGTAGTTTATTATTATGTAAATCAATATGTGAGTGTGAAAGAGAAAATGTTGTTTCTGAGAAACTAATTTGAATAATATGGAAAGACTTGATAAATGGCCAATGGCTATTGGCTGTCAACTTTAAAAGATTGAGGGAAAAAATGCCATAAATATACAGATTTGTTCACTTAGTGTGTATGTGTAGTTGTATTTTAAATATGTTCAAACTGAAAATCTTAGATGCTATATGGGTGTGGTTTGCACCAAAAGAACGATGTAGAATTTCAGCTAGTGAAAAAGAAAAGTCTTGGATAAGCATCAAAAAATTAATAGGTAAATGTACATTTATATGTTTCAGATTAAAGTAAAATGGTCAGGAAATTTATGCATGTTTTTAACTTTCCAATATAAGTATTCTTTTCCATTAATTAAACTCTGCTTAATTTATTAAGTAAATCGGTTTCTCCTTAACCTAACCCCATAGGATTTCCATATTCTGGTCTTCCCTCTTTCATCTCAGCACAGATTAAAATAATGTTTCGGGGGCGCCTGGGTGGCTCAGTGGGTTGGGCCGCTGCCTTTGGCTCAGGTCATGATCTCGGGGTCCTGGGATCGAGTCCCGCATCGGGCTCTCTGCTCAGCGGGGAGCCTGCTTCCTCCTCTCTCTCTCTGCCTGCCTCTCTGCCTGCTTGTGATCTCTCTGTGTCAAATAAATAAATAAAATCTTAAAAAAAAAAAAATAATGTTTCGTTTTGTGTATAAACTGATCTTCCTTCTAAGTCAAACAGAATTGTAAAGCTACCAGGCACTCAGAGGGAAAGGTGTGAGTAGTCACCAGTTACAGACAGAGAAGAGAGAATTGTAATCCCAATATTATACTCCTGCTGTTCTTGACCTAAACACTCCTACTTCCCCTGGGAGCCTGGTGCCATGTTCCCATTACAGCAGCACACAGGGCTTCCTCACCCTGTCCTGCAATGTCTTGTACCTATCATTATCCCACCCCCATTTCCTGTCATTCCTAGCTTTCATTTGTGTTTCTAAATCTCACCTCCTCTTTGGGGATGGACTTCAGAGTGGCTGTTAAAGACACATAAAAATCACCAAGGTCAAACAAACATGAAGCTGAAGAAAAAGAAGGGAAAAAAAGGGCAAGGACATTATAGAATTAGGAAATATAAAAATGTATGCTGTAAAGGCAAATAAACATGCTACATGTAAACTCCAGATTTGGCTCTGATGGAGTAAACCTGAAGAAAATCCGGAAAATAAAAACAAGTTAATTTCTCAGAAAAGCAAAATTATTCCTAAGTATCAACACCCATTGTCAGTATCATCCCATCTACCTAGCTTGGCTTCTCTGGAAGTGAAGTAGTTTCCATACCTGCTTTCCTTCCTCTGAAACCCTGTAGTATTTCCTCTATATCATTCTGTTGAGCAATTTACCCATGTTTTATATTCTTCAATTAATTATACATATCTGTATCTTCTTAAAAGAGATGAATACAGTTGACCCTCAAACAACATGGGGGTTAGGGGTGCTGACTCCCCCTTATGCAGTTGAAAATCCACATATAATTTTTGACTCCCCCAAACTTAACTAATAGCCTACTGTTGACATAAATAGTAGATTAACACATATTTTGTACATTATGTGTATTATATACTGTATTCTTACAACAAAGTAATCTAAAGAAAATGTTATTAAGAAAACCATAAGGCAGAGAAAATGCATTTAAAGTACTGTGTTTGTTGAAAAAATCTACAGATAAGTGGACATATGCAGTTAAGGGTCAGCCATAATTCTTTCCCCCCCGGCCTTTGGATTCTTTCAGTAGAGTATTTTTTTTAATTAACATATAAGGTATTATTTGTTTCAGGGGTGCAGGTATGTGAATCATCAGCCTTAGACAATTCACAGCACTCACCATAGCACACACCCTCCCGAGTGTTTATCGCCCAGCCACCCTATCCCTCCCTCCCCCCAAGCAGCTTGTTTCCTGAAATTAAAAGTCTCTTATGGTTTGTCTCCCTCTCCAGTCCCATCTTATTTCATTTTTCCCTCCATTCCCCCCATGAGTCCCCACCCTGCTTCTCAAATTCTTTGTATCAAAGAGATCATATTATAATTGTCTTTCTCTGATTGACTTATTTCACTCAGCATAATACCCTCTAGTTCCATCCATGTCATTGCAAATGGCAAGATTTCAGTTTTTTGATGGCTACATAGTATTCCTCTGTGTGTGTGTGTGTGTGTGTGTGTGTGTGTGTACAGACACCACATCTTTATCCATTCATTTGTTGATGGACATCTAGGCTCTTTCCATAGTCAACCATAGTTCTTTATAATGTAGTCCCCACCTATGTTAGTTTGAAAGGGCTTCCATAGCCCAGAACAACAAACTGTTTGGCTTAGCACAACAGAAACAATGTTTCCTAGTTTGGGAGGCTGGTAGGATCAGCAGAGTCATGCTTCCTCTGAAGTTCCTAGGACAGATCCGTTCTGGGTCTCTCTCCTAGCTTCTGGTAGTTTCTGGCTGTTCCTAGCTATAGTGGTTTCTCGGCAGCGTAACTCCTATCTGTATAAGGCATTTTCCCTGTGTACATATGTGTCTGTGTCCAAATTTCCTCCATTTTATAAAGACACCAGGCGTATTGGATTAGAGGTCCACTCCAGCATGACCTCATCTTCATTTAATTACAATTAATTACAGTTGCAGTAACTTGTTTGCAAATAAGGTTAATTGTGAGTTACTGAGGTGAGCTTTAGGTGGACATAATCTATAATGCTGCCTAACACAGAACTGTGAATACAATAAATAGTATATTCGTAAGAGAAGTATAAAGAGGGAAATAATATGTGAATAAATAAGAGTATGAATGCTACTTCATTTTCCCATTTCTTTGCTAGTCCTATGGCTTCTCCTCTGAAAGTTCAGATTCGCTTTGCCAGCAGTAATGAGTTTAATAAGCCAGGGCTGCAAATACACAAATGGACAGATATAAATATTTAAGAACCTTACAAAGTTGTTTTTTTATTTCTCAAATTTAACTATATCTTTCAGTGGAACAAATTCCTTTCATTTTTTTGTGCCAAGCACACTTTACTCTATAGAAGACTAGTTTTTACCTAAATATTAAAAAGGATTACAATTTTAGTTCAAGACTATATAATAGACAGAGTGTATTCAGAGACTCCTTCTTCCCGACATTGAAAAATGCAGTATCAAATTACTCTTAAACCATTATTTCCATAATAAGGAAACAGATATATCTGTGTGAAATGACAATCTGGATGACATGCTGAAATGCTTAAGTGCTCAGGCAGGCATAAACAAATTGAAGTGAAAGTCTGAGCAATTATTCATTGAACATAGAGCTTATCATATAGCCAGCTTAAATATATTAAGTGAATAAAAACATCCAGTTACACAGGCACTTGTTAATCCACTGGTAGTCATAAAACTCTCCTTTTGCTTTATAAGCCATAATGAGTCGGTCAGCTTATTATGGCTTTCAGTTTCTTTATTTTTATTTTTTCTATTTCTAAGGGCACTTCCTTTTTAATAGTGAAAACAGTTCTTACAGTGAAGTATACATTAGCAATGCTTACCTCTTCTCTTTGAAATAATGGGTGATTTATCATCAGGACAGGTGTGGGGTTTTGGTTTTTTTTGTTTGTTTGTTTACAAATGACTAATTTATCTCAGCATGCAATCCAATCATAAAAAATTTCAATGACTTAATATCAGTGATGGCTAAAAAGACATGCACACAATTAACACATGCTTCCGTGCCAAGTTTTAAAATATTAAAGGAAGGCAATGATTTTCTTCATCTGTTATGAAGAAAACAGTTAAGTTTAAGAAGACAAGTTGTAGCAAATAATTTTATCCTCACAGAACTGAGATTGGGGAGCCAATAATACAAAGAGGAGACTGCCATAATATATGACGTTTTTGAATTCATGTGGTTATGGTGTTTCTCAGTTGACAATTAGTTTCAGTTTATTTTGTTTTTTAAGTTTTCCCTGATCTTCACAGCAGTGATCTCATTGTATTTCTCCCCCTTTCTCTTTATTTTTATTAACAGCATCACCATTTTCTTAATTAACCAATACCAAATCCTGAGCTTCATTCATCCATTCAACAAATAAATAGCCAGGGATTGCAAACGGGATCTTGGTGGAACTGCTCTAGCATCTAAGGATACAAAGGTAAGACAAGATAACCTGAAAACAGAAAATAAAACAGACACTACTTCACACTCATGAAATGGGAAAAACTGAAAAAGTATAAAAATGCCAACTTTTGTGGAAGATGTGGATTAACAGGAATTATATACCACTGGGGGAGTATAACTTGACATAACAATTTTGGAAGACCTTTTGACTTTGTCTAGGAATGCTGAAGATGCACATAACGGATGCTAAGCAATTCCACTTCTAGGCATATACTCTAAAGAAACGCATGCATGTGCACACCAGGATATAGAAGCATGTATGTAGCCGTAGTAGCGGTAATCCACGTGTGCAGGATCTGTCCCGGCCTTCCAAAAGTGGATATCCAATGAAATGCTAGTGAGAGGTGAATATTTAGATACAGTCATTAGTATTGTTATTTCTTAGGTTTGTTATAATTATTCTTTTCTAGGAATTTAGTTTTCAAAAGTAAAAGAGAGGGTGCTTGGGTGGCTCAGCCTGTTAAGTGACTGCCTTTGGCTCAGGTCATGATCCCAAGGTCCTGGAACCACATTGGGCTCCTTGCTTAGTGGGAGCCTGCTTCCCCCTCTCTCTGCTGCTCTCCCTGCTTATACTCTCTCTCTCCCTCTCTGTGTCAAATAAATAAATAAATGTAAAAAAAAAAAAAAAGTAAAAGGGATAGATACCTCTGGGTGGCTCAGTTGGCTAAGCATCTACCTTCGGCTCAGGTCATGATCCCAGGGTCCTGGGATCAAGCCCCACATTCGGTTCCCTGCTCAGTGGGGAGTCTGCTTCTCCTGGTCCCCCTCCCCCTGCTCATGTTTCCTCTCTCTCTGACAAATAATAAATAAAATATTTTTTTAAAAAAGTAAAGGGGAGAAAGAAGCATGGATAATCATAAAAATAAGATACTCATAAAAATAAAATGAGAACAATATAAGCTAATAGTAAACAGAAATGATAAGGAATCCATGATGATAAAGAAAGCAGAGCAATACAGACTAACAGTAATAAAGAATCCATAAAAAAAATCATAGAAATAAAAACAAAGCTTATTGATGTAGAAAGTAATTAGGAAAACTCTATACTTGGACAATCAGGAGAATTAGCCAATGGGAATATAGTACTAAAGAAATCAGCCGGAACAGGTTTCATAAAGCTGCTCTTGGTAAAACACACACCAAACCCATAATACTATCCTGCACTGAGTTTATATGTTGCCTGGTAGCTTTGAAATTTAAAGGAAGCTTCCAGAACTCCAATTTCTATTTTAAGACTAACTCTGACTGATTCTGCCTTCAGCCGAGGGAAAGGCTAAAGACCTTTGCCATCAAGTGGGTGTTCTGGCACTGGCTTAGACATTAAGTTTGCTATGTGAATTTGCGTGACTTGGCTTATTTTTTTCTGTAGTGTGTTGTATAAAATGAAGAAAATAATAGTGCCTTCCTAGTATTTTGTTAAGATTAATTGAGGTAACATATGTAAAATGCTTAAAGTAATTTCTGAAGCATCAATGTTTTCCTCCCTTTTTAAAAAAAAAATTCTGTTTCATTTTGGATAGTTTCCATTGCTAATGACTCACGGGACCATGTTTTCTTCTGCAGTGTGTCATCTGCTAATAATCTCGTCCAGTGAAATCTTCACTTTAGACATTATAGTTTTTATCTCTAGAGGCTTAGTATTGGTATTCTTTTTTATCTCTATCTTTATATTATGTTTCTGCATAATATAAGTCATCTTTCTTCTCACTTTTTGAACATTTGGAACATGTAAAACTGTGCCAATGCCCATGTCTACTCATGTTATCTCTATGTCATTTCTGAGTGTGTTTCTGGTAATTGATTTATCTCTTCATTTTAAATTGTATTTTTCTGCTTCTTTTCAGGCCTGGTAATATGCAATTAAATTCTAATTACTGGGTCTAGAAATGTTGTATGCCTATAAATATTCTTAAGCTGTGTTCTGGGATACAGTTGTGCTACCTAGGAGAGAGTTTTGTCCTTTGTAGGCTCCTTTTTGAGTTTTGTTAGCCTTTGGTCTAAGGCTAATTTTATTTCCTTCCTGAGGCGAGCCCATTCTGAGTACTCTACATAATAATAAACCTTGCATTTCAAAATTTAACTCTCTGGTAAGTGGAGACACAAACTGTTCCTGGCCCTATGAGAGCTTTTGGAGATTGTTTCCTCTGCTCCTTTCAAGTGGTTCTTTCCCTGGCCTTGGGTAGTTTCCTCACATGCAAGTACTCATCTGTGCTCAGCTGAAGACTCTAGGGGGACTTTCTGAAAACTCTCTGAAACTCACGTTTTTCCCTCTCATGAAACACTATACTGTGCTATGGGAATTCTAACTACCCTGCCTTGCCTGGATTCTCAACCCAATCTCCTCAGCCCAGGAAGACTGCCAATACCTGGAAAAAGAGATGTTTCCTGTATTGTTTTCCAGTTTCTCAGCTATTTCACGTGGCATGATAAATCTGGTCACCGTTCACCCTCTAGGCTAGTAGCAAAAGTCATGTAAGCCATTATTAATAATGACACCTTCCTCTGAATTTTAGCTAGCCCTTAGCATTATACATTGCACAAAGTGAGCCTATATGTATGTATACATGTTTATTAGCAACACAGTTTACTTTATGAGAAAATGGGTATTATTGCCTTCAACAAGGTTTTCAGCTATCTATCTGGTGAAGTTTCATTTCCTGTTCACCCTCATAGTTCCAGAAAGATTCTCAGTTCATCCTTTCACACTTGCCGTCAACCCTCCTCCCTTCTCTGACTCTTTTCTGAACATTTACCCCTGCGTAACAGTAAAAACAATAACACTGCTCTTCTAAATTTTTTGTAGGATTATTGTGATCTTTTCTTTGCAGATTTTGTTTTGCAGCCTTTACTTGGGCTCTCTAGGCTTTAGTTTTCTAAACAAAAGCAGTTGCTTCCCTAAGTAAAATGATTGTGTCAGATGTTGAGATAGGAAGTACAGTGGTTAAGTACTGAAGTTTTTGGAAATTAGAGTGTTTGGTTTCAACTCTGACCTACTGTACCACTTGACCCTAAATGACTTTAGTCGGGCTACCTCTGTGCCTCAGGTTTATCACCTGAAGATAATGGTAATGATGCATCATCTCCAAAGAACTGTTTTGAGAATGGCACAAGATAATGTATTTTAAATGCCTGGTACCATACAATACGTGTAAGTCATATATATTATGAGTAATATGGAAGAAAACATCTTTAAGTTGCTATTTATTAAATCAATTTACATATTAGGAAAACAGAACTCACAAATGTTGAGTGACATGCCTGAGACTTAAGGATCAGTAAGTAACAGAGTCTGAATATGACTTCATCTCTTCTTGACCTCTCAGAAATGCTGTGACTATTGCTAACCCTCATTCTGACTATAATCTACCCTTGTAACAGTTGAGTTCAGAAATAATGTCATTCTTAAAACAGTCAATAAAAATGAGACTATCATAGTACTATGGTATTGGTAAGAGACCTATTTCTACTGCCGATATAGGCTTGAGACCCACTAAGGCTTCTACTAGACTAGAAAACTTGACAATGATATACAGATTTATATCCATGGGGCACCTGGGTAGCTCAGTGGGTTAAGCCTCTGCCTTTGGCTCAGGTCATGATCTCAGCTTCCTGGGATCAAGCTCTACATCGAGCTCTCTGCTCAGTGGGGATCCTGCTTCCCACTCTCCTTCTGCCTGCCTCTCTGTCTGCTTGTGATCTCTCTCTCTCTGTGTCAAATAAATAAATAAAACCTTTAAAAAAATTTATATCCATTACAATGGTTAGAATTAAAAACACTAACAATACCAATTCTTGATCAAGATAAGGAATGACTAGAATACTTCCACATTGCTGGTGAAAATGTGATTAAATACAACCATTCTGAACAGAAGTTTAATATTGATTTATCAAATTAAATATACATTTATCATATGACACAGCAATTTCACTCCTGCATATTTATTCAAAATAAATGAAAACTGTGTACACAAAATAACTTATATGCAAATGTCCCTAGCAGCTTTATGTGGAATAGCCAGAAACCAAAAGAGCCATCAGCTCATTGTCCACCAACATATGAATGGATAAACAGATTGTAAAACACTTATGCAGTGGGAACCTCAGCAATAAAAAGTAACTGCTATTTATACATGTATTAACATGGATGACTTTGAAAGTAAATATGCCTACTGAAAGAACCCAGAGACACAAAAGTGTACATGTGGTGGGATTCCGTTTCACCAAAGTTTTAAGAGAGATAAAGTGAATCTGTAGTGATAGAACTAAGATCAGTGGTGGACTAGGGTAGGGATGGAAACTCATTTGAAATGCAACATGGGAGAACTTCCTATATCTTTATTTTGGTAATGATTAAATGGGTATATATACTTGCAAAAATTTATCAAAATATGCACTTAATATGGGTTCATTTTATTAATGTAAATTAGACCTCAATAAAATTCATTTTTAAAAAAAGAAAATGCAAATGGCAAAATTTTGAAAAATTTTCAAAAAAAAGATGAGCTACATTCTTAGCTAACATACCATTGAAACAGTTTTCAATGAGTACCTCTTAAAAATAGTATGTTCCTTCTAGTTCTTTTTTTTTTTTAAAGATTTTGTTTATTTATTTATTTGACAGACAGAGATCACAAGTAGGCAGAGAGGCAGGCAGAGAGAGAGGAGGAAGTGGGCTCCCTGCTGAGCAGAGAGCCCGATGCGGGGCTTGATCCCAGGACCGATCCCAGGACCCTGGGATCATGACCTGAGCCGAAGGCAGAGGTTTTAACCCACTGAGCCACCCAGGCGCCCCCCTTCTAGTTCTTTTAATTTTCTATGTCTCTTTGCCTGCAATGCTCTTTCCCAAAGTATCAATGAGATTCACTCAAGTACTTCTTAGAGATCTCTGTTGAATTGTTTTCAAGTTAAGAAAGATACTTTCCATGACACTGTATGTAAATTGTCCACCTACTCCCTTTTCCCATCACTCTGTCTCCTTATCTTGCTTGAGTTTTCTTCCTAGCACCTGCATACAATCTGTGTATTTCTTTACTTATTTACTGTCTGCCTTCTCCCACTGCTCAAGTAGGCAGGGTCTTTGTTTCATCCTCTTCTGTATCCTCAGAGCCTAAAGCATGCAGGGGCTCACATGTACTTGCTCAATAATATCTGCTGACCAATTGCAAAGAATGCCAAGGCAAAACGAGTGCACGGTAGTCAGTGAAGAAAGTGGCTGCTGCTGCTGCAGGTCTGGCCGTGGAGTTCAAGTAGAGCAGAACAATGGTCTTGAACCCGGGCTGCAAATTAATAGTACCTGGAGAGTTTTTAAGTAAAACACTGTTCATATCCAGTCCCCGTCACCAGAGGATCTAATTTAACTGGTCTAGAGTTGGGCCCAGACATTAACTTTTAAAAGCTCCCCGGGTGGTGTTAATGTGAAGACAGGGAGGAGAACCACTGACAATGGAAGAACAACCCACCCCTTTCTTTATCTTTTGCTGAGGCCATCTCTTAAGTGTCTTCACGGGCCAAAAACCATGGCTGAGTTCCTGCCCTTAAAAATCAAACCCCTCAATGTTTATAGCAGCAATGGCCACAGTCGCCAAACTATGGAAAGAACCAAGATGCCCTTCAACGGATGAATGGATAAGGAAGATGTGGTCCATATACACTATGGAGTATTATGCCTCCATCAGAAAGGACGAATATCCAACTTTTGTAGCAACATGGACGGGACTGGAAGAGATTATGCTGAGTGAAATCAGTCAAGCAGAGAGAGTCAATTATCATATGGTTTCACTCATTTGTGGAGCATAACCAATAGCATGGAGGACAAGGGGCGTTAGAGAGTAGTAGGGAATTTGGGTAAATTGGAAGGGGAGGTGAACCATGAGAGACTATGGACTCTGAAAAACAGTCTGAAGGGTTTGAAGTGGCGGGGGGGTGGGAGGTTGGGGTACCAGGTGGTGGGTATTATAGAGGGCACAGCTTGCATGGAGCACTGGGTATGGTGAAAAAATAATGAATAATGTTTTTCTGAAAATAAATAAATTGGGGAAAAAAAAAAAAATCAAACCCCTCTGGGGCGCCTGTGTGGCTCAGTCATTAAGCCTCTGCCTTGGGCTCAGGTCATGATCCAGGGTCCTGGGATCCAGCCCCACCTCAGGATCCCTGCTCAGCAGGGAGCCTGCTTCTCCCTCTCCCACTCTCCCTGCTTGCGTTCCCTCTCTTGCTGTCTCTCTCTCTGTCTGTGTCAAATAAATAAAGTCTTAAAAAAAATCCAGTCCCCTAAGCAAGGAAGAGCAGGGAAGACTTATGAGGCATTTATATTAGTATCAAATATCTGTTTGTGCCAGTGTGTGTATCTACAAGTGTAAAACTGTGTCTGTGAGTGTGTGTCTCTGAGAGAGAGAAAGAAGGAGAGAGAGTGTGTGTGCATGCATGTATGTGTTCACCATCCTGAAGTATTTGAAACATGCTTTTGGATTTATTCAGAGAGATCTACAATGTAGTTGGATGTTTAATAATTTATCTAAGTGCCATGCCATGGGTTTGGTTGGCATGGTAGCATGATTTTTTAAGTGTTGTGAGGAAATAGCCTCCAGAACAACTGTCCTTTCTCTTTCGGCTGGTGCACAGCTATGGGGGTGGTAGACTGCGGGTTGCAGAGAGTGTGCAAGGATGTCTCTGAGATAACCTCATGGTCCAGAAGTAAGTGATTGAGAACCAATTTCAGTCTGAGGCTGAGGTGAGAGACCAGGAGTTCAGTGATGGGATAAGGTAGCAAGGGGACAGTCAAGAAGATCAAGGGCATGGGTTTGAGAAAAGAGAGGAGAAACTGAAGCAATAGATACTGCAAGTGCTATGATGCAGGCAGAATCTCGTCAGTAGCTTCCTGGGGGTATGGACAGGACCTCCTGTTGTCACCACCATACCCTACCCATGCCATTAAGACAGCATTAAAAATAAAATAGAGCAGTGAAAGGAGCAAAGCTAAACAAAGCAAAACAAAAAATATATATCATTTAATTACTTTGTCTACATAGTGCACATATGTTGGGAATTAATTTTTTACTAAACAGACTGTTTAGCCTGACTTTACTCTTTGGTTGAATCAGTCTAGACCATTAGACATTGAAAAAAAAAAAGGTCTTACTAAAATGAGCTAAAAAAGACTATTCACATTTTTAAAATGCTAAAATAATTTTAAGTAGGCAATTTACTGCAAGTTAGGAATAACTTTTTAATAATTTTTAATACAGTTGCATAGAAAAGACTTGAATTTTTTACAGCATAAATATTAGCAGATAGTTTTTCACAGTACAAAGAATATACTTTGGTAAATAGAATATGTCTTCCTCGCAGGGAAAAATGTACATTTATTGGAGAGTGTTCTTACATTGAAAGGCAAGTGATATCTAATATACTAACTGATCATAAAATATAAATGACATTTACATCAAATATTAGATGAGGATAAACAGGAAGATATGGTAATAGACATTATGATATAGACATTATGAAAATTAAAAAATAAGATTTCAATTATAGCAAAAGAACCAACCGTACTAGTTTAAATATATCTAGCTCTCACTAGTTTTTGACAGCATTTTAAAATGTCCTGGGGCACCTGGGTGGCTTAGTCAGTTAAGCGTCTGATCTTGGTTTTGGCTCAGGTCATGATCTCAGTGTCCTGAGATTGATCCCCAAGTCCGGCTCTTCACTCAGTGGGGAATCAGCTTGAGGATTTCGCTCTCCCTCTTCCTGTGCCCCTCCCCCTGCTTAAGCACACACTCTTTCTCTCTCTCAAAGAAATAAATAAAACCTTAAAAAAAAAAAAGTACTCATATTTCCAAATACAATAAGAAATGGAAGAATTCTTCAAACAAAATGATTGAATCACATTCTTAGTGAAGCTTTCTGTGAACTACTCTAATTACCAGGAAACTCTCTTCAAACTCTTTGTCAGCCAGGGTCCAATCAGGAGCCAGAAATCACACAGTAATTTCGACAGGGAAGGTTTATTTAATATATGAAGAAATATGAAGGGCTTTTAGGGAATTAGCCACGCAGGGGGTAAAAGGAAAACTCTAAAGAATACACTACAACTAAGAAAGAATTCCAGGAATGAAACAAACTTGGAAAGGGGCGCCTTCTCAAGGCTAGAGTTCCGTTGTTGTTCCAGAGAGTACTGTTGAAGTACAGTGGAGGCTAGAGAAAGTCACTGCATTCCCAGAGCCAGAGCTAGCCCACAGTCCGTGATCTGAGGCTGGTAGGCGAAGAGCTTCCTGATGATGTCAGTGAAAGTCACTGGGAAGCTGGTTGGACTCCAACAGAACTCACTGGAAGCTGCTGCCTGAGTGGGAGGGAATGAGAAGATGCTGCTGAACCCATCAGAAAGACATGTAGGCACCCAGGGAACTCGTGGAAGTCACTTGAGGGGGCAAGGGGTGGTGGAAGGGACTCTGAGAATCTCGAGAAAGATGGGGTACTGTCCAGGAAGCCAGATGCAGCCCCGAGGAACTGCAGGAAGGCTTCCCCAGAGACGCTGCTTCTGGGTGCTGTCTGTGCCAGTCGACCACCACAGGAGCTGCTCTAAGGAGCCCAGCAGAGGAAGAGAATTCCCTTCCTCCTGTAGTATCCCACACCCTCTACTGACAAAGCTTAGTATTGGGCCATCTAGCCAGGGAGAAGCCTCAGTATGGCAGGGATGGCAATGAAGGGTATATTTAGAAGTGAGAGGTAATTGATAACTGGCACACTCCCCAAATTTCTAATAACATTCACCTCAAACTACTTACAGTTTGGAGTTCTGTTTTTGAATATCTGCTTATTGTGTTATAAGATCTTTCATGACTAGTTTTGATATAAGTTTGTTACAAAATGATCTATATCTAGCAACTCCTCTTTCAAAATCAGTTTCTAATAAATTAAAAAACCCAGAATAGGGGCACCTGGGTGGCTCAGTGGGTTAAAGCTTCTGCCTTCGGCCAGGGTCATGATCCCAGGGTCCTGGGTTCAAGCCCCACATCAGGCTCCCTGCTGGGCAGGAAGCCTGCTTCTCTCTCTTCCACTCCCCCTGTTTGTGTTCTCTTTCTTGCTATGTCTCTCTCTGTCAAATAATAAATAAAATCTTTAAAAAAATATATCATTAGCCCTCCAAAAACTTCAGTGGCAATGATTAATTCATGGTTAATATTTCTTAGATACTTTGAAGATAAAACTTAGTAGATACTTAGTACTTTCATTGTTACATGAGGATCGATGCATTATTAAGGAGTAAAAATAACACTAATACAATTTTTTATCATCTACCAAATGATCTACGGAGATCAGCACCTGGTTTGTACCTGCCTACCCATGGAAGTTTATGAGTCCCCATTTTCTGAACAGAAGAGGGCCTCTTCTTAGTCCTGTCTCTCTAAGTTCAAGCAACTGACTTGATGTCTCACTCTGGAACATTTATGATGCTGTATACAGCAAGAGCTGTATAATTTTCCATCCCAGACTCAACTTGGGGTTTTATATACTGTGTATATTTTTGTAATCTCTGTCAAGGTAAATGTAATACCATTAGCACAGTGAGTGGAAACTCATTGGAAGCCTGATATGCCTCAGTGGCTGCTTCCGTAAGTAGTAGTTGATGTTCAAGTTGCCTTGATTGGGGGCCATTTAGTTTTTTGCATAGAAAATTTTGGGTGTGCTAGGAAATTTAACTTTCAATGTAGGAAGTTCAGAGACATGATAGAGGTTCTACTGTAAACTCTGATAGATTCTTGTTCCAAATAAGTCCTTGTGGACTGTGCCATCTGTGAGGAATCCCAGAGCAAATGTTTACATTTTATATACACTGAAGAAATTTTTCTCTAATTTGCCTAATCTATAGTAGCATTTCTGAGTGTTTTCAGTTTTCCATGTGTGTGGTTTCCATTTATCTGCAATTATTAGTATTCTAATAATTTCTAATTTCAATTTGAAAATATATATAAATTATATATATTATTATATTATATTAATATTATATTTATATTATATTTATATTATTATATATTATATATAATATATAACTAAGTTGAATGAAACTAATTCACTTTCAGCTTTAATAAATCCCATGTGAACTTTAAAAAATATTACTCATGTTGAAAGTCACCTTTTAATAGGGAATATACAAAATATTTAGACAAATATCCTTAAGGCAGTAGAAGAGTTTAATGTTCTCTTAAAAATATCATGGAATAAAATAATATTGGAATAATATTAAACATGGAATAAAAAGAGAAAAATCAGCCACTTTTCTAAATTTTTTGTCTTATAAAGTTTTAGTTGCAAATGCTGTTTATTTGGAATATTGAATAACTGAGGAGAGAAGTGCTTTCCAGAAGTCCATGGCAGTTCATCAGGATGAATAGCTAGGTATACAGAAAGACAGACCTTTATTGCCATGCTGCCAAAACACGATGACTGAAAGCAAACAATCTCAAGGTCATAATAAAGAGCCAACCTTCCTAGTAATCTTTCCATTGAACTCAGTTTAGTACCTTCTTACTACTCATCAAACACATCTAAACAAATGAACCTACTGATACCATTTGTTTCACAATTGACCCACTTAATAAAAGAGAATTGTTTCTTTGCTCAGTATTTGAGAGGATAATGGAATCTATAATGGCCCAAAGTACTGTACTCTATCTTATTTATAGAGATATTCCAACATAAACATGTATATAAATGTACTGTAAAACATATAGATTATTTGTTTGTACTTAACATAACTCCTTGATGTACTTTCACGTTGTTTGGCTCTAAATGGTATGTTTACAAAAGAGTGGGGAAAAAAATAGTCAGCACTTGAATCTACAGCAAAAAATGTTTCGCTACTTATGGCGTGTTCCCTCACAAAATGCAAAGTGCATTCAAATAGACTATCTCCTTCATACTATAAATTGAGTCACTGCAGGATCCAGGTTCCCACTCATGGTACAAATTCTCTGAGACCAAACAAGCAGGAGAAAGGACACTTCCCCACTGCTTGGTGCCCCAAAGAAGCAACACCAACCTTCAGAAGATAACAGCCACAGGGTGGGGGATGGGGTAACTGGATGATGGGTAGTAAGGAGGGCACATGTTGTGATGGTCACTAGATGTTATACACAACTAAAGAATCATTGAACATTACATCAAAAATTAATGATATACTATATGTTGGCTAATTGAACATAATAATAGTAATAAAAGTGAGACACAAAAGGACGAATATTGTATGACTCCACTTAAATGAAGTACCTTCAGAGTCAAATTTATAGAGACAAAGTAAAACCATACTTGTCAGGCACTGGGTGGGGGAAGAAGTGGGAAGTTATGGTCTAAGGGGTACAGAGTTTTAGGTTGAGATAATGAAAAAGTTCTAGAAACAGATGGTGATTATGGTCGCATGGTAACTAGAATGTACTCAGTGTCACTGAACTTACATTTAAAATGACAAATTTCATCTTATGTATATTTTGCCATGATAAAAAAAAAGGCAGTAACAAATTGCAATGAGATACTACTGTACACCCACTATTATTGGTATTATGAAAAGAAGAAACCTTAAAAGAACGAGAAAGATGGGGCGCCTGGGTGGCTCAGAGGGTTAAAACCTCTGCCTTCGGCTCAGGTCATGATCCCAAGGTCCTGGGATCGAGCCCCGGGTTGGGCTCTCTCCTTGGTGGGGAGCCTGCTTCCTCCTCTCTCTCCACCTGCCTCTCTGCCTAGTTGTGATCTCTGTCTAATAAATTAAAAAAAAAAAAATCTTAAAAAAAAAAAAGAAGGAGAAGGAGAAGGGAAAGGGAAAAAAAAAAAAAAACCAGCCTCGGTTGCCGTTAGCTGACTCAATGCAGTGCTGATAATGTCGCACAGTGTAAAGCTAGACCCCCTAATGAAGGTCACTTCATAGAGGTCAAGCCCCTGTGTTTTCTTTCAGTGGTTGTGCCAAACTTTTGTGAGCCATATAATAATGATAATAAGTATACTAACAGGAAATGGATTCAAAACCCCTGAATCTGTCCAGAGACCACAGATGCTTGTGTGCTTTTCTCAGAGAAACATTTGCTGTCATCTTCACGGAGAGCTATTTTCTTCCAAACACATTGTAAAAATCTCTGACAATACTTCCGCTGGAAAAGTTCACCTGATAAAGGGACATAAATGTAGGACCAGTTCAGGTAAACATTGTCTGGAATTTTGAGCCCCTCTGAGTTATTTCTCCTTTTGCAAAGCCCAGGATATCCGCTTACCATTTCTGGTTATATCTTCTGCATGCCAAAAAATGCAAATCCTATTGAATGCTTAAATCCCAACCAATCACAATTAATTAAGTGAATTTCTGTGAAGCAGTGTGACCTAAATGATATGGGAATTACGACATCCAGGGCAGAGCTAAATGATGGAAAGATTCACTCCAAACCCAGTGAAAACTGTCATTTCACTTACAGGATCCCATTTACAATGTGGAGAGTCTGGAAGTCATTGTCAAGACCAATCACCTCAAGCTTTCTGAAAACCCTGACATTCGCACATTGATTATATGATCACCTGAGTAAGGTGGAAATGCAAGCCGCTCCTTGGCTGTTCAAGAGTTAGTTTATGAGCTAACTAGTCCTGGAGGCCTTACCTATTTCTCTTTGATTGTTACACTTAAAAAAAAAATGCTCCTGAGATAAAAACTTTAATTGCAATTAGAATTTTATATCTATTTTATCATCAACTCCCCCATGCCAAGCCCAGTCACACAAATAACACGTAAGGCATAAAAAGAGATGGCTACTACGAGTGACAGATAAATCTGGCAAAATCATCCTAATATTGATGAGCATCAGGCCCTTATTTGGTTTCTTCTCAGCATATGCCCTTTTCATCCATGCTACTGCTCTCCTTCCCTCTCCAAGTACCTTCCCCAGATTTTATTTATTTATTTAAAAGATTTTACTTATTTATTTGACAGAGAGAGAAAGATCACAAGTAGGCAGAGAGGCAGGCGGTGGGGGGGTGGGGAGCAGACAGAGAGCCTGACGTGGGGCTCGATCCCAGGACTGTGAGATCATGACCTGAGCTAAAGACAGAGGCTTAACCCACTGAGCCACCCAGGCGCCTCCCCCACCAACAGATTTTATTAATAGAGTTTTTGTTCTCAGCAAACTAGACAAGCATGGCAGTGGTTAATTTTAAGTTTACCTAATAATGCAAAGCTTACTATCTTTCAGAAAGGCATTTGCATGATGGGACTTGAGTTCAATTTTTGGTTTTCATTGTTCCATGAGCTATGTCAGGATGCTTTTTTTCATCACTTCACATCCTCTGAGCTCCATGTTTTAATGTAGCCACTGGAATAGTTACAAGTCTACGAATTTTGGCAAACTCTGATCAGATAAAATTGAAATGCATTCCTCAACTTTGTACCATGCGCTTTTCATTTTCTGTCTTGAGGCTCCAGAATACTTTATGTAGGACACCCAGTAGGACCTTCTTTGTACCCAGCTGTGTGAAAGGACACTTTGTGTGGAAGAAGAAGAAATCTGAAGTGAGAACGTACATCATCCTGAGAAGTGACCTGTCATCCAGTCATCTGAGCAGGTGTTTAACAGGAAAAGACTGAAGATCAGTGGTAAGGAAGTCTTGGTGGAGAAATATGGATGGCCAACTAGGAGGAAAAACAGGTAAAGATTTCTGTATTACCAGGAAGTAGCCCTCATGGAGGAGGATCTAAACAAATAGACAAAATGATCACCCTACTTTCATCATAAGCACCCCAGAACTGGAAAAATGGGTACACCAAGGGGGAGTACCTTGATGGCAGCTGTGGTGACTCTATATAAGCCCAACAGCAGGGAATCCTGCACACTAAGGTATATCTAATTAATGATACTGCCTCTAAGTATCCAACCTGTTAGGAACAAACCATCACTGAGCCTTGGGTATAGGGGAAGGTACATTAAATGAGTCCTCATCAGTTTGGAAGGGTCAAAAGTTCATCTTTACAAAGATTAACTACCTATTCTAGGTATGTGCTCACCTTGACTGCTCACAGAGTCTTTGTAAACACCACTGCCTGAGGATTTACGGAATGCCTCATCCACAAATATGTCATCCTACATGGCACAGCACCTATCCGGGCACATACTTCACAGCAAAGGAAGCATGAGAATGAGCCCATTGCCATGGGATCAAATGTGTTGTGTTGCCTGGTGCACCATACAGAAGCTAACCTCATACAGCACGGCAATGCCCTTCCAATACCACGGCGGCTGAAGTGTCATTTTGGAAGCACATTCTGGAAGAACGGTGCACTGTCCTTCAGGATATGGGAAATGCATTAAATCAGGAACTGTTCTATATGCTGTTTCCCCAAAAGGAGGAAACTGTGAGTCCAGGTACAGAAGAATAGAAGCAGAAGGGCCATTATCCTCAGTGACCCACTGAGGAACTTAATATTTACCATTCCCACAACTCTGGGTTCTGTAGGGTTAGAGATCTGTTCTCCAAAGGAGATGTGTTCTGCTGAGGAACACAGTAATGATCCCATTGAACTGTAAACTGCAGTGGCCACCAGGATACCTTTTACTCCTTGTGTCTGGGAACCAACATGCAATAGGAGAAATCATCTTCTTTGGGGGAGAAATTTACCCTATTCAGAAGGACATAGTACTGTTTTATTACACTTTGGAGGCAGACAGAATATGAGCACTCAACTCATATTCTCATATTCTTATATTCCACTTAGCTGCCTCTTAATATTCTCTGGCTCCACTATAGCTACGAATGCAGCAACTCTGATGGTAAGAGTATGAAGTTCCTTCAGTGATGTCCCTAAACTTCCTTCACCCATCAATATGGTAGGTTAGAAGCAGCAGTGCATCTCAAAACAAACTGTAAGGATTGATGCCATAATCAAGGGTTTAAAAGATTTTGGGGTAATGATGTCCATTTTATCCTCAATCAATAGATTTGTTGGACTGTACAAAAATGAAATGGATAATGGCAGGTGATGTAGTACTCCATAATTATGCCAAGTGGTGGCCACCATCACAACTGCTGTGCCAAATGAAATATTTTGCTGGAAAGGATAATGGAGCACATGGTACTGGGTGTGTATCTACTGATCTGGTCAATGCACTTTTCTAAATCTTCCTCAGTAGACAGAATCAAAAGCAGTTCTTCATTATTTCATTGGAAAATATTCTTTGCTCCATGACCATATTCATTCTCCCACTCTGCCATTATAATCCTTAATTATCTTGATATTATACAGATTATCATGCTTTTCCCAAATTGATGACATCATGTGAACAAGACCTATTGAGCAGATATAGAATCACTCTAGATGCCCTACTTTGACATATGCATACCAAAGTGTAGGAGATGAATCTTAGATGTACTCAGGAGGCTGCCATATAGGTAAAATGTTAAGGGTTTTAGTAATCTAGAACGTACAAGCATACAAAGTACTGCAATTCGGATGACACTGCCACCAAGAAAAAGGCACTTAGTAAGTCTCCTTGAATGTTGGAGGCAGTAATACCGCACTTTGGAATAGTGCTTTATCCCATTTTTCAGGTGTCCTAGAAGAGTGCTGATTTGGAGTGGGGTCTAAAGAAAGAGAAGGCTCTACAGTAGTTTGACACTGCTGCCTGCCTCCCTGATGCTTGAGCAGTGTGGTCAGCAGATATGATAGTGGTAAAGACAGCCATAGTAGGTAGAGGTACTGTAGAGTTTTTGATAAGATTGAATAGGAAAATTTCATGACATATCCCTAGGATTTTGGAGGGAGGCCATGCCTTGTCTTCTAGAGAACTGTTCACTATTTTAAAAAACAGATCCTGGGGCGCCTGGGTGGCTCAGTGGGTTAAAGCCTCTGCCTTCGGCTCAGGTCATGATCCCAGGGTCCTGGGATCGAGCCCCACATCGGGCTCTCTGCTCAGCAGGGAGCCTGCTTCCCCCCCTCTCTCTACCTGCCTCTCTGCCTACTTGTAATCTCTGTCAAATAAATAAATAAAATCTTAAAAAAAAATAAAAATAAATAAAAAACAGATCCTATTGTAATCCTCATGTCTAGTAAAGACAGTGCCTGTCAATGAGACAGGTGATCATGAGACCAGAAAAAAATGTTAAGAATTGGGTGTTATCAACCCATATCATAGAATACCAAGTCATAATGGTAGATGGGCTCAGCAGCAATTCCTTAGACAGTGGAAACTATACATTCAGAATTGGGCGCAAGTAATTATAGAAACTCTACATCACACGAACACATAGGCCAATTTCTGTGTCACCCATCCCTGCTGTATGGTCATTTTTTTTTTTTCAACTCAATCACTTGACCTTTAGAGGATTTCTTATATTCAGTGGATAGAGGAGAGGGAAAAAAATCCTTATCAAAACTCACGCCTACCATGCAAATATATTGAACTTCCCTTCCCACTGTTCTTTGCCAGCAGCACCAGAAATAAGTGAATGCCTGCCTGGATCCCAGATTGATCAGCACAATGTATAATGATTGCCATCAAGGCAAAACTGCCATGCTGGGACCATCTCAGAATGGACTGATGGATAATGGTGAAGGGAGTTTCCCCCAGGGGCAGCTCTGGGAGAAGAACATTTGATCATTCAGTTTTTGGAAGAAATGGCCTGATGTAGGATAGAAGCCCTGGGTATTAGCATAAGGACTGGCTGATTCAAAGGTCTAAAAGAGCAAGCTTGGGATTTAGGGACGAAGCATATAGTTCAAGACGTATAAGAGAAGGCACCAAGTGTTGGGATCTTTGTGGAGCACGTCAGGACCACCAGAGAGCAAATAACATGGAGGAGGCAGCATGGCAGCCAGTGGGTGGGGTGACTCCACCACCTTCTTGCCGCAGTCACTCCAGCATTGATGCAGTTGGTGCCGACCAGTGGGGAAGGAGATGTAAAATGACTAATGGAAAAGGGAAATGAATGAAAGTATTTTCAGCCTCTGGACCAACGCAGCAGGAGGACTGCTCTTCCAGTAAATTCCTTACAGAGTTCATGGTCAGCAACAAGTTAAAGAGAGCTCCATGTTACTTGGGTTAGTAAACAAAACAACAGCTGTGGTGTGACCAGTTGTGTGCAGGCTGTATTACGGTGTACACAGTCTGACTTTCAGTGCCTCTTCTTCGGCTTGTTCTCCTTACCTACTCTTTTGGCGCTTCTCTGGTGTCCGAGCATGGGACACTCGGGATCACCCAGTCAGCCCTCACACTAAGTTCCTCAGTGCAAAAGGATTAAAGCCTACAGGGCCATCGTTGACTACAGAACTTGGGAACAGATGCACCTTTGCACTTTGATCCTCTCGGCAAATGCTTCTAAGACACATTGTCTCTGGTTCTTTAGAAGGTACTATGGGATTGAGCACCTGTGGTGGACAACTTGATAAAGCATCCTTGTGTTCTCTGTCCTTTGCTGTTTGATCCCTGTGTCCCCTACCCTGGAATCACTTTGCAAATAAACCATGTGGAAGAAAGCCTCTGTCTCAAGCTGCGGTTTTAGGGGATTCTGTCTAAGACATACATTTCTTATCTCTGTGTAGAGTAAGTCTGCTTTCATTTGTTTGCATTTAAAAAGGTCTCTTAGGGAAAACAAAAAGTAAAAAAAAAATTCTCTTAGATTTATACATTGCTACTTATTAAGCAGTTATAATGTTATTTGAGCATTTATAGCTTTTCAGTGATTATAAAGATTAATCCAAACTCTTCAGACATATTAATGCAATGGAGAGATACACAAAAGAGAAAATAGACTGTGTCTATCACACCAGCACTAAAATAACTCCAGTTCACATCTCTTTCAGGCTTTTATATGCATAACACACACACACACACACACACCCAAAAAGGAAACAGACTATGTCATAGCTACTCTTTTGGAACATGATTTAAAAACAAAACAAAACAAAAAACATGAAAATAGATTCTCTGTATATTTCTTACCAAAATTATAAATACACTTTTTTAACTTTAATACTGCAGCATATTGCTAGGTTACACTGTAATTTATTTAATCAATTACCTATGGAACTTGTTTCTAATTTCCCTTGTAAACAATGCTCCAGCGATTTCCTAGGTAATGTGCTTGTTGACTTGTCTGATGATCTTCTTTTTTTTTTTTAAAGATTTTATTTATTTATTTGAGAGAGAGACAGTGAGAGAGAGCATGAGTGAGGAGAAGGTCAGAGAGCGAAGCAGACTCCCCATGGAGCTGGGAGCCTGATGTGGGACTCGATCCCGGGACTCCAGGATCACGCCCTGAGCCGAAGGCAGTCGTCCAACCAACTGCGCCACCCAGGCGTCCCTGTCTGATGATCTTCTTAAAGCATAGAACTAAAATTGAATTTTAGTGGGCCAAAGGATACATAACATTTAAAACTTAGATGTATATACAGATTGTCACCTCCAGAAATTTGATCTAGTTTGCATTGCCACCATTATTTCTTCATAACATCACTAACATTGCATAATAAGAAGGAAGAATTTCATTGGGCAGTATGTTCCTTGGTGAAATCTATCCCTCCCTCTCTCTCCATTTGTTTAGAATTTCACCCCCTGTGCCCCCCACCCAAGGGTTATTTCAAAAATAGAGGAGTAGCACTAAACTCTTCCTTAGGTGTCTGTCCTTTTATGAGACTGATGCACTACCTATTGTGCTAAAGAGGCACCTTGTCTAGTCCTTTTATTTATTTTTTTAGAACAGAATGGCATATATTTATTTTTTAAAATCACATTTCTAAATGCACAATTTAACAAGGTATAGATCATGTCTAAATTGAATGTATTTAAAAATAAGTATATGAAATTATTACAAGAAGAAAAAGATAAATCAATAGATACAATGGGGAATGACCAACTGTTTTAGTAATTGGTAAATCAACCAGATTTTTTTAATCTTTTAATTTTTTTTATTAACATATAATGTATTATTAGTTCCAGGGATACAGGTCTGTGAAATACCAGGTTTACACACTTCACAGCACTCACCATAGCACATAACTTCCTTGTCTAGTCCTTTTAAATGGAAGATCCTTTTAAATATTTTTTAACAATCTCAGCAAATTTGAGTGTTGACATTTGGGAGTAAAAGATAAAACCAAGCAGGGGCGCCTGGGATCGAGCCTGGCATGGGCATCGGCATCGGGCTCTCTGCTCAGCAGGGAGCCTGCTTCCTCCTCTCTCTCTGCCTGCCTCTCTGTCTGCTTGTGATCTCTGTCTGTCAAATAAACAAATAAAATCTTAAAAAAAAAAAGATAAAACCAAGTAGACTATTGTGCAAAAGAATAAGGAATTATGAGATTCTCATAGAGAGTAAGATGTGGAGACCAGAAAAGAGAGGAAAGAGCAAAGGCAAAGGTGAAGGAATGTGTGCATGAGTGGAAGGGAAAGAGGGAGAAGGGAGACTGGAACAGAAGGGGGGCAAGGAAAAGAAAGGGAACAGGGAGGGAGGAAAAGAGAGAGAGAATATAGGTGGCCGTTCACATTAATGCCAGAACAACATATGCAAAGAGAGAAGAGAGGTGTTAAGGAAAACTAGGACAGGTGGGAGGAAAGCAAGAGCTTTTAAACGGTCCGTGCTATGATGTACAATATAGGGATTTTAAAAATTTTTCTGTAAAGTCAACCTTTTGCATTAATTCTGTTGTCAAATGCAAAAGAAGAGGGAACTTGGGATAACTCTGAATCCCCAATTTTTCATCTGCTTAGCAGAGATTCCCAGCGTTTTGTCAATATTTCTGTTCCCGTTTTGGGGTGTGAAGGAAAATCAGCCTGGAAAAGATGGCTGGGGCCTGTCCGGCATGGTGGGAGGGGTGCTGGTTTCCTGGTTAACTTGTTTCAAAGGAAAAATGATTTTAAAGAAATAAAAGGGAAAATAAAAAGAAAACCTAAACCGGGGGCGGGGGGGGGGGAGGATAATTACGGACAGTTAGCGTCAGTGAGAAATGAGAAAGCACTTAACCTGGAGGCAGAAGACTAAAATCCCAGTTTGATACCATCTTCTCAGTGATTGTGAGACTCATTTAAAGCTCTTTGAACCAAAATTTCTTCAGTCAGAAATTTTAAAAGATAATACTTAACATTCTAGGTTATTAGGCTGATTAAGGAGATAATTTTTGAAGAGAGAAAAAAAGACTTACACAGTGGTGCCTGGGTGGCTCAGTGGGTTAAACCTCTGCCTTCGGCTCAGGTCATGATCTCAGGGTCCTGGCATTGAGTCCCGCATCGGGCTCTCTGCTCAGCGGGGAACCTGCTCCCTCCTCTCTCTCTGCCTGCCTCTCTGACTACTTGTGATTTCTCTCCCTCTCTCTCTCTGTGTCAAATAAATAAATAAAATCTTAAAAAAGGAAAAGACTTATACAATGTCTTCCACATCATAGGCAATCAATAAATGTTTGCAGAATCCAAAAAGACCATAATTCTTAGAAACACAATAGACACAACCTAAAATAAAATACACAGACCAATGGGAACTAGGTGAGAGGAGGCAATGGGATTTTGCAACTCTATAAAATAAGAATTGCCCAAATTATTTGACTCTTAAGTTGGGTTCATCTCTTATTCATAAAAATCATTTTATTGAACTTCTATATAAAATAATGTGCAACTGAACACTTACTTGAGGATTCTACAAAGGAAATATAAACTTTTTTCAGGGATTACTTTTTCCCCTCAAATGGTTAAAAAAAGGTCTATTTAAGAAATACTTGACTAAAAACACAAGTAATATTTCAATTCTTATGACTATTTAACTATTTTTAAATACTAAAAATTACTTACATAGTGATAAGAATTTTCTGCTTTTCCAGTTTCAACATATCTGCTCTTTCCATAATCAGAGAAGTTTGGAGGGAGGGGGTTGTTTAATTTTAATTATCATTGCCTATTTCATTGACATAGGAATATATTGAATTACTTACAAAACTGCTAACTATGTAAATCTATCTCTTCAGAAGATATTGATTGAGAAAGCTCTAATAATCTAGTGTAAAAATATGTACTTTGGGTGTTTTAAAAATATGAATTATTGATCCAACTAACAGCTCCAAAGGAGCTGTTAATGTGCATCATTAAAAATATTTAATGAGTTTTTAAAGCAATAGTTATTCACCTAATTGACCATAACAGTTGCTTTGGTTGAGTTGGGCTATGTCTTCTCATATCTAGTTAAAGACTTTTTTAAAACTACGATTATCAATTCCTTATACTATCACAGAAAGGTAAGTAATCGCTACTAGCAGTTGTCAATCGGAGAGAAGAATTATCAGTTCACTCTCACTCTGAGAGTAATTTTCCACATTGTCACATCAAGATGTCACAATAGGAGTGGATTTCCCTGTCACGACGGCTTGGAGGCTTAAGTGTGAGGGTTACCATAACCTCATGAATTAAATCCATTTTCCTATCATCCTCCCTCTCACATTTTTTTTTTCCTGTCCTCTCCTTGTTTGCCTCCCCACCTCCTCATGTCCTTCTCTCCTTCTGATTTTATTAATAATTTTATACTGGTCTTATATACTGCCTGACCCTAGAAGCACAGACTGAATGAAAACCCATTCCCTCTTTCGTATCTTGGTGAAGCAGAGAGGAAAGTTGATGAACAGCTATGGCCCAGTGTGTTAAATGTACTGATAGATACGTCCAAAGGCGTCACAGAAAGATGTCTTCTCATTCAAGTGGGAGAGTCAGGGAAGGATCTCTAGAAGAAAGGGTGGCCTGGAACCTGACCCTTTATAGAAGGAAGTCTATTCAAATAGATCTGGAGAGAGAGAGGGTGCACTGTCTGTGGCCCATGGCACGGAATTGTATTGGACTTATCCCAATCTCTAACCATCAAAGGGAGTTGGGTTTTTCTTCTTTCAGATTTGCCAGAAGCAGATACAACTCCTACTCTCTGTCTCTTAATTAAGAATTTGCATCTACATTGAACTCATGTGACTTTAACTAAGCAAAACAATAAGATAATTGTTATAAAAGGATATCATTCATGCATTAAAAAAAAAAAAAAAGCCTTTCTCAGTTTGAAAAGCAAAGCGGACTGTGGGGTGCTACGCTCTGTTTGATACCGCTATAAGGTAGCAAAAGTCCTGTATCCAGCCTGTCTGAGGCTTCGCTAAGAAAGAGAAATGAAAGTCTGGTAAATCTGTAGTGTTGCAACACAGGAGTCCTCTATTGTTTCTGATCCTGGTGTTTTCCTGTTTATTGGTTTGAATTAGTAGCATGGTTTCCGCAGAAGTGGAGGACACTCACTCAAAATGTCCTTGCTTCACTTACTTGATAATAAAGTCCTCACCTCCTCCCATTACTGACAACAAGAATGGGGTGGTAAGTTCAATTACTGGCAGGATTTATGATGGCAGGAAAAGTCTGGAATTGGAGTGCTCATTGCAAAATTAGTTGACATTCTAAAGAAGAGGAAGGAAAACTATGGGGGTGGGTAGGGGGAGATGAGCAGAGAACAAAGGGGCTAGGAAAACAATACAGTTTCATTATCATTTGCTGAATCACATCCCCACCATCAGGTTGGACTGAAAATCATGCTGTTGTGACCACAGACGCTCAGTCTTTCTAGGGCAAACAGCAGAATGGTATAGCAACAGAGAAATTTATAATAGCAAATGTCTGACTTTGGATTTTGTTACGTATTTCTATGTTCGGCATTTAAAATAGACTTGAAAGAACTGTTATGGGCCTAGTAGAAATTATGTGCAGCAAAGAAACAGAATATAATGTAATCAAATAACTAAGTATTTCCATAGGACTAGAATATAAAAGGTGCACACATATGTGCCCACATGTTCTTGTGTGGGGTTTGTGCTGTGGCACGGTGGGGAGTCAGCGAAACGTGAAGCTACAGAGGTAAGTAAGGAAGTGATTTGTTAAACTGGCTTTCTGGGGCCAGTGTGGGAATTTAGACTTTGTCCTACAGGTTAGATAGAGAACATTGGAGAGTAAGAATGGAGGAATAGTGTTGGTTTATGGAAAATTTGCTTTCACACTTCAATGCAGGATAGATAAATGGGGAAGAGGTCTGAATGAAATTGAGCAGATCAGTAAGGAGGTCTTGGATATTGCAAGAATTAATCTAAGAGATGGCCTGTGCTTTCATTAGGCATTGCCAACAGCATTAAGAGGAACGAGAACCAGATAAAATCATCCTGGGTCGGGGGAGGGTGGTAATAGCAGCACAGTGATGTGAATGTACTTACTACAACAGAACTGTACACTTCAAATGGTTATGACAGTAAATTGTTAGGTGTCTTTCACCACAATTTTTTAAAAAGTGAAGAAAAAGGAAATGAGAGATTAAAGAAATATTTGAGAGGCAGAATTGTGTTTTAGAGTCAGTTTCCCATGGGCGTAGATAAAAAGGAAGGAGTCTCTGAAGGTTTTATTTCCAAGTTGTGCAACTGACTGGGGAAGGGGGGCAATCTCAGATTCAGGTAAGGGGGGGAAGAGTAGATTCTTTGCCTGGAGGAGGGGACAGGAGAGGTCATGTGTTTATCGTTGGACATGTTGATTGCGAGATGTCCGTTGCTGTCTGGCGTATGCTGTCCAGTAGGAATATAGACACCTGAGGGAAGAAGTCTGAGTGAGGGATATTGAAGACATAAATTTCAGTCATAAAACTTGAAGTCATAAATAGGAGTCATAAAATTTGAACTTAAAACTATGGAGGTGGCAGAGAGAATGCCAAAAAGGTTTAGATAGGATGAGAGCAGTTTCAAGCTGAGGAGTGAACCTTGGTTACCCCTACATGAAGGGGGCAAGTGGCAGAAGAGTAACCCTGGAAAAGTGAAGAACAAACTGTCAAGAAGTGGGGAGGGAGTAGTAGAGACTGAAATCATAGGCTATAAGGGAGGCTAAGACCTCAAAAGGAGAAACGTAAGCAGTGGCAAATGATACAGAAAAAAAAAAAAAAAAAAGACATGGAAAGGAGTGACATATCTTTTATAATTAGGAACTGTGAATGTGGTGGAGATGTGATAAGCAGAGCTAAATGAGCTAATGACCAGGAGAGAGAGTGCAGACGTGATCGAGGGATAGTTCATGCCGGGTATGAAAGGATTGAAGGCTGTAACTGCAGGGAGATAGTGGACACCCAGAGGAAGGATGAAACAAGTTTTCATTTACTTGTGCTTTCTCTTATTTCACTTTTAGATGGGAGAACTTAGATCTGTGTTTTCTGTAGAGGGAGTGCGTGTACAGAGAAAGGTTGATGACACACAGTAATATAAGAAATACTTAGAAGAAGAGTGGGCTTCTAAAATACAGGTAGGGTTATTCACCCGGAATACAGGAAGAAACAAGGTTTCTGCCAAGTGGCCTGTACTAGGAGACAGAATAATATCATTGTTACTGGGTGGGGCTCTGAGGAAAGAAAGGGGACTTCAAATCCCCCAATATTGCTTGGGCAAGTTATATATTCAGTCAAGCCTGTTTCCTTATTTGGAAAAATGGAATGATATGGAATTAATTGAGATAGTGTATATAATAACCAAGTGATTACTATATTGCATCGTAAGTGCTCAATTCATGTTCAAAGCTAATATTTTATTTAGGGAAGAATAAAAAGAGACAGTTGCCTAAAGAAGTCAGCTACATGGTGACACTCTGGCCAGTAGGGTAGGGACTTGGGAGAGTTGTCTGACTGTAGGAAGGGCCACATGCGTTGAGAATTTTGCTGAATGAAGTTGGGAGATGAGTAATGCCATTCCTCAAATCTACTAGCCTTAATGCCTGGGTGGCTCAGTTGGGTAAGCGTCTGTCTTCAGCCTAGGTCATGATCCCAGAGTGCTGAGTCCGGCATCAGGCTCCCAGCTGAGCGGGGAATCTGCTTCTCCCTCTGCCCCACCCCCACTCATTCTCTCTCACAAAAAATAAATAAATAAAATATTTTTTTAAAAATCTGCTAGGCACAAACACTTAGGTACTTTGAAGCTTCTATCTCATTTCCCCCATGCATCCTTGTATTTATATAACTTCAGTGGCTTCCTATTAAAAGCTTTTTTTTTTTCCCAACTGCTTTTATTGAGCTGCTTCTATACAGCAGGTGCTGTTCCAGGTGCTGAAGATACAAGACTGAATAAAACAGCCCTAAATTTGTGCCCTCATGGAATTTCAGTTAAGTAGGGGAGTAATAATGAAGATAAATTAGTGAAACATTTTGAAACATGAAGCATATTAACTGGTGGTAAATGGTCAGGTGAGAAAGCATGGAAATAGGAGGAAGCTGGGCTACACTATTAGGATGACAGGGAAGCCCTAACTTAACCGTTGACACTTAAGTGAAGGTTTGAGAGTGGTGAGGGTCAGAGTGCTGATGGCAACTGAGACAGCAAATATAAATACCCTAAGGACAAACATACCTGGCTCATCCCAGAAACCATTAAGGCCAAGTTTACTGGGCAGAGTGATTAAGGAAGTACTAGAAAGGTAATAGAATATTGCATTCCTGCTCTAAGCAAGAGAGGAAGAGACCAATAACATTTTATTTTTTTAATTTTTTATTAACATATAATGTATTATTTGTTTTAGGGGTACAGATCTGGGATTCATCAGTCTTACACAATTCACAGCGCTCTCCACAACACATATCCTCCCCAGTGTCCATCATCCACTCCTATCCCATTCCTCCTACCCCTCTACTCTACCAACCCTAAGTTTGTTTCCTGAGGTTAAGAGTCTCTTATGGTTTGTCTCCTCCTGTGGTTTCATCCCATTTCATTTTTTCCTATCTTCCCCCATGATCCTCTGTCTTATTTCTCAAGTTTCACATATCAGTGAGATCATTTAAGGCAATCCCTATCAAAATACCTTCAACCTTTTTTCACAGAAATGGAACAAATAATCCTAAAATTTGTTTGGAACCAGAAAAGACCCCAAATAGCCAGAGTAATGTTGGAAAAAGAAAACCAAAGCTGATGGCATCAGAATTCCAGACTTCAAGCTCTATTACAAAGTTCTCATCATCAAGACAGCATGGTACTGGCACAAAACAGACACATAGATCAATGAAACAGAACAGAGAGTCCAGAAATAGACCCTCAACTCTATGATCAACTAAATTTTGACCAAGTAGGAAAGAATGTCCAATGGAAAAAGTCTCTTCAACAAATGATGTTGGGAAAATTGGACAGCCACAGGTGGAAGAATGAAACCAGACCATTTCCTTACACTACACACAAAAATAATCCCAAAATGGATGAAAGACCTCGATGTGAGACAGGAATCCATCAAAATCCTTGAGGAGAAGACAGGCAGCAACCTCTTCCACTCAGCTGCAGCAACTTCCTAGAAACATCGCCAAAGGCAAGGGAAGCAAGGGCAAAAAATGAACTATTAGGACTTCATCAAAATCAAAATGTTCTGCACAGCAAAGGAAACAGTCGAAAAATCCAAAAGACAATGGAGAGAATGGGACAAGATGTTCATAAATGACATATCAGATAAAGGGCTAGTATCTAAAATCTATAAAGAACTTATCAAATTCAACACCCAAAGAATAAATAATCCAATCAGGAAATGGGCAGAAGACATGAACAAACATTTCTGCAAAGAAGACATCCAGATGGCCAACAGACACATGAAAAAGTGCTCAACATCACTTGGCATCAGGGAAGTGCAGATCAAAACCTCAGTGAGATACTACCTCACTCTAATCAGAATGGCTAAAATTGATAAGTCAAGAAATGACAGATGTTGGCAAGGATGCAGAGAAAGGGGAACCCTCCTACACTGTTGGTGGGAATACAAACTGTTACAGTCACTATGGAAAAGAGTAGAGAGGTTCCTCAAGAAGTTGAAAATAGAGCTGCCCTATGACCCAGTATTTAGCTTAACTATACAAATGTAGTGATTGGAAGGGGCATGTGCACCTGAATATTTATAACAGCAATGTCCACAATAGAACTATGGAAAGAGCCTAGATGTCCATTAACAAATGAATGGATAAAAAAGATGTGCTATCTATCTATCTATCATTTATCTATCTATCTATCTATCCTCTGTCTATCTAATGGAATATTATGCAGCCATCAAAAAATGAAATATTGCCATTTACAACAATGTAGATGGAACTAGGGGGTATTATGCTAAGCTAATGACATTTGAAAAGACTCACTCTTGCTATTCTGTTCCTCAAGGGAGAAAAGGAGAAGCAGAGAAGCCAGTTTGGAGAGATTGTTACAATAACACAGGCAGGAGATGCTGAGGATGCCATTAGAGGGGTAACAGAAGTAGTGAGAAGTGCTTGGATTCTGGATACATTTTGAAAGTAGAGCAAGTTTAAGGTATCACTATTGAAAGTGATATTTTGATGTCCATCTCTCTGGCTGCAGTACCTTGCTCTCATTTGCTTCTAACAATGGAAATAGAAGGCCAATACTAACCATGCTCCACCTCTCAAATTCCCTCAAATTCCTTTCTGTTTGTTTCTGACATCTGACATCATAAATTTCAGAATAGGATTCAAGGATTTTACAGTATTTTTGTTTAGGCTTCCTCTATCATGACTTAAAGTATATTTAAGTAATTTATTCTGAAGCAAAGGTTCTGAGTTTGGTCTAAAAAATAGCGTCTAATACCTTGAGTTTATGTAAATGAGAACCTTTCTTAATCTCAGTTTTTCCAAATGCTATAACTAGGATATTAATTTCTGCCCTTCCAGATTCATTCACAGCAGTATTCAGGTCAAAACTGATAATGTGTGCTGTAGAAAATGTCATTTGCTATTTGTATCACTTCTCATATATGAGCATCTTCTAGAAGAGCTTTGCCTTTTACAATTTTTCAGATTTCCATAGTGATAATCTGGTTGCTTAATTTTTATTCATCTTTGATCCTTTATGTGACAGAGCACTTAGGAGAAATTAGAAAGACTTGATTCTTCCTAAGGTACTACCATAGTGATTGGCTTTAGTTATTTATTACAAATAAAAACTATTTTGAAATAAAAGCACACCAATATAATTTTTTAAGTTTCCTTATCTTAAAAAAAAAAGTGTTTGTCTTTCTTACTTGTCCCATTTTAGTCTTGCTGCAGAATTATAGTTAAAATAAATGCCCAAGCATCAGATGCTAGATCCCAAAGTCATATTACTAACAACAGACACTTTTGTTGGAATGTCTACATACTCATCATGAAGTGGAAGGAAACCAAGTTATCATTTCATTCAACATCGTCCTGTGACTATACAGTATATTCAAGTCATTACTGATAGTTCCTTGTTAGAAATTAGCTACTTTGGACTGGGGTAGAAAATAAAGCTATGTTGGTATAATCACATGGAGAAACTGCTTTTAGTATCAAAGTTCAATCCACTTCATTTTTTAAAAATATTTAACTATTTTCATAATAATAAGCTGCACATACAGGTTATAGAAAACCACTTGATTATAATGCATTTTTATTTATCCAGAGTTTTAAGCTGTTTCAGGGAGGTATTACTAGCTGTCAGTTTAAATAAATAAATAGGACTACTGAATAATTTGAACTTCAAGTAAAATAAGTGGAAATTTATCTACCAGAGTTTTTAAATAAATCCAACTATGAATTATTTTAGAACTAGTATGATTTTTTGCCATTTGTTTGACATTTTAAAAGTAAGCCTTACAAAATTTTCTTCCTTTTGTATTAGTTCTTAGTAATATATATAATTTATATCTCCCTGAGCCACATCCTTGATAGGAAGTGTTAAATTATGTGATACTCCAAGACAATGGGAAATTGTAGAAATTAGATACACTACCAAAAATTTACTTACACAATGAGAATTTGGATGTTTTATTATCATTTTAGAAAACATTGAGTAAATACATGTGTCTATTTAAAGGAGGAGCCATGTAAATATAAAACAAGATGTATCTTACTCAAAAACAATCTTGCCTTTACTTAAACACCATGTCAAGAGAACTCCAGGTTTTTGTCGGTTCCCCATTCCATACAGCTGAATGATCTGTATAAAATGTTGGTGACTATACCTGGCATACTTGAAGGCAGTGTAATTAAGTGTGGGTAGGATCAGATCAGAAAACAGATAACCTCTTCAGTCAGCAGAGGCTCCAAGATCCACTCTGGGCTGGACACTGCAGCCACATAAGGATTGTTCAGGGTGCCTGAGAGCCGTAATGCCTTATTTCTAAGATACACGTTTTTCTTGTTTGCATTTTACCATTCCTGACATTGCAGTACCTGTAACAACAAACAAATGGCATTTTAGCTTTAATGAAACTTGGTAATCTTAATTCCCTTTACTAACGTAACATTTTTTAAAAGAGATTAAGTAGACTAAACTGGCGTGAAGGGTTTGGGGGTAAAGATATGAGTAGCTCTAGATCTCTTGGCTTAAACACTGTGAGACATATTTGTGGATATTTGTCTTCTGCTTTAAATAATGAGTATGTGTGCCAATACCTGAACTTCTCAGGTTGTGAGCTACTTGAAGCAAGGGGTTACATTGTGTTTTTCTCTTTCCTCAGCCTTGTGGAGAATAGGCACTTATTATATATACACTTAGGAATGAATAGAGACAGGATCATGAAGGCAAGCTACAAAAGGAAGCATTTTTCCTTTCTCCCATTTAATTTGTATTTTTATTCTATAAAAAATAAAAGAATTTGTAGAGAGTCATTGAATTTTTAAGTATATAAGTATCTTCAAAGAATGTGTGTGTATGTATATATATATAATTTTCTTTATTACTATAAAATCTGTATTTAATAATATTATGTGAATATTTACATTCACTTGAAGATAAAACATTTTGACATGAAGGTAGATCTATACTGTGAAAAATACAAGATTAAAAGTTACAATAATTTTAGATATTTGGGCATTTGACTTGTTCAAAATCATGTCTGAGTATATAGAATACTGTGAACTTACTTGAGGTTCCTTCAGAACAAGAAGTACATAAGATATTCCAACTAAATATTCAGGTATTAAATAAGGCTATGTTCCTAGCTAGCTGGATTTTTTCTCATGACCCAGGATTGTGTGTGTGTGTGTGTGTGTGTGTGTGTGTATGTGTGTGTTGTGTGTTTTTGCCTTCCAGGCTATGGAGCTGTGCACAAAGCCAAGACTCACTTCTTTCCTGCTCACAGAGACACCCACAGATAAAGCTTGTAACCCCTTCTCATCTGGTTTTAGAAATTTAACTTGGTTCAGGGCAACTTCAATCACAGGAGCAAGTGTATTGCCCATGCTGTTGTAAACAAAGGATCTGGATTTTGCATGTGGCTCAGGGAGTTATTCCTAGCTTCCAGAACCACAAGCACCAGTCCTCTGGGGACCCATAAAGGTGGTATCCTTTTTTCCCTTCCTCCCACTCCTGCTCGGTACTTCTGGGCTTTGTTGGCTCTTCCATTTAGTTTGTATTTTGTGGGTTTAGCTGTCTCCTGGTTTCACAAAAAGGAATTTGTTTAATTTTGTGCTTTGTATTTCCTGTTGCCTTTGTACTGTTCTCAGGAAGGAAAAGAAATGCCAGAGTTGCCTGGGTGGCTCAGTTGGTTAAGCGTATGTGTGCCTTCTGCCTAGGTCATGATCTCAGGGACCTGGGATCGAGTCCTACATCAGGTTCCCTGCTCAGTGAGGAGCCTGCCTCTCCCTCTCTCTCTTCCTTCTCCTTACTTGTTCTTTCTCTCTCTCTCAAATAAATAAAATCTTAAAAAAAAAAAGGAAATGCCAAATTTACCCCATAGTCCTTAACGCAGATAATCTCTGGAAATGTTTCCATTAGAGCAGGAACCATTGGATGTATTTTTACTATAGATATAATAAGTTGGGTTTTTTTTTTTAATACAATAACTTTCTAAGGAACTATTCTCAGTTAACTGATGAACAGCTAGCTATTCATCTGTTTATTCCTCCTTCTACTGAGTTACTGCTGTTTCCCTACTTCTGGCCCGAGGTTCCAAGGAAGCCACATTTGTAAGCTGGATTCTGCCCCACCAGGAATTATTGAAATTCCCATGACCATTTCCTGAATTGAATCAAACAGGTTAGTTACCATTAAGCAAAGTAATTTTGCTCTTGGTCTACTTTCCCCCAACCACCCCATAAAAACAGTAGAGCATTTTTCTACATTTGGACAAAATCATTCTAAATATTTGCCTTTTATTCTTCCTGGTGGCCGTATTTATGACTTCCGTCATCAGTAGCGTATCCCTAGACTCCAAGATCGTTGGTATTTGTTTTTGCTTAAGCATTCTGCTAATGAGATGAGATTTCTACCCTAACTTTTGATGTTTATATTTTTAAGCTTTTCCAGTCTCTTGAGAATATATAATCTAATGCTTTCTCAGCCTTCTTGGGGATGCTTTACTGGTGGTTGACTTCACTGCTGTGATTCTGAACCTCACTGAACTTCAACACTCGAAAATGCATTCAGTAAGCACTGACTACTTGGTTCTAAACCTCGAGCTCTCAAGCCTTTACCACACACCCTGAAACTCTAGTCTCTGCCTCAGCAAACCAAGTGTGAGCACTTCTTCACTGTAAACAGAATCTGCTGCCACTAACTCTGTGCTATGTCAACATCCTCAGATTCACTCATTTTTTAACTGTGCAGAAAATAATAATCTCCGGGGAAAAAAGAAAGAAAATAATATTCTCTGTAGTCTGTAGAACTTGAGTAGAAGCTATTTGTTAAGTACTTTACGCTTGGCACTATCGGCTTAAAGCAGATAATGTCTCAAGAATCAAGAGAAGCACAACACAAAAAGTAAAGAAAGATTGCCAAGTTGTGGCTGAGGGAACAGCTATGACCTAGATCGAGAAGAGCTATAACAGCGGTGCTCTCAATTTAAAATGAATCCTGTGAAAGTCCTGAATGGCAGATCTCAGAGAAACCATATTTAAATGTCCACATATAAAATTAAGGAACTTTCTTTTATATACAGAACAGTAGGTACCAGGAATTCAAAGCGTGTTCTCTTAAACAAATATGTTCCACAAGATCTTCCATAGTATTCTTTGTATCTCTCTTTTTATCTCCCTAGAAATTAATTGTTGATATTTATGTATCAGTATTTGAGAATTGGTTAGTTTAGCAATATTAAAGTAGTAGAAAGTCAGAATGTTACTGAAAACATTTTTTTGGCTTCACAAATAAGATGTTTTGTTTTGTGGAAATGTTATGAACATTTATGGTAGCAATATTATGCTTAAAATATATCTTTAATAAAGGGATTTTACAGAATACAAATGCATTAAAACTAAAGTTAGGACAACTTAAATTTTGAATTAATTAACTTTTTTTTAACCGAAGTGAGGCAATTATTGAATTATTCAGGCAATTTTTTATTTCACTGAGAGCTTCTCTTAAGTTAGAAGAAAAGTTAGGAGACTATTAGTGTACATTTGAAAGGAGGGAACATCTTCCTACAAAGATAATAAACCCAAAATATATGAGACAAAATATAGACATTTGACTTTATACAAATGAATAAAATGGGTATGATAAATATAAGCAAAATGCAAAGACACTCGATAGATTGAGACAAATATTGGTAAAATGTGGAACAGATGAAGAGTCAATAATCCTACTGCTACCAGATGTCTATAGATTGAGAAGAAAAAGACAACCTAAAAAAATTAACAAATGATATGAAGTAGATATTCAAATGTTCAGTGAATTTATGAATTCCCAAGTTCATTCATAGCCTGGGAAATGCAAATAAAAGGAATAATAAGATGCTATTTTTAAGCCATCAGAGCAGCAGAAATTTAAGATTCAGCATCCAGTCCTAGTGAGAACGTGGATAAATGTGCAGCCTAATGTGCTACTAGTCAAAGTGTAAATTGCTGCAAACATTCTGGAAGGTAGTCTGGTATTATCTATCAAATTAAAAATGAATGGACCTTTGAACCTGCCCAGTTTGGGAGTCATTACCATAGAAATAAAAGAGTTAGTATGTAAGAATATAGATGTTTATTCAATGAGATATTAAGCAGTTATTTAAAAGTATTTAATTAATAGCTGTTCGTGTGGAAGAATACCCAGGATACACTGTTAAAAGGAAAAAGAAGTTACATTATATTGTGTTCTAAATGGCCTCATTTTAATAAAAACAATTGCAAAACTAAGAGTACCATTTAAATGGGTTTATAGGTTTGTGTATATGTTAGCATGAGGAAAATGGTGTATGGGTCAAGCCATTAAAACTGCTAATTCTATACACAAGAATGAGAGTTTGAATACAAAATTCATTTGCAATTTGAGAAAAGAATTTAATATAATAAAACCTTAAATATACAGGTTAATAAAAGTAAATGTAGCATTTCTCCACCTGGTATGTATTTTAGTTTAAGATATGAAGTTGGGATCTAACCTTAATTTATTTTCCCAAAGACTAGTTAGTCATCTGAACACCATTTTTTGAATGACCCATCTTTTCACCCACTAATTTGAAATGTTATCTTTATCTTACATGAAATCTCCATATTGATCCATTTCATTCTGTACCACTACCAATTTTCATTTCTGGAGCTTTTAAAAACCAATCTATTATATAATTGAAAAGTTGTATTATTACTCTTTATTATAATTTTCTTAGACACTATAAAATGTGAGTTTTGCCATATAATCTTGAGCATGATCTTGTCAAATTCCAAATAATTTCAGTGGACATTTGATTAGGATTTTATTTAATTAGCAGTCTTATTTAGGAAAATTAGTATTTCACTGTATTCAGTAGTTCTTTCCCCAGAAAGTATGTATATTTATTCAAATACTCTTTCAGAATATCAGAAAAGTTCTCATTTTCTTCCTGTCAGTTTTACACATTTTTTATTTGAGAATGGGTTATGCAGCTCTGAAATAAGCTTACTAACTTAGCTTTAATTGAACAAAACTTAACTAAATATACTGTTTAAGTTTGAGCCCGAATAATTCAGGAAACTATGGAATGTGCTTTAGTAATTGGAAACACACTTTAGTGGTTGGAGATGGCTATTAATACAAAATGTATTCCAGTCCTGACAATTTGTAATTAATGCCTTATTCTGAGTTCTTTCATTTTTGTTCTTATTCTTCATTCTAACTTGCCTCATGCTAATAATTTTTCAATATGTATGAAGGAAAAATACACAGAACTGAAGTCAATCAGAAGTTTAGTTAAGTCTTTTGGGAAGTTTCTAGAGAGAATATAGTGCATTTCTCAATTTGTAGCTTATAAAGTTACAGTGTTTCATATAATATTTAAAAATGTCTTTGTCAATATTTGAGGTAATTTCTAAGATAAGTATCTCTGATAAAATATTTTTAAGATCTAAAAGCAAAGACCACAACTATGGTATAATTGGTGTGGTATTATATCCCAACCCAATAAAGTAGCCTGACTTTTTTTTTTTTTCAGTGTAGCAATATTTATTCAACAAATACCTATTCAGTCATTCATTCAGCAACAGTTCTGAATGCTTGATATGTACCGGGCAATGTACTAGATGCTGAGAGTATAAAATGACTATCAGTGGAGCATCTGTACAAGGAATATTATTATTATTGTTATTAATTATTATTATTATTATTATTATTATTATGTATTATTTGCAACTTTAGATGTGAGCCCAGGGTGTAGAACAGGCTTCTTGGGTCTTCAAGCTTTTGGTGAGATGGGGAATGTGGTGTGTTGGGGAAAGCTTCTGAAAAGTGATGTGTAAGCTGAGAATTAAGGACAGATAAGAACTAGTGTGTCCAAAGTGGGGAAAAAGAGACTGGCCAAATGCATTAGGGTGAGAAAGAGTGTGATATGCTCAGATGTCTATAAGTACTAGGCCAAGGAAGATATGTGTTTGAATTTAATGTGCTTTTGCTTTTCATTTTTTTTTTTTAAACCTACGAAATGGTATAAATAAATAAATAAATAAATAAATAAAAATTCAATAATACCCCTGCAGTACACATATTTGCAAATGTTAAAAAAAAATTCGGTCCTGTATTCATTAATGAAATGCCTGTTGACAGAACAGATATAAATATAGCTATAGATTCTTAACCTACCAAAAGTTTATTATTATAGGAACCTCAAAACATTTTTGGTTTATAATTTTTTTATATGGGCTTTTCTTTTTTTATCCTTAAGGCATTTAAAGATGCTGAAGCAATATTATATTTTACCCCAATTTTTAAGAATTTGCCTAAAAAAACAACGAAATGAATATGGTCTAGTTGAATAACTGACTAAGCTACATTTCAGTGAGGAATACTTTCTTCCAAATGAGACAAGCCAAAAGAACTGTGATACACTTAACAATTTGAGCATATACTAAAATATTTAATATGCAGAGCTTGCAGAAAAGTAAAATGCTAAGATTTCAAAGGGGTCAAAAAGGGCAAGCAAAATGGTCTTTTTGGCACAGGAAATACTCAGTAATTCAAATAGTATCAATAATATTAAGTACCTTTGTGCTCTCTATAGCAAACCCTTGTAGTCTCAACATAAACTCTCTTTTCTCATACTTTTTATCTTCAGTGACTTCCCTGCAAGTAGCCAAACTTATTCTGCTTCCTTTCCTTTATATAGCTTCAGAGGTTGAAGGGCTGACCCACTTCCTTCAAGAGCCTCCTTAAGGTCTTCTTTCATGTGAAGCTTTCTGTGAGCATTCTAACCCTTATCAATCTTCCCATTCTCTCAGTTACTGATAATATCAGTAACATGCACTTTGGCATCATTCATCAGACCATGACCGAGTAGTGTCTACCCTGTGCCAGGCACTGTGCTAGATGCCAGGGAAGCAATAATAAATAAGGTATGAAGTCTTCTTTCAAGTTGCTCACAGTCTACTAAGAGACAGAGACATGGAAAAAATTACAAGAAAAATGCTGGGTTAAATGTATTCAGGAAATGTCCTTTGGAGGAGATGAGGCTAGAGTCAGTCATACTCGTATTCATTCATTCCAAGTGACATGTATTTTTCTATAGATCTCTTCTTTGCCTCCTAAACTCATAGCAAATACTACAAAACTGAATATCTAGTATCTATTCAGTAGAATGCTTAAATATTTTTCTTCAAGAAAGAAATGCACCCAGGTGGCTCAGTCTTTTAAGCCTCGGACTCTTGTTTTCAGCTCAGGTCTTGATCTCAGCATCGTGAGTTCAAGCCACATGTTGGGCTCCAGACTAGGGATGGAATCTACTTAAACAATTTTTTTTTCCTTCATGAAAAAAGAAAAAAAATGTCTATGCAATTTCCTGTAAATCTAAAATATTCTAAAGTAAAATGTTTAATTTAAATAACACTAAAGACTATGTCTGAAGAGTAGTTTTTATAAATAACTCAAATTCCCATCCATTCCACATATATTTTCCCCTAATATTTTGGAGTCAGAATTTATCACCTCTTCTACACGTTCATTTTTTGTCTATAATTCCCCTACATCTTTCTAAATTAGTTAAAACCTGAAAGATGATGCAAATTGATAAACATGTAATAGCTTGAATACGAGCACAATTCCAATTTTGAAAAGTAAGTGTGTATATATTTTTAGCATTATCGTAGAAATATCTTTTGGCTACATGTGCATATAAAACCTAGATGCTGAATGTCTGGCTGCTATACCAGTTTGACCCTTAAAAAAGAGATTTGTAGTTCTTTGTAGAGGCAACTTCAGAAAACAGAATACTCTCCACATTATGGCATTTTTATTGCACCTGCTGGGGTGTGCTTATATCAGTTTCCTATTGCTACCATAATAAATTAGCTAATTTAGTGGCTTGAAACAACACAAATTTATTATCTCACAGTTCAGGAAGTCAGAAGTAGCTGGGTCTTAGTAGCTAAAATATCAAATAACAGTAGATCTGAGTTCTTCTGGTAGTTCTGGGGGAGAATTTGTCTCCTTCCTTTTCCAGCTTTGAGAAACTGCCCACATTCTTTGTCTCATGGCTCCATTCCTCCATCTTCAATTCCAGCAACAGTGAGTTGGGTCCTTTCCACACTGCCTCCTCTCTGGTTCTTTTTTCTGGCTCCCTCTTTCATAAATGAGGACCCTTAGGGTTACATTGAGCCATCCTGGGATAATCCAGGATAATCTTCCCATTTCTAGGTTAACAGATTAGCAACCTTAATCCCACGTGCTTCCTTAATTCCCATTTGCCATGTTACCCAACATATTAAAAGTTTCTGGGGATGGGACACCTGGGTGGCTCAGTGGGTTAAAGCCTCTGTCTTCGGCTCAGGTCATGATCCCAGGGTCCTGGGATGGAGCCCTGTATCTGGCTCTCTGCTCTGCAGGGAGCCTACTTCCTCCTTTATCTCTGCCTGCTTCTCTGCCTACTTGTGACCTCTATCTGTCAAATAAATAAATAAAATCTTTAAAAAAATAAAAAATAATTTTTTTTAAGTTTCTGGAGATTAGAACTTGGGGGACTATTATTGTGTCTGTCCCAATGTTAATAAAATTTCTATCCTCCTCTGGTAGGACAAGACAGTACCAGCTTTTCAGGATCCCACAGAGAGCAGAAGCAACACTCAACACCTTGTCTCCCAGAAAATGCAGAACCATGAATGGTATAATGAGTAATGAAAACCTTTACCTTCCCTTGAGTTACCCATACTTCTCAGGAGGTACATCTGTTGAATCTGTTTTGTGTGTGATAAGGCTCTCCGGGTTAAAAAAAAAAAAAAAAAAAGAACCTATTTGCAGTGTTCTCTCTAGAACTCAATTTTAACAATTTCAGTGACGGAATATTAGTCAAGACTTTATTGTCTGGTTATCAGATTAAAGCCCCTCTTGACTAGATGTTGCTATTGAGAAAATTCAGGTACTGTATCTGTTCAGTGGATTGGATAGCAACATTGCTTTCGCAAGTTTTTATGCTGGTCATGAGTTTAGGCCTCATTAATGACAGGCTGAGGATTAGTCTGGACATTCAGCATGAATTTGTTGAATACTACAGTCTTCAAGGCAGTGAGCTAACAAGTGGAGATTCAGAGGAAATAAAGACTGATCTAGTCTTATCTACATAAACTTAACATTTTACTAGGAGACAGAGATGAAGCTCTAATCAGACGATGAATCAGTAATGAAACTACTAATCAGACAATGAACTATTTAATTACAGCTGTGGTCAGTGTTGTAAAGAACAAAGCTCTCTGTATCCAGTAATTCTCCAGCTATCATCAATTAGGTTAGAACGAGGTGGTCACAAAAAGGAAAAGAAAGCACTAATGAAGTGAACATTTTACCTGTTCACCACCAGTTCACCACTGCACAGTACATGGCATTTACTAGAAACTTATTAAATATTTACTAAATGGGAGAAGATGCTAGAATGGAAAAACCAGGATGTGTTTATTAAGAATTATATTATTAAAAATGTATATTTGGATAGCAGAGCAGCCTTACCTAAACCACATTTCCCATAGCTTGATGCAGAGGGGAAATGACCATCTCTGTTGAGCACCATACCCCTTCCAGCTGATACCAGGTCTCTGATTGGCCTCCTCGCGGTTTTCTGAGCTCACGCTGGAGTCGTAGAGCCAGTAACAGCCTGACATGTAGAGCCAGTAACAGCCTGACATGTCTCAGATAATGGAGGAGGAGAGCTGGCTGGAAGTAGAGATTTTAAACCTAGGGTAGGAGTAAAATCTATGGCCTATACTCACTGAAATCATACTTAAATATTAGCAGCAAGTCTGAGAAGGGACTAAGGCGAGAACCAGAATGGAGAACAGAGTTGCCAACTTCTGCTGGGAAGGCAGGCACAGAAATTAGAAATATGTTTGTTAACATTTGTCAAATTGCATTATACTCTTCTGTCTCTGGTTGTCTTATGAATGTTGGAGAACGTACATCCCACTTTGAGCTTACACAGACTATCCAGACACTTAAAATCTGATAACTGACAACACTTGCCTTCAGAAAAGGAGGTGTGGAATGAATGACGGGGATGTTTTCTTCTAAATCACTATGAAATGAAACAAAAAGTAACCATGTTAGAGGGAAACAAAAAGGTTTATTCCTGTTATTTTCAAAATAGGTATCATTTCTAAATATAGTAAAAAAAAAAGAAAAAAGAAAAAAGAAAAAACTAACCCTGGGGTCTTCTCACCTTACATATCACATCTCCTCTGAAGAAGAAATCAATTGTAGCCTTTCTTATTTTTCTTTTCTTACTCTACTTTTTATTTTTATTTGTTTATTTATTTTTTGTCTTGGAAGCATTAAGAAAGGTTCTAGCCTTTCTTTCAGTCTAGCCTCACAATTCTTTCGGTCAAAGAGAAAATAACCTTGAAGTCAAACAAAGAATGTCTATCATGTAAAGTAGAAATGAAGGAGATCTGATTAAATCAGAATTCCCATCACTACATCTCTACTCACCACACCAAAATCAGGAGCTATTGATTCCTTTAATTAAAAAAAAGGCCTGATATGGAAATACTACACTGAGACCAATCCCACATGGACAAGTTTTTATTTTTTGGCTCATACCTCAGAGATAGACATACTTAAATTCCAATTAAATATTACAGGGCCATGATGCATGCTCATCCACTGAAAAATCCCAAGGGGAAAGAGGAAGAACAAGGGTAGAGAAATGTAGGGAAGTGAGTACACTATCATGTGTGAAGGGGGAAATGCAGTAAGAGCCCAAAACACAGAAAATAAAGAAAAAAATTAATGAAAGCAAATCATTAAAATCATGGTGAATGAAGCAGTCATCACTCAAATCTTCAAAAGTGCATAGCCAAAATACTATTACTTGACATTTACAGTGGGTACAGACATGTGCTAAATACTAGCATCTAAAGATTACTTATGTATTAACACTAAAAATCTGAATAGATCTTGCTTATTTTGACTTCTTGTCTCTCTCATACTGTCATTCTATAGTTAATATTAAAGATAGACCTCTGCTGAATAATAGGAGACAGTGTATGGTTTCCTACCTTTCTGCCATCCTTCTTTCTTTCTTTTTCTAATAAGCAGTAATAACTACAATTCAAAGGAAGCATCACCTCTGTGGACATATGCAAGTGGACACCAATTAATGACTTTATGTAGGTTTTCTCTTTTTCATATATTAGTATTCATAACATAAATATGAAATCAAAGTAAGAAAAGGGGGAGCAGGAATTAGAAGGAGAAAAAAGACAAGAACATAGGGGAAAAAAGAGGAAAGTGTGTCACTTCATAAATGGACCTGGTCATTAAATTTTCAAAGCAAGTTATTTCAGTTTTACATTTCAACTACTTAAAGTATTTTAAAATACTCACACTCCTTCTGTTTATTACATGGCAAACTGGCTTAATGTTCTTTGGTCCAGGACCACGATGCTGGCATCTAAAGCAGAGCCAATTCTCTACACTTACAAAACTTTCCTAAATATCTATTTCCTCCATGTATTATTAATAATAACTTTTCCTCTCCCTGGTTCCGACTTTTATATTTGCACCTGGGACAGTGCTTACATGCAAAACGCAGCATGAAAGGACTAAACAACGGCAGCAACTTGCAACATTCTGAACAGAAGATAAGGAAGGCATAAAATAAACACATCTACAAGAGATGATAAAAAGAAATGGAAGTAAATGAAGAAACATAAACTGTGAAACAGTTGAAGGTGCCAAGAAAATAGGGTGTGGATCAATTTGCCAGAAGAATGATTGTAAACTGTTCCAGACATGACATCTGGTCACCTCAGTTGTTTCCACTGGAGACTGATTCCTACAGAATTTTGTCAATGATTTCTCTCCCTGAGGGACCACAGCTGATTGATTAATCTGTCAGATAAATTATAAACCTTTCAAAGGCATTTCTTGTAGTGTGTTTGTTGTACCTCAAAGCTCAAAAATATTCAGTCAATTCAAAATCTTCTTACAGTCTACCAAAATGGTACAGAGGGAAAGTATCACTATGTATTACCACCCAGTAAAAAACAAGAGAGAGAAAAGAAAGATTGAAATCATTAATTTTTAGGGGCATGGTTTGTATATCAAGGAATTGATGATCATTTTCAATTTACAGGCTTCAACACAATAGAGAAGGAACACTCCTTAGAAAAGAAAACAATTCTTAGTTGCTGTCCTTAAAGGTCTGAGGAAGCCATTCACAATTAAGATGGCTGTTTACAAAAGACTATGCTCCCTTTCTCTTCACCACCAGCAGAGCGAGTCCTTTTATTTTTTTATTTTTTTTCCCAATTTATTTATTTTCAGAAAAACAGTATTCATTATTAGAGCGAGTCCTTTTAAATGTCCAAGATCTGATTCACAGAAGAATTCACTGCGAAATTAAGAGGTTAAAATTAGGAACAAATTCTCTCAGTGGTCATACTATTCTAGGAATCTATTGCAAGAGGGGTGAGTTTTATGGTCATTGAAAGTGATCATAAAAACTTTCTTGGCAAATGTCAACATAATTTCACACTAAATAGATAAAGGAGGAAAAAAAAATCCCTGCAAAGGGGAAGGATGGAAAAATAGTTTACGGTTTGTCAAAAATATAGCTAATCGGGCTTTTTTTTTTTTTTTTTTTTTTTTAAACCAAAGGAGGGCGGGGCGGGGGGGGCGGGTAAGGAAGGAAGGAAATGCAACAAGAGAATGAATTGCCTGCTCTAAAGGTCTTAATAGAAAACATTCCTTAGGTACTCAAGACCATTAGTGATAATATCACACAATAACAACAATTAAAGTTTAAGGAGAGTGTACTTAGGAATGTACCAGATGTTTTCCATGTATTTTTCTATTTAATTTCCAAAATTGTGCTATGAAATTGCCACCTAGACCCGTAAAGTTTAAATAACCTGTAACCGAGTTAATAAGTGGTACTGATACATTAGCTATATATGTTTGAAAATTGAGAGTATCCCCAAGTATCAGACAGGGACCAAATAAGAGACAACAGCAGTTATTTGAACAGGGAAGTTTAACAAAGAATTGTTAACTAAGAGTAGAATGTTGATAAGGGGTACAGAAAACTCTAAAGAACACAGGAATAGCAGAACAGTGCCCTCCCATGAAGTCTAGGCAGAGGAGAGCTCACTAGGAAAGAACAAATGTGGAGGAGCTGCATTGCGTGAGGCTGAGATCCAAGGAAAACTTCCAGGCTCTTTTTATGAAGCCAGCTTACCCTGATCCCCAAGGCAGTCAAGGACCCCACCAAAAAGAATTTCAGACCAATATCACTGATGAATATGGATGCTAAGATTCTCAACAAGATCCTAGCAAACAGGATCCAACAGCACATTAAAAAGATTATCAACCATGACCAGGTGGGATTCATCCCTGGGTTACAAGGATGGTTCAAAATTTGCAAATCAATCAATGTGATAGAACAAATCAAAAGAGAAGAGAGAAGAACCACATGGTCCTCTCAATTGATGCAGAAAAAGCATTTGACAAAATCCAGCATCCATTCCTGATTAAAATGCTTCAAAGTATAGGGATAGAGGGAATATTCCTGAACTTCATAAAATCTATGTATGAAAAACCCACAGCAAATATCATCCTCAATGGGAAAAAGCTCACAGCCTTCCTGTTGAGATCAGGAACACAACAAGGATGCTCACTCTCACCACTCTTGTTCAACATACTATTAGAAGTCCTAGCAACAGCAATCAGACAACAAAGAGAAAAAAAGCTATCCAAATTGGCAATGAAGAAGTCAGACTCTCTCTCTTCACAGATGATAAGAAAAACCCAAAAGACTCCACCCCAAACTACTAGAACTCATACAGCAGTTCAGCATCATGGCAGGATACAAAGTCAATGTACAGAAATCAGTGGCTTTCTTATACACTAACAATGAAAATACAGAAAGGGAAATTAGAGAATCGATTCCATTTACTATAGCACCAAGAACCATAAGATACCTGGGAATAAACCTAACCAAAGAGGTAAAGGATCTGTACTCCAGGAACTACAGAACACTCATGAAAGAAATTGAAGAAGACACAAAAAGATGGAAGACCATTCCATGCTCTTGGATCAGAAGAATAAACATTGTTAAAATGTCTATACTGCCTAGAGCAATCTATACTTTTAATGCTATTCCGATCAAAATTCCACCGGTATTTTTCAAAGAGCTAGAGCAAATAATCCTAAGATTTGTATGGAATCAGAAGAGACCCCGAATTGCTAAGGAAATGTTGAAAAAGAAAAACAAAACTGGGGGCATCACGTTACCTGATTTCAAGCTTTACTAAAAGCTGTGATCACCAAGACAGCATGGTACTGGCATAAAAACAGACACATAGACCAGTGGAACAGAGTAGAGAGCCCAGATATGGACCCTCAACTCTATGGCCAAATAATCTTCGACAAAGCCGGAAAAAATATACAGTGGAAAAAAGACAGTCTCTTCAATAAACGGTGCTGGGAAAATCGGACAGCTATATGTAGAAAAATGAAACTTGACCATTCTCTTACACCGTACACAAAGATAAACTCAAGATGGATAAAAGACCTCAACGTGAGATAGGAATCCATCAGAATCCTAGATGAGATCCAGACCTGTCTGAAGAGAGTGAGGCCCTGATCCTGTAGATGGCAGAGGAGAATGCTAAGGGCTTCAGGCTGGAGCTGGAGGGCACAAACCACCAGCGGGGAGGCCAGGGAAACTTAGGAGCATGTGCACCAGTGAGTCTGCATATACTTAGCACAAAAACCACTATTGGCAACTGTGTGTCAGGCAGCCGTGCCACAGAACCAAGAAGGAAATTAGGAAATTGGAATCTTGGGAAAGAGAAGCTCCTTCCTCTTCACCTGTTCCCTCCAACACCCCCACCCTAAGATGAATGTTGTGCTCCCGGGGAAATGAAGAATCCCTGAGAACATCCAGATCTTGTAGCAAAGGACAGAAAAGGGATGGATTTTAGGGGATGGGAGTTAATAAATTGATAACTGATACAATCTATGATGACAAACACGGCTTTATTTTCAAATGCATCATTGTGGAGAATTTTCATATTACCAAAAACAATCTGGGATTAAATCACTTCAGATATTTTTAAAATCTTGATTATCTCTGCGCTTATTTTAACTAGTTTATATTGGAAAAAGAAAGGCCCAGTTCTATGCGAGTTTCATATAGTAAGGTATGCTTCTTCACATAAGAGTTCTAGGGGAAAACGATTTTTTAAATGCCAAGGAAATGACAGTGGTCACTAGATTCTCCCAATGCACAAGTTATTCATGCTTTCCTTGGTGGTGAGAATTTGGGTCCTTGAATCTCCCTTGCTGGAGGACTTGGGCTAGGTCTGTTCTATTTCTTATTTCTTCTCTTCCTCCTTATGCAACACTGTCTCTCATTATTTCAAGTTGGATATAACTGTTCCAGCACTTGCATCCAGGAGAGCACAGTCTGTGCCTTGGTCTCTTTTTGCCCCACCTGGGGCAAAGCCAGCCCCCTAATGATTAGGTGGGTTAGGTGTTTTTACTGAGAGTTGTTTGAATAAATATTTGTATCAATTAGTACATATTATAACACTCTCCTCACCTGCAACTGAGACAAGAGGTATCATACCTACCATAAAAAGTCAGCTATAGTGAAGCTGTCTTTTCAATAATATCCTGGTGGTCCCCAGGCCCTCACTTGCAGGCAAGGAGGAATAATGTGCCCCAGTTTCTTAGTGGTTATACACCAAAAATATTAAATACACATATACAATTACAGAAAAGTTAGCAGAAAAATACAGTAAATATTTTTCAAATCTATAGGTCAGTGATAATTTTCTCAGCTTTGGAAAAATAAATAAGTCAGGAAAGAAAGATTGACAGTTTCAAGATTCCAGAAGCATTTTTGTATTCTTTGGGTAAATATCTAGTAGTGCAATTGCTGGATCAAATGGTAGTTCTATTTTTAACTTTTTGAGGAACCTCCATACTGTTTTCCACAGTAGCTGCTCCAGTTTGCATTCCCACCAACTGTGCGAGGGTTTCCCTCTCTCCACATCCTCGCCAACACCTCTTGTTTCTTGTGTTGATTTTAGCCGTTTTAACAGGTGTGAGGTGGTATCTCACTGTACTTTTGATTTACATTTCCCTGATTATGAGTGATGTTGAGAGGCTTTTCATGGTTCTATTGACCATCTGTATATCTTCCTTGGAAAAATATCTCTTCATGCCTTCTCCCCATTTTTTTAACTGGATTCTTTGTTTTGGGAGTGTTGAGTTTTATGAATTTGTTATCTATTTTGGATACTAACCCTTTATCATATATGTCATTTGCAAATATCTTTTTCATTCTATAAGTTGCCGTTTAGTTTTGTTGATTGTTTCCTTTGCTGTGCAGAAGCCTTTATTTTGATGAAATCCTAATAGTTCATTTTTGCTTTTGTTTCCCTTATCTTGGACCTATCTAGGTAAGAAGTTGCTATGGCTGATGTCAAAGAGGTTGCTGCCCAAGTTTTCCTCTAGGATTCTGATGGTTTCCTGTGTCACATTTAGGTCTTTCAACCATTTTGAGTGTATTTTTGCATATGGTATAACAAAGTGGCCCAGTTTCATTGAAAATTAGTTGACCATATATTTGTGGGTTCATTTCTGGGTTTTCTGTTCTGTTCCATTGATCTATGTGTCTGTTTTTTTGTGCCAATACTGTACTGGTTTTTTTTTTAAGATTTTATTTATTTATTGGACAGACAGAGATCACAAGTAGGCAGAGAGGCACGGAGAGAGAGAGGGGAAGCAGGCTCCCCACAGAGCAGAGAACCCCATGTGGGGCTCAATCCCAGAACCCTGGGATCATGGCCCAAGCCAAAGGCAGAGGCTTTAACCCACTGAGCCACCCAGGCGCCCCTACCATACTGTCTTGATAAGTACAGCTTTCTCATATCACTTGAAGTCCAGAATTGTGATGCCTCCACTAACTGGAATTTATATAAAAACTTTTTAAAAATTTCCAGAAACATTGTTAAATGAAAACCAGCAAAACTGAGCCATGAAGAAAAGTAGATCCTGGTAAAAGTAGATGTTCGTGTATGACAGAACTAATGACCCTATTATGCATAGATTTCATTTTGATTTATTAGAAAATATCAAGAACCCCTGATGATATGTAGGGGGAAATTATGAATATATTATTATTAGCCAAAGAAATACAGTAGTTCATCCTCACTGTTAAACTTAGAAATGCATATAAAATCAATTAAAGTCCCTTTTAATACTTCTACGTTGTGGGAAAGGGAATTCCACTCAGAGCTATTTATATAGGGAGATAAACAGATGTACAGTGCTTGTGGAATTTTGAGTTTGCTTTTAGGCAAGTAATACAACAGTATGTGACAAGTGCAAAAAAATGTTCATATTGTCCCAAGAATGTCATCCCTGGAAATTTGTCCTGAAGATAATTGAATGGACGAAAGATCCATAGGTAGAAAGGGGCTCATCACTTATATCAAATAATAACCACACACACACATACAGACACATGCACACACACACATATACTCTACATTTTTTGATGAACACATAGCAAGAAAGAAATATACAAACATATAAATCATAATTTTGAAGACTATGTAGAAAAGAAAAACTATGCAAAAAATCCAACATAGACAAAGTTTATGATACAAAATAAATGGAAAAAGAAGAAATATGAACGAAGGGAAGAATTCATGCCATGTTTGTAATTATATAATACATATACTTCAAAAGACCAGCAGTTAATTTGTAAAACTAAAAATCATGTTAAGATGCTGAGATTGTAAGTAGTCTATTTTTCTAACATTTTAGCAATCTTACATTGGTCTGAAGATTTACCAAAAATAGAAGCCAGTTCTTTCCAAGATTTGTTTCTGGTAAGGTAAATCATTTGTCATTCTCAGCACTGTCATAAGAAAATTTTAAGAGTTTTGACTGCTATGGAAATAAATAACTTCAAATTTTAGTTCACACTGAACCCTCTTAAAATTTTGATCTACAGAGACGGAAAAGTCTTGGCGAGAACTAAAAAGAAGGGCAGATCTCTTCCCATTTAAGGGAAACCCAAACTGTCATCAGCACCCCAAAATGACACATTTTTCTCTGCTCACTTAACTTTATAAAAGGCAAAGAGTCAGATAGGGAAGACAAGGGAGATGGAGTGCGTGTGTGAAATTATCAGAGCATCAGCATGTCAAAGAAAAGAGCCACAGGTCACTTTCTATGCTAAAGTACCCATAGGTCCAGCTACAAGGAACTACAAAAACTTCTGACACTAAACTAACGTGACCTGAAACTCCAGAGACCTGTTTAAATGCTGAGAAGGATTTTGGCAATAAAGTGCAAGAAATAGTTTCATGAATTCCAAGAAAAATAAAAAAGTGACTGAATTGTAGCTATGCCTAGGTATTTCTTGTTAGGAGCTGATAACATCAGTACTCAAATATTTCTTACCTTTTAAGCATCACAACATGAAAGTGATTTTTTAAATTAATTTAGATTTTTTTTTTGGTCAAAAATAAGCATTCCCATAATTTAAGGGGTCAAATATTTCTATAAGATCATTTATTAAAAAATAGTATCCTTTTATGTGTCTCATTTTCTCTCTCTCTGGAGGACTCATTTTATCTAAATATTTTTATATTTGCTTCCTTATCTCTAAGTAAATGCTCATAGTGGTATTTCTAAATTTTATTTCCATTTTTAGGCACTATGAAGTAAGTAGGTAATGCCCATCTTCTACACAGACACACACACACACACACACACACACTCACATTTCCCAACCTTCTAATCTCTGAATTTGGTTCAGATAAATGATTGTTTTACTTTATTAGATGCAAGATAGTCGTGAGGTATGTTCTCTACCATAATTATTTTTATTTTCCTGAGCAATATTTTGTTTTGCCTATAGCTAATTTTCCCCTCATTTTCTTGCTTAGCTCTCTATGCATTTACTATTAACCTAACCCCCTTTATCTTCCCAGATATGTAAGCCTTTCCTCAATACATTGAAACAGTTGATGCACTAATTTCATTTTTCTTAAAAAAAAGTCTTGTCCAGAACCATTTGCTCTGCTTTGGCCTGGCCATCTTTTAACTCTGGTGTGTTGTTACTTGCTTGGGAACTTCTCTCACTGATATCTTGAGCATTTCCTTTGTTTCTCTTCTCTTTTGGAGCCCTGTATTTCCCATTCCCTGTTTTCCCCTAGTTAGAAATAAAATTGTAGATGGGAAATAATTTCCCATCAGAATTGCTGAGCTATTGCTTAGTGATTTCCAGTGTGTTTGTTAAGATTATCTAATGCCATTCTGATTGTTAAGTACTAGATCTTCCTGTCTGTACTATTTGGAGATTTTAGAATAGTGAGCATCCCAGCAGATCCATTTCCTCCAGCGTTCTGTACCCTGAGGGGGTAGGGGGAGAATTTCAGTCTGGGAAATGATGCTCCTTTCTACATATTTTCCTTGATTGTACCTCTGATGACTTTTCTATTCTCTGTTTTCTACTTTTCTCTCTTTCTGGAAAATCATACTATTTTGATAGTGGACAGCCTGGACTGGTCCTTTAATCTTGTTACCTTTTTTCACCTGCGTTTCTGGTGTTTATCTTTGCCCTATTTTCTGGAGATTTCTCCAGCCTATCTTATTACTACTTTTTCAGTTGTACATTTCTATATTATTTTCAATATCCAAGGGTTCACTTTTACATGTAAATGCTCCTTTTTATAGCATACTTTTCTAATTTAATCAATATAGTACATTTTCTTATACTAAAATATTAATTTTAGAATAATACAATTTTAGAAAAATAAAAAATATTAATGGTATTTTAAATATTTTGTTCTCCCTTTAAAGTTTTTACTTATTCTCATTGAGAGGCCATATAATATAGTGGCTATTGGCATGGATTCCAGTAATCAAGTGCTTGTGTTCAAGTTCTGGTCCCATTGCTTATTACTTATGTGGCCTTGAGAAAGTTAGTTAACCTTTCAGTGACTCAGTTTTCTTATCTATAAAATTTATAAATAATTGATTGCTTCTGAATATTAAATGACAAATACATACAAACAACTTACAACAGTGCTTGGCACAAGTCAAGCCCTTTATGTTTCAATGTTAAATGAGAAGCTGGTCATTTGTTTTTCTTTTTGTTAATTTTAGACTCTGCCATTTATAGATCATTTCTTTAAATATCTTGTGATTTCCAGCTGTATCCTCAGATCTATTTCTAGAATACATAAAAGATGATTGGAAACTCTGCCTGTCAAGGGTCTTTCTATTTGTAGGCTTCCACTGTAGACCATTTAGTTGGAGAACACTGGGTAGCAGGATGTTCTTCTCTCGGGCTTGTCAGATCTGCCTGAGGTACATACTTACCCGCCACGTACAAGAAGATGGCTGGAGTGGGGGCAAGGTTCTTTAAGGTATTTGCCCCCAGCATGCTGCTTTATACTTTCTGGAGAATAAACTCCAGTGTTCAGTCTGAAAAAAATGAGCTAAATTAGGAAGGAAAACTAAGTGTTTAATTTCCTCTTAAGCACATTTCTTAATTGAGGTTATTTCTCAGATTTCCCTGTCACTGACTTAGGAATCATATCCTCTGATCTGATAAATCAGTCATCACTTAACCATATCTTTCCAGTTTCCAACGTTCTCAACAGAAGTAGTATTATATCTTGTTCTAAATCCCTTTGCTAGTTCTAATGGGATTTTACAGAGAATAAAGGTAAATGTGGAAGAAAAAAAATAGGTAAATGTGACTGTTCAATTTGCCATCTTTAACTAGAAGATGAAATTACTATTTAAGAGAATGAAAAGCCACACTTAGTGAGGGGAAAAAAAAAAAGTCTAATTGTGCCTAAGCTTATCGCTCTGTAAATTTTCCCTTCTTACCCAGCATTGTTACTTTGAGGATAGCACTTCTGAATAATCGCACCCTGTATCCATTAAAAATTTTTCTCGATAACAAAGCCAAAATAAAACCTTAGCTTTGAATCTAACCACGATGTTTACCCTTCTGCTTAGCCAGTATTGACCCTCTTCAGAGAGACTCCTACTAGAGCTAGTATTTGGTATCAGCCACCAAGCACTGCCTTCTTCACTTTGTGAGTAAGCATGTAAATGTACATGGGGTTGTCTAGTAGTGAGGTGCTGTATGGAGCAATTGCTTGCTTCCATGGAAATAGTTCCAAAAGGAGTTTTTGTTTTTTTTTTTTAAGATTTTATTTATTTATTTGACAGACAGAGATCACAAGTAGGCAGAGAAGCAGGCAGAGAGAGAGGAGGAAGCAGACTTCCTGCTGAGCAGAGAGCCCAATGCAGGGCTCAATCCCAGGACCCTGGGATCATGACCTGAGCCGAAAGCAGAGGCTTTAATCCACTGAGCCACCCAGGCATACCCCAAAAGAAGATTTTCAAAGGGGTCTAGTACTTTTGGTAGAGCATGGAGGAACATTGTCTTTGGAGAGAATCTAGGAAAGCTCAGCAGAAGAGAGTAAGAAAGAGCAGCAGACAGAGCATCCATTTTCTTTGCACATGGTGTGGTAAGTGAAGGCTTGCTTGTAGGTTTGAATTTGCTATAAGCAGCACTGTTCTTTTAAACAGAACATGCTTTATGGTGACAATTATGGCAAGAAATGTCTTTTTTTTTTTTTTGCCTCACACTTTATTTGAGGGGAAACAAAAGCATTAAATTAGGAGTAGGTGTATTTCTTTTGTAAAATATGGTTTCAACAATGCTAATTAATATAACCAAGCTTAGCTATTCATCTATTCTATTTTTTTAATGTAATAAAATTATAATTGAATGGAGACATTTTGTCTCCTAACTCCTTCACTACTAGTAGGGGATGTAAGGCAACGACTGTTACTAAAACATTACTTCCTTGGCGCCATGATGGCAGTGTAATGGCTCTGCAAGGAAGTGGGAAAGTGTCTAGCGGAGACCTGTAGCCAGTTCAGTGCTCTGCTCTTAAACCAACTGAACACACAACGTGACAGCAACATCTGGAGCAAGACATCAATGAGCTTCTCCTCTTTGGAAACACTGTCTCTGTCCATGACACAGTAGAGCTGATTCAAATGTCTCAAACAGTGTGCTCATCAAAGACACGTAGTCAATGATTTAAGCATATAAAGAATGCTAATGAGTGAAACACTTCTGCTGCTTATGTTCCATCTTTTTTTGTGTGTGTGGCTAATTCCTGGAATTATCAATAGCTTTTACAGTATAACTGCCCCACAGATATCTCTGCACTAAACAGAGTTACTAAATAATTTATGTTGCCAAATAAAAAATATATTCAATTCTCCAACTTAAGTATCCTGAGGATGTTCTATTATGCACTAAAATTTGAGATAGCTATTCCGAAAAAAACCTTTTCTGATGTGAAAAGAATTTGTCCTGTCTTTCTAATGTTCATTTCATTTGGCCCATATTAAAATTAGATCACTGATGGCCAGTTATTTTATTTGGAAAAATAAAATAGCTATATTTTTAAATACAAATCAGTATATATTCTGTATTTTCTATATTCTTTTTTTTTTCAGCAAACTAGTTAATCTAGTGTAAATTTACCAATCCCACCGAAGCCTGTCTCTTTCCCATACAAGAAAACCCATCCCTCTCACTGGGTGTTAGACTGTGGTTTGGAGAAGAATGGAGAATGAGATTATGTCATCATGTGGAAAAGAGAATTTAAATCCTCTTAGACAACAATATTCATTTAAAAATATCAGAAACTTAAATCACCGATTCCCCCTCACTTTCTTTTCGCAAAACATGTGCAAGCCATAGCCTCGCTGAGCACTTGTCACACACTCCCTATTCAAAAGCGCGCTCCCTACTAGGGATGGAAACTGTAGAGAATGCTAATGGAAAGACAGATTCTCAAGTTTTTCTGTGGAGGCTGTTGCTCGACACAAATGAAAAAATGCAGAACACAGCACTCTGGGCTCTTTGGCCTGTTCTGCTGAATTGAAAGGGAAAATTGAAAAGGTTCCAATTATTCCATTTATTACCTTAATGAGTTTTATAACATGAAATGAATTTTGTGATTAATGAGGATTTTATGTAGACGGCACATAAAAACGCCATCTACAAAAAGCAAATAGCATTATTTTCTGGCTAGAGAAGGTGAAAATGAAATGCAAAATAAGGTTGATTGACTTAGATTTAATATATAAAAGGTAGCACTAGTTAATAGAGTATTGATTAAAGATATAAAAAGAGATGGTGACAATTCATCAAATATCCTTGTTCTAGGTCCCCAGGGTGACTGATTAATAAACATCTTTTCTTCTAACTAACTTAGATTTTCCTATTACTCTTTTCATATCTTGTTTCTTTTTTCTGTAGACATAGCAAATTCACACACTACCATCACAGCAACACATCCTCACACAAAAGTATTATTTTGAAAAACTCTTGGTTTATTTTAACATCTTAAATGGGATGGAACTTACATTAATTAGGAGTGGGTACCAAAGAGTTGGGGATAATAATTAAAACACATTGGCCTGATTTAGTCAATTCATTCAGAAGGAAAACTATAGTTGAAAAATAGAGATCTGTATGTGTAATCTGTATGCATTTAATCCATGTGATAATAATTTTACAAATAATTTAAACATATAATTCATTGCTGTATGAAATTAATAATATAACCTATTTTGGGTGCCTGGGTAGCACAGTCGGTTAAGCATCTGCCTTTGGCTAAGGTCATGGTCGGAGAGTCCCAAGATCCAGCCCTGCATGAGGCTTCCTGCTCAGTGAGGAGTCTGCTTCTCCCTCTCCCTCTGCCCCTCACCTGCTCTCGTGCTCTCTCTCAGTCTCTCCCGAATAAATAAAATAAAATCTTAAAATATAATATAACTTCATTTTATAAAATACTTGCACATGGGACCATCATTATAATATATCATATTGTAAAATGATTATTAAATCTTAAGAAAATGCTTGGTTTTCTAATTGAATTTATCTTCTCTTCCTTTTTACTAAGTATTGTACTCTCCACTCACAAGACAACTTATGCTCACACACACACACACACACACGCTCCAGCTTCAGCTCAGTTTTTAGCACTGTTAAAGAGAAGAGAGCCACAAGCAGCCTCTCCCCAGAGTAATGCAAAAGCAATTTTGACACCAATTCAGGAAAATATTTAACTACTTTATATACAACAATTTCCCTATTTGTTTTCCTCTAAATCAGACACAAGTGATGGCTAAGTCCCTAAGGATTACACTTTTGCTCTCAAGAGAATACGTCATGGAATGTATACCATTCTGCAACTCACAAATCTTGGAAGTGAACAGAATGATATGGGAGGAAAATCACCCTACTTCTAGTAAAATGTGTTAAGCGTTTTGTTCTTTTCCTTGACCCACAGATAACTTTGTCCTGTGCTTGGCAATTTGAGTCCAAGCAAGATCAGCAACTCTGAAAAAAGTGTCAATCGATTCTACTCTATGTTTATATATGGCCAAATAAATGCACTGTGATCCAGCACATGGTGAATGGCCAATTTAACAATCGATCCAATTGGCAATCCGGTCCATTGGCCCAAGAAACATCTAGCTGGAACCAATAGACAGCTCAAAGGAGAATACATTAAATAAATTGATTATATCCTGCTTGGGTTTCATAGATGTTTTTTAATAGATAGAAACAAAAAATACTGTAATGCATTATATTTATTGATAATAGAAAAACAGGATTAAGAGTTGCATTACTTCTGCTCACAAATAAGATCTCACTTAGTTCAGAATACTCTATATTCTCCTTCTTGAGATGATACAGTAACAGAGTAAAAGTATTTGTTGGATTAGTATTTTAAAACGATTTCAAGCTTGAAATAAAAAATAAACACAAACGTGGCATGTGTTTTTTTTCTCCAAATTTATCATTTATGGTAAAAAGAAATTTATAGCACATCTCTGTATGTTTGTCTTTTATAGTCAAGAATAATCATCCTTGCCATTTACCTCCCAAGATAATAGAAACTAATAGCACTGTGCTGGAATAATTTTAAACCCTCATAAGAAAGCTGCTGACTATGGTTAAGTATTATTATTAATCACTAACTATGGTCAGGATCAATATAGCTACACATTAAATTTAGCTTAGCCTGAATTATGCCTGAAGGTATATTTAAACAATTATGTGATGCTTTTACATAGTTGTGTGGACTACACAAGCCAAATTTTCCAACTCAGTCCCAGTGTTAAATATTATATTTCATTGTCAGCACATGCATCCAGGTTTTATTTTGAAAAATTGATCCACTTTATATATTGGTGATACTCCATGATTCATAATATTTATCTGCTATATTATATTTAAAATTTCCTCTTGCTGGTTTACTAAATACAATGCCCTATGGAAATAATAGGGAAATGCCATATTATTTCCAAAATTCATGAGCATAGATTATTCCTTTTACCTAATTAGTCTAAAAGTAAGGATAAACAATAAAAGACAATACTACAGTGTCTGCCATCTTTCCTCTTCTGTACAGTCATCAAATTGTTAAATCACTAAATTATAGTATACACAAAGTCAACCAATGTTCAGTCTAAAAGTGTGGGAAAAGAGATTTTCCCACAACTGGTACAGGAAGTACCTTCACACAGGATATATTAGGAACACAATATGTAAAAACATGTAGCTTCTCATAATAACTTGAGTTTGTGGTATTTCTAATAGATTATAAAGTACAGGCATGCTTTGGAAATATTGAGGGTCCAGTTCCAGAACACTCCAATAAGGCAAACATCACAATAAAGTGAGTCAAATGAATTTTTTTTGTTTCCTAGTTCATATAAAAGTTATGTTTATACTATTATTGTCATTTATTAAGGATGCAATAGCATTATGTCTAAAAAATGTGCATGCCCTAATTAAAAAATATTCTATAAAATGCTAACCATTGTCTAAGCTTTCAACAAGTCATAACCATTTTTCTGGTGGAGGGTCTTGCCTTGATGTTGATGACTGCTGACTGACTAGGGTGGCTGTAGCAATTTCTTAAAATAAGACAACAATGAAGTCTGCCACACTGATTGATCTTCCTTTCATAATCAATTTCTCTGTAGCATGTGATGATGTTTGATAGCATTTTACCCACAGCAGAATTTTCAAAGTTGGAGTTAATGCTCTCAGACCCTGTGGCTGTTTTATCAACTAAGTTTATGTAATGTTCTAGGTCTCTTGCTTTCATTTCAACAGTCTTCACAGCATCTCCACCAGGAGTAGATTCCATCTCAGGAAACCACTTCCTTTGTTCATCCATAAGAAGCACCTCCTCATTTGTCAAAGTTTTATCATGAGACTATAGCAATTCAGCCACATCTTCACACTCTACATCTAATTCTAGTTCTCTTGAACATCTCTTCACATCTGCAACTAAGTCTTCCACTGAAGTCTTGAACATCCATCAGGGTTGGAATCAACTTCTTCCAAACTCCTCTAAATGTTGCTATTTTGACCTTTTTTGATAAATCATGAATGTTCTTAATGGCCCTCTGGAATGATGAATCCTTTCCAGAAGGTTTTCAACTTACTTTGCCTGGGTCCATCAGAGGAATTAGTATGGCAGCTGTAGCTTTATGAAGTTTATTTCTTAAATAGTAAGACTTGCAAGTCAGAATTACTTCTTGATCCTTGTGCTGAAGAATGTATGTTGTGTTAACAGGCATGAATACAATATTAATCTCCTTGTACATCTCGATCAGAAGTCATGGGTGACCAGGTTCATTGTCAGTGAGCAGTAATATTTTGAAAGACATCCCCCCTGCCTTGCTCCAAGTAGTAAATCTCAACAGTGGACTTAAAATATTCAATAAACCATGTTGTAACCAGATATGCTCTAGTCTAAGCCTTGTTGCCCCATTACAGAACACAGGTAAAGTACATTTAGCACAATTCCTAAAGGCCCTAGCATTTTCAGAATGGTCAATGAGCATTGGTTTCAACTTCAAGTCACCAGCTACATTTAGCCCCTAAAAAGAGAGTTCGTCTGTCCTTTGAAGCTTTGAAGACAGGCATTGACTTCTCCTTTCTAGCTATGGAAGTCCTAGATGGCAACTTTTCCCCACAGGCTTTTTTGTCTACATTGAAATCTGTTGTCTAATGTAGCCATCTTCATTAATTCTCTTAGCTAGATTTCCTGAATAATTTATTGTAACTACTACATTAACACCTGATGCTTCACCTTATACTTTTATGTTGTGGAAATGACTTTTTTTCCTTAAACCTCATGAACAAAATTCTGCTACCTTTCAACTTTTCTTCTGCAACTTTCTCACCTCTCAGCCGTCATACAGCTGAGTAGACTTAGGGCCTTGGTCTAGATGAGGCTTTAGCTTAAGGGAATGTTGTGGCTGGCCTGATCTTCTATCCAGACCACTCAAACTTTCTCCATATCAACAAGAAGGCCTATTTCACTTTCTGATTTATCATTTGTGTGTTCACTGGAATGGCACTTTCAATTTCCTTTAAGAACTTTGCCTTTGCATTCACAACTTGGCTGTTTGGTGCAAGAGACATAGCTTTCAATCCTATCTTGGCTTTTGACATGCCTTCCTCACTAATCTTTAATCTTGTTTAGCTTTTGACTAAAAGTGAGAGATGTGTGACTTGAACACTTAGAAGCCATTGTAGGGTTATTATTTGGGATAATTTCAGAAATTATTGTGTCTCAGGGAATAAGGAGGCTTGAGGAGAGGAAGAGAGATGGGGGAATGGTCAGTGGATGGAGCGGTCAGCACACACACAGCCTTTACAGATGAAGTTCACCATCTTATCTAGGTATAGATTGTGTAACCCTAAAATAGTTACAACAGTAACACCAAAGTTTACTGATCACAGATCACTGTAAAAATGTGATAATGAAAAAGTTAGAAGTATTGCCAGAATTACCAAAACGCAACACAGAGAAATGAACTAAAAAATGCTATTGGAAAAAAATGGTGCCAGTAGACTTGATGAATGCAGGTTTACCCACCAACCTTCAATTTGTTAAAAAAAAAAAAAATGCTGTATCTCCAAAGTGCAATAAAGCATGGCACAATAAAATGAGGTATGCTTGTAATTTCATAATTTTTTTGCTTTATTAAGACTAGCTCTGTAAGATTCCCACTTCAAAGAGACAAATCTATTAAAGCAAGGCTCTAAATGATGAAGTCTTGTCATTTTGGCCATGTCTGTCTGAGTTTTGGGGGAGAGATTATGACTGAAATAGTGGGGCAGACAATCAACTCCCAGGAAACAATTCCCCCCAAGCTGCTGCTTAATGATTTTATCATTTTAAGTGGTATGGAGGGAAATAAAATCAAGATTCTTAAAGTTGGCCCTAAGAAAACTGGATGGAAGTTGAAAGAATAGGGGATTCTGAAAATAAATTAATGGGGACTATTTTTTTTTTAATGTGTATTCATGCCTTGTCTGGTTGTTAGGAAGAGGTTGGCTGATCTAATCAAGAAGGAGGAAGACAAAGAAATAAGCCCTTTAAAAATTAGAGTGTAGTGGTGCTGAAACATGGGCAGGAATTCTTCAACACTCTACCCATCAAGAGATAGGGTCTATGCCCCTTCTCCTTGAATTAAGGTGGAATTGTGACTGCTACCGTCATAGAGTATAGTGAATATAACACCAAACAATTTCTGAGCATAGTTCATATAAAACCATACAATTTTCCCTTGTCTGATTAGAACACTTGTTTTTGGAGATGCATGCTCCAAGTTTGACTACCTTTAAGTCTTCATGCCAAGACATAGCCCAAACCACCAAGAGAATCATCTAGAAGTCTCCAGATGATTCCACTCCCTACCTACCCCATGCATTCCAGTCACTCACAGCCATCTGGATCTTCCCAACTATGGCCCAAATGTTGTAGAGACAAACTATACCCACAATACCCTTTCTAAACTTCTGATTCATAGAACTTGGGAGCATAAGAAAATAGTGGTAGTTTTGTGCCCTTAAGCTTTGGGATAGTTTGTTACACAGTAATAGATAACAAATGTAAAAGATAATTTTAACAAATGTCAGAACAGGGTTTTATTCCCCACTTCTTTATAGGAGTAAGAGTTTGGTGAAACAAGTAATAGGAGAGCGAGAGAGAAGGAGGAAGGGGAGTGATGGAGGGAGGAAGAGAGAGGGAGAACAAGTTTTTTATAATGGATACAAAATAGCTAAGAGAGGCTGCCAAAAGTAGCAAGATAAAGTTTTGATGTTTTTATAACTGTTTCCATCTGGAAAATGTGAAGGATCTAAATTTCCCTATCACAGTGTAAGGGCCAGAATGACAGAAGAACCTTACTTATCCTTTAAGGAATGCAGTCTGGATCTTGGAAGGACAGCATCATAGTAGAAAATGCAAAGTGAAAAGTGGATAGTGGAGGAGGGTAGAAAGAGAAACTCCAAAATATGCATCTGAGATAGATGCCATATGCACAAACAGATGAGTCTAGGAAATTTTGCACTGTGTTCTAGACTTACCTACTTATGATTCCTTCTGGTAATGGTTACGGCAACATTAAGGGATGTCTTTTGGAAGGTTCCTCTCGTACACTGTTGAGTAGCTGTTTCTGGAAATTAACTCCAGTTAGTTCGTTTTAAAATCTGCTATCAGAGTTGCTGAACTGTAACAGAAGGGTAAAATGAGAAAGTTGGCAAGGGTGAGGCTCTCCCAAGGAAACAGTGGCCATAACTGGCAGTTAGGGTGGCATCCCAGCCCCACTGTGGACATGCACAGAGAGCAGCAGGAGTCACGGAGGGCAAGTCAGCAAAGCCTAGACTCAGAAGTTATACACCCTTACTTGCCGCGTTCTAACACCTAGTTCAGTGCTTCTGGCCATCTAGAAAGAAGAATAAAACAACTGCAATGAACTAAACTGGGTCATGTAGGTACAAACAGAGTATCGAGTTAAAAAAAAAAAATTAGTGTAGGAATGGAAACTAATTTTAGTTACCATGAAGTTGTCAATCAGTGAAGTTCCACTTCTCCATTTAGTTTTGGGAAGTTGAGATACAGTAAAATGTAGAGAGGAATCACCTAAAAGCCTAATCCAGCAGACTGAGTGCTATCAATTCTCAAAGAGAGCCATTTTTAGGTTTTGGAGGCTTCACTTCTTACTCTCCAGGAGTTTCTAGTTCTTCTAGGAATCTCCTCTGTTTATTTGTAATAAAAATAATAATACAAAATGGTCCTTAAATTTTATCTGACCAGGTCCCTGCTACACATAATAAAAAGAAGGTGATACTTTTAGAATTTGCTAATAAATTTCAGAGTAGAAAAAAAAAAAATCATGTCTTGATAATGACAAGACCTAATGTAGTTCAAAATTATTTTATAACTAGGCTGGAATGTCTGGGAAGAAGGCAGAAATAAAGAAAAAAAGACATTGTTTATTTGCATTTTAATAGAGTAAGAATCCCATTTCAAAAACTGCTGCAGTTTCGTTTTAAACCAAGCCATGTTTGAGTATACCCATTTCTGCATTTTTAAACACCCCTGTTTCCCATTAAACCACTACACACATTTAATTTCCTCAATTGAAACGCCACTGAGATAACAACATACAGAAAAAAGCATGAGCATTTTGGGCAATCCACTGACAGACATAATAGTATTTGTGTGGTATGTTCCATCTCAGTGCCCAAAAAAGCACCGAATCTGACAAAATAGATTCCTACTCTCCTAAATGGACAGACTCCACTCCAGAAGCTCAGGATGACTGCACAATATTACCACTTTTTAAAGGAGAGTTTCGTTTACCTGTGCTTCCTTTCTTCTTAGCTTTAAATCAAATAAATTACAGTAGCTTGAATATTTTATTTTGCCTGGTGACATTACAAAACATATTGAACATTGAAAGAATCTCTGTTATAAGATAGTTTTTACCAAATATGTACAACTGGTAATGTGTAAGGATTGTAATATTTATTCACATAGGAAAGAAACTAGAAAATTGGAACAGTTGAACTACTGGTTATGTAATGAGGTTTATAATTTTAAGTTAGTGCCACTTATTCCTCCATTAGGAAACTAACTTTCACTAAAGTTAATTAGAAATAAATGCATTACTCTGAGAGATTATCCTACCTGTCAATAAAACTGATCCTAGGATGTTTTGATGCCTGCCACTCTAAAATTCATAAATCTTGAAAATAACATTGCCAATTCATAATTTTCTCAAAATCAATCTCACTTCTCCTCCTTCCCTTCTGTTCCAGTGAAGAAATTATCTTTAGTCTTTTCCATGGCTGATGTTTCTGTTTCTATTCTTATTTTTAACTATTGCTGTTTTTTTGTTGTTTTGTTTTGTTTTGTTTTTCAGAGAAGTCCTTCCCTAGTGGAAGACACAATAAAAGAGCTGAAAGACAGATTTTCAGGAATAAACAGGCCTGGTTTCAGATCTTGATAACTTACTGCTTCCTAGTTCCTAAAGGAGTGACCTTAAGGAAATTACTCACCTTGTCCTTGTAGTTAGAGAGTTTGCAAAACCCTTTTCCCTGTGGCATGAAATATTAGCCATGAGTTAACTTTAGCCAAATGAATCCCACATGGTAATTGCATCTGGACAGGGAGGAACTATAAGCATGCTATGAATACCTTATGTGGAAGCCATAGGTATGGACTTCTCTAACTGTAAAGACTCTTGCAACTAGCATCTGCCTTGCAAGGACTCTGGAAACTGTACTTGTGGAGTTGTTCAAAAGCTGTTGACTTCTGTAAGCATGAGACTTCCAAGTCAGACCCATTTTTCATCCTCCTGATAAGTCATATCTCCTAATACCTGAGCTGTCTGTTGGACTGCCCCTTGGTCTCGCATACGAGAAAAATACATGATGCTTCTCTGCTGGGATGCTGTGTTCCTGTCTTATAGATCCTTTTGTGTATTTAGTGTCAAATATGGCCTATGATAGTCTCATAAGTCTAAATGTTTAAATGAGCCTAAGAAGACCAGTCCCCTCAATGGGCAGCATAGAAGGGTGATCAAATCTACCTTCCGATGATACAATGAGGATGAAGTCAGACTGCACAGAAATACACACACACAAGGTGACTCAAATATACCTTCACATGTTTCCCCATATACATAGTACAAGAAAGCTCATTGCATTGGAATTTTATCACAGTTATATCTTAAAATGTTTTTTGTAGGTAATTTATGATGTCGGTGTTCCCCTAGTTAATTAAAAATTTGATGAGGGCGAGGCTCACTATTTTCATGGGCGTGTCCCCGACTCCCATCCGGAGTGCTGCCGCGTGATAGGTATTCAGCGCATGTCTGTACTTTCCTATTACCGCCTCTCACTGGCGAGATCCCAAATTGAGATCAGTGGGAAGCCAATTTCTTATAATTTTGACACGTTATTGTATGTGGGAAAAAGAAAAATACTCCTTGACCAAATAAATTTGGGAAACACAAGGTTAGGTGATGATAAACACATTTTCTTTTTATTAGAGTACTTCTTGTAACTCTCCAAAATGGAGTGGAATGGGAGAAAGAGATATATACTTATTGCTTGTGCAGTTTTATACCGCTCTTTTTTTAAGGCCAGCTTTTGAAATGGGTTTTATGCTGGAAATACTGCCAAAAATCTAAAGATAGGTCCTCTTGGAGCTATAAGTATCCCTGGATATAAACAGAGGCAACTAATTCTCTCATATACAAGTGAGGGGAATGAGGACAGAAAAATTTAGTAAATTCCCAGAGAACCCACAGCAAATAGTATTTCCCTATAGAGTTTACCCTCTTTTTTTAAAAAAAAATATTTTATTTATTATTTATTTGACAGGTAGAGATCACAAGTAGGCAGAGAGAGAAAGAGAGAGAGAAGTGGAAGCAGGCTTCCTGCTGAGCAGAGAGCCGGATGTGGGGCTCTATCCCAGGACCCTGGGATCATGACCTGAGCCGAAGGCAGAGGCTTTAACCCACTGAGCCACCCAGGTGCCCCTAGAGTTGACCCTCTTGTTGATGAAAATTGCTCATACAATTGCCATAGCTTGACTATATCCTTCCCTTCTCCAACACTAATCACTTCAGTTGATAGAACAGTAAGATGAATTAGAAAACTGAGCATGTGTCCAAGAGCCAGAAAGATCCTCAGATGCTAGAGCTGGGGGGGTAATCCTGCCTGGTCCTTACACATGTAACTGTTGGAATGTTTGCTCTCTACAAGGGCAAGATGAAGTTTTGCATTGTATCCGCTTTCCCAGTCTCCCTTGGATCCTTGATCCTCAGCTCAGTGAAAATAAATCTGTGGCTTCCTCAGTGTTTTGAAAGCTCTCTAACAGTTTCAGATCTTGGAAGGGACTCATACCCACTTCTCTCTAGGATTTGTTTCTTTGTTCGTCACCTAGCTTAATTATAAACTCTATGGCAAGAGGAACCATGAATCACTCTTTACAGTTGCCTTCCAACGAGCTGTTTCTCCAAATCAGTTGATCATGAAATATCTCAATTGCTTTCTACATAGCATCCACACTGCTATTTCCAAGCATTTTCTACTTTCATTAAGTTCCGATTTCTAACCCTACCATCTTTGCTTTATGTAAGGATTCTACTTAATAATTTGATGAAAAAGATGTTCAATATGAGCTACCTCATCTTGTTGCCTCTTCACCTCAGATTTTCTCAACATCTCAATCGCCCTCTTACCGTTCCCCTGACATCAAAGAAAGAAGAGTCATCCTTCCACTCCATCTACCTTTGAAAGGAAGAAAACCTCATGGCAATTAAGAATAAATACCCCACATTAAAGAGGCAAAAAATCTGAATTCAACTCCAAGGTTCCTTTAGTTATTGGCTTTATGATCTTTAACAACTTCTCTTTGTCTTGTTTTACTTAACTGTAAAGCAGGAAAATTAACGACCTCAGAAGACTGAGGTGATAATTCAAAATAGAAGACCTTTGGCATGATGTCTTTATTCTATTCTTGATCCCTTTTCCTCTGGGTCATGTTCCCCCATTCTCTATCATATCTACTCTCTGATCACCAGACATCTAACCACAATCTCATCTTATTAAATTGAAAGTGATGTTTGATAGGTAAGAGGATTAAGGATACATTTATCTTGATGAGCGCTGAGAAATGAATAAAATCGTTGAATCCTAGGAGCACCTGGGTGGCTCAGCTGTTCAGCAGCTGCCTTTGACTCAGGTCATGATCCCAGGGTCCTGGGATGGAGCCCTGCATGGGGCTCCTTGCTTGGCGGGAAGCCTGCTTCTCCCTCTCCCACTCCCCCTGCTTGTGTTACCTCTCTCGCTATGTGTCTCTCTGTCAAATAAATAAAATCTTTTTAAAAAAATTGTTGAATCCTTGTACAGCTGAAATTAATATAATATTGTATGCTAATTATACTTTAACAAAAAGAGATAGATAATTTTAAAAAAGAAACCAGTGTTTGAGACTAAATGCCCTTCTTCCAATTCAGATTGCCTGAAAAGTGTTTAATCACCATATAGGGCACTATCAGATACAACAACTAGAAATACAAGATACCCAGTTAAATTTGAATTTCACATAAACAATATTTTTCACACTTTTTTAGTGTAAATGTATTGCATGCAATATTTGGGACATAGCCATAGTAAAAAGTACTCATTGTTTAACTGAAACTAAAAACTTGGGGTACCTAGGTGGCTCAGTTGGTTTAGCAACTGACTCTTGGTTTCGGCTCAGGTTGTGATCTCTGGATTGCAAGATCTAAACCCTTATCAGGCGCTTTGTTCAACACAGAGTCTGTTTCAGTTTCTCTCTCTCTCTCCTTCTGCACTTCCCACTCATGCTTTCTCTCTCTAAAATAAATAAATAAATCTAAAAATAAAACCTTAACTTTATCTGGCAGCTTTATCTATGTCTCATTTTAAAGATACATGGGATCATAGAAAAACTTATGCTTTAATCATTTCGAGGAGCTTAAAGAGAAAGAGTGTTACGAAAGTTAAATGAATTAAGGTATGCACAATGTCCAGAAACATGGAATACACTTGGTAAATATTTGTTCAGTGCTCATTATTTACCCTAATTTTAAATTCTTATAGGTGCTTCTATTAATACTGACAAACATTACTATTTTACAGATGATAAGATTTAGTCTCAGAAAAAGTAAGTGGCATTATCAAGGTCTTGCTAATGTATAATGGTAGAAGCTCACATCGTCTGACTGCTAAGCTGATGCTTTTCATTACCAGTTCACTCTGTCGTTTGACATCATTTGCCGTGAACTGTTGTAGGTCTCGATTTGTGCAGCAACGTGTGGTGTTACCACAGAGTACTAGTGTCTTGGCCAAAGGGACGGTATGGTTTAAAAAGATAAATCTGCTTTAATAAGAGAAAAGAAAGAAAGAGAAGGTAGGGAAGAAAAGAGGAGGGAAGAAGGGGGAGGGGAATGCATTACACCAGAGATGGATCATCCATTATCACTCTGGGTTTGTGGTTTAATAAAGGTAAGCTCATCACAGGTAAGAAAGCATCAGTACACTTACTTCTGCTGCGTGACTCACACAATGGAGAAGTTTCCTCTTTTCCTGATCCCTCTCCTGAGAGTGGATAACACACTCTCTTCTAAATAGTCATCTTCATTAGATTTGGTGAAAACAGTATTTAAAAGGAACTCTCTGTGCTCTCAGTCCACAGCTGAGAGAATTTAGCTCTGCGGAAACCAGATTGCTGTCTCCCTTCTCTGCGCTGCAGCAGTGTGTGCCTGATACCGTTTTCTGTGTCGTAGCCATAAAGCATCACCAGCCTAACAGGGCCAACCCGCTAATGTGTGCGGGCGCAGAGCACTCTCCAGATAGCTCATTGTAAAGACGCCCTGGGAATATGTCTGTCTTGCATGATCTATAACCTCTGGCACAGTATTAGAAAGCACACAGTGTTGAAGAAGCAAAGTGCCGAAGTCTAGGTATATAAATAGCTGCAGAAGCCACTAGAAGAAATGTACATTTGACTTTGAACAAACAGTCCAACATAGCTTAAGGATTTAAACCTATTTTTCTTTTAAACTGGCAGTGTTAAACCCACTAATCACCTAAATGGATACATGAGAAACCTGATTGTACCGTTCAATTCTTAAGCAGAGGGTCCCTCTTTATTTGGATTTAAAACTCAATGGCTGTAACTATGGTCACAGTGTAACAAAGCCTCCCCAGATACAGGTCAAACCCCCTGAACCCAGATACAATGGGTAAGTATTATGGTGAAGAATAACACATATTTGAATTTTTAATATTATCTATTAACTTATCTGAGAGCCAGTGCATTTGTCACCTGTACGATCGAGATTAAAGATCAGTGGCAACTGAATGACTGGACTTCTGTTTTTTACACTTTTTAGTAAACTGGTCTGCAGAGTTACTCCCCAATGTCATCAGTGAAAAGAAAGCCATTAAAGAAAAGTGCAACATTTTCACTCACCTCTCTAACGAACTCACTTCTAAATAGCCACTTCAATCATTTCTTCTGCTTGGCTAGCCCCAGGATTTTTCCAAAACTTCAGTGTTCACAGCGGCCCACACACTTGGACAGGTTTACCTGCTTATACTTCGCGGTCAGATTGCAAGAGCGAAAAGAATTAGGGGAGCAAATATACTTTACCTCAATCAGAATTCTAGGTGCAGCCTGCAGGAGACTTTTGTAACAACCAATTTGCTGTAGCCGAATCAGTCACAAGCACATTGCAGGGGACATTTTGCAGGATGGGTTCCCCGATAGGCGGGACAGCTTCTGATGAAGAACCATTAGGGTAACTAGTGCCATCAGCATCAGCAGGACCTGACTGATTCACGTAAGTATAGTGCCTTCCCAGGCAGACATAGCATAATCAGAGGACTATTGTATCCAAAATATTAGGCATTTCAACTTAAATCCCTGAATAGCATTTGAGAGTCAAAGAACATAAATAGATGACCCAAAATACCGCATTTGGTGGACTACATATAATTAATAAAACAGTAAATAATTAACAAGCATCCTCTCAGTTTTTTGGCAAACCTTAAATTTTTGTAAAACATGAAGTCTTTTGTGAAAAATAGTTAACAAAAGTGAATGTATAATCAGGTATTATATGTATAGTAACAATAAAATAGTGCTTCCAGTTTGAAGAATTCTTAGACTCCAGTCTTAATTTTCTAGTTACAAATGACAAGTTACATTTGTTACTCAAATTATTTTACTATTCTACAAACCTATAATTAGTTATAAACTGAATATGTGAATAGCTTTTCTAAATTTGTAACGTCTTTAAATAAAAATCGTAAAATTATCAAACCAGTAATATCAAATTTTGCATCATTCAACAGGTTGTGTTAGTTTACTAAAACTAAATAATTAATTTCAATGTATCTATGATGTATATTGCTATAATGAAGGTCCTAAGCTTAAAAAATGTATATCTATTTTTTTTCTCATGGGAAAATATATACAACATAAAATTTACCACTGTAGCCAGTAAGTGTACAGTTCTGTAGCATTAAGTATGTTCACATTTTTGTGTATCTATCATCTCTGTCCATCTCCAGAACTTTTTCAACTTCTCAAACTGAAACTCAATTTTCATTAATCACCATCCCCCCCATGTCTCTCTCCCCCAGTGCCTGGCCATGACCATGCTACTTTCTGACTGTATGAATTTTACTACTCTAGGTTCCTTATGTAAAAAGAATCATATAATATTTGTCCTTCTATGACTGACTGATTTCACTCCGCAAAATGTCCTCAGGGTTCATCTATGTTGTATCATGTATCATCATTTTCCTCCTTTTTAAGGCTAAATAATATTCCATTGAGTGTGCGTGTATCATCTCATGTATCCATTCGTCTTTGGATAAACACTCCAGTGGCTTCTGACTTTTGGCTGTTGTGAATAATGTTGCTGTGAACATTGGCATGCCAAGATCTGTGTGAGTTCCAGCTTTCACTTCTTCGGGGTGCATACCCAGTTCTTTTGGGTGAAATTGCTGGGTCATATAACAATTCTATGTTTAATTTTTTGAGTATAGGCATTGTGTTTTCCATGGAAACTGCACAAGCAACCAGATTGTGTTTTTGATCCCAGTCCTTTTTTTATCAGTGCCTTGATCTTGAAGCCTGACTGCCTCATTTGGACTGTGTTTGCTGATAATCAAAATAACCTCAAAAATTATGCTGATGATGGTGGTCCTCATATGTTCTTGATTTTCATGGTTGAAGATGTCTGCTGAAAGCCCTGTAACCATTCTATTACTGTTGTGTCTAGACCCTGCCTATTTGGGGCTCTTTGTATTAGGACATAAGGGCAATGTAACAAAGAAAGAAGGACACTTTTCAGGAAAACAAGTTTTCTTTTCTTGTCATCCTGCATTCATTTGCAAAAGATTCAGTATTTCTCTTCTCTGGTCACTAATCCTAGTGTGCTACTTGTGCTGATTCCCAGAGCTGAGTTTTCTCTAGATACAATCTCAGGTTTGCCAGTCTTCTAAGGGCTGGTAGTGATGTCTCTAGGTACATGCCTGAGACAAGGCAAATTCTGCCCGGTCCTGGGACATGTAAATTCACAGATCCTGTCCTTCACTTAGGCTCTTTAGGTGGCCACACCTTCCAAATCTACTACAAGGACCTCATCTTCATCACATCTTCCTGATCACCTTGAAACAGTTTCTGAGATCTCACATCCTTTTCTGGAGGCAGAAAGAAATATCTGAACATCACTGTACTTAGAAAAGTATCACCCATCCAGTTTATTCTGATCTTTTCTAATCCTCCCCTTTAAAAAATAGAGTAATTCCAGATATATCTAGAAGAAAAAAAGTAGAAATATATGTATTTATTAATTTTCCTTATAATAAAGGATTTCTGCCCTTAAATATAATGGAAGAAGTCAAAGAAAAATGTTACATGTAAAACATTGGAACATCAAGAGTTGCTGGGACATGGATTGAACTGGAGGACATTATGCTAAGTGAAGTAAGCCAGATGCAGAAGGACAATTACTGTGTTGTCTCACCTACATATGCAATCTGAAATAATCAAACTCACAGAAGCAGAAAGTAGAATGGGTACTTGCCAGGGACTGGGGGAAGGGGGGATGCATAAGTGATGGTCGGAGGGCACACATTTCAGTTACATAAGATAAATAGTTCTAGATGTCCCCTCTACAGCATAATGCCCATAGCTAACTGTATTATATACTTAAATCTGCTAATAGATTAGATCTGTGCTAAGTGCTCTTATCTTCCTCCCCACATACACACACAAATGAATGAATGAATGAATGCATGCATGAAAATAATAATAAAAGGGGCGGGTGGAAAATTTGGGAGGTGATGGGTATGTTTATGGTATTGATAGTGATGGTTTCACAGGTATATACTTACCCCAGATTCATGCTATTGCATGCATTAAATATGTACAGTTTTCTGCAAGTTAATCATACCTTAGTAAAGTCTGTTTTTTCTCAAGGAAAGATGGCATGTGACCAAGAAAGAAATGCTTCAAAATCCTACCAGTAATTAAATCAAATGTTGAGATGATCAGGGATTTGTTTTTCATAGATATTTTTGTATTTTCCTCCCAAAATACTTATACACTATTCTCATTATCAGTAAAAAATGAAATTAGTTAATTAAAATAATGGATGATTTAAGCAATGTACATAGTAGCGGAAAGACTGTGTTGGAGGGAGATTGTAGGTCAAGCATGAGTTGTTTTGTACCACAAATTAGACGTATGGGCTTGGTAAATAACACAAGCTCCCTGAACCTTAGTTAACTCGTCTGAAAATCAGGTATACTTTTAACTTGGAGGATTGACATAAGGGCTCTGAGTAGACATAAATGTGAAGCCCCAAAATGTAGGAGATAGTAAGTACTCAACATGGAGAGCGACTATTACATCTTGAAAAGTTTGTACTTCTTTTTTTTTATTTAATTTTATTTGTGTGTGTGTGTGCATGTGTTCCAAAATACATTGTTTATGCACCACACCCAGTGCTCCATGCAATCCAGGCTCACCCATCCTCTCACCCCCCTCCCCTCCAAAACCCTCAGTTTGTTTCTTAGAGTCCACAGTCTCTCATGGTTTCTCTCCCCCTCCAATATCCCCCAACTCCCCATCTCCCAATGTCCTCCGGTTTAGTCCTTGTATTCCCCAAGTAAGTGAAACCATATGATAATTGACTCTCTCTGCTTGACTTATTTCACTCAGCATAATCTCCTCCAGTCCCAACCATGCTGATCTGAGGGTTTTGAAGTGGCTGGGGGGTGGGAGGTTGGGGTACCAGGTGGTGGGTATTATAGAGGGCACGTCTTGCATGGAGCACTGGGTGTGGTGAAAAAATAATGAATAATGTTTTTCTGAAAATAAATAAATTGAAAAAAAAAAAAAAGCTGGGTATTCATCCTTTCTGATGGAGGCATAATACTCCATAGTATATATGGACCACATCTTCTTTATCCATTTGTCCGTTGTAGGGCATCTGGGTTCTTTCCACAGTTTGGCAACTGTGGCCATTGCTGCTATGAACATTGGGGTACAGACTTCTTTTTTCTTTTTTAATTTCTTTTCAATGTTCCAGAATTCATTGTTTATGCACCACACCCAGTGCTCCATGCAATAATAATACCCCCCAGCAGGCTCACGCAACTTCCCATCCTCCCCCCTCCAAAACCCTCAGTTTGTTTCTCAGAGGTACAGACTTCTTAACCATTCTTTTCCCAGCCTCCAGAGAGAAAGAGACACTATGTTTAATACCCTGAGACTGTGTGGTTTGCGTTATTCAACTCAGCAGGAAATCCATTTAAACACCTTTCATGCTTAAAAGTTTCCCACCCTGATCTGTCTGCATGCACTAATGACCCCCAGCCATGGGACACCTGCTTTTTATGTCTCCAGTGAGGCACTGGTGCCAACACAGTGACTGGTTATGTTTCTCACTCTCTGCCTTTGACTTCTACCACTTTGTTTAGAGGACCTTAATAATGTCTCAGGAAGCAAACTTCATGTTCGCCCAGGTAAACTTTGTTATCCTGTGGCACATTCCTGCTATGTCATTAACTGCTCCAGAGTAAATCCTCCTGCTCTGCGGTTTAATAGGGAGTCACTCCGAGTTGTGGAATCAATTACATTCCCGTTCCCTGCTTCCCACTACAGAAGAGGATTGACAAATGACACACAGAGGCCTGGTTAGTGAAATGAGTCACTTTTCCCTAAACTGCAACTTAATCAGCATGGTAGTCTCAGTACTAATGAACATTAGTCCAACCAAATTTCAGCTGGAAGCTACCCAGAGAACTTCTCCGAGGCAGTCATTTTACAGTTGAGAAAATTGAAGTCTAAAGAGAGAACGCACCACTGGGACATTGTAGACACTGAATACAGGCTGGGAGAATGAATGATTGCACTTTTATGTCGGAGCATTAGATTCTTGTACAAAAAGTCACAGCTAATATGTTTAAAGGGCTTCCTATTGTTACATATTATTCTAAGGGCTTATATGTGTATTGGCTTAGGTGAGCCTTGCCACAACACATTTTTACAAATGAGAAAACTGAGGTCTTTAACACTTGCGTGACTTGAGCACGGCCCCATAGCTGATAAGTGCTGGAGGTGGGCTTTGGTCCTAAAAAATATCTGTCCCCAGATCACATACTCTTCGTAGACAGACTATGTTACCTCAGATTAGGGCACCCAGTTTTACATTTCCATTTTAAAATGGTCTCTTAGGTCAGTCCACTTCTCTCCACCATTAATATGAATCAAGTTCAGCATCCATCCCCTCTCGCCTCCTTCCCTGGAATATCTTCAAACTAGTCTTCTTATCTCCATTCTTTCCCCTTGACTGTTCTTCCCAATCCTATTAGACTGATCGTTCTCCAAGACAATGTAACCCCATACCATTCCCCTATGGTTATAAACTTGCAATGCCTTCTCATTATCCTCAGTCTGTAACTCAGCTTATCAATGGCTCCCAGGACCCTTCATAATCATTTTCTCCTTAAAACTCACATGCCTGTCATTTTGAACTTCTTTCACTTCCTATAAAGCGATACTCTCTTTGCCCTCTACTCTGGTCTTCACGTTGCCCTTGCTGGCTAACTTCTGTTGATTCCAGGTTGCTGCTTCGACTTACTTGGAGGGCAGAGCAGCCACCTACCCTCTCCCAAGTCTTGCTTAACCGCCCCTTCTTTGTAGTGCTTTTCTAGCATAGAACTTTTCATGCCATTTTGAAGGTTCTTTGAACGTTGCCTGTTTCCCCCATTCAATTATTCACCAAGCCAGGTGTCAAACTAAATTTGCCTTTTCATCATTGGATCCCATTTGCCTTAGTAACTTTGTTTACCTCTATGTACTTCAGTTTCCTCAACTAAAATGGGGATGATGATACTTACTTCATTGCATTAAATGAGAAAAGAGATGTAAAGTGGGTAGTACCTGGCTATTAGTAATGACTTAACAAATGGCAGTAAATATAGTTTTCAACATATGATATTTCATTAGGAAGGCAGTATAAGTATATTACATTATACTCATTATCAGCTAAAATCTTACCTCATGGGTTTGATATGAAATCCAGGTGTGCCTGGGTGGCTCAGTTGGTTAAGTGTCTGCCTTTGGCTCAGGTCATGATTCTGGAGTCCTGGGATCGAGCCCCACGTCTGGCTCTCTGCTCAGCAGGGATTCTCTTCTCCCTCTGCCCCTTACCCTGCTTGTGCTCTGTCTGGCTCGCTTGCTGTCTCTACCTCTCTCAAATAAGTGAATAAAATCTTTTTAAAAATTAAAAAAACAAAATGAAACGTAAGTTTGATTAAGAACAGGCCAAGTGAAAGAAATGCTAAGAAACAGGGTGAAGAAGAGAGGAAAGGGAAGAGAAGAGACAGGATGGGGAGGGGAAGAGGAGGGAGGCTCCTTCTGGTGATCCTGCCGTGCTCCACATCCGCCTGAGCAAGATCCCCGAGGCCCAAGAGTGAAGCCCAGCTTCCTGAGGGAAGGAGGAACCTACTGGAGTGCAGTAAGAAGTTTGCAGGGCGGGTTATTCCAGTATGGAAGATTCCATATTACTTTGGACACTCCCATTTAAATTCTGGAGGAAAAAGGAAGGGAGGGAGGGAGGGAAGAAGGGAAGGAAGGAAGGAAGGAAGGAAGGGAGGGAAGAGAAGGAAGGAGGGAGGGAAGGGAAAGGGGGAAGGAGGGAGGAAGGAAAGAAAAGAAAGAAAGAAAAAAGAAAGAAGAAAGAAAATTCTATATGCTTGCTAAATCTTGCATTTTCTTAAAAAAGAAAAAAAAATTCTGCCATAACCAAAGATGAAAGACTTAAACTTCACAAAAGATATTGAGCAAATTATTTTAAACTCTATCCTGCTAACATGTAACCAGTCTATCAGCAAGCTGCTTGGCAGTTGTTAGTCTTTCCATTTTCATTTCCAGAGGCGGGTAGGGAGGAGGCCAGCTTTAGTTGAAGTATGGGGCTAACCCTTGGTGTCCAGGTCAGGGTGGGCAGGGATGCGACCGTGGTCATGACAACCAACACAAGATACAAGTCAGACTTCCTAACCTTGGCTCAGCTTTGTCAGGGGCTTGCAGAAGAGGATGACAGGGGAGAGAACTGAAATTGTGTGCAGTGGTGTTTTTGTCTACTTAGACTTTGAATTCACAAAGTTCAGCTTCGTGGATTTTTAAGGAGATGTGTAATTATTTACTGTAGAATCCCTGTTCCTGGAAGAGTTCTTAATTTTGAGGTGGTGTGCATAGGAAGCTGCCCTCCAGGAGGCTAGCAACTTGATGACATGAACTACAGCAATGCCTGTGTGGACTTAGGGATCCACAACTATTGGGCTCATATTCACTCAAACTCCCCTTTGCCAGAAATTACATTCTTTTTTTTTTTTTAAAGATTTTATTTATTAATTTGACAGACAAAGACCACAAGTAGACAGGCAGGCAGAGAGAGAGAGAGAAAGAGAGAGAGGAGGAAGCAGGGTCCCCGAGGAGCAGAGAGCCCGATGCGGGGCTCGATCTCAGAACCTGGGATCATGACCTGAGCCGAAGGCAGAGGCTTTAAACCACTGAACCACGCAGGTGCCCCCAGAAATTACATTGTTATCCTCTCCACTTTTCTTATCCTGATTTTATGATACCAAGCCCGTCACTATCAGAAGGGGCTAAGTGCTCAAATACATTGTTCATTGAGCCTTCTGTGCCACTTGGTCACACTTTCAAAGATGACCTCCATCTCCAGAATTAACACTCTCTTGTCACCTGCCCAGGACTACACTGTCCATAACCTTATCACGATCCAAGTGAAGGAGCCACTACATCTACCTCGAAATCCCTGCGTTTCTTATAGGTCCAGACTGCCTCCCTTCAAGAAGAAATCATGGGTAAAGAACTTAGCCCACTTAAAAAGAGAGCTACTCCACAGTGAGAGTTCTCCAGCACAAGGACTTAATAGGCCTGTTTTTTCCTCCACTTTGTAGGCTTTCGCTGTATGTATGTCCATGTGTGTGTATAAAAACACAAATATTGCTTGCAGTAACTTATTTAATATATAAAAATATATACAAAAAGTATATATAATGAAAAAAATTATTAGAAACTTTTTTTTCTAGCCATAGCTAGCGAAATAGGAGACAAAGTTCTTGTGGTAAAATAATTTGCCTTATGAGCACGACCTGTGTGACAGACACCACGTGAAGCACTTCAGATGTATCCCCATTTATCCTCACAACAACCTAGAGATAGTCACTGGTATGCCTATATTACTTTTAGAGATTGAGGTTCATAAAGGTGAGACAAATAGCTCAAGGTGATACAGCATGTCAGAACCCAAATTTAAGCCCTGCGCCGTTCCTAGCCTTAAAGATTAGGTTATAGACCCAAACCACAGTAAGATGACCCTCACTTAATCTCCAAGCGAATTACTATTATAGAAGCACCTGACTTAGGGTACATGTGCACATAAGCAAAGGCAAATAGAGGCCCTGGATGATAAAACTTAAATTCTAAGGGGATAAACAAAGTCAAGGTTGGATTATCCAGAAAGTACTCCAAACTACAAAGAATGCTATTCCATTTTTTAAAAAAGATTTTATTTATTTGTATGAGAGAGAAAGCACAAGCAGGCAGAGGGGCAGGAGAGAGGAGGGAGAAGGAGACGCAAACTCCCCACTGAGTAGGGAGCCCAATGTGGGGCTTGATCCCAGGACCCTGAGATCAGGACCTGAGCTAAAATCAGACACTTAACTGACTGAGCCACCCAGGCGCCCCAAGAATGCTATTCCTTTTTAAAGCCACTCACATGATGCCAGGCTGTCAAGCATTTCCTAGGCAGAAAGATACTGTCACAATTTTCACAGGCCCCCAGTGCTCCCTACTCCCTGAACAACCCCATGCCTTCAGCCTCCTATTTACTTTTTTCTTACGAAAATGCCCTCCAGACCCAAACATAGTATCAAACAAAAATAACTTTTATTTCATTAAAAGACAACTTCAGGCCAGAACAGGGATTCTTACAGCTTAATCTTGTTTTCATATCAAACATCTTAGTTGAAAAATAGTTTTCAGTCATTGATTTCCCTAAATTCTCACTCCCAAATCATCTTCCAAATATTTATCTCCTAGCAAGTTCTATATTAGTAGATTGTTATTTCAGGTACATGGAATTATGATCTATCAGACCTTTAAAATAATGTAAGCAATAACTAAAAATACAATCTTCCAACCGTCCAAAGAGAACTTAATAGGCGTATCTTTTCCTACACTTAAATAACGATGAATGAAGGGAGACAAATATACGATGATCAATGCAAGATAATATTCTTCAGAGATGGAAGTGAAAATAGGAAGTGAATCCCCCTGCAAAATTAAGAAGTCCCATAGCATGTTTGCAGTATTTCTCAAACTTTAAAGTGCATAGGAATCACTGTGGGAGCTTGTTAAATTTGAAATTCCATTTTAATAGGTCTGGAGTAGGACAGAGAGTTTGCATTTCTAGCCAACTTTGGGTTGATGCTCCTGGTGCTGAGCCAGGTTCTACCCTTTGAAGACCAGGAGATTGGTGGTTAAGGAGGTGGCTCTTATATTACATAACTTGGATTTGTATCTAGTCATGACACTTAACAGCTGTGTGACCTTGACTGTGGTATTGAACCTTCTGCCTGCTCAATGTCAGCTGTGGAGCAGGGCTAATCAGAAGTTGTTATATAAGACAATGTATGTAGAACATGTGTCATGGTGCTTGGCACATAGAAGATAATTAGAAGAAGAAGCAGAAGGAGGAAGGAGATTACTGAAGAATTAATGCATTTTTCTGTTAATGGGCTGTTTAACAGACACAGAGGGTAAGGTAAGTTCTCAGCCTTATCAAAACAGTGGAATAGTGTGGGAACATATCTGTGTCTATATCTGTCTATCTATCTATCTATCTATCTATATGCATTTGTGTGTGCACGTGTGTGGGGGGACATATATTCACTATTTCACAACTATTCCGGTATTTATGCATATATTTATATTATTCCACAGATAAATATATAGCTATGGTGTCTGCTCACATCTTAGCCTTTTTCCCGAAGTAATGAAAATGAACGATACAAGTTGAGAACCCCTCAGGTTCTAAAGAGCAGGTATACATGGGGCACCCAATGTCAGCTTCTTGGCCAAGCCCAAAATCTTAGGGCTCGCTCAAAAGCCAGAAGTTTCAGAGAAGTCCTAAGTTCACCAGACTGAGGACACAGGACCAACTCTGGGAAGCCTGCTGAGAAGTTTCAACAGCCACTCAACCTCATCTCCCAGGCAGAGGAATATCTGATCAGCCAGTGCTGATAAAAGATTTTTAGGAGGAGAAAAAGTTAACTCCTAGGAAGTTAAAAAAACTTTTAGGACAAAGGTGACAGCATGTGAAAAGGCAGTGTGACCAGATACAGAGTGGGAGGAAGGAATCCTTTAAAATGGCAAGCGTTGTGGGAGGGCAAAGAAACACAGGCTACTTGGCATGAGATGAAGGTAGTTGCTGAGGGAGGTGCCTGACCCTAAGCCCATACTAAGGAACTTTGTGTTGATCTGAAGACCATAAACACTTTTTAAGCAAGCACAGACATAATCAGATTTTGAAATCACTCTGATGTAAGATCCGGAATGAGGCCAGAGCTAATACCAATTAGGACAATATTGACGTAGCTGAAGACAAAGGTGGGAAAATGGGGGGTGTGGTACATTGGCACTAGAAGTCATAAAAGGATTTTAACAGGGGTCGGGAAGGTAAGGCGGTCATTGTAGAAACATGTATGGTAAATCAAAGATGGAAAGCCCAATGTAAGACCAGGTAAAAGGTGATCACAAAAGTACAGGAAGAAAATATGAAGGTCTGCATTACCACTGGGGCATTAGAGCAAGAAGATAGATTTAAGCAATTCTTAAAATGCAAATCCATTTTTTTTTTAAAGCCAAGATTTTGATCATACCCCAGGATGTGGTGACATCAGTAAGGGAAAGGAGAAAGGGATTTGAAAGGCTAGATTAGAGGTTCATGACTTGCTAGCTGAAATAATATACTTCATAATCCATCAGCCTAATGTATGTCTTCCCTCAATCCTTTCAACTTCTTGCTAATAACATTCCAGGGTGAGAATAGTTCTCAGAATAACACTAGAAGTCAAAATAATACCATCGAAGTCTAATTCCCCAAATATTTTCATGAAATGAAATTATGTTCTGCCCAAGAGGTTGATACCCAATATTTTAAACGCCAGACCTCAAGTGTCACATTTAATCAGCCGTAACTTGATGTGTGAGTACACTGTATGAATGAAAACCATTTTGTCAAGAGACAGTATCCGAGTCTGTAAACCAGACTGAACTTCAGGAATAATGCTGGTTATCACAGGGTTTACCCATCTGAAACCCGAAACTAGAGAATTAAATCTTATGAACTGAAACGCATTGGGAGTCAATAGGTCAGTGTAGTGTTGCACTATTTGCTGTAATGGCACTAAGCAATCACACGGATGGATTGGCAGAACAACATACACATGAATCACTAGTGCAGAATCATCCCGAGTTCGTAGTTAGTCTGAACTATCTATAACAGAGCTTGAAGAGACTCCTGGCAATGCCCCTAAAGGAAATGCTGGGGCTTAGGAGTAGACAATGCCAAGATGAGTGTCAATTTATCTTCATTGCAGAGAGCTAGATGGCAGGGCAGCCTGGGAAAGTTCCAGGGCATAGCTCAACCTTGATGAAGAGATCAAAGCTTTAAGAAAAAGAACAGAACACAGACTTCAAGACAAACCTGGTCTTGCAGTAAGCTATTGTACTTCCTGGCTTTGTGATCTTGGAAAAGAGAGCTGAACCTCATTTTCTCCTATGAAATAATAATGACTGGCTGCTGCCAGGCACAAGGGCTAATGAAATGCTTATATGCAAAAGCACGTAAAAAAGTGACAAGACTGGTGCTCGTGGAATGTGTGCTCTTTTCCCTCATCTTTTTTTTTGGTGGCTAGAGGCGTTAGTGTACATCGGAGTCTTCTAGAGTGTTTGTGATTGTGTGGGTCCCTGGCCTCCAATTCCCAAGAATTCCAACTCATAGGTCTGAAGTAGTGTCCAGAAATACACATTCCAAGACACTCCCCCAGTGGCTAATGTAGTTGATACATGGACCAACTACATGGGCCCAGAGTGTTATAGGAAAGTGGAGACAGTTACTCTGGGACATAAAGAGACAATTCTGAAACCACTGTTCTGAAACAACTCTAAGTTCTGACTCAAGATATACTGCAAAATAGCTCTCAAGTTCCCTGGCATGGTCCAGGAAAACACAGGAAAGGAAGGTGTTCATTGTCTAGGACCAAATGTAGAATTTTTCTCAGGGAGTTAGATGTCACTGACACTGGAGACCACACTTTGCAAGTCACCTCAGGTTGAAGACCAATCTGAAAGGGATTGTCCTATCTACGACCAAGAATATTTTATTGAAACAAGTGAATGCTCTCAGTAGATGAGTTTTCAGGAAATAAATAAATAAATATTTGTGCGTTAAGACCTATGTTTTTCCATTCAAACCTGTCATTTCCTGCTTGGCTATCTCAGAATTCCTGAAGAGCAAAGTCAGTTTTTTTGCATAACCCCTCCCCCACACTTACCATTTCCTTAACCTCAGTTCTGTAGTCAGAGCTCTCCTATGAAGAATAAGGAGGCAGTCCTTTCCAAGCAGGAGAAAGTGTTTTATACAGTGTTCAAACACAGCAGCCAGTACAATGACATCCTACCTGAATTCCCCAAACTCTTCATTTCACTAAGCAAGCTCCATTCATTACCTAAGCAGCCAGCTTTGCACTTGAGCACTGTTAGTGAGTGAACCAAGCATTTTCATTTGCAGGTATTTTCTCATTTATCTAATAGCCTTGCTTTTCCAGATGTGTGAATATATTAAATCACTCAGTACTGAGTGGTGGTAAATCACAGCTTTACATGCCCCACTTCACTGAAGCTACTGACAAGAAAACCTCATAAACGGAGATCACTTGATATAATAATCTTGTTCCAGGTATGATTTGGGGGGAGCCCGGGCCATAAAAGGAAGAGAGGAAGAATATGTGACCATGCAGCATGAAAGAAAAATGAAAAGAAAAAAAAGAAAAGGAACATTTTAGGTTGCTTCTTTTAAAAGGGCTTTGGTATATGAAAGAATGAGAAGAGATTGCCCCTAAATCACAGTCCTATGGGGGACAAAACTAAGCTAGACTTGGTAAATAAGGACATAGGAGAAAGATCATTTAAAAGTTGCTAATCTTCATGTTCAAATTCAAGTGCAGCTTCAAAAGCTAAAAAAAAAAAAAAAAAAAAAAAAAAAACTCCAAACATCTCTCTATATTAGGTCTTTTTAGAGCCCCAGAGAGAAATCAAGGAACTGGTAATCAGCACTTTTAAGATTAAATCGTAAGTGTTCCCAGACAATCAAAAAATGGAACTTTTTTCTCTTTAAAAGTTTCTGTAGTATGTGACCTGACTGAGTGCAATCAGGTAAAGAACATAAAAGAAAAGGCCTGATTCAGAGTTTAGACCATGTTTCCAGAGGTACCGTGGAGAAAGAGAACCCCAGAAAAGGGAAGAGGAAAAAAAATCATCAATCTCTGTCTCTCCAAGCTCTGAAGACAGTCTGTCTTACCATATCTATAGTTTTTGTAGGTGTAAGATGTCGCCTCAAGCTAGAGAGACAAATGAAATAAGGAGTGACTTACGAAAAGTATCCCTGAAAAGATTCAGGAGGTCTCCTGGAAATCAGTTCTTGCATTGTGCACTTTAACTGTGCTAAAATATATTTTCCTCCATCTTTCCCCCATGATATTTATTGCTTGAAATACAGGTTACCTCTCTTCTGGTTTCTGTAGTAAAGCCTCCGATGTGCCTGAATTTTAGTCATTAAGAAACTCTTGAAAATTCTTCATATATTTCATATATAGATTTCATATATTTTCCTTGGTATTCCTAAAAGACTTTGAATGAAATATAATATTCATTCAGCAAAAATTCATGGAGTAGCAACTGTACAGGCTCTCTGATTTCATCGTTTGAAGCTGCTTCATTAGAAAGACTCATTGTGCGTCCTGACACCATCATCACCTCCCACTTTTCTCCCTGATGCTGAGGCAGCCATTGCCTGCACAGTGCTTCTGCCTGGTTGCCCTGGGCACAGCCTCCTTGTTGAAAGGGACGGTTGTAGGGGCACCTGGGTGGCTCAGTCAGCTGAGCTCCTGACTCATGATTTTTGGCTCAGGTCGTGATCTCAGAGTCCTGAAATCAAACCTCATGTTGGCTCCATGCCAGGTGCGGAGCCTGCTTAAGACTCTCTCCCGAGGAGGAGGAAGCAAGATAGCAGACAAGTAGGAGACTGAAATATCATCAGGTCCTTGGCGTTCAGCTAGACAGTCATCAAACCATTCTGAACACCTACAAACTCAACAGGAGATAGAAGAGAAGAAGAGCAACAATTCTAGGAATAGAAAATCAACCACTTTCTGGAAGGTAGGACATGCAGAAAAGTGAATTTAAGTGACAGGAAGATAGACCATGGAGGGAAGGGCCAGCTCCAGGCAAACGGTAGAGCAGCAGAGCACAAAATTGGAAATTTTCGAAGTCTGCTCCAATGAGGGTCTTCGCTCCAAAGGTTAAGCAGGGGGTGGAGCCCTTACAGGGACAGTGTGGTCTCAGGACCTGGGGGGTCACAAAAAGAACAGTGGTGCCTGAGGGTGGCAGAGCTCCCAAATATTGGAGCAAGGAAGCTGGCTCCAGAGACAGAGCTGAGAAGTGGGCTCTGAGCTCAGGATTACCTTAAACCATGATCCAAGTCACAGTCAGGCCGCTGCTCTTCAAGTAGGGATCCCACAAATGGCAGATCCAGGAGACTCACCTTCCCCCTCCAGGAGGAGCAGTGTGGGAGCACGCTGCAAAAATCTGCTGGGTTTGGAAACTCCAAACAAGGCTGTGCACCAGAGATAGAAATGATTGGTCACAGGCTAGGTGAGCTCAGAGTGTGGATGAAGACCAGGGAGACAGGAGGAATTGATTGCTTTTCTCTGAGGGTGCACTGAGGAGTGGGGCCCCAATCTTTTGGTTCCTGTGGGCCAGGGATTTGGAGGCTGCCATCCTCATTTCCATCCTCCAAAACTGTATGGAAAGCATTCGGGGAACAAAATCTCCTGAGAGCAAACCTGAACAGATTACTTAGCCTGGGCCCTGGCAAGGATGGTGCAATTCCACCTCAGGCAAAGACATTTGAGAATCACTGCAACATGCCCCTCCCCCAGAAGATCATCAAGAACATCCAGCCAAGACCAAGTTTACTGATCAATGAGAACAGTGGAACTCCAGAAGTAGGGGAAAGCAACACATAGAATTCATGGCTTTTTCCCATGATCCCTTAGTGTTTCAAAGTTAAATTTCTTCAATTGTATTTTTTTCTTATTCTATTTTTTCAAATTTTCCTTTCCTATTTTAGTGGTTTTAAACCATTTTATCTTATCAATACCTTTTTTAAGAAATCTTTTTAAATTTTAATTGTTATAGTCATATTTATAGTCATATTTTAAATAGTCATTGTATTTAACCTTATTTTTCATAAACATGTAGGGTTTTCTTTTCTTTAAAATTTTGGTATACAATTTCTTCTGATAGATCAAAATATATCTTAAATCTAGTGCATGGCTTTGTTCTACTTTCCAGCCTGATCACATTCTCTCCTCTTTTATTTTTTTCATCTTTTTCCAACCGACTTCTTATCTTATCAATTCCCTTTTTGGAATCTTTAAATTTTCATCTTTACAGTCATATTCTATCCCTTCATCATGTTTACCCTTATTTTTGTATATATATGACTTTTTCTTTCTCTAAAATGTTGGGAGGTAGTTTCTTCTAAGAGAACAGAATACATGGAAAATGAAGTGGGTGGCTCCGTTCTATTCAGCAGTCTAATATATATATATATATATATATATATATATATATATATTAAATATATAATATATATATTAAATATATATATATATATATTTTTTTTTTAATTTAAAAAAAATTTCTCTTTACCCCCTTTCTTCTCCCCCCAATTTGGGGCCTCTCCTGATTTGGTTAGTGTACATTTTTCTGGGGTCTTTGCCACCCTTTTAGTATTTTATTCTCTCATTCATATATTCTTATCTGGATAAAATGACAAGGCAGAAAAACTCACTACCAAAAAAAAAAAAAAAAAAAAAAAGGCAGTACCAAAGGCTAGGGACAAAATCAATACATTGGTAGAATTCAGATGCAGAATTTAGAATGACAATCCTGAAAGTATCAGAATGGATAGATGTTAGCTGGGTTTGAAAAAGGCATGGAAGATATTAGAGAAACCCTATCTGGAGAAATAAAAGCCCTTTCTGGAGAAATAAAAGAATTAAAATCTAATCAAACTGAAATTTTAAAAAAGCTATTAATGAGGTGCAATAAAAAATGGAGGCTCTTACTGCTAGGATAAATGAGGCAGAAGAGAGAATTAGTGATATAGAAGGCCAAAAGATGGAGAATAAAGAAGCTGAGCAAAAGAGAGACAACCAACTACTGGACCATGAGGGGAGAATTTGAGAGATAAGTGATTCCATAAGACAAAACAATATTAGAATAATTGGGATTCCAGGAGAAGAAGAAAGGGGGGGCAGAAGGTATATTGGAGCAAATTATATAATGTGGAGAATTTCCCTAATATGGCAAAGGGGGCAAGCATTAATATGCAGGAGGCACAGAGAACCTCCCTCAAAATCAATAAAAATAGGTCCTCACCCTGTCATCTAATAGTAAAACTTACAAGTCTCAGTGACAAAAAGAAAATCCTGAAAGCAGCTCAGGTCAAGAGGTCTCTAACATACAGTGGTAGAAATATTAGATTGACAGCAGACCTATCCACAGAGACCTGGAAGGCCAGGAATGACTGGCATGATATATTCAGAGCACTAAATGAGAAAAATACACAGCCAAAAATACTATATCCAGCTAAGCTATATTGAAAATAGAAGGAGAGATAAAAAGCTTTCAGGACAAACAAAAACTAAAACAATTTGCAAACAACAAACCAACCCTACAGGAAATATTGAAAGGGGTCCTCTAAGCAAAGAGAGAGCCTAAAAGTAACAGACCAGAAAGGAACAGAGACTATATACAATAACAGTCACCTTACAAGCAATACAATGGCACTAAATGCATATCTTTCAATAGTTATCCTGCATGTAAATGGGCTAAATGCCCCCAATCAAAAGACACAGGGTATCAGAATGGATAAAAGAGCAAGAATCATCAATATGCTGTCTACAAGAAACTCATTTTAGACCCAAAGATGCCTCTAGATTTAAATAGAGTGGGTGGAAAGCAACTTACCATGCTAATGGACATCAAAAGAAAGCTGGGGTTGCAGTCCTTATATTGGATAAATTAGATTTTAAGCCAAAGACTATAATTAAGAGATGAAGAAGGACACTATATCATACTTAAAGGGTCTGTCCAACAAGAGGATCTAACAATTTTAAATATCTATGCCCCTAACATGGGAGCAGCCAATTATATAAACCACTTAATAACAAAATCAAAGAAACACATCAACAATAATAGTAGGGGAATTTAACACCCACCCCTCACTGAAATGGACAGATCATCAAGGAAAGATCAACAAGGAAATAAAGGCTTTAGATGACACACTGGAGCAGATGAACATCACAGATATTCAGAACATTCCATCCCAAAACAACAGAATACACATTCTTCTGTACTGCACATGGAACATTCTCCAGAATAGACCACATCCTGGGACACAAATCAGGTCTCAACTAGACCAAAAGATTGAGATCATTCCCTCCATATTTTCAGACCACAATGCACTGAAACTAGAACTCAATCACAAGAGAAAAGTTGGAAATAACTCAAATGCATGGGGGCTAAAGAGCATCCTACTAAAGACTGAATGGGTCAACCAGGAAATTAAATAAGAATTGAAAAAATTCATGGAAACAAATGATAATGAAAACACAACTGTTCAAAACCTTTGGCACACAGGAAAGGCAGTCCTGAGAGGAAAGTATATAGCAATACAAGCCTTTCTCAAGAAACAAGGAAGGGCTCAAGTACACAACCTAACCCTACACCTACACCTAAAGGAGCTGGAGAAAGAACAGCAAAGAAAGCCTAAACCCAGCAGGAGAAGAGAAATAATGATCAGAGCAGAAATCAATGAAATAGAAACCAAAAGAACAGCAGAACAAATCAACGAAGCTAGGAGATGGCTCTTTAAAAGAATTAATAAGCTTGATAAACCCCTGGCCAGACTTATCAAAAAGAAAAGAGAAAGGACCCAATTTAATAAGATCATGAATAAAAGAGGAAAGATCACAACCAACACCAAAGAAATACAAACAATTATAAGAACATATTATAAGCAACTACACGCCAGCAAATTTGACAATCTGGAAGAAATGAATTCATTCCTAGAGACAGATAAAATACCAAAACCGAACCAGGAAGAAATAGAAAACCTGAACAGACCCGTAACCAGTAAGGAGATTGAACCAGTCATCAAAAATCTCCAAACAAACAGGAGCCCAGGGCCAGATGGCTTCCCAGGGGAATTCTACCAAATATTTAAAAATTTTTTTTTTTTTTAATTTAACAGAGACCACAAGTAGGCAGAGAGGCAGGCAGAGAGAGAGGGGGAAGCAGGCTCCCTGCTCAGCAGAGAGCCCGATGCGGGGCTCAATCCCAGGACCCTGGGACCATGACCTGAGCCGAAGGCAGAGGCTTAACCCACTGAGCCACCCAGGCGCCCCTCTACCAAATATTTAAAGAAGAATTAATACCTATTGTCCTAAAACTGTTCTAAAAATAGAAATGGAAGGAAAACTTCCAAACTCATTTTATGAGGCCAGCATTCTCTTGATCCCAAAATGAGACAAAGACTCAATCAAAAACAACAATTACAGACCAATACCCTTGATGAATACGGATGAAAAATTCTCACCAAAATACTAGCCAATAGGATCCAACAGTACATTAAAACTTTTATTCACCAAGGGGGATTTATTCCTGTGCTACAAGGTTGGTTCAACATCTGCAAATCAATCAGTGTGATACAATATGTTAATAAAAGAAAGAATAAGAATCATATGATACTCTCAATAGATGCAGAGAAAGCATTTGACAAAGTACAGCATCCTTTCTTGATCAAAACTCTTCACAGTGTAGGGATAAAGAGTACATACCTCAATATCATCAAAGCCATCTATGAAAAAACCACAACGAGTATCATTCTTAATGGGGAAAAACTGAGATCTTTTCCCCTAAGGCCAGGAACATGGAAGGGATGTCCACTCTCACCAATGCTATTCAACATAGTACTAGAATTCCTAGCCTCAGCAATCAAACAAAAAGAAATTATAGGCCTTCGAATCAGCAATCAAACTCTCACTCTGTGCAGATTATTTTTTTTTTAATTTGGCATTTTTAATTTAGGTTTGTTTTATTTAAGTTTAATGTTAATTCCATGCTGTGTTTCAGTAAGAACAATACAGATTCTGTATCTGTAGCTCCGGTCAGATATCCAGTATTACAAATTAGCTTCAAGTTACACATACTCAACAAAAGAGATTGAGCGAGCGAAGGAGGGGGGTGGCCCCAAAGGGAAAGGGAAGGAGAAGAAACAAAGAATTGAACACACATGCAGGCTTTTCCATACCACCTTCAATGCTAACCTGCTTTAGAGGGAGAATATAAGTAGGAAAGAATGAGCAGCCACGGATTGTTGAACTGTTACCAGCACCATGCTTTTCGGCAATGTTTCAGCAGAGTTTGAAACTCTTGATACTCTATGTGGAAAACCCAAAAGACTCCACTCCAAAACTGTTAAACCTCATACAGGAATTCAGTAAAGTGGCAGGATATATAATCAATGCACAGAAATCAGTTGCATTTCTATACACCAATAGTAAGACAGAAGAAAGAGAAATTAAGGAGTCAATCCCTTTTATAATTGCACACAAAACTGTAAGATACCTGGGAATAAACCTAGCCAAAGAGGCAAAGAATCTGTACTCAGAAAACTATAAAGTACTCATGAAAGAAATTGATGAAGACACAAAGAAATGGAAAAATGTTCCATGTTCATGGATACAAAGAACAAATATTGTAAAAATGTCTATGCTACCTAAAGCAATCTACACATTTACTGTAATCCCTATCAATTTTTTTTTCAAAGAAATGGAACAAATAATCCTAAAATTTGTTTGGAACCAGAAAAGACCCCAAATAGATGTTGAAAAAGAAAACCAAAGCTGTTGGTATCGCAATTCCAGATTTCATGCTCTATTACAAAGCTGTCATCATCAAGACAGTATGGTACTGGCACAAAAAGAGACACATAGATCAATGGAACAGAATAGAGAACCCAGAAATAGACCCTCAACTCTATGATCAACTAAGTTTTGACAAAGCAGGAAAGAATGTACAATGAACAAAAAGTCTCTTCAACAAATGGTGTTGGGAAAATTGGACCACCACATGCAGAAGAATGATACTGGACCATTTCCTTTCACCACACACAAAAATGGACTCAAAATTAATGAAAGACCTCAATGTGAGACAGGAATCCATCAAAATCCTTGAGGAGAACACAGGCAGCAAACTCTTGCACCTCAGCTGCAGCAAATTCTTCCTAGATATATCACCAAAAGCAAGGGAATCAAGGGCAAAAATGAATTATTGGGACTTCATCAAGATCAAAGCTTTTTTTTTAAGATTTTATTTATTTATTTGACAGATAGAGATACAAGTAGGCAGAGAGGCAGGCAGAGAGAGAGGAGGAAGCAGGGTCCCTACTGAGCAGAGAGCCTGATGCAGGACTTGATCCCAGGACCCTGGGATCATGACCTCAGCTGAAGGCAGAGGCTTTAACCCAATGAGCCACTGAGGAACCCCAAAATCAAAAGCTTTTACACAACGAGGGAGACAGTCAACAAAACCAAAAGACAATTGATAGAATGAGAGAAGATTTGTGCAAATGACATATCAGGTAAAGGGCTAGTATCCAAAATCTATAAAGAACTTATCAAACTCAACACCCAAAGAACAAGTAATCCAATCAAGAAATGGACAGAGGACATGAACAGACATTTCTGCAAAGAAGACATCCAGATAGCCAACAGACATGAAAAAGTGCTCCACATCACTTGGCATCAGTGAAATACAAATCAAAACCACAGTGAGATACCACCTCACACCAGTCAGAATAGCTAAAATTAACAAGTCAGGAAACAACAGATGTTGGCGAGTATGGGGAGAAAGGGGAAACCTCCTATAGAGTTGATGGGCATGCAAGATGGTACAGCCACTCTGGAAAACGGTATGGAAGTTCCTCAAAGAGTTGAAAATAGAGCTACGCTGCGACCCAGCAATCACACTACTGGGTATTTACCCTAACTATACAAATGTAGTGATCTGAAGGGACATGTGTACCCAAATGTTTATAGCAGTAATGTCCACGATAGCCAAACTATGGAAAGAACCTCAATGTCCATGAACAGAGGAATGAATAAAGAAGATGTGGTTTAGGGCACCTGGGTGGCTCAGTTGGTTAAAGCCTCTGCCTTTGGCTCAGGTCATGATCCCGGGGTCCTGGGTTCGAGACCCACATTGGGCTCTCTGCTCAGCAGGGAGCCTGCTTCACTCACACTCTCTTCCTGCCTCTCTGCCTACTTGTGATCTCTGTCAAATAAATGAATAAAATCTTCAAAAAAAAAAAAAGAAGAAGATGTGATTTACATTTACAATGAAATACTATGCAGCCATCAAAAGAAACAAAATCTTGCCATTTGCAACAACGTGAATAGAACTAGAGGGCATTATGCTAAGCAAAATAAGTCAGAGAAAGACAATTATCGTATGACCTCTCTAATATGAGGAATTTGAGAGGCAGGGCGGGGGTTTGTGGGGAGTAGGGAAGGTAAAAATGAGACAAGATGAGATCAGGAGGGAGACAAACCATAAGAGACTCTTAATCTCATGAAACAAACTGAGGGTTCCTAGGGGGTAGAAGGTTAAGTATAGGGGGACTGGGATATGGACATTGGAGAGAGTATGTACTATGGTGAGTGCTGTGAAGTGTATAAGCCTGATGATTCACAGACCTGTACCCCTGGGGCCAATAATACATTATATGTTAAAAAGAAAAAAGAAAGAAAGAAAGATTCTCTCTCCCTCTCCTTCTGCCCCTCTCCCACTTTCAGGTGCGCATGCGCTCGCTCTCTCTCTCTCTCTCTCTCTCTCTGTCAAATAAATATATCTTTTTAAAAAGGGGGGGATGGCTGTAGGTAGAATGAACATGTTAGGTTTAGTTCCCACCTATTATAGGACTAAACCCCTCACTCTACTCCCCCACATACTGGGATTATTGGGCCACTAGACCCATTTTGCAGGTGTATTTCATCAGTATTCCTAGGAAAGTATATGCTGTGTCTACAGACTTGAGTTCTTAGAAGCTCAGCCCTCCAGGCTCAGCAGCAAGCACTATGGTTCCTAGTTCATCGTGACCAGCTGCACTGGTTAGGGTAACAAGACAACTTAGATGCCTACCTCACCCTGTCTATCCTGTGTCTAGCAATGAGCCTTTGACTGACCCTGTGCCAAAGACCCTCAAATAGTCCTAATTACATTTTGTTATTTTTTTTAATTATTATTGTTATTATGTTATGTTAGTCACCATACAGTACATCATTACTCTTTGAGATAGTGTTCCATGATTCATTGTTTGCATATAACACCCAGTGCTCCATGCAATCCATGCTCTCCTTGATACCCATCATCAGGCCAACCCATGCCCCCATCCCCATCCCTCTCAAACCCTCAGTTTGTTTCTCAGAGTCCACAGTGTCTCATGGTTCGTCTCCTTCTCCAGTTTCCTCCCCTTCACTTTTCCCTTCCTTCTAATGTCCTCCATGCTCTTCCTTATGTTCCACAAGTCAGTGAAACCATATGACAAACACCAGCTGCCTATCATCTGTAACACTGATCTCTCTAACCCAGCCTCCTCCCCTCCTCTCCCAATGCAACAAAATACACCTGTTGCTGAAGTCATACTCCCCCATTTGGAGTTCTGTGACAGAGGCATATGGTTCCCTGACTCTGTACCTTCTAAAGTTATTTCTCTCCCTTTAGGAAGCTCACTCAAAACTGATCCTCCTGGAAGCTCTCCCAGGTCCCTCCTCCCAAGTCTCTCTCTCACCTCTGTGAGATCCGTCTTGCACAGATCTATCATAATTCTCCACGACTTCTCCACTCCTCTGCCACCTGTAAGCTGTTTGACTCAGTGTTACATTAACATGTGGCCATTTAAGGATCTCTTTTTCCATATGGTTTTTTTTTTTATGTATTTATTTGACAGAGAGAAATCACAAGTAGATGGAGAGGCAGGCAGAGAGAGAGGGAAGCAGGCTCCCTGCTGAGCAGAGAGCCCGATGCGGGACTCGATCCCAGGACCCCGAGACCATGACCCGAGCCAAAGGCAGCGGCTTAACCCACTGAGCCACCCAGGCGCCCCTCTCCATATGGTTTTATGCTAAGTACCCAGATATCTCAGGTAGGCTTTAATTCATAAAAGTCAAAGATAGGAATTGTTTGCTTTATATTTTAAAAGGGAAAGCATTCTCAGGAAAAAAAAAAAAAGATGGTTTCTTTCTTTTAAAGATTTTATTTATCCATTTGAGAGAGAGATTAAAGAGAGTGAGTGCAAATGGGGGGTAGGGGGAGGAAGGAGCAGACTCCACACTGAGCAGGGAGCCAGACGTGGGATCATGACTTGACCTGAAGGCAGATGCTTAACTGACTGAGCTACCCAGGTCCTCCAGACACCAAAAGATGGTTTGCTTAAGGCCATACAACTAGTAGATAGTGGAGCAAAGACTTGAACCTAAGTTGGCCTCCAAAGCTGTTGGTCTTCGTTAATTTACATTACTGGTCTTCTGTCTTCAGTGACTAAGTGAACGCTAAGCCCTTGTTAGACACTGAATAAATACTTATTTATGAAAACGAGTGAATTAATGATAGCTTGTGCTATGTTAACCTTCACAGTACTATCTGGTGGTATCGCACTCATTCAGAGACAAATTAAACACCTAGCTCACTGTTTCTGTCCTTCAACACCCTTCATCATCCTCGGTAAGACTGGGTACCCCAGCCAGCATGCTCAGTTTCCTGAAGCCTTCAACAGATATCTCTGAAGACATCTCCTACTCTCATCCTGTTCTCCTTTCTCTGGGAACAGACCCTGTGTGCAGGGATGAGTGCTGGAGGTCATGTTAACAGTATTTAACACATCCCTGAGACACAGTTCATTAGAGGAACAGAGATGCCTAACTGTAACTATGCCAATCATATTCTCTCTCCTAAGAATTTAGAATTGGGCTGCTCAGTTCAACAGAGAAAATGTTTAAACTCTGGCCCTGAGAAGTGGCCTCCTTTGTTCACCTACATGCCAAGCAGTGAAATCCGATTGCAGAAGGAGAATATTGAAGCAGATACATAGAGCAGAAGCAAAAAAGAAACAGAATATCACTTGAATTATTAATGTTTTATACTTGCTTTTATAATATGGCTTAGTGCCAGACTGCCCTTGGAGTTGTTCCATGAACTAGCCCTATATAAATACATCTAATAAATTTTCTTTATTATTTTCTTGAGTTACTTGGAGAGTTTCAACTAAAGTAATTCTTCATGTCTAGATTCCTTCTCCCATCACTTTTCTTCAGTCACATGGACCTTGGCAGCACCCCAAATAGTACTAACTCCAATATCACTAGGACCAACATCCCTCTTCTGACCACAAATTTATGTTCTTCCAACTTGGTTTTTCGACTCATTCCTCTGCCTGTTCATCATTCTCAACTAATCCTACAGCCCAATGGCCCTTCAGGCTTCTCTGTTACCAAAAGCACCCCATTGTGTGTTCACTTCCATCCCGGTTCAGTTTAAATGCTCTGATTTTTCACTCCAACCTCTTATCAATAAACTTCCTTGCTGCTTTGACCTTCTCTAGGACCACCTGAAAACCAAACATTATCAGCACAACCCCTTGAGTGTATCCAATGACCATGTTTTATTTTTTTTCTGTACCTGCACTTATGCAGCTAATATATATTTAAAAGCTTCTATGCAAGGCATTGTTCCAAATTTTTGCTCACAAAACTCATTTTATATATGAGGTTAGTATTATTAGTAATATTTTACAGATAAATAAACTGAGGCACAAAAGAAGAAGTAGCTTCCCAAGTTCACATAGCAAGTAAGAGGCAGAGCTAGGATTCAAACCCAGGCAGTCTGGTTGTACAGAATCTGCTCTTAGTTCATCATACTTCACATAAAATATACAAACACCATTTTACAGATGTTCTCTCAGTGTCCCACTAATAAATCTGGAAGGAGGTATATGTCCCCATTCTTTCGTTCACCCCTCCATTTTTCCGATGAGAAGAATCCCTCTATTTATTTCTGGATTGGCATTCCCTTCCCCCATCTCCTCAGAAATCTTACTCTATTTATCATACTTTCTCTCTTCTGCATCTAGACCCTAACATCATGATTTCTGGGAAATTTCCTCTTCTTACTTTCCAAACATCTTCTTTTTCTTATTTTGCTTTTATATTTTTAGCAGCCAAGAGATATTTCTTGGTACTGTTACTTCTTTCTTAGTTTTACCTTTTCCTTATTTAAGGTATACAAAGACTTTCCTTGTCTCTCAAAGGACATTAATTATAATATTTTGAAGATTACTTTGTTTTCTCCATAATTATCTCTGTGTCATCCTTGATCTTTTCATCTCTTTATTTTGATCTGCCTTTCATGATGGAGGTTTCTAAAGCATGTTGTTTGCTCTTGGGCTATAGACTCATTTTCAATGTGCCGATGACCTAATGGAATCACTTTTGGGGGGAAGAGCTTTCTAAAGCTGATTTCTTTGTAGGGCGATCTGCACTTTCTTCCTGGGGACTCCAAAATATATTGGGTTGGTTCAAGTTTGACATCTGTTATGAGTTGAAGTGTAGTCCCCTAAAATTCATATGTTGGAGTCCTAACCCTCATTTCTTTAGAATGTGAATTTAATTAGAAATAGGGTTGTTCCAGATGTAATTAAGATAAGGTCTTGCTGGAGTAGGGTGGGTCCCTAATCCAGTGTGACTGGTGTCCTTACAAAAAGGGAAATTTGGACACGGTCACACAGTGATTCATGCACACACGCATGCACATGCACACACTCACATATAGAGAATATCATGTGAAGATTAAGGCAGAGATTGAGATCATGCATTAGAAGCCAAGGAATGCCAAACATTATAGGCAAAACCCTAAAAGTTAGAAGAGAGGAGTTGAACAGATTTTCCCTCACAGCTCTCCAAGAAACGCACACTGCTGACACGTCGATCTTGGACTTTCTAGCCTCCAGAACTCTGAGACGATAAGATTAAGTTGTTTAAGCCATCCAGTCTGTTGTGTTGTCAAGCAGCCCTAGGAAATGAATACAACAACTCTTAAGTGCCCTCCAGAAGAGTGTTTCTAGCTTCGGCCATTTAAAGGACAGATGAAGGATATCATCTGGGATGCCCACTCTTCAGTATGTAAACATCCACTTAATTCCTTTGTTTTTAGTCCTGTACTTCACCACCTGCACACTCAAACAAACACACACAAACACACACCCTCCTATTGTATCAGGTATCCTGGGCCTTTTCAGTTTAATTTCGGTTTAATTCCTTCATAAAAAAAAGTCCTCTGGATTGCTGTGTGAAAGGATGCTTCTGGCCATGCTGACTGGGCAATAGATCAGCAACCCCTGCTCCATAAACAGTTCTTCAAAACCCCACTCTTTTCTTCCTGTGCCTACCATCTACTTCCTGTGGCACATGGTGTCTCTAAGATCTGAAGCTCTATGGAGGGCCTTGAGATATTTTGGGGTACTGAAACTTCAACTATGTTGCATGAGCATAGTTTCTAAATTTACATGTTCCGTAAATGACTTCTTATCTCTATCTGCTTTGTGGCTTCCAAAAGTATATTACACACTGAATTCTACTCCTGAAACCAATATCGTACTATATGCTAACTAACTAAAATTTAAATAAAAATTTTTAAAAGTGTATTACATTTTCATTTTCATCACTGTAAAATATAACCTATCTCAATCCCCTTATTTTCATGTTAGTTGGTTTTGGTAAGCAGTAGAGATAAGCATGTGTGAACAATTCATCTCCCTTCAACAAAACTCCATTGGCATTTTGTCTAATTTTATTGAGATATAACTGGCATACATCACTGCATAAGTTTCAGGTGTAGAGCATGGCGACCTGACATATATATGGGGAAATGACCACCACAGTAAATCTCACTGACATTCATCATCTCATATAGATGTGTGAGATCCTCACCTCTCTCTCATTACTCCAGTGAAAGTGCCCATATAATGTCCCTTAAGACTTCAATGAATGACATCCAGTAAACACTAGTCGGTTGATTTCTCATTAGCACTCGTCAGACGACCATCCCCTACTTCTTGTTGCAGACATTCTCATTCTCGCAACATGCCTTCTACATCCATGGCTGTGTTGTGTCAGGCTCCTTTTGTGGCCAAATCTCCTCTGCCTGAGCTCTAAATGTCGGGCTTCCCCGGGGAGCTCTCTGAGGCATATTTCTCTTCACTGCTACTCTCTGTATGGTGATGCATTCTACTCCCATGGCTCCCCGACTATCTGTTCTCTTAGGACTCTTAGATGTACTTTTCCAGCTCAGACTGAGTCTGGGACCCACTGACCCATATGTCCAACTACCTATTTGACACCTACTGCCTGAATTCTTATAAGCACTTCGAACTAAATATATGAGTAATAAAAGGAAAGGTAACATACCAGGACTATGATGTGAAAAACAGAAAAGCTGGAGTGTGTGAAGAATATAGTCACAGTAATGATCACAAGTGTAGAGGAAACTCAAAGTCTTATTTTCAAGGAAGACAATGGAAGGAACGTTAAAAGGATGGATTTCTAAAACAGGCTATTATTAATATCTAGTAAGGATCAACACTTGGGGACTGGTATTAGCTGAAATAAATTTGGAAAGAAGAGTGGGGTTTCAGCAAAACTGTGATGTGCTAGCATAGAGGCATTTAGTGAAGGTCTTTGGGCAGCAGAGAGGTTAAGCGATGGCGTGTGGGATGGAGCAAGTTACTAGCCTTTTCCTGTATTCACAGTTGGCCCTGTTGTTGTTCCTGATATAGATTTAATTATAATTATGCTATTCATGTGTAAAATATTTATTATTTTCAAATCATTCAATGTTACCAGGTAGCTCTCAAGTTCCATCCTTGTGGGAGTACGGACAGCACTCAATGTGATTATATGCCCTTTAGTCCATAGTTCAGCTCCATCAGCTAGATCCCCACAACTCATGAAGGAAAGTCCCTACCTCACTCTGAGGGGTGAAGATGCAGAGCAATGGCACTGAGAGCTGTAACCTCTATGGTATCTGAGCACATGTTTCTTGTTTTTCTTGGAATTTGTAGTTTTCCTTACTGGTGAAGAGGGGAAAACGTTCCATAAAAATGTGAGTAACTGGTGCCAACATTACTTTCCCACCTGTGTTGATGTGATGGAATGAACCCCACTGGTTTGTCATGATCAACTTGCCTTCTCTTTTGCAAGAAGTCTCACACCAGGGCTAATAGGTTGAGCCTCTTGTTTTCTTTCCCCCATAGCTCTGACCGCAAAAGGGTGTACTGGGCTCATCCAGAGCCACCAGTCAGAAGATACTGCTCTGTAATTCTGTCATTTTGATGGCTCTACTGTTTTTGTTTCAAATGCCTCATTTTGGAACTAGTTTTTGAGATTGTTTCTCTTTATTTGACATGGGCATTCAGTTTCATGGGACAGAACAGGTCCTGCCTTTTGCCAAGGAACTGGTCTTTCTCCTGTGGCTTTTCTCCTACCACATCGCCCCAAGGCTAGCCAGCAAGTTCAGCTTGATTATATTTCTCTTTGGAGCTGTCACTGTCCATCCTCAAGCTTATTTTGAAAAATCAAATTGATTTTATGTTCCCAATTTAAAGATGAGAAAACTGACACTCTGACTAGTTCAGTTCTTTCAGCACAGGCATAAAGCTAGCTGAATGAGATACTATCTATAAAATGCCTAGCACACAAATTAGACTTCTTACTCCTTCTCATCACCACGTGGCCGTAGCCCACTCCTTCATTCAGCTTATTCCAGTAGGCTTTTAATTCGTACCCCCCACGGTTTATTATTCATTCTCACATAACATCTCAGGTGATGGTTGTTTTTAAATTCAGGTGATATTTGTAAAGCATAGATTTGATTGTGTCATCCTGCAGCTCCAGTCCTCCAGTGGTTTCCTGTCTCACTGAGAATCAAAACCAAAGTCCTGACTGTGCCCTAGAGAGATCTAGCTGATCTGGCCCTTTTACCTCTCTCACTTATCTGAAACTTTTTCCCTTTACTCACCTGCCCCTGCCATATTGGCTCTCCTGCTGTTCACAGATCCCACCATGCCGGAAGCTGCCTCAAAGCCTTTGCACTACTCTCCTGAACCTACACAGCCCCCACCCCATCCCAAGTAGTCGCCTGGCTAGCTCCCTTACCTCCTTGAGGTCCTCAGGTCGCCTTGCAGCTTGCTTAATCCTAACCCGCCCATGACTCCTCAAACTGCCCAACCTCCTCCCTATTGCATCTGTCTCCACAATACTTTTTACCATTTGATATACTCCACGTTTTGTTTCTTGTCTCTCTCCTCAACACACACACACACACACACACACACACACCAGTGTAAGCTCTCATAGCAGAGATTTGTGTCTGTTTGGTTCTCTGCTCTATTCCCAGTGAATAGAAGACTGCCCGGATACCTATTCCACATTGAATACTCCATAAATATTTGTTGAATTCATAATGAAAACTCTTTTACATGGTAATTTCACCCGGTAATTTGCTTCTGGTGTTTGACCACGGGACAGTTTCTATTTGCGTTACTGGGACAAGAACCTCGTTCTTCTGATGTCACATGTCAGTGACCTTCTTACTCATCCAAAAATAGTGTGGGTGAGAAGATAGAGACAGAATAAATTATAACAGCAGAAATAAATAAATAGGCAAAAAAAAAAAAAGCACTCCAGTAGAAGAGCTAATACTTTTTCCTCGAACGTGCACTGAAAATACGAAGGATGCATTGTGACTGCTAAAATATGTTCCATCCCCTCCCATGTTATCTTCTAAAGTAGCATGGAGGCCAGTGATGCAAATAATGAGTCAGGTGTTGTTATCCGAGAATGAGTGTTACATGCTTCAAAGTGCATGAATGTGTACGTGCTAGGCGTATTTGAGGGAAGGCATTTCTTAAATCAACAGAAGCTATCACGGTGGAAAAGTTTATAACTTCTTTTCTTAAAAAGAACTATTGAGCGTTTCCCTGGCATGGGCTGAAGGGCACTAAATATACATTCTCATCGTAGCTCCCCCCACCCAAAAAATGGAAATAACTCCCAAATCCCCTCTCCTTAATTTTGAAGACTAGATCATTCCCATGAAGATGGTCACGTTAGAATTTCCCCTAAAGACACCTACTTGCAGCTTAAAAGAAGTATTATTGGCCACAGGCCTTGTGTAATTTTGGTTTACGGGCTGTGGGAGACAGTTGCGAACCTCCTCCCCTGTCACAACATGCAGAGCATGCGGAGGCCACTGGATTGGAATCAGTGTCATCACACTACCTGGAGGAGCTTTGCAGGATTAGTCTGCCCCCGTGCACCTTTGTTTTCCCATCTGTAAACCACTATTCCTGCCTCCTCCTCATATGCTGGTTGTGAGGATGAGGGAGATGATGTGTGTAAAGTTCCTGGCACAGAGCCTGGAAATAGCAGGTGCTTGAGAAATGTTAATTTCCTCTCAGCTCTAGATGTCCCAAACTGGGAGGCCCTGGCTCAGGCTCGTTCATCTCATCACCTAATCCATGTTCAATATGTTACCCGTCATAGACAATAGAACACATGCTTCCTGAAACATGCTCTGTGCCAAAACAAGTGACAAAATTGATAGTAACATGACATCTAAGATGCATCATAGAAGTTTTAAAGCATAAAAGACGTAAGGAGCCAACTGACAGCTTCACCTCGGTAAACCCAGATTGGAGTAAAATAGATTCTCTAAATGCTGTTAAGAGATTATTAAACTGGGGGCACCTGGGTGGCTCAGTTGGTTAGGCGTCCGACTCTTGGTTTCAGCATAGGTCATGATCCTAGGGTTGTGAGATTGAGCCCTGTGTCTGGCTTCAACCTCAGAGGGAAATCTGCTTCCTCTCCCTCTGCCCCATGCCCCTGCTTATCCCCCACCCCCCTCTCTCTTAAATAAATGAATCTTTAAAAAACTAAAATAAAATAGAAAGCATATGTGACAGATAGTGTTCAGTGCCCTGCTGTTCTCTTTCCAGCACCTATGATTCCTGTGCATTCCTAGCAGCTGCAGCTCTCTGCATGAAATCTGCCTTTTGCTGTAGCAGCACGCTTGACTTGAGGGCAGAGGAGGTCAGAAATGCTGGGGAGATACAACCCCTATGAACAGCCATGAGTGAAAGATAGACAAGAGTTGGAGAACAAATACTTCAGCTTCCTCACCCCTTAGCGCAACAATAGCTTCAAGACTGTCTTGAAGTATTCCCAGATGAATTGAACCTCATTTTCCGTGGAGGTAAGCTGTTAACATGTCTTCATTTGGCTTCCTTCCTGTCTCCTCTCACTTACCCATTTCCTTACTGATCCTGCCTGGAATTACTTGCAAAATAAAGTACAATACACCATGTCTTCTATTGGAGTCTGCTTCTGGGAGAATTCAACTTTAGAGTGTTGATGCCTGAGTAGCCTCAGGAAGTAAGCCCTCTAAGTGAAATTCTTGAATTGGATCACTCACTGGCCAACTGACAGGACACAGCTGATTTGTGGAGTGGAGTCCCTGACATGAGATAGGCTCAAGATGATTAGGAATCTACCTGCATTGGGATGCATTGGGATGGGGTACAAATGGAAGGCGGTGTGCATACTTCTACAAGAGTCTAGCCTTTGAAAGACATGGGAGTGAAGGTAAATTCAATCACTACAGAGTTGGTAAGCTGCTGTTATTAGCCAAAAGATCACTGAACTACTAAATCCTATTTCAAATTTTTTGAGGAACTTTCATACTGTTTTCAATGGTGGCTGCACCAGTTTGCATTCCCACCAACAGTGCATGAGCATTCTTTTTTTGCCACATCCTGACCAACACTTGTTATCTCTTGTCTTTTTGATTCTAGCCATTTTGATAGGTATAAGATGATACAACCCCAAAAGATTAAGATCAGGCAAGCAGATCTTTAATGTCAGCTGCCACAAATGAAAAATCTCATCCTTCATGCAGTCTCCAGACCCAAGCTAATTCTTCAACACAGAGTATTCAACTGAAGAGCAGGCCAGTTCCCCTTGAAAAAGGACCCTGCAATTTCATAGGAAGTATATGCAATAGTGATTCTTCCAGTTATTTCCCAGTGTGACCCAAAGCTACTTATCATTAATTACCACTGAGGACAGATGAATGTTTACCAATGAAATGTTTTGAGAGTTGTCAGATAATGGATATCAACTGTTGTCAATATAAGAATGCCATCACAGCCCTCACTTAGTGGGGGCACATATAGAGGTCAGGTGATTAGGGGAGTTTGGGTCCAAGTTTATGTCACAGTAGGTCAAATCCACTGTGTACATATGCCTACTCTGTGGTCAGGTTCTCATATCCTGAAATAAGATACACTTGCCACCTGGCAGATGGCTCACCAGGTTCTGGATCTATGGAGTCAGATCAGTTATGATAGTAAAGGCCAAGCGGAAGCCCCTGAAACTCTTCCCCATCCCAAAAAGGTAGAAAGTTAAAAGCAATGCAACATCCTAGGTTGGCCCCAGTGACTTAAATGATGCAAGTGTTTCCATTATTTTCCCAGAATGCACCACAGCAGCCCCTGCAAAAACCATATCTGGCAATTGAAATCTTTACCAACACCACAGGGACTCAGTCATCTGGAATGCCTGTACTCATAGTCTTCCTCCAGGGCTATGTTAACTCTCCTGGTCTCTGTCATGTCACGGTCCAGACGACCACCTTGATCACCTTAGATATTGATTATCTTGATATTCCAAAAATCAACATGCTGGTCTACATTTTTTAAAAAAGATTTTATTTATTTATTTGATACACAGAGAGAGAGATCACAAGTAGACAGAGAGTGGTAGGGGAAGCAGGCTCCTCACTGAGCAGAGAGCCTGATGCAGGGCTCGATCCCAGGACCCTGAGATCATGACCTTAGTTGAAGGCAGAGGCTTAGTTCACTGAGCCACCCAGGCACCCCAACATGCTGGTCTACTTTAATAATGATGCAGTCGATCAGACTGCTAACCGGAAAGTGCAGGTACCCTGCATGACTTCACAAGTAAAATACATGTGAAACAGAGTACGTAGGTGTTCAACTCTACAGAGATTCAGAGGTCCACTACCTCAGTAAGATTTTAGGGGCACATAGTTCTGGGTCACTCTAGGACACCCCTAAGTTAAAGGACTTTATTGCACCCTGTACCTCCTACTTCCTGTCATTGAGAAAGAGATTCCATATCTCCATGTGCGGTAAGCCTTTTAAATTTGGAGATAGCCTAGCCACACTTGGGAATATTGCTTTTACTAGATGACCGCTACTAGTTCCACTAACTTTCTGATGTCTTTTTTTTTTTTCTTTTTGTAAGTTGTAGCCAGCTGCTAACTTGAGGAATCAATGACAAAACCAAGAGCACAGGTTAACGTAGAGAAGGAGTAGGTCTAAATAGTGCAGAAGTGGATTGTAGGTGAGACGCTTGCCCTTTGCAGTCATTATCTCTTTGCAGGCTGAGAGCTTGCCTCTTCAAGGACCTTGACTGTCCTTGGGCTCTCTCTGGTGGCAGGCAGTAGGACCTGCAAGTCGGTGTGCCTATGAACCCTGGACCAATGACAGGACAGGCTGTGCTTGAATATCCTAGCTCTTCACCTCTTAGGTAGAGCAACACTTAGGCATAGTCTAAACCATGTCGCGAAGGGAGTCTAGGTTGCCCCCAAGGCAAGCATGGCTCACGTATGTATCTTGATTTGCTTTTTTCCTCTTGCCTACCTTATTCCCCACTCCATTCACAGAGTCCCTGAGACCATAAGCAACATGCACTCAAATCTTTATCTACTTCCTGGGTTTTCTTTTAGGGAAAACTAACCTGAAACAACACCTGGGATTTGGACTGACTCTAACGTTTTTGCTTAAGTGAGTTAATTAATTTCCCTGTTTCCATCAACCTATCTGAGCCTGTTATCTTTCATTGGAAACTAAAAAGTTTCTGCCTCTTCCAGAGGTTCCAGTCAAGTAGTTTTATGCTTGTTTTTTTAAAGAACATGCTCTGTTTGCACATTTCTGGAGACCAGCGTTATTTCTCTTAACCATTACTCATTATGGTACAGATTTTCTACAACATATATTCCTCAAACCCAGGAATTGTGGCACTGCTGTATTTGTAACTTTCATGACTCTTTAAACAGGATCCATGCCCCCTTTTTTATTTTATTTTATTTATTTGACAGAGAGAGAGATCACAAGTAGGCAGAGAGACGGAGAGAGAGAGAGGAGGAAGCAGGCTCCTTGCTGAGCAGAGAGCCCGATGCGGGGCTTGATCCCAGGACTCTGGGATCATAACCTAAGCTGAAGGCAGAGGCCTTAACCCACTGAGCCACCCAGGAACCCCTCCGTATCCCCTATTGACTCATTTTCTAAAAATCCTATTTTTCTGCTCTGCCTCTTAAGAATTGTTATCCCCCAGGTTCTTGTCTCTTATTTGCTCATATTCCTCATTATAAATTTTAAATTTATATTTTAAAATATTAAAAACTACCTCATTTATCTCTCTCACACTCCATGGTTTCAACTTTTGCCTACTTACTTCTCACCCCTGTTTATCTTCTGAGCTTCACACTAAATGCCCACAAGACAACCTGTGGGCTAAACCTCAGTAACCTAAATTAACCTAACCCCAAAACTACTCACTCACTATTCCCATCCCTCCCCTACCAAAACTTGTTAACTTGTTGCTTCTAAAGAAGTGATTTTGCCAACCACGGAAGCCCCAGCACTAGAAAAACTCCTCTCTCCCTTCTCTTTCTCCCTTACTGCCCTCCCTTCCTTAATCAACCCCTTCTCTTCTTCTTTCTCCACCATCCATTCAACAGCTGAACATGATTTTTGGCTTGTTAGCAAAATTACATCCATAAAATCAGCAGAGGAAAGGCAGAGGGGCCAAACGCAATAGTTTGTCCTAATTAGTCATTAGGAATAGAGATGTAAATTAAGTCTGACCATTTAGGACTAATGAGAATCAAGTCAGAAGTTAAAATACCTAGAAGAGTTTTGTATCTCAAGTATCTTCCCCTCTGTCGTTTTTCAAATGTAATTAGTCAAATTATGTTAATTTTAACACTTAAATATTTCTAATTTCTCCTGACTTCCTCCCCTCTTTTTTGGCCATTTACTGTGGTTATGTGAGGGCTCATTCCGTCCTGCTGAGGTTCTTAAAGCCTAAGCACTCCAATCCCTGTTTCCCAGCTTCTACACTGTTGCTTGAATCCCAGTTCCTAAAAACCTAAATTGGATTCTGTTTCTTCTATTTAAATCCTTCTTGGTTGTGGATGTCTTAAATATAATTATCTTGATCATATCAAGCCTTTCATGACGTGATACCTATATTCCTCCCAGGTTCAGTCCCAGCAGCTCCCATGAAACCGTTCTCCAGGCTTATCTGGTTTCTCTGTATGAACTCAAGCTTCCCCTCCTCTTGAAAGCCTTCCTTGACTCCCCAAAGCTGACTTTGTGAAGTGCTCCCACTTCTGTCCCCATAACATTTTGTTCAGAACCATTATGGCAAACCCTCACTCTATTATATATTCCTATTTGATACTAAAGCCCTGAGGCAAGCACTGGGGGTTATTCAGCTTTGATTTCCTAAGGTTAAGCAAAGTGCCTGGTTTTAATAAATGCTTATTGAAAAAGAATAAATGAGTGAATGAGCAGTTCAGCATCACACATGATATAGCTTCTTTCCATAGGATTGAGGGTCTGTAGTGGAAATCCTGAATGTTTATTTGCTTTCTCAAATGGCCCATAAAGATGCTCCAAAGGGTCCCAGAACCACTACCCACCCCCACCCCCCAGGTATGGGAGAATAGGGCAGCTCCAGTCTTCTGATGGAGTCTGAGTAATGAAAGGTCATCTATAGAGCAATGTAATACACTTCTTTGGAGCAAAGCCTTGTGGCATATTTTCAAAGACTTCGCAATGCATTATGTATTGTCAATAATATCCAGACTGCAGCAAAGAGGTTTGCATGCGACTAGAGCACAAGGTCACAGGAGAGTTTATGGTGCTTGTAACTGAACAGCATAAAGTCAATCTTAAGTTCAATGAAGGAAATAACACCACTGACAGCATCACTTTCCAATATGAGACAAATAAATTGCTTTTATGATTAGAGACATGGAACAGAAGTGTCCAATCTCTATTCACTTGCGGGAATGAGGACAGCTCTCATCTAACCCTACACTTCAGGGCCAACCAGGTTATCATAAGACAACATGACACCATCACTACCTTCTTTCTATGGTCTGTCCCTGCAGTTAGTTCAACGGAAAAGCACGTGTGTGCACGCACACAAAGAAGAGCTACGTGTTATTGTACTTCTGCCTGACCCAGGCGCAGTAGTAGACTCTAAACAACCCAAGGTCTTCCTGTCTTTGAGCTTATATTAATTTTCACTATCTTCTCTTTCTCTGGGCAGCACTCTTTGTCAAGATCAAATATCAACTCTTATTTGAAGACATCCAGTCCATCTTGTTTAAAATGAGTGACTCCTTCCTCCATACCCCCGTGGCCCTTTGAACGAAACCCATATATCAAAGCTATTCTAATTGTTTGTTTACCTCTTCCATTTTTTTTTCACCTGATGGTAAACTCCTTCAGGACAGAGAACAGGATGTGCTCTGTGTTATGTCTCAGTGCATAGATGGATGTCGGGCACATCTAAAGAACTCAGGATATGTGGTTGAATGAATCAATCATGAGACTGCAACTCAGGCTTTCCCATTGTTCTTTTAAGAATACAACTTTAAGGGGTGCCTGGGTGGCTCAGTGGGTTATAGCCTCTGCCTTCAGCTCAGGTCATGATCCCAGGGTCCTGGGATCAAGCCCCACATCGGGTTCTCTGCTCAGCGGGGAGCCTGCTTCCTCCTCTCTCTCTCTGCCTGCCTCTCTGCCTACTTGTGATCTTTGCCTGTCAAATAAACAAATAAAATCTTAAAAAAAAAAAAAGACTACAACTTTAAGAACAGATAAATAATTCTGCTCAGACATCTACATAACTATAATTCCAGCATCATTCAAATCTGGGAAGAGAAAATGTAGCTTATATAGTGTGTATGAGAGGTTAGAGCCTTACGTCCCCAGTAGGAGTCCCCAGCCAGACTGACACACTGCCCTGCATACATCAGATGTGAATCCCTGGCATGATAACTTGATGTATGCAATCTAGAGGGCTCTTCCTCCTCTTCTATACATATCCAGCACCTACCCGTCTTACAAGATGCAGTTGAAATCTCACTTTTTCCATAAATTCTCCCAAGTCTGACCCTGATTTATCTCTTTCTTATCTGCACAGCTTCTGGATTTACGTTCTCTACAACACTCAGCATCTGTAAATCCTTTCCTATATAGTTCTTAATTATATTTTCCATCTTATTTCCCAAACCCCCCTGAAAGATACAGGGCATTTCAGCATTTCCCTTTCAAAGCATTCAGTGGACATGGATCATTTACATGGCAACTGTAAACTTTGCCAAGTGCTAAACATCTTTGTAAGGAACTGTTTAATCTCCTAAATATGGCTAAATCTGAGAACCTTGATTGCAAATATGGTATCAGAATAAAATCAAATTTCTCAGAACTTAGTATGGAATAACAATGTTAAGGAAAAAAAAAGTTAGGCCCTTGGCTACCTGACAAATTAGGGAAAGATATTTTCTTTCCTTAGGATCAAAATCATTTAAATAAGTACAAAATTCGGGGCTCCTGGGTAGCTTAGTTGGTTAAGCAACTGCCTTCCATGCAGGTCATGATCCTGGGGTCCAGAGATCGAGTCCCGTATCGGGCTCCCTCCTCAGCAAGAAGTCTGCTTCTCCCTCTGACTTTCCCCCTCCTGTGCCCTCTCTCTCTCTCATTCTCTCCCTTTCAAAGAAATAAATAAAATCTTTTCTTAAGTACAAAATTAATGTAAACCCTACACATTTATAGCAATTTATTTGATGATCCCTATAAAAGAAGTTTATATTCAGAGACACTGAGAAATTAGAAATCCACCTATCCATAGCCATGTCACAGAAAAGCTTTACAAGTAAATGTTCACAACACACAGACACAGCTAAACAAAAACTGTATCTCAGAATTCCTGTAACAGTTGAACAATATGCATTCTAATCTTGATATCTAACATATAACGCATTAGTAAATGCATAAAAATGTATGGGATTTATAATACATGATACCACATAGCCCACTATACTAATTTATCAGAGCACTAACTTAATTTACTTTGTCTTTCAAAGAGAAGGTGGAAAGCTCAGGAGGAACTGTAAGTGTTGGATGCTGGGTCTTATCAATCATAACAATTTGGGGAAAATACTTTGTTAGAAACGAACGTAACTCAGTTTCCTGATTTTGTCCCAGGACCGGCATGTCTGTTGTTAGGTAAATGTGGATGATTTGCTCTATGCTTCTTTCTTATTAAGATGTATCAAGTGTTTGGAGATGTAACTTGGCAGTTCTGTTTAGTCATGATTACGTAACGTGTCTTTAGAGTTCAGGAGGAGAAAGGAAAGAAATTGCATTTATTTATCACCCAGTGGGACCCAGGGATCAAGCTTGTTATTTAAACCTTATTAACTCTTACACTGTCTTCTTGATAAGTCTGTGTACAATCAAGAATCGAGAGTATTTGCTTTGAGGTCATTCATATTTTTAGTAGTATAGCGGGTAGTATGTGTCGTGGACAGTAGGATAGCTGAGAGTACCTGATTCAAATCACAACTGTACGATTCACTGTTTGTATGACTTCTCTGTGCTTGTTTCCTAAACAGTAAAACAATAACATTAAATATCATTAAAACTTCTTCCTTTCAGTTTTGTTCCGAAGGCTAAAGTGAGTTTGATAATTTGTAAATCTCTTAGAATAAGTCTGTAGCAAGTGGAAGGGCTCTCTAAATCCAGCTGATTTTAAAATGAATTATGTAATGACTTATTTCCTGCTCAGGATGCAGTTGTTGTTTTTTTTGTAGATGCTCCTAGGGGGTCAGTCACGAAGTCATGATTGCAGAGCACCGACTGAAAAGCTGAATTCACCTAAACTTTTATTCCTCATTAGATTTATTAAGTTAATACTTCAGAGACAGAGGGATGGTTAGGAGTTAACCACATGATATTATAAGTAAATGTAAGCAGTTTTATTTAGCAAACAATCATTTTCATAAGTTACAGGCACTGCTGGGTTAGCACTGTATCTCCCACGTTTGTGGGAGAATTTCAAGCTAACTGTGTCTTAACAGTCCCACAATTCCTGGATATTTGATATTTGGTTCTCACAGGTTGTCATGAGTGATCCCCCACAGACCGCTGGGAGAGGTGAATTATCTACCTTTATTCTTCTTCTGACCAGAATCCCTCCAGTGACTGGAGCAGAGCATTATTTTTGCCTTCTACTTGCTTTTCCATTTATGAGCTATTTCAGTTATGAGCTATTATGTGACCGGAACCTCTTGACTCTCTATGCATTTACACAATCTCCAGCCATTATGTCACAGAGGGTTTTAGTGTGTTAAGTGTCAAGCGAGCCCCCAACAGCAGGGTGCAACACAAAGGTCACCACCCTGTAGTCTCCAGGCTGAATTCGGCTTTCAGAGCAGTTTTGCTTGATCAGTCAACAGCTTTCTGAAATACTGAATTAATTAGCAGCATCTACAAATTAAGAGATTTCACATAAAAACATAAATTCTCAGCTTGTCTTGTGAAGTTTGAAGATCTGACAACACCAAGCCCACATCTCCACACGGCAGGATCTCTCCGGAGCTAAATGGCCAGAGCACCCTTTCCGTGAATCGTACTCGCCCCTGTCTCCCATCCGCTGTGTCCTCCACCCCTCATGCCTCACACCCCAGCCAATTTTGCTCGTTACTCTTACCTATCTGAAGCCTCCCCACCAAAAAAAAAAAATTTTGAGTTGGGATCTGTGGCATACTGTGTTAAAAAAAAAAAAAAATTTCTTGGGAGTTAGACAATCCTGGGAAGTGGTCCAGGCTCTGCCACTGACTAACGTGTGAACATAAGCAGCGATGGAGCTAGCCTGAGTCTGGTTCTTTCTCTGAGGCAAGGAAATAGAAATGAAAATTCCCTTCTGGGGTTATGCGGAGGACCAACCGTGATAGCACATGCAAACCCTCGCTCAGCACCCGGCACAGAATATGGGCTTCATGCCTGTCGGTCCTTCTGCCGCGTCCCCAAGCCGAGCTCGACTTCATCCCTTCATATTTTGTCCGTACTGCTTTTAATGAGCTCGGTTTCTCCTGTGCTGTGCTCCCTGCGTGGAGCTCACTCTCCTACACGGCGTCTTTATTTCCTTTTCTCTACCATTTCCTTTGTTCCAAGTTGTATTTTCTTTGTAGAAGCACCGCTTGTCTCAGGAATGTCAATTACCTCCCTGGTCTTATTTTTTCAGCCTGGTCATGCCAATCATCCTAACTGTGCAGACCACGGGTACATCTGCTGGATCTGACCCCTTGTCTCCTCTGTTCACGCACAGGGAAAGAAATAGGGAGCTCTCCCTGTGCTTTAGATTGGAAATAACGTTTTACTGACCAGTTCCACCACCCCCTTCCCGTTCCACAGAAAACAAAGTACAGGCTCCAGTTGTAAGAGAAATAAGGTCTGAGAACTGAATGTACATTCAGTTCTCAGAATGTACATTCAGTTCTCAGAATGTACATTCAGTTCTCAGACCTTATGTACATATGTACATGACCATAGTTGATAATACTATATTATAGAGTTGAAATTTGCTAAGAGAATAGAACTTAAATGTTCTAAGAAAGAAAGAAAGAAAAAGACAGAAAGAAAAAGTAAATATGTGAGGTGATGGGTGTGTTAATTAACTTGGGGCAAATCCTCCCACAATGGATACATATATCAAATCATCATGTTGTACACTTTAAATATCTTATGATTTTGTCACTGCTATCTCAACAAAACTTGGGGGTGGGAGGGAGAGGTGACAATGTATGCCCTATTCTTTCAGTTTGAAACTTTTCCCCTGCCTATTGGATGAAGTAAAAATTGCCACATTTCTAACCAGATGCTGACTCTATTCATACTTCTGATGTCTCTACTGAGAAGAATTTTTATCGCTTTACACTTTTACTTGGATAACTCTTTCCTTCCCAGCACATCTATGTTACCAACAACCTAACTATAGAAAAGTACTTGAAATTTTTGTTAATAATAATGGTAATAATAATAGCAACGACTCCCTTTTTTATTATCACCTTGTAAGTCACCATATTATGGATTCTACTTCCATAATATACCTTGAGTCTGTCTCTGTCTTGTATCTCTGCTACTCTGCCAGAGTCCAAGCCACCCCAATCTCTTGTGTGGAAAACAGCATGAGCTTCTCAGCAGCTCTAGCCACACACTCTTTGACCCATACTCACCTTGTCTCCATCCAGCAGGAGAGTGATCCTCGAAGTTATCAACTCTGATATTGTCCCTCCCCTGCTTGAAACACTTCGAGAATGTAAGTGTCCTTAGGATAAATCTCAGATGCCATAGCATAGCTCTGTAACATGAACTGGGAGTCCAGCCAGGAACAAGCCAGAGGAAGGTCCTGCCTTCAGGGAGTTTAACATCCAGTGGCAGAGACAGTAAAATAACAAAAGCACAAGTAGCTTTATAATGATCATTTTCACAAGTTCTGTGAAGGAATTTTCATAAATATCTATTAGTAAATTTATAGCTGTTACTTATATTTTGAAAGTTGATGTGACAAGGTTCTGGTTAGTAAAGGAGAGAAAGGTGCAAAGTTTTAATTAATAGCAGTTTCCTTCAATAAGAAAACAGTGTCTTCTAAGTGCTGTAGGCACATATTCTCTCATGGAATGTTTATAACTCTCCTTTACTCTTGTGCAAATATTGATTGACCACGATATGCCAGGCATGGTGTGAGGAAATGATGTTACAGAGAGCATTAAGACAGAAGAAAAAAAAAACTCATAACAACACAAGAAGAACAGATGGTAAAATTACAATTAAAATAATTACTGTAAAGGAACGGTTGAGGCCAGTATGAGGGATATTACATGGACTAATTAGGGGTTCAAAAATATTTAGGCTAAGCCTTAGAAAAGGAGTAGGATTTAAAGAAGAGATAACAGACTCAGAAAGAGGAAGGGAAGACACAGTATAAACTAGCATGTTAATATGAATTGAGACTTAAAAAAACTGAAATGTAGAAAGATTTAGTGAGCAGATTATCTCCATTTTGCCAACGAAGAAACTGAGGCTGGGGAAAATTAACCTGTCCAGGGTCGTTTATCTATAAAATGATAGTTCAGAGATTTGAACCCAAGGCTGTCTTACCGCCAAATGTCTTCCTGAACTCCAATGTCAGGCTGCCTCCTTGTGCTCTGTCCACAAAGCAGAAGCAAATATTTGAGTCAGGAATTTAAAAGAGCATGTCCTTATTACTTTTAATAACTAAATATAGAATTTTAATTACAAAATAGTTTTACACATTAGAAGCTACATAACAATTGAAAAAACAATGATCCACATGATAGAGTATGAAGATTTGTTAATTGCATAATTAACTCTATTGATCTAAAGATCCAAATCACTTAATCACTTAAATCTTATAGTTTAGCAGTCTCTGTTGACTAAAACTGTTGCAAGATTGCCAAATTCCTACTCTGTTTCGAACTCCAGGTAGAGGGTTTTTGAGGATTTTGTTTTGTTTTGTTCTGTTTTGGGCTGGTCATTTCAGTATCAAAAAATAATTCTGTCTTTTGACAATATTTGTATGAGGGCCATGTCTCCAAATCTTATCATATTGCAGTAGAGAGACGTATGCAAAATACAGGTGATGAAATGTCTCTTTCCTGGAAGAATGGAGTTTTCAGGGATCTAGGGGCAAAAACTGCCCAGTCAAGCTAGATTACCGTTTTCATTGAGCCTCTGCCTCTCAGGATTGGACAGGATAAGAGAGGGATTTGTGTCTAGCCTACTCTTATATGCTTAAGTCACCTGTCGACATCCACACCTGGTAGTTATCTGGCATATCATATAAATGAAAATCTGTAGTGATGCAATACTCACTTCTCCAAACAGTCCATTCTCTCTTCAGAAAACTTGGTTGGGAAATTCTTTCTCATCTAGAACCGCAGTCTCTTTCCCGTGGCTCAGATCTACTCATCTCAGCTGTTTGAGGCACAGGCATAGGCATGTAACTCGCCCACTGGATGTTATTATACATCTGGTAAAATGTCTCTGTATTAATAAAAGCAGAGTAACTGTTGTGTTAAACTTGAATTTTGCCTCCTATGGGTCAGTGTGAGTGAGGCTCTCTTTCTGACTCTATCTCTGCAGAAATGAGTAGCTGCTGTTATCAAGTGTTCTAGGCCTTCCGAAGCTATTTATTCCAGTTGTCGTCTTATTAGTAGTTCCCTCCCCCTCTTCCTTCCTGGGCTGACCCATTCGGGTTCCGACAAGCAGTCATCACAGGACAGAGTTGCAACTTCTCTGAGCGTGTCCCTGTTTCATTTGTGTTCCTCTAGAGATAATGGCTCACTGTGGATTCAACCATTATGTAGATTTTTCTACTTTTTTTATTACAAAATTTAAAAAGAACACTTGCTTGCATTAAAAAGAGAACGTGTTGGCTCAAGTTAGGGCAGAGTTCATGGGAAAACTTTTCTTTGGGCCCAATAGGATACAAGGCTGCTAGCAAGGAAGTCAGGGACATGCCAGTCACACTTGAGTCTGTGTTGGCTTCATTCTCTGGCTGCAGCTCCCTTCTACATTTTACAAACATCGCAGAACTATAGGAAGAGAGCACTCATTTTCTTTTTCTTTTCATAAAACTCTTGAATTAACATTGACTTCTTGGTTTGCTCACATGTCTACTTGTAACTCCAAAACTGGGCCTTTGGGTTATTCTATTCCTTTTGGTGAGACTTAGGTCATGAGCCCATCCCAGGAGGTAGCATCAGTCCCAGCCAACTGCATGGACTAAAAGCTAATGGTTGTAACTTTACTTACACCAGAAAAAGGAAGACTGAGCAGGTGAAAATATGATACCAGCTGTATGACAGGAAGAGCCATAGTAACAGTTCTCATATGCCCTGGGATCAGACAGAGATAGAAAAGTATCTTTTGGAGCACTGGAAAGATTCCATGTAACTTACACATGGCCCTTAAGTTACTTTAAGTTTAAAGAAAGCTAATTTGAATTTGTCCAAAACTTGAATCTTTTTATTTCACCAACATATACCCTATACCTAGCATAGTGTTTGACCATAACTGATGCTCAGAAAATATTTGTAAAAATGTTACTGAAATTTTAAGTACACATGACTATATGACATCACAGAACAGAGAATATTTTTCTAATGCAAACATTATAATCAGGACCTAAGTGTGAGTTATGAATGAGTCCAAATATACATCACCAAATCATAAGACCTTGAAGAAATAAGTACCATTCATTGTGCAAAGAAATTTACATAGATCATTTATTTAAAATAAGTAAGGGAGATATAAGGGGGTCTTGGGACAAATAAAAGGAAAATTATATTCAGGATCATGGAAAAACAGGGAAGGAAGGTGCGTATTAGTAAAACTCCCTGACTGTAAATAATACGGTTAATTATTAAAACTGAAAGCAGAGTAAACATTCTGTTTACTTTGATTTAACACTTTTCTCCCTTTTATCTCAAACTGGAAGATGAAAACAGACAGGTTCATTGTAATTTTCTAAGCAGTCAGTTCCGCCTCTTGATCACAGCATAGATTTTTCGTGGGTTCACAGCAAAGCAGGGGATTTGTTGATCCAATGAAAACCATTTCCACGGGTTTTAAAAATTAATTTAATGATAGCTTTACCTTCAATATTAAAGTTTATGAAATTCGTTTGCAAAATGAAACTAAAATTTATACTTCTCTTAGTGTCTAAGAAAATAGTAAAATATAAAATGAGGAAACCCACTGATCATTTACAAATGTATAATTTGAATCATGGAAATTACATTCCAGTGATGGATACAATGAACAAACATGTAAGCAAACCAATAAAGGAATTTAAAATTATAAGTCTTATCTAAGAAGCACAAAAGAGGCTGATACAGAGAGTGATAACATGTGGTTAGGGTCAGTCTCTCTGAGAAGGTAATATTTTAACTAAAACAAAAATGATGAGAAGGGGCATTTCATACAAAGAATGGGAGGAAAGGTATCCCAGGCAGAGAGAATAGCACATGCAAAAGCTCCAAGGTGAAATGAAATTTGCAAATGTAATGAACTATAAAAAGCCCTACTATGGCAGGTGTCTAAAGAGTTTCATGTACAAAATAGAAAGAGTTGAAATCATGCAAAACATTATAGCAAAGAATTGAAGTTTAATTAATTACAAATAATAGGATGCGCCAGAGGATTTAGAAGAATGATATGATTCAATTTGCATATATATTTATGTAAATAGTAATTGAAATTATCATATATATGCTATAGGAACCCACTATCTTCATCATTAAATAATGACCCTGATTCTCCCACATCCTTTGCTCAGAATAATAAAAATACTTTAGCCACTGTAAAAACTCTCTAGATACCCCCCAACAGAAAATAAATAGGCGCATCTTCTGGAACTGGTAAAGGAGCTATCTCAAACTTGCTAAAGAGAGTATGGCAATGGTTCTAGTGAGGGGATTTGGAGAAGGTCAAATAGATCCTAAGAAAAAATGGCTAGAAAGAAAAAGTGTTGCAGACTGAAGAGTAAACAATTATGGAACACTTACTACGGGCACGATAATATTAAAGGCACTTAGTTTGTATAAACACGTCTAATTCTTGTGATGATTTATTATGGCCGTGGGCCTTTACATAGTTTAACTCGTTTAATGCTTATAATAATGAGTAGTTACCATTAGTGTCCCTATTTACCAAAAAAATTACAAAGGTTTAGAAGTAGTAGGTACCTTGTCCAAAGTCATAGAGGAGGGGTTAGAGTGAGGTACATATGAGTCCAGGCAATGTGGCTGCAAAGTCAACACTGAAACACCCTGTGTTGCACACAGGAAAGAGTGGCTTCACTTGGAGCGCTGGAATAAGTCTGTTTTCTGCATTTCTATCATGGGCCGAACAAGCTCATGTGTTACTTTCCTCCCTTAAGCAGGTGCAATGACAGAAAAATGCCCTAATGTTTGCTGGAAATTCTGGCAATCTTGGTTAAGAAACTTGGCATTCTCTCAACATTGCCAGGTTTGGCAAACCTTCCTTGAGCAAACTTCAGTCTGGGTCCTCTGAGCCCTCTTCTTGACCAGGTCTCAACCTCTGTATGCCAGCCCAGTTTTAGCAAAGAATCCTACTAAACTGGTTTATGAAGAGTTCTCCCAACCCTTGATATCTGATTATTTTAGCCTGTTTTTAGCAAGAGTCCTGTTAAGTCAGTTTAACAAAAATACTCCTACTCTTAATGTGTAATTGAGTTCCTCCTTATAGCTTTCCATCCATGGACCCCCTTACCCTGCTTGTTAGCTGTAAATGCTCAGCTATCTTCATTGGATTTGGAGTCGAGCTCTTCCATACTGAGCAATTTAATCTATCTCCTACTGCAGTAGTTTGAATAAAATCTGTCTTGCCATTTTTAACAGGTGTCCAGTGCAAAAATTTTCTTTTACAGATTGTAACTTGCAGAAAAATTCTGCTTATACATACTCATAAAAAAAGATAAAGTGAATGTATCTAAAATATTTACTTGGGGCAAAACATAATGTAACAATACTATATGTCAAGAACCATCCACAGAGAAAAGGAACCTTACATATTGTATCTTTAGCTATACTATAACTCATACATTTAACTACTGCTATTTCCCCTGTATATATAGAGAAACCATTTAATGTAGGACACTAAAAAATTCACTTTTTATATGCCTAACTAAACAATCTTAAGTATTTTAAGTTGCATAAACATATGTTCAAAATTACTATTTTCTATAATAGAAAGATATAAGAACCCATAATAGGTAAGCTTAGTTTTAGTTTTTTTCTTTCAAGTTTTTAAATTCCAGTTAGTTATCATACTGTGTAATATTAGTTTCAAGTGTAGACCTTAGTGATTCAACATTTAACATACAATACTTGGTGCTCATCACAAGTGACAAGTGCCCTCCTTAATCCCCATCACCAACTTAACCCCCCTCCCCCCACAGCTTGTTCTCTGTAGTTTAGAGTCTATTTCTTGGTTTCCCTCTCTTTTTTCCCCCATGATTGCCAAAATCTGTTGCTTATTGTGCTGTTAATCTTAGTCATTCTGACTCACAGGAGGTGATATGTCATTGTAGTTTTGACTGTATTTCCCTGATGCTGAAAGATGTATGTCTTCTTAGGAAAAATGTCTATCACATCTTCTGCCCATTTTATAACTGGATTATTCAGTTTTTTTGTGTGTTGAGTTTTGTAAATTCTTCATCTATTTTGGATACTAACTCTTTATCAGATATGTCATTTGGAAATATCTTTTCCCATTCCTAAGGTTGCCTTTCAGTTTTGTTGATTATTTCCTTCGCTTTGTGGAAGCATTTTATTTTGATGAAGTCCCAGTAGTTTATTTTTGTTTTTTTTTCCCTGCCTCAGGAAACATATCTAGTAAGAAGTTGTGTAAGCTTAGTTTAAAACTAGAACTTAAATGTTCAGAAGCACTCAAAAGGAATGTCAACATGCCTCTTCTCGAACACAGTGTTGCTTAGAAGAACAGGGTATCCTTCAGGAACAGTATATGATTGCTTACAACTTCTCCAGTTTCTTTTGTTAATTATTAATGTTTAAAACTCATTTTCTGATTTCAAAAAGTTATTAAATGAGTAATGTATTACAAATATTCAAACTGTTATGAAATGTGTAAAATAGAAAGGGAACATCATTCTCAATTGCATCCCACAGAAATAACAGCTGTTGTCAGTATATGCATTATTTTCCAGGCCTTTTTCAGGCTCTCTTCATTGATATTTTTCATTTGTGTGTATGGGAAATAGAAGTTTATGCTGAGCATGTTATTCTACAATTTCATTTTCATTTAACAAGGTATCAGCATATATTGTACATCTTTTAGTGGCATATGAATCTACTACATTCCATTTAAAAACATAGGAATCTGCGCTTAAACTTAACAGTCGTTCATAAAGTCGTATGGCTGCTCTATAAACTGAGTCGCTCAAGATTTCACCAAGTTTCTATTAATCTTTCTACTAATGGAAAAGTTATCAAGGAACACAAGGGAAAAAATGAGCATAATGTCTAACAGTTGAGGAAGGTAAAAAACAAACCCTAGATGGAGTCACTCACCCTGGTGAGAGAAATGACAGGGTGAGTTTAGAGGACTCCCACAAGGAACGACTACACAGTCACACAGCCGCGGCATAGAACACAGTTCCACTGTTAACGAGAGGTATATTGTTAATAATGGAGTAGTCGTATCGAAAGCGAGGTTTGGAGAAGACAATTGTTAGAGAAAATTCTGTCATCCCAGTCATGCCAGGGTTCTGCGGGTTATGGAAATAGACTCTGTCAGGATTGTAGCTCAGGAAATGGAGTGTAACAGGTCAAGTACTGTATCAATTTGGGGCAGGCCACTAGACAGAAGTGCTCCTAGCATGGGTCAGTGCCCCAGCCAAAATGAAAAAGAATATAAATAGATCCAATTAAAAGCAGTCCCCTTTTGGAGGTCACGTTGGCCTTAAAATAAGACAGGCAAGCAGATCTGCCTATCTTGTGGCTAAGGTTTGGGGTGGGGGGAGGAAACACCTCTCCAGCCTTCCAGGGCTGGAATTGGAATGAATAACTAGGAATAAAATAAAGTTCCGTAATCACAAATAGATTAAGGAGACTTGTGTCGGCTACTTGGATGCTGCAATCCAATTTCTGTTGCAGAAGTGTGACCTTAGGATTTTAACTGTTGTTATAACTCACCTTGGCTTAGTTTCCATAAGCATTAAGCACAGAGTTAAAAGAATTTTTTAGACAATTTTGGGAAAAGACCATTTGAGGCAAACATTTTTGTTCCTTTTTTCTAAATTAGCTAGGTTAACAGGATATATTAAATGAATTTACAACACGGGTCCAAATTTCAAATTTATTGAATACTCTAGGTTCAAAAATCTGTGCTATGTGCATTCACATAACTTTCCCTCATCTAAATGAGTCAACAATTATGTGAGAGGGATATTATGGAGGCTGTTGTTCAGAGTTAAGAAGTAACTTACCAAAAATCATTGTTAGTGAAAAGAGCTCTCATTGAACAAAATCTACCATACACCACCATGGTAAAACTGCTCAGTGTTCTTCTCTTATGAGAAGTGGGTTCTGTGACATGTGATGTCTGGTTATACACAGTGACCCAGACCATTTTTCTTACAGCAGGATCCACCAGTAACAAGCCCGCGGGGCTGCTCACAGGAAACCAGGGTTTCAGCCATGGGACTACCCTTAAGTGTGTTATCCAAAGCAGATCAACTCAACTGGCTTTGGTTTCCTACAAAATAAGTGGACTGGTAAAAGGCTGAAGTCTTTTCTAACTCCAAAATGCAAAGCTGAATGGCCATTAGTATTAATCATGTGAGTTTTGATCCAGATTTGGTAAAATGTGTTGTGAAAAACCATGAGTAAAAAGGCACTAATACTAAACGTGTTTCAAAAATTTAAACATCTTATCTTCCTATGGAATAGCTATTATGGTTCTTATTTTACATATTTTTTTTAAAAACCAGAATTTCAGAGAAATGACAGTAATTTATATCTAGGTATTCTGACAATAAGCTCAGTGCCTCTACCACTATCACCCAGCTGTCTCTGGGTCATGGTAGATGAATTTAATTTATTTATATCTGCTCCATTACCTCAAAACTCTCATCTCAAGACCGTTGTCGAGGTTGGGGTTCCAGGAAAACAATGTGAAAAAATTGAACAGTAGCAAGGTTTTTGAGAAAGTCACAATAATGGTTTCCTTGACTTTGCAGAAGCTTTTTATTTTGATGAAGTCCCAATCGTTTATTTTTGTTTTTGTTTCCCTTGCCTCAGGAGACACATCTAAAGGAACACGGTGGGGGCAGGTGGCGGGGGCAGAAAGAGAGGCAAACCAGGAACCAGACTTCTAGAGAATTGATGGTTATGGGGGGATAAGGGGTAGGGGAGATGGTTGAAACAGAGGTTAAGGAGTACACTTGTGACGAGCACGGGGTGATGTAAGTGTTGAATCACTCAAGTCTGCACCTGAAACTAAGATTACATTATATGTTAACTAGAATTTAAATAAAAACTTGAAAACGGGGAGGGGGGGGTTGAAGTAAAACCTAAATATATGACCTTGACTATAAGTTGCTCACAACTTTAATTGGCCCAAGCCATTTCATAGGAAGACATGTCTGTTATGACATTTGTATTCCTAAAACCAAAAACCAGAAATACAATCTGGCTAAGAGAAGGGAATGTGGTGACAGCATTTGTGGCCCTAGGATTTGAGAGAGTTTCTCAAAGCAGCTTTTATATTTCATCCTTTATTCCGTTTCCAATGTCCGTTCTTACACAAGTTGCGTATGGGACGGCAAGAAGAGAACACACGTACAAGCATGCTTTTTTACATCTTCCTTGGAAAACACATCTCGATCTCCACATCTTAGTTCTTCTGGCTTCTATGCAGAGACTTAAATTTTTTTCCAGTTTTAGAGAGAGAAACTTGACGTATAACATCGTATTAGTTCAAGTTGTCCAACATAGTGATTTGATACATGTTTATATTGTGACATGATTACACTAAGTTCAGTTAACATTAATTTCCCCACCTAGTTAACAGTCTTTTTCCTTGTGAGAGAAGTTTTAAGGTCCAGTCTCTTAGTAATTTTTAATTTAATTTAATAGTAATTTAATTAAATGTTTAATTTAATTTAATAGTAATTTATACAGTAGAATAACCAGAGTCCTCATGCTTTCCGTTACATCCCCGGAACTTATCTTATAACTGGAAGTTTGTGGCTTTTGACCAGCCTCATTCATTTTGCACCCCCTGCCTCTGGCAACTGTAAATATGGTCTTTGTATGTATTAGTTCATTTTTCTTTGGATTACACAGATTGGTGAATTTACACAGTAAATGTTGTCTTTCTCTGACTGATTTCACCTCCAGGTCCATCCATGTTGTTGCAAATGGCAGGGTTTCCTTGTCACTTATGGTTAATAATCCTCGTATATATATTTAGTTATGGTGCTAAAAGTTTAAAACCTTCCAAAATGGATTGGGCCATATTCTGGAAAATGCATTGATTTCTGGTTTTGTCTGGTTCAATAATAACAGGGACTATTTAATTACCTAGATGGCCGTTGGTGCTCAGGGCTGTTGAATAACTGGTATCAGCGTTCACATTGAACAATATCGGGAAGACGCAGAAATAAGTCGACACAACTGCCAAATCAAATGGTCCCTTTTAAATTGACATGATTTGTGATAGCATAGGTGGAAATTTGTTAACCAGAGGTTGTAAGCAGGGATGTAAACAACGGAGGAGAAAGAGTGTGGGAAGGAAATTTAAGAAGACATGAGGCCAGTTCCTTGGGAGCACTGTTATTCCCAATTCCCAGTTATTGAGAAACTGGGACAGGAGTTGAAGTCCCCAAAGGAGGCAGAGAATAAAAGTGAGAGCAGTACAAACAACAGCAGAAGAGAAAAGACTGTTTCACAGAGGAGCGATCAAGAACATTATCCTCTACTAAGAATAGTAAGATAAATACAAAAAATAAAAAATAAAATTGTCTTCAGTACTATGGGAGTTGTTGGTAACCTCCGCAAGAGAAAAGTGAAATGGAAGAGGCTTGCACATGACAGAAATGCAAAACTCTTTGCAGAAGGTTGATTGTGGAAAGGGTGGCGGAATGGAGTTGCAGTTCTATTTATCAGGATAGTTGTGCTAGCAGCCTCTAATAGATAAACCGTAGGGCTTTACATAATAAATGCTTGTCTCATTCACACAGTGAGCCCCGGCCCCCCATCCTGTGGTTATTCAATTTGGGACATGTGGCCTCTAAGCTCACCGTGGTGGCAGGGAAAGGATCAATGGAGGAGGTACGTCAGCTCTTAATGTTACATGCATTTGGTGTTACCGATCACAATCCATGGGCCAGACCTAGTCTTATGACTGAGAAAAGTTAGAAATTTTAAGGGAGTACTTGAAATAGTTGGTGCACACACTACTCTCCCCCAAGGATTGAAACAGCTTGTGGGGTCAAGGAATATATTTACTTGTTGATTGTTTTGTGTTTAAGATGAGAGATATTAGAACACATTATCTGAGGGAACAGTCAAGAAGAGAGAGAGAGAGGCAGCATGGAAGGAAAACTTCAGCAGACAAAATTTCATGAGGAGGAAAAGGGAATAGAATCCAGAAAACCACGGGATGGAAATGGTCTCTGAAATTTTATCTGCTGAGTCACTGTCATAAAAGGAGGAATGGAGATTGGTAGAGGTATATTTATAGATTCAATGATGGAAAGATGAAGAAGTGTCCATTCGATGAGTCCTGGTTTTTTACTGTAATGTGAAGCAAGGCTATGCGCTAAAACTCAAGAGGCTCTGCGTCATGGGATGCAAGCCCAGGAGGTTGAGGAACATGAAATAGTTTCTGTGAAGAACAGAAGTCTTTCACTTGACAACCTATGTGATTAATTTCCTGCAACTCTCCCCCAGATATTCAGTTCTCCAACCACCCTAAAATATTTAATATAACCCAAATATGCCATGTACTTGCTCAGGTCCCATGAATTTATTCTTGTTTTTTCTGCCTCGACCTTTCTCCCAAGCCCTACCTTATCTTCCTTGTAAATCTCCAGTCATCCTTCAGCTCCTGACTCAAATAGGGGCTTTTTCATGAAGCTTGTTCTGTTCCTTTAGGAAGAGTTGGTCCTTTCCCCTTCCTTCTCCAATAATCCATGTCCTTCCCGTTAGACAGTAACTTTCCTAAGATCATAAAGCCTATACTCTCAGAACCTTGCACAAAATGCAAATATGCTTATAATTGCTTGTGGACCAGCTATCGGCATTTAGTAGAGTATAAGATATATTAAAGATTGTGAATAAATTTTTTGCTCTAAAAATCTGATCAAAATCTAAATTTTAATTAAATATTTAAAATATCATTAAAAATAGCAAAACAGGATAGAAATCAGCCTGTATTTACTAAGGAAGGATAGCTGTTTTTGGCCATCTAAGCATCCAGCTCCAATTCAGAAACACTGTAAATAACTAATTAAAACATCTTTTCTGTTGTAATAAAAATAAAATGCCTTTAGCAGTCTAACCTGCTTTTCCCAACTCATTTAGCAACTTCCTTACTGTGTAAACGCCCTTTACAAAATAGACACCAGCTTTGCAGAAGGTATTTTTGAATAATTGAAAAATGAAAGCAAAAAATTTAAGGCATGCCATCTGTTTTGTTTTTCTTGGAGCCCAATGATTTTATCTTCCCTGAGATTCAAACCATCTCACCCTTTATAGTAATTCATTAAAACCTCACTGCGGGAGGAAGGTGAACAGGAGAAACACAGCCACAGGATATGAAAAATATGGAAAATAGCTGCTTCTGCTCTCATTTCTGTATCCAGACCTGCCAGTTAATCCAGGATGTCTCTACCACTTTGAATGATTCCTTTCAATTCTATATGCTTTATGGGCAGGGCAGTTTGGAGCTAGTGTCCTATTTGGCAGCTCCGTTCTTAACCAGCTTCTACTGACACAGTTACGTCTTCCATACCATTGCACAAATCCAATTAAAACCGCTACTACCTAGGAAATAAAGTGTGGCCCATTTCTCAATATCAAATCAAAAGCAGTTTTCCAAAGTTGCCATCACCACCTGTGTACACACCTGCATGTTATCAGGAAACAAGGTATAACAAGTGGAGGAAGCATGTAAGCTGAGCTCTCAAATATATGAGGCTAAAGGCAAAATTTTACAACCTCGTCTTTTAACCTTCATTAAATTACAAAATTAAATGTCACCTCAAAAGTAGAAGAAGTGCCCTTACCATGGGAAACCTGGAAATGAAACTGTGGTACAGTGGTCCCAAATGTTGGTTTCCCAGGTTGTAGCAAGTCTGCTGCCATCTAGCTGTGCCATAGATAGTATCCTTGAGGCCTAGCTTCCTTGCCTGTGAACTGAGAACACCAGACCTCCTGATTTGTAAGATGAGGTCCAGCCCTAAGTTTGAAGAAACACAAAGTCTGCCTGGATAAATTTATGTGTTACTGTGAAACCCATCCGTATCCTTTTCAAATCACCCAGTGATGTTGACGCTTGATAGCTTCTCAATAAATGGTAAAAAAGCCAGTGAATGCTTAATACAAGTAAGCAGGTATTTGGAAACATTTCTAAGAGTCCATGGAATGTGAGAAAATAGAAAAAAGACATGGGGATAATGGGTGGGGAGAAAAAAGAAGAAAGAAGGAAAAAGAGAAAATACTTTTATTTATTTATTTTATTATTATTTTTAATATTTACTTTTATTTGGCATGCTTGCCCACTCCTTCTGATTCACCTACTGCTTATTCTCCTTTCAGATACTATTTGTTCCTAAACTGGCAGTGGAAGGAATTCCTAAGTGTTAAAGTATCTGTTTTAATTAGTATTAAGCTTAGCTACCAGCTTCAGAAAGTCCAAAATAATAGTGGCTTAACTGAGAAAAAAGATTAGCTCTTGCTCATGTAAATTGGGCTCTTGCTCATGTAAATTAGGCACGGCTGAGCTGGTGCGGTAGCTCCATGACCATCACTGACTTGGGCTCCCTCTGTTCTTTGCTCTCCTCATTAAAAGGTAGATACCACCCTACTGCCTGCCAAGATGGTTGACCCACCTTGAGCAATAGCAGCATGCCAGAGCTATGAGAATGAAAAGGAAGAAAAAAGGCATGGCTTTCCTTAAGGAACATCACCGCCCCTTACATGCAAAGAACATAGTCATATGGCCACACAAAGATAGAGAAGAGACTGAAAAGTCCTGTCTGTTTCTGTTACTACCACTAACATTTGGGGAGGGGGGGTGTCCGTTACTTGGAAAGAAGAGGAGAATGGATATTGAAGGATGATGTCTTCCATTGATGGGATTTCTGGCAGATGTACAAGATTTTGTTCTGGGCTCAGAGGCGAAACTGTGAAGTACCTTGTGGGATGCCTGGCTTCCATCCTCTGTGTCTCTCTCATTCCTGTACTAATTGCTTGTTTCCTCCCAGGTTTCCTTGACCTGGAGGAAACTGGACAGATAATTGTGTAGTTTAAATCTACTAGATACTCAGTGCGGTATTTCTCCCCCAAGAATGTTTGCATTTTCAAAGAAAATCTCAAGAGGACAAAACTTAAGCCTAGAAATGAAATAAATGTCTGGTTATATAAAGTTGCACTGAATAAATATCTCAATGAAGGAAAGAAGAGCTTTGGGAGGCGCTCTTCCCTGAGCAGCTCAAATGACACCACTAACCACCACCTAGTCCATTTAGCTATAGGACCAACCTTGTAGCATGTTCGTTCATGGTTTTGTCCCAATAGTTCTTTGCTCCGTCACCCTCCCCACCCCACCGGGTCATGGTTTTCTTCTTCCTATGTTCTTATTAAGTATTACAGAATTGGATGATATATGGAAGATGTTATTTATTTATTTTGAGGGGTGGGGTATATGGCAGATTTTTACCTTTATTTTAACACAATTCTTAAATTTTATTATTTTATTTTCTCAATCTAAATGAAGATTATGGTTTCATGGCACTGAACACTTCAGGTTAGATGTTCACCAAAATTATAACTATCAAAACCTTATTAGGTAACCACTTTATGGATGCTAATGTGCTCACATTCCATTAGTATTAAATTTTAATTAAATAAAACTGCTAATTAAAGCAACAATAATGAAATAAATGGTATCTGTTACTAGAAGACATTCCAAATTGTGAAAGAAATTTAGCCTGTAATAGACCCCTCTGTGTCCAGCTATTAGAGCACGGGGATTACTTTTGATTCCATATTGTGAGTCACTTACCATTCACTTGGTTTGCTTTATAGTCACTATGCTCTGCTGGGTAAAATCCAGACTACAAATTAAATAGCTAAAGAGCATGACAGCTCTCCCTTATCCATAAAGTTTTACACGTTTAAGACAATGCAGACTGTTTAAAATTATGCTAAAGCATCTGGTAGGTGTTCTTTTATTTCAATACGGTATACTTTTATCTTAAATTAAAAGACTGGAAAATTTTAGGATTCTTTTAAAGATCTCACAGCGATGCTCAGGAGTTGGCAGTAAGTGGCGCACGGTGCCGTGACCACCTCCTCCGCAGGAACGCTGATTCCTCAAGAGAGGATTTGTTCAGTGTTCTCAAGGCTGCTCAAGTCAGACTTGGTCCAAGATAAAGAAAGATGTGCATAAAAACATCTGGAAGACTGATGAATCACGGACCTGTACCTCTGAAACAAATAATAACATCATATGTTAATAATAAAAAACATAATATAATAAAATACACTTTTAAAAATCTGAGAAACTCTTAAAAGCACACATTAGTGAAAATTCTTGGCATCCAGTCTTGTAAAAACAGAGTGCAGAAATCATTGTCTTTCTTTCTAGCTACAAGAAAAGCAGGTAATTTTTTTTTTAAGGGGTGGAGAGAGAGCGAGAACCCACGTGAGTGGGGGCGGGGCAGACGGAGAGAGAAACTCTTCCGCAGGCTGCACCCAGCACGCCCAGCGCCCCGCTGGATGTGGAGCTGGTTGACGGCTGGTTGCGGGGTTGGGAGCCCCGTGAGACACAGGACTGGTCGCGGAATGGATGTGGGGTTTGTGTTGGGGCAGGACCTCACAACCCTGAGCATGACATGAGCTGAAGTCAAGAGCTGGACGCTTGCTTATCTGATGGAACCACCCACGCACCCCAGAAATGCAGGTAATTCTAATAGAGGTTGTGGTAGGCGAAGCAGTAGCCACCCTCCACCGCATGCTAATCCCTGGAAACTGACTGTTTACCTTACACGGAAAAAGAAATATTGCAGATGTGATTATGGCAAAAGACCTTGATTGGGAAGAAGGGCATGCATTATCCAGGTGGGCCCAATCTAATCATACGAATCCTTAAAAAGTAGACAACCTGTCCCAGCTGCGGTAAGAAGGAGCCTCGACTAGAGAGTGAAGGTCAGAAAAATGCAGTGGCTTTTCAAGGGGGAGGAAGAGGCTCCTAAAACAAGAAATGTGGGTGGCCTCCAGAAGCTACAGAAGGCTAGGAAAGAGGCTTTTTCCCCTCTAGACCCTCCAGAGAGGAATGTAGCCGTCAGATCCCTTAATTTTAGCCCAATGAGACCCTTGTTGGACTTTTAGCCTCCAGAACTATAATCAATTTGTGTTGTTTTAAGCCATTAAGAGTGTGAATATTTGTTACAGCGACAATAGAAAACTACACTGAGACCCACACTTCAAATTCCTGTTAAGCATTCAAAACTACTAAAACACAAAACCCAATGACATTTGAGGGGAGAAAACGTGGTCTATTTCTCAAAAGGGAAAGTTTTCTTTAGTGATTGATGATTGTTTTGAATCAGGGGTAGGGGTATTTTTCTCATGGAGTTTTAAAGCCTATGCAAAACTATTTTTCAATTTCATCAAAACTAAAAAAGTAAGATATGAGGATGAGGAATAAAAACATGGGAGCTTAGAAGGGAATAAGAAGCAAAAAATGTGGGGGGAGACTTGTACTTTTTATTTGTACTTTTTGTGTACTTTTATTGGGGTAAGTAGCCTGCTAAAGGATTTTAATGATTTCATATTACAAACAAATGCAATGGCCTGACAAGCTAAGAAAAGAAGTCCATGAAGTGGCCTGATGAATAGCCACAGCTGTTCTATAATGTAGTAGAATTTTTCTGACTATGCCAATGCTATTATGTCTTATGAAGCACATGTGCACCAGCAATTTTTCTTCTGTTCTAAATTTGGCTCACACTACTCCATTTTCAATCAAAAATGTTTGCATCTGTCATCTCCAAACATTTTTAGTTATATATATTTTTTTACTTCTGTAATAAAATCTCCAAGTCTGAAAAATACTATGCATTTCTCAAATCCTGGATTCTAGATCCATACTCTTTAAAACCTAACAACCCAAGCGAACTTCCTCATCTTCTCCAGTACCAACAACGAACTGTAAATGAGGTGAGCTATGTCTTGGAGTGGAGGGTCTTAGCTTGGAAGAATCTGTGGTCCATCACATATTTTGGAAACCCCCATGCTCTATAAAAAAACCCTAAATTATTTGTAAACCTTAGGGTGGAAAATTAGGGGGACATGTAGAAAGTTTGAGTTTCCATATTTCAAAGCCAAAGATGAACTTCAGAAAAAGTGGCAGTTTGAACATGTACTAATTAATATGTAAATACTGTAACTCTGTATCTTAGCAAAGAGTTTTGGTAAGATTGGATCTCAGCTCTGATCTAGCGAAAAATGCCACCAATCCCAGGGGTGCTATCTTGGGAAAGCCGTCTTTCTTTGAATGGATTTTTTTTCCAGTTGAATACTCTCATTTACCAGAAATAAGTCAATGCTTTCCCCTCTATCTGGAATTTTTCCAGTTTTCCATCTGCTTTGTTCCAGTGAATCCTTTAGTTGCCAGTTACATAGGGCTATTTCAGAGAACCTTTCTCCACCTATCACAAATTACACTGTGTCCCCCTGTGATACACTCTCAGGGGCTCTCCACACTTTCACACTTTTCCATTATCACATTTATTTCCATTACATTGAATTCCTCATTTCTACAACTGTGCATTTAATGAAAGGCAGCAGACCAGCTTTAAATCTTGACTCTAATTCTCTACCTCTGTACGCCTGGACAGATCTCTGTCTCCCCAGCTTCCTCATCTGTAGAATGGATGAATTGTAGTACACACCTAAAGAGGTGGTTGTAGGCATGTGAATTAAAGATACGAACATAGGGGCGCCTGGGTGGCTCAGTGGGTTAAGCCTCTGCCTTCCACTCAGGTCATGATCTCAGGGTTCTGGGATCAAGCCCCGCATCGGGCTCTCTGCTCGGCGGGGAGCCTGCTTCCTCCTCTCTCTCTCTCTCTCTCTCTGCTTGCCTCTCTGCCTACTTGTGATCTCTCTCTGTCAAATTTAAAAAAAAAATCAAAAAAAAAAAAGATACGAATATAGAGGCATGCGAATTAATATACCTGATACATGTCATGGCACATGGTTCAGCCATGGAGTGATCCTATGTGGGCAGAAAAATACCTATAAAGCCTATGAGTGATACAACTATAACTTTCAGGATTATGAACCTGGGGCTTCATTTTATAATTGCAGATGATTTGAGGTACTTTTGCATATTTGGTTACAGTATGTGCTTCTTTAAACATGTATGTGGAAGATACCATAGGTTGGCTCTAATACCCAATTCCTGTTCCCCCACCCCCTTGTTTTGCCCAAAGTACAGGCTTGAGTGCAGAATATTTGAACTGGAAGCTTCTAGCATCCAGAAATGACATGGGTGCAGATACCCTTCTCATTTGGGTGGTCTTTTTTTCTGCAACCCCATATTTGTTTAAACATCTACATGCCTGCATTTCTGTTACCCAAAGCTAAGTGATATTCTAGTGCACCTTGTTGGGTTTTTGTGGTTTTGGGGGGGTAGGGGGGGAGCGGAGTTGCTTTGTTTTGTTTTGTTTTGCCATTTTCAACAATGCATTTACTACTAGGCCAAGAAGTTTATTCCCTAGTGCAGTGCTTCTTAAACTTCAGTGTGCATATAAAGGTCTTGGGTTTCTGATTTATTATGTCTGGGTGAGACCCAGGGCTCTATTTCTTTTTCTTTTTTCCTGCAGTATTTCTAACAAACTTCCAGGTGATGTCAGTGCTACTGGTCACTTTGAGTAGCAAGGCTCTAGTGGATACCTTCCACCAAGCATTTAGACTTTCAGTTCTACCTGTAGCAATGCTGTAATTAAAAATACCAATCTTGTGGGCACCTGGGTGGCTCAGTGGGTTAAACCTCTGCCTTCGGCTCAGGTCATGATCTCAGAGTCCTGGGATAGGGCCCCACTTCGGGCTCCCTGCTCTGCAGGGAGCCTGCTTCCCCCCCCCCCACCTGCCTCTCTGACTGCTTGTGATCTCTGTCAAATAAATAAATAAAACCTTTTAAAAATACCAATCTTGATCTTTTTACCAAGGAGAGAAGAATGTGAGAAAGGCATATGTCCAGCCAAAGAAGTGATCCACAGGGATCTTAATCTCCCATAAATTTTCCTTCTCTATTAATATCTCTATCCATCTTTCGTACTTGGTTTCTTCTCCATACAACTCATCGAGTGTTTCCAGGTGTCAGTGATCATTATGTCTGATCATTATGATGACAAACCTTCCCTATCACCCAGAGTGACCCCTTCTGCCCAGTAGGCACTAATTAAGGAAGTAAGTAGCAAGGCAGGATTCAAGGGAAGCCTTTCGCCCAGTTATCTTTACAATGTGGCCCAAGAATTTTTCCAAAAAGCAGTCAGATCTGGATTAAAAAAAAAAATATTTTAAGGCAGTCAATGCAGGTAGAGGGAATAAATTAAAATAATTATCCTTTTGAACAGAACAAAGCATGAGCAAAAGGGATATCTTAATGGGGTGGACAGAGTTTTTTTCTTCTTTGAGACTGAAACTCAAGCCCTAAGATTTGCAAGAAAAATAAAAAGGGTGATGCTGATACTGCGGACTTTGTGTGCTAGGCTTTCTTATGTAGCCCCTGCAAGAGGTAGAGGAATGAGCAGTAAGTGGATCAGAGGCTTACATATAAAAACACAACATACAAGTTCTGAAAGGAATAACATTAAATGTGGTGGTGGTGATTATTTTGCAGTGAATAAGCCTTTCTGTGGCTTATATAGTGTGGCAGGCAGAATAGTCGCCCAAAGATGTCCACACCCTAAACCCTAGGTTCTGTGATATTATTTAACAAGACTAAAGGGACTTTGCAGGTTAAGACTGTTACCTAAATTGATGGCCCTGGGTGGGTTATCTAGGTAGACGCAGTCAAATCACAAGAGCGCTTCAAAGCAGGGAATTTTCTCTGTCAGGAGTCTGAATAATGTGGCAGAAAGACAAGCTGGAGAAACAGAACCTTTGAGAGGGATTTGACCCACCTCTGCTGAAGGGAGGTCACGTAGAAAACGTGAGAAAGAATGTGGCCGCCTCTGGGAGGAAAGGCTGGGCCCAGCTGGGAACTCAGTTCTACAACCAGGAGGAATACAATTGGCCAACAACCTGAATGCTGTGGGAAGCAAATTCATTCCCCAAGTCGTGGAAAAGGAGCCCAGATCTGCTGACTAATTCAGTCTGGTTTTGTGATACTCCAAGTAGAGGCCTCAGTTGAATTACTCTGTACCTGGTCTTCCCATCTACATGCTGTGAGATAATAAATTACAGCAATAATAAAAAATGAATTCATATGAAAAATCTTTTTAAAAAGTGCACTGAAATCTATTTGCCCACCACTTAGATTTAACAATTTGTAAACATTTTGTCATATTACTTTCTGTTGTGTTTTGCTCATTTAGAAATGAATTATAGAAGATAGGACTTCATAACTAGATACTTAGAGTCATGTCCAAAAAATGATACTTTTCTCTGTAACTATGCAATCGTTGTCACAGTTAACAAATTGAAAATAAAGTCAGTTTTGCTATAATGCTTATTCTGAAGACATGAATTTGTTTCAATACAATTAATATATTAAGGAGCAACTTGAACATAACAAAATTTTAAAATTATGATTTGTGTCAGCAAGCTGTAAATACAGCTTTTAATTTGGAACATGATCCAATCACATATGACAGATTGTATTTGGCTCTTATGTGTCTTAAATCTTTTATCTGGAAGAATACATACTTTTTTAAATGCCATTAATTTTTTAATCAGGTCAAGTTGTCTTAATAGAATGTCTTAAATTATTTCTGGGCTTATCTAAGTATTTCCTCATGAACTAAGCTAGCTTGTTCCCTCTCCTTTATGTTTTATGTAAAAAGTTAGATCTAAAATCTTAATTAGGTCAAATATTTTGGGGAGAACAATTCATGGGTGATAACTATGCACCAGATTTCCTTCCTCCCTCTCTCCTTCCCTTTCTGTCATCAACTAGGTTTTGTTTTGTTTTTTTCCTGTTTTGAATTCTACTGACAAGTGAAGGGAAATGTTTAATTCTTCCCTTTTAATTACCAATTTTCAGAATAAGGAGTAGGTTAATAGGAATACATCATTTCTAAGAATGATACAAAACTCAGAAGTCATTAAAGAGAAGTTTAACATAAATGAGCCATAATTTTTAAAAATGTATGCATCATAAAGTTGAGATAAAATCAGAAAAAAATGGGAAAGAAATGTTTGTTATTCTTTTCATGGATAATGGCTATTTTCTTAAAGGAAAAAATATCTATAATTCAGTAGGAAAAATGCCAAAACTTCAACAGAAAAATAAGAAAAACAGCTTTCTCACTACAGAGAAATGCAAATGACTCTTAAACATAATTATGTTCAACACTCACCTCATCCATCCATTTGCCAAAGATCAAAGCTGTAGCAATGTACAATGTTTATCAATGTATAATACCTATTGATAACAGTACATTGTGTTTGTAAGTATTTTCTCCACCCAACGTGGGGCTTGAACTCACAACCCCAAGATCAAGAGTCACCTGGTTTTCCAACTGAGCCAGCCAGGTGCCCTGTTAAAAGCCCATTAAAATTGAAATGATGTGGAGAAACAGGTGTTCTCATGTGTTGCTACTAAAAGTCAAAATTGGTATAAATTTTACTGAGGGTTATTTGGAAATGATTATCATAAATAAAAATCTATATACTCTTTGAACCAACAATTCTTCTTTTTATGAATTTAACCTTTGCATATCTTTAACAGATTCAAAACTCCCATTAAAAGAGTATCTCAATGATGTTTTTAATAAGAACTTGGAAAAATTAGCCAGAACTGATTAAGTGTGAACTTGGTGGCAAGTTAAAGTGGAATACTACTCAATAATAGAAAGTAAGGAGGCATAATACTGTGAAATGATTTTAGACATGTTTCTAAGTGAAAAGCCATGTGTTTGTGTGTGTGTGTGTGTGTATGCTATATATGCTAAAACTACATTTGCTAAAAATGGATGTGTACGTGCCTGTGTATATACACCCGTATGACACATGAGCACGTATTTGCTTGTATGTGCATGAACTATCTACAAAAATGATAGCTCTTCAGATGAGAATGATGTCGCTGTGAAAAAAATGGTTGCAGAGAAATGTTTACTGTATGTTTTTTGTACTTTAAGAATGTTCTGCTTTGCAGATACCTGTTCAAAATGAGGTACATATGTGTAGCTGGAGTAAATCACCTAAAGAGGGAACTTAGTAGTGAGGAGAAAATCAAGAACTTTATTCTCTCACAGGTCTGGAGGCTAGAAATCAGAAGGACCGTGCTCTCACTGCAGAGTCCTTTCTAGCTTCTGATGGCTCCAGATGTTCCTTGGTTTGTGAGGGAATAAGTCCAACCTCTGCCTCTGCCTTCATACTGCCCTCTTTCTGCATGCCTCTGTGTTTCTCCAAGCTCTCGTCTCTTCCTATAAACATGCCAGTCTTTGGCCTTAGGCCACACAACTCCCAAATTGAAGATGACCTCATCTCAAGATGCTTAACCACACATGCAAAGACGCTTTCTCCAAATAAGGTCTTACTGTGTGATTTCAGGCAGACAATAATTTTGGAGGGGCCACTAATCAAGCTGCTATGGACTTCTACTAGGGGAGCTGAGAAGGACAGCATCTATTCTGGACAGCCACCGATTCAGTGACAACTGAGGGAAAGGTAGATTCATCTTATGCACTCAGGGCTGTACTTTGAGCAAGACAATGGGTGGGGGGAAGGAATTGGGTATTAGATATTATTATTACCTTTTCATCTCCTCAATCCATTTTCCATTTTTTTTCAAGCTCAACATATTGGAGAGATCTCCATTCTCTAACTCTGAGATTTTCCTCCATAATGAAGTTTATATCCACAATCCCTAAGACACTAGCCTCATGTGCTCTTATCTTTGTGCCCAGGCAAGAGCCACAGACTGTCTCTCACTCAAGTCAAGGAAAATGGTGCCTTGTGGAGCCATCCAGTTTTATGTGGCAACCTATTTGACAGCACTAGGACTGGCCACGACACATCTCTCCATTTCCAGCATGTCCATTCTCATTCCTTTCCTTCATGCTTTCCCCTCTATCTGGAATTTTTCCAGTTTTCCATCTGCTTTGTTCCAGTGAATCCTTTAGTTGCCAGTTACATAGGGCTATTTCAGAGAACCTTTCTCCACCTATCACAAATTACACTGTGTCCCCCTGTGATACACTCTCAGGGGCTCTCCACACTTTCACACTTTTCCATTATCACATTTATTTCCATTACATTGAATTCCTCATTTCTACAACTGTGCATTTAATGAAAGGCAGCAGACCAGCTTTAAATCTTGACTCTAATTCTCTACCTCTGTACGCCTGGACAGATCTCTGTCTCCCCAGCTTCCTCATCTGTAGAATGGATGAATTGTAGTACACACCTAATGAGGTGGTTGTAGGCATGTGAATTAAAGATACGAATATAGAGGCATGCGAATTAATATACCTGATACATGTCATGGCACATGGTTCAGCCATGGAGTGATCCTATGTGGGCAGAAAAATACCTATAAAGCCTATGAGTGACACAACTATAACTTTCGGGATTATGAACCTGGGGCTTCATTTTATAATTGCAGATGATTTGAGGTACTTTTGCATATTTGGTTACAGTATATGCTTCTTTAAACATGTATGTGGAAGATACCATAGGTTGGCTCTAATACCCAATTCCTGTTCCCCCACCCCCTTGTTTTGCCCAAAGTACAGGCTTGAGTGCAGAATATTTGAACTGGAAGCTTCTAGCATCCAGAAATGACATGGGTGCAGATACCCTTCTCATTTGGGTGGTCTTTGTTCCTGCAACCCCATATTTGTTTAAACATCTACATGCCTGCATTTCTGTTACTCAAAGCTAAGTGATACTCTAGTGCACCTTGTTGGGTTTTTGTGGTTTTTGTTGGGGGTGGGGTTGCTTTGTTTTGTTTATTTACTAATAGGCCAAGAAGTTTATTCCCTAGTGCAGTGCTTCTTAAACTTCAGTGTGCATATAGAGATCTTGGGTTCCTGATTTATTACATCTGGGGTGAGACCCAGGGCTCTATTTCTTTTTCCTTTTTTCCAGCAGTATTTCTAACAAACTTCCAGGTGATGTCAGTGCTACTGGTCACTTTGAGTAGCAAGGCTCTAGTGGATACCTTCCACCAAGCATTTAGACTTACAGTTCTACTTGTAGCAATGTTGTAATTAAAAATGCCAATCTTAATTTTTTTTTTTAATCAAGGAGAGAAAAATGTGAGAAAGGCAAACATCCAGCTAAAGAAGTGAATATGGTTTTTCATGTTCTCCTTGCCCCCAATCTGATTCTTTGGTGTCCAGAGCTTCTTCGGGTTTCTTTTCTAGGTAGGCAAAGTCAGAGTTTATCAATATGCACTAGAAGACCAAAAACTGAATCTGAATCCCTCATTCAAACACTCTCTTTCTTGTGAAATGAGTTGAGAAACCATGCTTGACAGTCTGGGTGCCGTAGTCCTTGACCACCTATCGGTCACACAATCTGGCCCTCCAGTTTCAAAATGATGATACAGCAGTGCTTTGGTAATGAGATGATAATGTTTTTAGAGTGAGGCTGCAAAGTGCTGAGTCTCCAACAGATAAATATGAGAATGAGAGATAAGGGAATCATGAAATATTCCACATTTTTTACATTCCAAACAAATAGCATCTCCCAAGCCACTTTCTCACACAAACACTATGATAACAAAGAAAGATACACCCCCACCATAATAAAAAGTGTACTTATTAAAACATCACAAGATGTGCTCTGAATTTCTAAGGGAGATTTTACATTTTGAGAAATCAGGAAGACTGAGGCTAAAATCTTGTCAAAACAAAAGCTTTATCAAAGACCTTGTCAACAGAAGAAATAGAATCTTTGAATCCAGTAGATTTTTTTCCCCCTGGAGGCCTTGAAGTACATGGGATTCAAATGGAGTCTATCACAACATCCAGCAGTCCTAGAGGCTATCTTCGGTCTCATTCTTGTGCCAACTGGTTTTAGAAACATGAGCAAATCTATCAAGCATACATAGTTTTGAGAATTGTAAATCAGACCAGCTGCTCAGTTCACGGAAAATAAAGCCATCATCATAACCCACTCCCTAGCACTGGGAGATCTGTAACACCCACCAAAAGAGTGAAAGGCTGTTGTGTCTCCTGATACCTGACAAATGGATATATAGCATGTGTACTAGCAATTACATCTTGAAGTAATAATCTGATGGTCTTTGTGCTTTGATAGTAAACAAAGGAAATGAAATCTTAAACTTGGTAGATGACCAAGACACCCCTAAAATTTCTATTGACTAAAAGTTAATCAGACTTTGACTGGAGGCCCTAACCTCCCTTTTCTTATAGAATTTACCTTGGAAATTTGGGATTTCTCTGCCCCTTTGAGATGTAAATCTTCCTAAAAGCTTCCTACCAGTTTTGCAACCTGTAGATGTCTTTCTGAAGGATCTGCTGACCCATCCCTGTGAGAACAAATATTTAAGGAAAATAGAACCCCTATGTTCCAGTCTCTGTAGGAGGGGTAGGATAGGGTAGGAGCCTAACTTCTGTGGGTGCCTTGTTCGAAGTTGTAAGGCCATTAGCCATCTGGAAGGTAGGAGACAGTTTAGTTTCAGTGGTGTGATGGGGTAAAACACGGCCAGTTAGCCAACACAATTAGCAATTAGCAAATGGGTCCTCCTTCCTCTGTTTTTAAAAGCTGTCCTATCCATTCCTCTGTTGAAGGGCATCTTGGTTCTTTCCACAGTTTGGCGACCGTGGCTATTGCTGCTATGAACATTGGGGTACAGATGGCCCTTCTTTTCACTACATCTGTATCTTTGGGGTAAATGCCCAATAGTGCAATTGCAGGGTCATAGGGAAGCTCTAATTTTAATTTCTTAAGGAATCTCTACACTGTTCTCCAAATTGGCTGTACCAACTTGCATTCCCATCAACAGTCTAAGAGAGTTGGGGGAGCCAGGGTGGTGGGTATTAAGGAGGGCACGTATTGCATGGAGCACTGGGTATGGTGCATAAACAATGAAATCTGTTACACTGAGAAGAAATAAAAAAAAAAAAACTAAAAATACTGGATTCACCTGAAGAAAGAGGCGGTACTTTGATAAGATGAGAATGATAGAGGAGAAACTGAGTGCTTTTGCTTTTTCCCATTAATAAAACACAGCCATCTTTTAGGATTTGTTTATAGCAAAACAACAACAACAACAACAAAGCTGTCCTACCTTTTGGTTCTACCAGGTTGACCTCAGGCTGTGTTCTGATCTCTCTCTTCTATTGCAGCGATCTTGAATAAAGCCTTCCTTGCATGTTTAACTTTATCCAATGCCATTTTCGCCTTGATATAGAAGTTCAGTTATGCAATTTATTACTAAAGAAATATATCCCCCCCTTTTTTTAAACATGTTCACAATGAAGGATAAGTAAGAAGGGGCAATTTTCCAAGTAGTACTAACAGTGACCACCACAACAAAAGCATAAGCCTTCTGGGTTGGAAGAAAGTAATAGTGAACTAATTTCTTAACTAAATCACAGAAATATGTTAAGTTGATACCATATTCCAGGTAAAACAGAGAGGAAAGGCACACTCCCTGTTCACTATCACACACTCAGCTGTTAGGGGAGTCTGGAATGTAAATCAACAATTGTAATTTAGTATGGTAATTGCTTTCAGAGGAGTGCATGCACAGTCTTTAGAAGGTCAAAGAGAAGCATCTAATTTAGATTGGGAGGCTTTAGAGAGCAAGTGACATTTTAATTACAATTTGAAGGATCAGTAAGTATTAACCAGGCAGAAAGTTAGAGAGTAGGTGGTCTAAGTAGCAGGATCAACATATACAAACCATGGTGACATGAGAAGGCCTAGTATAATCCACGATGATGCGGTGTAGCTGGTGGCTGGTTCATAAGGTGCGTGTGGAGCTCTTAACTCTTCTTTCCTCGCCCTGCAACACACGATTTAGCAAGCGCTTTCAGTTCAACTTCTAAAACAAAACCTGTTCGTTCACTTCTTTCCACTTCTATTCCATTTAAGACAACTTTGAAAAACAGAACACACATTAAGGATTCCATTTCAGAGACTCAGATTTGAGTTTCGTTGGCTTGAACAAAGTCATAACTCAAATAAAATGGCTAGCGCAGATTTCAATCACTTCTTGCTACTTCCATCATTCCACCCTGGGCCCAGCAATCATATTTTGTCCTGTTTCCCAGCAAGTCTCCCTACTGTCACTCTACCAACATAGTCTTCAAACTGCAGCCAGAATGGTCCTTAACAATGCAAACCGTGTCACTCTCTTGGTTTAATTTTTGCAGTAGCTTCTCATTCATTGCCCTTAGAATAGAATCTATACTTTTTTTGCGGGGGAAGGGGGAGTAGGAAGAAGAATGCATCTGTTCTACTTCTCTGGTTTCATTAAGGGTTTTACTGGAATCTTCTAAGGCTTTGCTCTATTTGAAAATCTTCCCCATGGAACTTTTTGTAATTACTGGGTCATAAATTGGGAGTGAACTGGGCACAGAGAGCTCATCCCTTTTCTTTGGGGTCTGTGGACTTGCAGAGAATTTGCCCACCAGTGTGCTCTGTGCCAAGAAGAGAAAAGGCCAGCATCTGTGGAGATTTTGCATGAGTGGCTCCTTCTTATTTAGAGATGCATCTCAAATGTTACTTGATCAACCTGTCTAAAGTAAACCGTCTACCCCCATTCTCTTATTCCTGTCAACGACTGCTATTTTCCTTATAACATCTCTTAGTGCCTGATACTGTCTTCCCTTTTTTTTTTTTTTTTTTTCCTGTCTCCCTACGTGGGAATATAAAACCATAGGGGCAGGAATCTTTTCCTTTTTATCCACTTCTGTCTCCAAACAAAGGTAGACAAATAATTGTTTAATAGCTTGAATCTACAGGTAAGGAAAGGCTAGGTAATGAAAAACAGATGTGCCTTGCAGCCTCAAATTTTATAGTATGAAACCTTTGCCATCTTTGAATAGAGGAGTTAAAAAAATTAAAATTTGAAAGCATTATTCAGAATGTCATGTCCAAAACTGAATAAAATATAAAAGGAATTGAAATAATTAAACTCTCAAATGATTTTTATAATGCAGATTAAGAAGTAATCAGAATAACTCTAGCTGTGCAGAATATATAGCGTTTTCCTTTGGCTAATTGAAAAAAAAATACATCAATAGGCAAGTCAGAACTTGGTTACATCAAAAATGGTCACATTTTTTATTAGTTACCAAATATCTTAATAATGTAAATTTACAGCTTCCCTGTACTTAAGAGCCTGAGATATATAATTGGGTCTTCTACTCTATGTAGGTAATCTCTAATTTTCATATTCTATTAATCATTTATAAATCTTACATACAAAAAAAATGCTGATGCCCCTAGTTGTCTAAATGGAAACATTCATTTTGTAAATGAATGCAGCTATAATTTGACTCATTAATCTCTAACTTCTCTGGTGATTTAAAGGACCTGATTTTGAAACAATTGTCTTCCTTGTACTATATAAAGACTTTTTAATTTCCTGTCAATATCTTCTGGTCACTTGCTAGTGGTTTTAAGATAAGTCTCAGCTAATGCATCTAGCTTGATTTAGAAAAATCTAAGGCATCATATATCTGAGGCAAATATATTGATCTTCTTGAATGACAGTGTTTAAATTCCCACAGTCCATCTTCTCCAGAAGGAGTGTATTAATGGAAGTAAAGATGCTTAAGAATTACAAAGACAAGAGATAATTTCTTCTTGAAACACTTCATACCATTGATTCCAACTTTTCTTATCCATGAAGCTTGGTAAGACATCTAGGCAACAAGATTATCATTGCTGCTATTGAAGTGACATTTGATTAAGCCAAGCATCTAAGGCTTATATTTAAAAGGACTGGATTCTAGGGATGCCTGGGTGGCTCAGTAAGTCAAGCATCTGCCTTCAGCTCAGGTCCTGATTTCAGGGGCCTGGGAGAGAGTCCCAGTTTGGGCTCCCTGCTCAGTGGGGAGCCTGTTTATGCCTGTCCCTCTGTGTGTGCTCTCTCTAGCCCTCACACTCTCTCACATGAGTAAAACCTTAAAAATAAATAAATAAAAGTACTGGATTCTAATGCTAAGAAATTAATCGTTGTGTTCCTGTTACAATTATATTTGCACGTTTAACCACGGTTTTTAATACTGTCTTTTCCATGGGTGATTACTTTGAAGGTGTTCTGATAGTCTCAGTGATGTTTGCAGTTTCTTTCAGGGATCTTTAAATAAAGTAACTTGCTATGCTGAAAACCTCTTCCTCTTTCTATTTTTATAAAGTTAGGAGGTTATTACATTCTTTTAGCTATTGATTATTATTGATTTTTCCAATAGCTCTAAAACTTAAAGTAATGCACAAACCACTTTCACAAAACAGAATATCTTAGACTATAGGTATTAAAAATTGCTTTTTGAAAGTGACTTAAAATTTATAAAAACATAAAACCAGACGTAAAATCATTATTTCTAGATCTTAATGACTCTAAAACTGAAATAAATGGAAATATTAAACACTTAAAAAATACAAAACCAATAAAATTATAATTGTATTACTGCAGTGGATGACGTTATGTGATTGGAATTAAACTGCCAGAACTGGGGTTTAATAGTTAAAAGATGCAGCCTCAGGCCTAGTTCTGTAATTCTCAGTTTTAACAATATTAATGCAGGCAGTGGATTTCTTCAAAAATGTGACTGGTAAAAATATGTTAGTAATGGTCACTTCTGTTTGCTATTTCAGAAAACTCGGACACCCACCTCTTACAAATCACAGCCATCAAACATAATCTCAAATGCCAATTTTAATAGTTGATAACCCTGAAAACTTTCTCACTCAAATTAACATTACACTGAGTTATAATCCCGCAGTTGATGGAGTTAGGAAAATAAGCATTCATTTCCTTTGTACTACCAGAGTTACTAATGAAATAGTATAGTAAATCTTCTGTGGATAGATGAATTTATAATACCTCTGATCACAACATTTATGAATAGCATATGAGCACAGGTTCTTAGTACTTGGTCAGTTATCCTACTTGGTGTCTCATGATTACTCACTTTCCTACTGATAGTCTCTGAGCCACATCAATACCTTCTTTCACACAATACATCACAATGTATTTGGCCTTCCTATAGGGAAAACATAAGCACAAATGTAAATGTAGGCCTTGTACTTATATCATAGTCCTCAGTAGTAAGTCTTGAACCTCCAAGATCTTGTCCCCACATCCATGGAGTTTTTTACTTTAAGTGATTATTTATTTAACCATAAAAATAATAAACTTAAGTAAAATTAGTAAGAGTGGTGTCAGTTTTTTTTTTTTTTTTAAGATTTTATTTATTTGACAGAGGTCACAAGTAGGCAGAGAGGCAGGCAGAGAGAGAGGAGGAAGCAGGTTCCCTGCTGAGTAGAGAGCCCGATGCGGGACTTGATCCCAGGACCCTGAGATCATGACCCGAGCCGAAGGCGGCGGCTCAACCCACTGAGCCACCCAGGCGCCCCGAGAGTGGTGTCAGTTTTGAAAGAAAGCCACATCCTTTTCCTATCTTTATTTTTTTTTTAACCTCCTTTTCGCCCCCAGTCCCAGGCCAGGAAGGGGGAGATAAGGAGGGCTCAGCAAGGGTAAAATTGCTAGCTGTCTTCTGTGTACCTGGTGATTTACATAGTTAATTTTCTTTAATCCTCACACCGTCTCTGCAAATCGGTCAGTCAGGACACAGGAGTTCAGAGAGATTATATAATTTGCTTTAACCTATAATTGTTTAAGTTATTAATATTACAGTTGTAAAGCTGTTACAGTAAATCTTCAAAACTAGGGGATTTTTTTTGTTTTTTGGTTTGTTTGTTTTTTCTTTTTTTTTTCCCCCCTCTCCAAATCCAGGGCTTGCTCTTTGGGTGGCATAATTCAAAAACCCTATACCATCAGATTTAAGTGATCATCATGAATTACTAGCTTTTTTTTTTTTTTTTTTTCTCAAGAAAAGCAAACTTCTTAAGAGGTGTGATACCATGTTCTCTGTGGTGAAAGCAGTCTAGCCAGTGTGGTGACATTTAATTGTCCATTACTACTTTTCTGTGAAGGAGGGAGGGAGGAAAGAAAGAAGAAAGAAAGGAAGAAATGAACAAATTTATTTCTGGGCATATAATCTCCTCTTCAAATGATCCAAGTTTACATCATTGTCTTTGCAACTGGAATGAGACCTTCCACTAACTTCCACAAGCCTGTTAATGATGACAACCTCAGAAAATAGGAAACAGAGATCTGGACTACCTGCCTTATGGAGCTAACCCTAGAAAATGTACACCTGGTTACAGATACTGTCATCTTATTAGTTACTGAGCATCATGAGCTACAAGTACAGGGTCAGGCTCTGAATGATACCCTGTGCAAACAAAAAAGTCTGGCAAGAAAGTTTGATTAGTTCATTTACTCTATTTGTCAGTGTTTAAAAAGAAAAGGAAAGAAATGCCTAATTAAAATTTTAGACAGTGAGGGTTTCTTATGGGCTACTAAAAATGACATGCATATCTTCCTTGAGACCTTCCACTCATTCATTCATTTATTCATTCAGCTAACTCATTGTTATTGTTATTACTGTTACCTGTTTGCAATACAGTGATGGATTCTAAAGAATATGCTAAAAACAATTTAGTAAATTGTGTGTTGTCCTGAGGAGTGAAGAGTATCAGAGTAGAGGTAAGAAAATGATAAATCACACAACAAAAGGGAAAAATGCAAGGCAGTATAAAAATAAATGCCAAGTTAATTGGTCCTTACCTTAAATATAATAAGGAATAATAGCTGTCACACCCATTATAATACATAGTACAATGAGCAACCACCCAAATTCTATTTTCTCCAATTATCCCTCATTTATATCTTTGACAAGAGGAATAATTCTTGTCAAAGTGTGTCCCCAAAAGGAAGCATGAGAGGTTTACATAAGTGTTCTCAGATGGGGACTGAAAATGTCAATACCCCTAAGCATCAAGGATAGTGACCATAATGAGTTTCCCAAAGATGAGCTCTGGGGGTTCTTATTTATTCTTTATCAGATAAGACTATGGAAATAAAGTAGTTCTCCCCAAAATCTCCTATGACTTAGGAAAAGGAAGGCTAAAGCTCAAATTACCTCACAGTGACTCCTCATTCCCACCAGGAAAAGCAAAACATGTTTTAAAGATGGTCATTGTATTTTCTCCAAAATAGTTAAAAAATTTCTTTTGCTAAAATGTTTTTTAAAAATGTATGAAAATAGAAAGCAAAACAAAAATAATTTTTTTCTTTAGAAGTTGAGTCTCTTTACCTTGATTATTTCTGACAGAAGCATTATAACACATAAATTTATATCTATATGAAAAAGTTTCCACTGATTTTTTTTACATGAAATATTCTATGAGTACTCTAATTCTCGCTGGCACTAATATTTATAAATGTAAAGTTAAATTCAGAAGTCTTAGAAATGTGTTTTATTTTAAGCAATTAAAAAAGTTTATTCAAAATTTAAAAATTGAAATTACTTGAGATCATTTGAAATATTTAAAAATACCAATTATTTGAAATTGGAAAAAACATGAGTTTCATAGGTGCTTCTATTTTGCTATTTTTAGCCAATTAGGGAATGTTAATAAATGAATAAAAGCTGTATCCATTGGTATGTTATTAGAAAAAAGTCTTGGTCTTCCTTTTTTTAACATTTTCAATTTTCTTGAAATGTCTATTAGCATTAATACAAGATTTCATTAAGTCATTTGTAACTAAGCCAACTTATCATTATAAAATGGTATGGGGTATTAATACTGCATTAGTTTTCCAGATCGTTTTCCTAGCCAAGAGAGATGTGGACTATATTCTTTTGTAGTTTTTTTCAGCTTGTCCCCTGTAGCTTCAGAAAGAATTATACCTTAATGTTTCCTGGAGGAAAAAGGCAGGGAAAAGGCATACAATCCACAATAGAGAAATATGTTAGTAAATATCATTATGCTAATTCCATCAGTAGGTACAAGTGCAGGGGATGGTGGTAGTCACAGAAAATACAATGATGAGTAAGACTCGTTTTGTAAAGACTATTCTAGAACTACAGATTGGTTGGAAGTAGAATATTCCAATATTCCAGATAGGAAACAACTAAGAGCTTTCCTTAGCAAGCCCTTTGAGGGAAATGACCAAAAAAAGTTGGGGGGAGACTTGACCTAATGGAAGATACCATTAGAAGGCAGTGAGATCCGATGTTTGAGAGTTCATGAGGAAGGGAACAGGGATGGCTAAAACATGAGGATTAATGAATAAAATGGAAAATTAAATTTTAGATATAGAATATAAACTCAGTGAAATTATAGGGAGATATAACTGTTACAATGAGTTTCCTCAAACCGTAAGTCCACGTCTTAGCATTATTTAACCTAATCAAGTTCTGTTCCACAGTGTGATCATCTGTTTTGGTTTTTGGATGTTTGAAATGAAGTATTTCAAAAAGCAGATGTATTTTATGGTGACTAACATAGCACAATAAAAAAAAGTTAAAAAATTAAAAATTTTAAAACACAAAATGTGCACATATAAGACATAGTCATGAAACTAAAAATTAAAAAAAAGCTGTCATGGGTTTTTTATTTGTTTGGTTGATTATTTTGTTTGTTTTTGTAAATGTGTTTTGGAAGAGGAATTTGAAAGATGTAATTTATCAGCTGATCAGGAGAAATAAATTCCAAAAAGACAAAAGCATTATAGAAAAAGTAACATTCATTCACTTGATCAGTACTTTTCCTTTGACTGTTCACTCTGTTCCAGGCACTTCTTCTGTATCTCATGTGTAAGCTGGGGAACTGAAAAGAAAATTTCTCCACTTTGAGGGAGTTCACATTACAGTGAAAGAGATAGATAAGAGAGTAAACAAATTACTGTATAATATATTGACAGGTGGAGATCTCTGCCCTGAGGAAAAGTAGAACAGGCCTAAGGAGTCTGGAAATGGTGGTGGGCAGCATGGATGCTATAGATACTGTGAGCAAATAGGAATGTCAGAGGGAGGGACATTTGAATCTTTAATCGAGACCTGAAGAAAATAAGGAATGAGTCAGTGGGGATCTGGGTACGGAGGGCAAAGGATCACACTTCCAGAAAAAGGGAACAGTGAGTATAAATGCCCTGAGGAGGGAAGTTGTCCTGTTTGAGAAACAGCAAGGACATTGGGGCTGTGAGCAAAGACAGAAGTGGAAGGAGAGAAGGACAGAGAGGTCATCATGGAAGGCTTTGTAGGCCACAGTAAAACCTTTGAATTTTAATCACAAGAGTAACATGACCTGATTTATGAGGTTTTTATTTTTTTTTTAAGATTTTATTTATTTATTTAACAGACAGAGATCACAAGTAGGCAGAGAGGCAGGCAAAGAGAGAGGAGGAAGCAGGCTCCCTGCTGAGCAGAGAGCCCGATGTGGTGCTCGATCCCAGGACCCTGGGATCAGGACCTGAGCTGAAGGCAGAGGCTTTAACCCACTGAACCACCCAAGCACCCCCTGATTTGTGTTTTAAAAGGATCTTTCTTGTTCCTATTTTGAGAATAAACTGTAGGACATGATAGAAACAGGAATAATTTGTAAAAGTCAATAATCTATGTAAGATTCAGTGACATGAATATATGGAAACAGTGAAGGTGGTCAAAAGTGATTAGATGCAGAGTACAATTTGAAAAACCTCTGGCAGAATTTGCTAATGGGTATGATTTGTGAAGTGGGAGTTCATAATGACACCAAAGTTTGGGGTCTTGGCAACTGGGCTAAGAGATCATGCCATTTACCACCTGGGAACTATTAAAAGAGAGGTGTAGATTTGGTGGGAAACAGGAAAAAGGAGATACAGAATTGAACCAAATGTAGGAGAGATGTTCTCATTTAGCACAAAAATATAAAGTAAAAGAAAGTGAGAGAACAATTAAAAGGTGAAGGCAGATGTCTGAAATAAGACTTTAAATGGAACAGTTGATAGACAGTAAAATTTCTTAAAAATTCATTTACTTGATTTTGTAATTGAATAGTTCTGCTGTTATAGGCCAGGAGATATTCTCACATCATCGGTGGGCTTTACATTGCATAGTCATTGTATTGCCACTATATTACACTCTCCTGGAGACTTGCTTTCATGGTATATTAATATGTCAGTTGCTTGAAGCCCTCAGACAAGTAAAGCACAGTAGGTCTTTTAATCCATCTCTTAGCCTCGAACCTAAAGGAGTGTTGCAGTCTAGGTGTCTTGCCCGCATGAAAGGTGATGGCAGCCTTGGAAGATAATGATCGTGGGGTGAACCAGCAGCCAGCGTGCTGTCATATGCTACCGATGTATCCTCCCAGAGGAATTTATTACTCGAAGTTTTGAATTTCCCTATGGGGGGAAAAAATCCTTTCATAGGGGCAGGTTTTCTTTAGTGAGTGCTTATGACAGAACAGTTCCTCTTCCTTCTGTGTCACAAAGCTTCCTACCTTTAGAAATGGAAAAAAAATCAGCTTTGATAAATCAAAAGCCTATTTAAAATTGTCCAGCTCAGAGCCATTATCTCTCAACGCCTTTTAGTATTTCTCATTCCCTATTTTTCAAGCAAAATGAAAAACAGGGAGAAGGGCAACTCTTCTAATGTAACCTATGGCTTTGATGGCTGGAGTTTGGTTGCAAAACAATTTGTAAAGCACAGACATTGATTGTATTAACTTCCAATTACAATATAATAAGTAGTACGAGCATTAGTCTTAGGAGAAAATAGAGCGAGATCACGACTTGCACTTTAGTCCCTGTCTTAAGTTCCCAATATTACAGCTTCTCAGATTTTTGCTTTCCTTTAGTGCCACTCCCTTTTGAGTAGAAATAGCTTTCTTAGGTGTGGGGTTTGCTCTCTTATCAATGCATTATTGAGACTGACAGCTGTATCGTAATGGATCTGAACCTTGATCCTGTAGGACGAGACCTAACCTCCCTCCTCTCAGCATCATCTAAGGTTAGCTCGGAACATCATTAAGAGGTGTGATAGAACAACTGGGCAGGCTCCCCAGAGCTAACAGGTGAATCATTCTACCACTTAAGAACACAAAGCCAAATTTTAAGAATTGCAAGCTTAGGCAATTCCTATTCTTTGTGAGGTGTACACACCCAACAAAATTGATGCTTGAGCCCTTTCTGTTGATATTTATTCCAAGTCACCCTTCTCATCAGCAAGCTGTGTTTGAGTACACTTAAACCACGCTGGCCTTATTGCGATATTTCACATCTCCCCCCAGATAAAAAGTTTGGAAATGCACGTTCTCACAAACCACTAAGTAACTCCACCCTGCAGGGCAGACAACTCTTCAGATCATTCTGTTCCTTCCTTTTTGCTCTGACTAATCTCTGGACCATCCTGGCTGAATTCTCTATGTAGGGCTCGTTCCATGAAATTGGGTTTCTGCTTCTGTTAGTATCAACCATATTGTATTGTCCTAATTCTCCCCATATGGAATGATCTCAATAGCTAAAACCTACACTAGAAGAAAGTAGGAGGATTAGTGTTGGCAGGATTAGCAAGTTAATTCTAATGATACCACATCTCAGAAGACCTGTTTCTACCTTCAAAAACTTTTAAGGTGAAGTAGTTGGGTGTTAGGGGGATTACTTAGGAGATGAAGGTTAAATATCTGGACAGAAATGGAGAATAGGGGGGCAGAGGACCTGCTGGTGATGACCCTGACTCCTGGATATCCTCACATATCACAATTGGCAGTGCCATTGGTGAAAACTTTAAGGTCTGAATCTACATGGTATTTGATTTGGTGGAAGACTTCTCCATCAGCTCCAAGTTTATTTATTTATTTTTTTACAAACAGAGAGAAATCATTTTCCCCTTAAAATATAAAGTAATTACTATTTACTACTTCTGGAATCAAATTCTGCTGACCAAGCACACTTAAATGATCAGGATTATTACATAAATGGACTGTGTCCTATTTGTGACGTCCATTAAGCTACAACTTATTAATGATTTGGAATCTTCAGATAAAAGACACTTTAAAATAAATTTAAGCATGGTATATCCATTTTTATCCTTCCAAATGTTATTCTCTGTGTTGAAAGCAGTTCAAAACACATTTGCTCTGTGTTCACAGTGTGGCTGTATTTGGAGAAAAGCCGTCTAAAACATTATAGACAGCCTAGACGAGTGTAGGAGAGACTTGTTTAAGAAAAGGCAGCCCAAAGGAATGTTTTGTTTTTGTTTGTTTTGTTTTAAATAAGATGGTGAGACAAATGAACAAAGAGGTTAAGTAACAAAAAGAAAAGGGATTCTAGAACTTAGAGTAAGGTAACTTTCACTTATGCAATAAAGTGATTAAAAAAAAACCCTACAGAAAATCGGGCTCTGAGAGGATAAGAGGACCATTTGACAAAACCAAACTTTGCCACTGCCTCCTTCAGGGACCTCACTAATACATCCTAATGCCTGCACTGCCTGTGTGTCCCACAGCAACTTGACATGCAATCATATATTGCCTTGACTTCTTCAAACATTATTGTCATGTGGAGTTGTCTCCGTGGAGATTTTAACACGCTCCTCTTAAAAATCCTCCAAATAGCCTGGAATAGCCACTAAAATATTTGGTGAATGAATTGGATCTGGTGAATTGGGTCATGTATGGGAGAGCCATTTAGAGTTTCTAGGACTTTGTAGGAGAGAAGAGGTGGTAGGGTCTCCGATCGTACTTCAGATGGGAAACAAAGGGGGTGCATCTTGGCAAGTCCAGCACCTTTGGATGAGACTTCCTTAACGCTCCATTGGCTTGACTAAACCTTAGACATATTTTGTACTTACTATAGACGGCTTACTTTCCTTTTCTTAGAGCATTTACCTTAGAAAACTTGTAACTGTAATTTTTTCTCTGACTTTTTAAGATGCTGATCTGTTTTATTCAAGTATAATTAACATACAGTGTGATATTAGTTTCAGGTGTACAGTATAATGATTCAGCACCTTGGCACATTACTCAGTGCTCATCAAGATAAGTGTACTCTTAATACCCTTCACCTGTTCCCCGCCCACATCCCCTCTGGCAAGCAATAGTTTATTCTCTATATTTAAGAGTCTAGCATTTGTTTCTCTTTTGTATTTGTTTCCTAAATTCCACATGTAGGTGAAACATGACATTTGTATTTCTCAGAGTACCTTATTTCACTTAGCATTAGACCCTCTAGATCCATCAGTGTTGTTGCAAATGGCAAAATTTCATTCTTTCTTATAGCTGAGTAATATTCCACTCTGTGTCTTTGTGTGTGTGTGTTGCTACACACACACACACACACACACACACACACACCACTTTATCCATTCAGCCATGGATGGACACTTGGGTTGCTTCTGTATCTTGGCTGTTATAAATATTGCTTCAATAAACATCCAGGGCCATATATCTTTTCAGATTTTTCATTTTTTTTTTAATTCCACCCAGTAGTGGAATTGCTGGATCATATGGTAATCCTAGTTTTAATTTTTTGAGGAACCTCATACTGTTTTCCTCAGTGGCTACACCAATTTACATTCAAAACAACAGTGTACAAATATTCCTTTTTGTCCACATCCTCATGGACACCTGTTGTTCTTGTCTTGTTGACACTAACCATTCTGAGGTGATCAGTGAGGTGGTATCTCATTGTGGTTTGCATTTCCGCAGATGGGTGGGGATGTTCAGCTTCTTTTCATATGTTGGCCATCTGCATGTTTTTTTTGAAAAAATGTTTGTGTCCTCTGCCCATGTTTTAATTGGCTTGTTTGTTTTGGTATTGAATTGTGTAAGTTCTTTGCATATTTTGGAAATTAATCCCTTATCAGATATATCATTTGCAAATATCCTTTCCAATTCCATATGTTGCCTTTTCATTTTATTGATGGTTTCCTTCACCGTGCAAAACCTTTTTAGTTTGGTGTAGTCCCATTACTTTGTGTTTTTATTTCCCTTGCCATAGGAGACATATCTAGAAAAAAAAAGTTGCAGGGCGCCTGGGTGGCTCAGTGGGTTAAGCCGCTGCCTTCGGCTCAGGTCATGATCTCAGGGTCCTGGGATCGAGTCCCGCATCGGGCTCCCTGCTCAGCGGGGAGCCTGCTTCCTCCTCTCTCTCTCTGCCTACTTGTGATCTCTCTCTGTCAAATAAATAAATAAAATCTTAAAAAAAAAAAAAAGTTGCAGATGCCAATGTCAGAGAGATTGCTATTTACATTTTCTTTTAGGAAATGTCATGGTTTCAGGTCTCACATTAGATCTTTAACCCATTTTGAGTTTGAGTTAGTAGATATCCAGTTTTCCCAACAACATTTGTTGAAGAGTCTTTCCTATTGTGAATTCTTACTTCCTTTGTCATAGAGTAAATGAGCATTAAAGCACGAATTTATTTCTGGGTTCTCTCATCTGCTCCACTGATCTTTGTGTCTGTTTTTGTGCCAGTATGATACTGTTTTGATTACTGTAGCTTTGCAGTTTATCTTGAAATCTGGGATTGCAATACCTCCAGTTTTATTTTTCCTTTTTAAGATCACTTTGGCTATTTGGAGTCCTTTGTGGTTCCATACAAATTTTAGGATTATTTGTTCTAGACCTGTGAAAAATGCTTGGTATTTTGATAAGGATTGCATTAAATCTGTAGATTGCTCCAGGTAGTATGGGCATTTAAACTAATATAAGTTCTCCTAATGAGCATGGAATATTTTTACATTTCTTGTCTTTAGTTTCTTTCGTCAGTATTTTAGAGTTTCCAGAGTAGAGGTCTTTCACCTTTTTGGTTAAGTTTATTCTAGGTATTTTACTTTCTGGTGCCATTATAATAAGATTGTTTTCTTAACGTCTCTTCTACTTTGTTATTAGTGTATGGAAATGCAACATATTTCTTTTTTTTTTTTTTAAGATTTTATTTATTTATTTGACAGGGAGATCACAAGTAGAAAGGCAGGCAGAGAGAGAAGAGGAAGCAAACTCCCCACTGAGCAGAGAGCCCGATACAGGGCTCAGTCCCAGGACCCTGAGACCATGACCCGAGCTGAAGGCAGAGGCTTAACCCACTGAGCCACCCAGGTGCCCCAGTGCAGCAGATTTTTGTATATCAATGTAGTATCCTGTGACTTTACTGAATTCATTTATTAGCTGTAATAGTTTTTGATGGAGTCTTTAGGATTTTCTGTAGTAGTGTTCTGTCATCTGCAAATAGTGACAGTTGTACTTCTTCCTTACCAATTTGGGGGCTGTTTATTTCTTATCTGATTGCTGTGGGTAAGACTTCCAGTACTATGTTGAATAAAAGTGGTTAGAGTAGACATCCTTGTTTTGCTCCTGATCTTAGAGGGAAAACTGTTTTTCACCACTGAGTGAGATGTTGGCTGTGAAGTTTTTCATGTATGGACTTTATTATGTTGAGGTATGTTCCCTCTGAGCCTACTTTGTTGAGAGGTTTTTGTTTTTGTTTTTGTTTTCTTTTTCATAAGGGAATGTTGTACTTTGTGAAATGCTTTTTCTGCAACTATTGAGATAATCGTCTGGTTTGTATCCTTTCTTTTGTTAAAGTGATATGTTATATTGATTTTGCAAATATTGAACCACCCTTGCATTCCTGGAATAAATCTCACTTATCACGGTGAATAATTTTTTAAATGTATTGTTGGGTTCATATTCATCAAGATATTGGCCTTGTTATTTTTTTGTAATGTCTTTATCTGGTTTTGGTATTAGGGTAATGTGGGCCTCATTTAATAAACTTGGATTTTTTCCTTTATCATCTATGTTTTGAAATAGTTTGAAGGTATTAACTATTCAAATGTTTGGTAGAATTCATCTGTGAAACCACCTGTTCCTAGACTTTTGTTTGTTGGGAGGTTGCTTTTTTTAATTACTGATCCAATTTCATTGCTGGTAATTAATCTCTTCTGGTTTTCTACTTCTTCTTGATTTAGTTTTGGAAGGCTATATGTTTCTAGGAGTTTATCCTTCTTTTTCTAGGTTGTCTACTTTGTTGGCATATAATTTCTCATAATATTCTCTTATAATTCTTTGTATTTCTGTGGTGTTTGTTATTTCTCCTCCTTCATTTCTGATTTTATTTGAGTTCTCTCTTCTCTCTTTTGGCAAATCTGGCTAAAGTTTTGTCAGTTTTGTTGATTTTTTTTTTTTTCCACAGAACCAGTTTCTGGTTTTGTTGATTTTTTTCTGTTGTACTTTTTTTTCTCTACCTATTTCTGCTCTAATCTTATTTTCTTTTTTCTACTGGCTTTGAACTTTGTTCTTTTTCTAGCTCCCTTATGTCTGAAGTTAGATTATTTATTTGAAGTTTTTCATGCTTCTTGAGGTAGGCCTTTATTGCTGTACTCTTCCTTTTAGAACAGATTTTGCTGTATCCCAAAGATTTTGAATGTTGTGTCTTCTTTTTCATTTGTCTTCCTGTTTTTGTTTTTAATTTTCTCCTTAATTTCTTCATTGACTTAATCATTGTTTAGTAGTTTATTATTTAACCTTCATATTTGTGTTCTTTCTGGATTCTGCCTTGTTAATGATTTCTAGTATCACTCTGTTGTGGTTGGAAAAGATTCATGATATGATTTTAATTTTTTTGAATTTGTTGAGACTTGTTCTGTGGCTCAACAAGTGATCTATTCTGAAGAATGTTCCATATCCACTTGAAAAGAATGTGTATTCTGTTGCTTTTCAATGGAATATTCTGAATTTATCTATTAGATCTGTCTGGTCCAACATGTCACTCAGAGCCACTCTTTATTTGTTGATTTTTTTGGTCTGGATGATTTATTCATTGATGTAAATGGGATTTTAAATATAGATTTCCTCCTCCTATATTTATTCCTAAATATAGACTCTCTGTATTTGGGTGCTCCCATTGGGTACATACATATTTATAATTTTTATATCCTTTTTTTGAATTTTTCTCTTTACCATTATTTAGTACTTTTCTTTGTTGCTTGATAACAAGGTCTTTGAAGTCTAATTTGTCCAATATAAGTATTGCTACCCCAGATTTCTTTTTGCTTCCATTGGCATGAGACACATGAGAGGGACTTCTGCCAAGGAAAGTGAGGTTTGGATGGGGCAAGTCAACAGGAGAATTAGAAGGCCAGGCACATGCTGTTAGCAATCTATGTGGAGAGTTCACACTGGTTTCCACACAGTGTAAATCTTTTAAAATCTTCTTACCAATTTTACAACCCAGCAATGTCTTTGCAAGGACCTAGGTGTCAACTCTTTGACCATGTAATCATTAAGAAAGATAGAACCCTTATCTCCCAGTCTTTGTGGGAGGATGGTAGGAACCTAACTTCCATTGGGTGCCTTCCTCCAAGTTGTAAAACCAACTGCTGATTTTCTTTTGGGTAAGGCCAGTTAGCAAACACAGGTGATCTAAGCTTCCCACTCCACAAACCTGCTCTTAAAAACACTCCCATTCATTTCCTCCTAGTTAGGTATCCATAATTGATGTGCTCTCTCCTCCATTGTTGACAGTAATATAACGATAAAATCCATTTATTTGCCCTTCTTATCCATTGAGTTGTTGTTGTCTTTTTTTTTTTTTCTCTCTTCTTTAACACCCTGCTGCTCCAAGAAAAGGGACAGAGTTGGGCTTTGAGTCCTACTGCCTCTGGACTTGACCAGTATATAGGCCTTTGTAGGTCTGCCACATGCTTCAGCTCTGCCAAGGAATGGGTCACAGGTCCCTTCATTTGGACATTAACCAAGCTCTATATCCTCCTACTCAAAAACACCATCTTTTTCTCCTCTTCTTCCTTCTCCTTGATCCTCCCTTCCCCTTCTCTTTCCTCTTTTCCCCTTCTTTTTCCTTCCTTCCCCTTCTTTCTCTTTTCTTTTCACTCCCTTCCTCTTCCTCCGTCCCTCCTCCCTTACCCCTTTCTCCCTCTTGTACTTCCTCCCCTTCTCTTTCTTTAGTAATAGTTACTTCTATTCCTGAAGGACATTTACTCTTTCTAATGATCTCTAACTTTCAGAAAAAATAGAATGAGGGGTGTCTGAGTGGCTCAGTGGGTTAAAGCCTCTGCCTTCGGCTCAGGGTCCTGGGATTGAGCCCCACATCAGGCTGTCTGCTCAGCAGGGAGCCTGTCTCCCCCTCTCCCTCTGCCTGTATCTCTGCCTACTTGTGATCTCTCTGCCAAATAAATAAATAAAATCTTTGAAAAAAATAGAATGAAATTGATTTTATTCTAATATGAAGGAAATCACCAGTATGGTTCTCTTTCCTATCTTGAAGAGGCCATTGAGAGAAGGAGAGCTAAAGGGCCAGTCTACTTTATTGAAGGGGAGAGAGTGGAGACAGAAAAGGCACAGAAAACAAAAACAAAACTGATATCTACCCAAAACACTAAAATAGCATGACCAAATCATTCTCCTCAAGAAAAAATGAACCTTTGGCCTCCATCATTTTTCTATGAACAAGTCAAATGTAACTCCCCTTGACATGAGACAAAGTGGTAGGCAACCTACAGAGTCGTAGCACTGGCATTACCTGTGAGCTTTCAGAGACAAAGAATCTCAGGTCTTACCTCGACCTACTAGATTTGACCTGCAGTGTAACAAGCAACCCAGTGATTCCAGTGGTTATTAAAGTCTTAGAAAACTTTGCATGGAGAGCAAGCTCTGGAGTCAGAACAAAAATAATGACAATTCAGCACCATATGTCCAGAGTTAAGCAATTTATATTATATATATTTATACTATATACATTAATATTTATATTATTACCGATACTTTTTATCAACACATAAAGAAGGCAATGAGTAATAAGGTAATTTGTCCAAAAATCACAAAGCTAATAAATAATAATGATATTAAATAAAACTCAAGTTGAAGACCTGATTCTACTGATTACTGGCTGGGAGACCTTGAACAATTTGCCTGAATTTTCCAAGGCTGTTATACCATCTGAACAATGGGGATTATATATAAATCCCACTGTTATTAGGTAGATTAAATGAGATAATTTATATAAACAATTACAAATACATAAGTATTTTTTGCATAGTCAATGCTTCTAATAAGCTCTGGGGAAAATTAGCCATCCTACTGAAGAATAAATGTATTGCCTCGCCATTGTGTTATATATGAAATACCAATCAAGGTAACTACAACGGGAGGTATATGAAACAGTGCTGAGGAGAATTTACCTCATCTTCAGAGTTTTGGCTGTGGAAGGACATGGGGTTTAACAGCCAGAGACTAGAGAAGAGATTGACATATCAGAGAACTTAAAGAGAAAAATGAAAAGTCGAGGGAGGAAATATTTAAAGGGGCATCGTTTAGTTGCCAATTAGGTGTTTTAAAATTAATAATTATAGTAAACACTCAAATGTTTTTAAAGTTAGCATAATCAATTGTTTTGTAGGTTTTCCCTTTATTTTGTTTCTTCCTTTGTTTCTTTCTCTTTCTTAGCCAGAGGTTTACTCCATAGGGCAGAAGAAGATGAGAGACATAAAAAGTGGAACCCGTTGAGAAGTTGTGAGGTTAAAGTCATGTTCCTAGAATCCTGGTACTATTCGGGGCCTGCCGAGCCATGAGGCAAACAGAGAAATCACCTGCAGTGTTTTCAAAGAAAGGAGATATGAAAACCAATCTAAAAACAAGCTGTGGGAAGTGTGAAAAAAATCACGCTGTTGCCAAGACCCACCTTCCCTTTCCCCCGAAACACTCACTCTAATGCACATATCACTCCTGCACATAGATACATGCATACCCTTATATATCCTTGCCATCTGTCCTCAGTGTTTTGCTTTACTTGACACCAGAGTAGAGATTCAGAAATCATACTGTATCCAGTGCATTTGAAAAAGGAAAAAAGTTGATTTTATATTTCCTTTAAAATATATTTTTATCTCAAAATGGATCACCAAACACATAACATGAGACATCGCACAGTGTAGGCAGCGAACGTTGCTAGGGTTCCTAATACCATTTGAACCTTCAGTTTCATAATTATCACCTACTTACTACTCCTGGAATGAACCTGTTAGTGTGTTTTACAGTATTAATAGATCTTTTATTAGCAATTATGTTTCAGAATTGCTTTTCATATAAAAAGCCTTGCACTAACTATGTCATCCCATTGATCGTACCTCAATGCACTCCTTACAGTCATTTCAAATGGCTAATAACTCGCTAAAATAACTTTACAGGTACATTTTGTACCTTTCTCTCTACCTATTGTAGACATACCAGCTCATTAAACATTGTGAAAGAACACTGGCTAAGGCCCCTTCTTTTAACAAGCTAGCAATGTGAAATCAAAGTCTAAGGTTTTTCTTGTAATGATCTCGTTGCACCACCTCCATAATACCAGGAGGTAGGGTATGGGGACGGAATATCTCCTGGAGCTGCTGCAAGGGACAGTTAATATTGGGGTGGTATTTCTAAAGCTTTCTATCAGATGTTGTTTTAATCTTCTGGTTCCTGTCTTGTGTCATTTCAAAGTCTTACTGGTGCATTTAGCTGGTTGAATGAGGAACATGCCAAGGTCATACTGAACAATGAAACTGGTGTCAAGGCACAACTCCACACTAATATTACTAGTTTCAGTCCAGACCTATCTCTAACAGCACATAAAAAGAACAACGAGTTGCTGTCACTTGGCAAAACAGCATCAAGGATGGCTTGCGTCTGCAGGAATCCTCATGGGATGATGGTTGCTAACATAGTTACTAACTATAAAACACAGGATCTTTCTATTCCCAGTAGTCCTTGTGGTTGTGTTTGATTATTTGGAGGTTAAGTTGGAATGAAATGTGTTTTCACTAGTACACTGTTGAATAAACTGCTTACAGGTAAGGGAGAATTATGCCTGCAATTGTTTATATATTCAATAAGAAAATAAAATTCAGTTAACAGTAGAACCAATAAGAATTTAGTGGAGTCTCTTGCTGAGTTTGCCATACATTGATATAAAATAGATATTGTATACCTGCCAGAAAAAAATCAGACCAGAGCTTATTGAATTCCATTACCCCAGTTAAATAATCTAAAATGACAAAATTGTTCAATAATTGTATTTTTTATTATACCCACTGTTGATGCTTTCGAATAAAATCAGTCATCTCTTGCAGTGTTTTTCATAGGAGACCCTTTTAGTGAATGCCTCCTTCCAGAGTTTCACTGAGTGAAAACCCCCACTGACTTAATTCACTTACAGATATTTTCATAACCTCTGTCACATGAGCATAAATGTTCATGGGCTACATCCAAGAAGTTAACAAGCCTAAGATAACAGCTCTGCTGAGCTATGAACTCAATTCCTCCTCCACTTTGAGGGAGAACATGCGATACTAGCAAAATAATGAAATGCAATACATCAACCTGTCTGCCTAGAGAATTCAACTTGCTCAGAATAAATTAATTTCAGCCACAGGTCTGGATATTGGAAATGCAAATGAGCCAACATGGCTGCACCACTAATGCCATCTAGTTTTCACCATAGTATTAGATTTCTTTTTTCTTTTTTTTTTCCTTTATTTCTAAGATTTATTTGTCAGAGAAAGAGAGAACGCACAAGGAGGGGGAGCAGCAAGCAGAGGGAGAAGCAGGCTCCCCGCTGAGCAAGGAGCCCCATGTGGGACTCAGTCCCAGGACTCTGGGATTAAGACCCAAGCTGAAGGTAGTCGTTTAACCTACTGAGACACCCAGGCATCCCTATAGCGTTAGTTTTCAATGAGTGGAACAGAGAAGTAGTGGCTCTCACTCAGTGCTCCTATAATGCTTTGTACACACTGCTATTTAAGCCTTTTCATCAATGGATTGTACTTAATCCTTTGGATGAATTTTGCCCCTTAATGATCTTGCATACCCTGAAGGTAAGGAGAACATATTTTTGGTTTTAACACATGCTTTTTGAATGAATGAATGAATGAATGAATGAATTCTAAACATTTCCATTTTTCCCCCAAATGACTTGAGACCTTCAATTTCAACTTACATGTTTAATTTTAGTACTATTTTATATTTGCAGATATTTAAAATTTCAAATCTACCATCTCATTTTATTTAGCTAATAATCTTTCAAAGACTATTTCAAATATAACTTCAACCATGGAGGCTTTCGTAATTCCTCCTACTGCTATGATCTCTTCCTCCTTTGACTATCCATAGCCCTTGGAATGTACTTCTCTTTCTGAACCCTGCTTATCTCCTTTAATCCAGAACTACTTCTTATAATCTTTTTATTTTCACAAACCCATGATAGACTAAAATTTCCTCAAGGACAGGGCTCATCTTTTCATTAGTTGCTGAGTTCAGAATGCAGCCATGTACATGGTATTGTACATGCAACTTATCCAAAATTATCACAAAATATGGCTCAGTACTATAAAGAATATCCTACTGATTTCTGGGGCGCCTGGGTGGCTCCATAGGTTAAAGCCTCTGCCTTCAGCTTGGGTCATGATCCCAGGGTCCTGGGATTGAGCCCCACATCAGGCTCTCTGTAAAGCAGGGAGCCTCCTTCCCTTCCTCTCTCTCTCTGCCTCCCTCTCTGCCTACTTGTGATCTCTCTCTGTCAAATAAATTTTAAAAATCTTTTAAAAAATCTTACTGATTTCAAAAAATAAATGACAATCCATTCTTGTAAACCATTCTGGCCTTAAAAAATAACCTTAAAATACATGGGAGTCAATTATCATATGGTTTCACTTATTTGTGGAGCATAACAAATAGCATGGAGGATAAGGGGCGTTAGAGAGGAGTAGGGAATTTGGGTAAATTGGAAGGGGAGGTGAACCATGAGAGACTATGGACTCTGAAAAACAATCTGAGGGGTTTGAAGTGGCGGGGGGTGGGAGGTTGGGGTACCAGGTGGTGGGTATTATAGAGGGCACGGCTTGCATGGAGCACTGGGTGTGGTGAAAAAATAATGAATAATGTTTTTCTGAAAATAAATAAATTGAAAAAAAAATACATGGGATTTACCTAATTCAAGTAATTCACCAAAAAGACAGGTATAGGCCACCACATATAGATATTTGCATAGAGAAACAGGCAAGGTTTTGAAAGGTAGAGGGAAAAAAAAAAGGAAAATCTATGAAAGAGAAACATCGGGAGCTATGCTGTACAAGAATGAGCTCTGTCATGTTATTTCTTGTGACCTTGGCAAAATTGCATTGCTTTTTCAGGTCTCTATAAAATGGACACAATCATGCCTACTTTATTTATTGTGAGAAGAACAAGATTTCTGAAGTTTTCTCTAAACTCTAAGATGCTACACAAATATAAGGTGTTTTTAAACACATAGAATGTAGGTTCAAGAACAGAAGGAAATGAAGATGGATAGGAAGGTAAGGTCATATTGAAAACTCAAACAGAGCAGCACGGATTTCATGAAGTAGAAAGTAGTTGTACATATATCTTTAACAGGGAGAATGACATTATAAAAGTAGTTTTAAGGTGTATAATTGAGAAGTATTCTGTGGAAGTGAAGTAAGACTGACAGAGGAAGACAAATACTGTATGTTTTTACCTATATGTGGAATCCAAAAAAAGTTAAACTCTTAAAAATAGAGTAGAATGGTGGTTGTCAAGGACAAGGGGAGGGTGGGGAGATGTTGGTCAAAGAATAAGTATTTCTAGTTGTAAGATGAACAAGTTCTGGGAGTCTACAGCATGACTATACATCACCATTTTCAACTGTATATACACATAGGATCATTAGGAGAGTAGATCTTAAGTCCTCTCACCACAAAAGAAAATGTTAATCATGTAAAGTAATGAATGTGTTAACTAAGTGGTAATCGTTTCCCAACAGATATAATCAAATCATATTGTATACCTTAAACTTATACAATGTTATATGTCAATGATATCTCAGTAAAACTGGGGGGAGGGGGCGGGGTGGGGAAGATGCAATAAATTTGTACATGTGAGGTAGGAAAGAGTTCAGTATTTTTAAAAAACACCAAATGAGTCAAAGTGAGAATCAGATTACATGCAATGCTTATCATACTTGAATATGCATAAATTTTACTTGAGGATATTGTCAATATGCATATTTTGAGGCAATGTGTCTGGGTTGCATCTGAAATTCTGCATTTCTAGTAATCCATAGGTTCTTCCAAATTCATTACTCTCAAATAAACTCTAATGGATAAAAATAGTTTTTAAAATGATCTGTAATAGTTACAAATCAGAATTTTTGGACAATGTCATATTTGGGAGAATTATTTTGTGGGTTTTGGGGGGGCATTTTCCATATATATATGGAAAAATATATATATATATATATCATCACATTTTCTTTATCCATACATTTATCGATGGACACTTAGGTTCTTTCCACATCTTGGCTATTGTGAATAGAGCCAAGTTCACTGCAGTGAACAAGGGAGTGCAGATATTCCTCCAGGATGATGATTTCATTTCCTTTGGCTACACCCTGAAGTGAAATTGCTAGATCATATGGTAGTCTTATTTTTAATTTTTTTGAGGAACCTCCCTACTATTTTCCATAGTGGTTGAATTAGTTTACATTCCTGCTAACAGAGCACAAGGGTTACCTTTTTTCCCACATTCTTGACAACATCTGTTATCTCTTGTTTTTTTTTTTCCCAATTTATTTATTTTCAGAAAAACAGTATTCATTATTTTTTCACCACACCCAGTGCTCCATGCAAGCTGTGCCCTCTATAATACCCACCACCTGGTATCTCTTGTTTTTTGATGATAGCCATTCTAATAGGAGTGGGGTGACATTGTGGTTTTGATTTGCATGCCCCTAATGATTAGTGATCTTGAGCACCTTTAAATGTACCTAGGCATTTGAATATCTTTGGAAAATTGCCTGTTGTGGTCCTTTGCCCACTTTTAATGTGATTATTTGTAGTTTCGTTAGTGAGTTGTATGAATTTCTATATACTTTGGATATTAAGCCCTTATAAGATGTATGGTTTGCAAGTATTTTCCCCCATTCCATAGGTTGCCTTTCTATCTTGTTGCTTGTTTCCTTTGCTGCACAGAAGCTTTTTAGTTTGATGTAGTCTTCCTTGTTTTTGTTGTTGTTGTTGTTGCTTTTGCTTTTGGTGTCATATCTAAAAATGCTGCTAAGACCCATGTTAAAGAGTATTTTTTCTATGTTTTCCTGTAGTATTTTAATAATTTCAGGTCTTATATTTGAGTCTGTAACCCATTTTAAGTTAACTTTTATGAGTGGTGTAAGAGAGGGGTTTGGTTTCATTCTTTTGCATGTGAATATCCAGTTTTCCCAACACCATTTATTGAAGGGACTGTCTTCTCCATTGAGTATTCTTGGCTCCCTTTTCAAATACTAGCTGACTATATATGAATGGGTTTATTTGGGGGCTCTTGATTCTGTTCCATCGGTCTTATGTTTGCCTTGAATGCCAGTACCATACTGTTTTGATTACTATAGCTTTGTAATAATTGAAATCAGAAAGTATGACACTTCTATCTTTCTTCATTTTAGAATTGTTTTGACTATTTAGGTCCTTTTGTGTCCCTATATGAATTTAACATTTTTTTTCTGTTTCTGCAAAAACAAAATGCCATTGGAGTTCTGCATCTTTCAACCTCACTAAATTTATTGTTTCCTTCCAACAGTTTTTGGTGGAGTCTTGAGGATTATCTATATATAAAGCCATGTTGTCTGTAATAGAGATTGTTTTACTTCTTCCTTTCATATTCTGGTGCCTTCTGTTTCTTTCTTGACTGGCTGCTATAGCCAGAACTTCCAGCACTGTGTTGGATAGTGGTAAGAATGGGCACTCCTGACTTGTTCCTAAAATTAGAGCAAAAGCCTTCAAACTTTCACCATGGAATATATTAACTCTGGGCTTGATTTTTAATTTTTTTTTAAATTCAATTAATTAACCTATAATGTATTATTTGTTTCAGGGGTACTGGTCTCTGATTTGTCTGTCTTATATAATACCCAGTGCTCATTGCAAAATAAATTTTAAACACACACACACAAAGTATTCAGCAGGCCCTGGTGATAGACCACAATCACGGAGACTAAGGTAGAGTTAGCTATAGAAATTTAGGGGAGAGATGTTGATGCCTGACAGTAACACATAAAATGTAGAGGAAGGGGAAGCCCCAAAAGACATCTTAATGGAATACTGACTAGAACTTGAGGAGATAAGTATAGGATGATGACAGAAAGCTAAAGATGAATAAAATTGAGGTAAGGAAAATGAATGGTGGCACAGTAACAGATGGAACAAGTAAAAAGGGATGTCAGTGTCATACATTATTTTATGTTGGATATGAATTTGGAAACAGTGGTCGGACTCTGCAGTTTGGATTCTAACCAAATTCCTGTAGTCGAACCACATAAATTTTGGGAGGAATGAGATAGTTTATTATACAGAAAAGTTGATTTAGCCCTCAACTTTCTGGATAAGGGATTCAGTCTTCATTGTCTAAAGATAATCTCAGAAAATTCACCTGTTATTTATCAACAATATTATATCTGGTTTTTTTGTTGTTGTTGTTCTCCAAACTATCTTCCTAATGCTCTAACTTATTTATTTAAAAAATATATCTCTTGGGCGCCTGGGTGGCTCAGTGGGTTAAGCCATTGCCTTTGGCTCAGGTCATGATCTCAAGGTCCTGGGATCAAGTCCCGCATCGGGCTCTCTGCTCAACAGGGAGCCTGCTTCCTCCTCTCTCTCTCTGCCTGCCTCTCTGCTTACTTGTGATCTCTCTCTGTCAAATAAATAAATAAAATCTTTAAAAAAAAATATATATATATATATATATATCTTGCATAGCCTGAATCAACTTCTTGAATCTTCTTCTTTTTAAAATTAAATTAACATCATTTATTGATAACATCAATAATAAAATAACATCATTTATTAACATTATTTATTAACTTAGCACTTGTTATACATATGATGAAATGTAATACAGAGAAGACTTTACATGTTCGTATGATCTTCACAATCTAGAAACTAAAGGACAAGTCCACAGTCCTTCTTAGATGCTATAGTGACACTTTTTAACTTTAAAATCAGTTATGTCTGATTCTTAATTTATTCCTGGCCAAAACAGGCTTGATAGCAAAAGAAATAAATTAATGTTTCTTTGAAAAGCTAGTGTCTAGTATGAAACTCAGTAACTTGGAAACCTGCCTAAATTAAAATATAACCTTGCCTTTGCTCTGCATAGAGTGACTGGACTTCTGCCTCAGTTTCTCTGCATAATCCTCCCACTCTGGGCTTTACTATTATGACTGCCAATCTAAGTCTTGTTAGTTATTTTCCTCGGGGATAAATTTTGTACATGGCCTTTCAAAATATGTTCCAAGTGTATCTTGTCACCTGGACTCCTATTACTAAGATTTAGTCATTCTTTAATTCAATAGTTATCAAGCATCTAACACATTCCAGGTTGCTTCTTATATTACAAAACCACATTTACCTGCCTGAATCAAGCCTTCTAAGAACCCCAGTCTACTCTAAGATTATGGAACCCAGAGTAGGAAAATATGTGTATATACATGTGTATATATATGTATACATATATTTCCCTAGCCAAATTTAAATTAAGTATGTAATGCCTTCTGCATAACATACACCTTTTGCAGTTTCCCGTATGAGCTCACTGGGCAGGCAGTTTCACAAATTCTATGGCATTTCTTATATTCGTCCATTTGCTACCTAGTTTCCAACCCCCATACTGATCCCTATTCACCTACTCATTCAATCTTGGTTCACATAATAAATGCCAACTTCTTTTTCATTACTAAGCTTGACACAGTTTATTGTGAACAGTCTTTGGTTTTGTTTCTTTAGAGAGTAAATCCATCTTGCCTCTGTGGAGGCTTGAAAAAAGCATGAATTATGAAGGGGCTCCTTGCCCCAATTTTCCTATTCTGGGTTCCATAATCTTAAAAGAAATTGTCTTGTGGATCTTACCAATGTAAATACCAGCCTAACAGAATACCTGAGAAACTGAAAAAGTTGTTTAACACTGAACCTTGTAAGGACAGCAGAATAATTAGTTGAGAGTGACATTTCTCGCTGTGGAATAAAATTATATAATATTATTTGGCATAGCAATAGGAAAACATTTTTTAAAAAGCTATACATAGAGTGGGACTGTAATACTAATCCTGTAAATCTTCATTAAGGGATGGTGAAAACCTTTAGAGTAATAGGGCACTATTCTAGCTATGATTCCTCTTATGTTGTCAAAGTTATTCTTATCTGCTCCTGTGAACTCCACACAATTCTTGTCTTCTAAAAGTCTGTTTGTAGGTGTTACTTTCTTATCACTGAGTTTTTATCTTCAGTGTCATCTTTTAAAATAGCTGAAGTTTTTTTTTAAGATTTTATTTATTTATTTGACATAGGAGAGAGATCACAAGTAGGCAGAGAGACAGGCAGAGAGAGAGGGAGAAGCAGGCTCCCTGCTGAGCAGAGAGCCCGGTGTGGGGGCTCGATCCCAGGACCTTGGGATCATGACCTGAGCTGAAGGCAGAAGCTTTAACCCACTGAGCCACCCAGGTGCCCCTAAAATTGCTGAAGTTTTATAGAGGTATCCAAACTATGACAAAGACAAGTTGGTTGTTCACCTATACCCTCTTTCTCCTGAGCACAGGAGTAGATCACATGTCCTTGCAATGATGTGTGACCACGTGACGAAGACTTGACTGATGGAATATGGGCAGGGAACCACACCTATGGAAATATTTTCACACATGGGTCTTCATGCTCCCTTTCTCTTCCAAGTACCTAGAAGGGAGATGACCCTGAGGCCACCTTCTGAACATGGCTTAAAAATTGTAAAGACATAAGGCAAAAGGTGATGTATTTAAATCACTAAAAGAATAATCACCCGCCAATTGGGAATACCTGTTTGAATATCATGATAGAGAAAAATAGTGACAACCTACTGAAATTTGAAGATTTTATCTATTATAGAAGCTGGTATTAATCTTAGTCAATAATGCACTATATTATTAAGACTAGAAAAAGCTGAAGTGCTACATTTCTGCTCATTGCCTTTATGAATTGGATGTTTTGTGCTTGGCTACTCATCTGATACATGTTTTATCTATTTACACCTTGGGTTTGAACTTTAAAGATCTAAGTTCCCTTTACTCTCTTCCTTAGTAGTGGGCCATTATACCCTAAGTCTAATTAAAATTCAAGAACAAAAATTATTTATGCATCTCTTCTCTTCCTACTCCTATTTCTGTAGCATAAAGGAGAGAGAAAACTGGAAAAGGAAAGGCATACAGCTTCTAAACCCAGCCTATTCTGCATCAGTGAAGGAAAACAAGGAAACCTAGTGGCGATCATTAAGGTCTAAAATATCTCTGGATGTGTAGGTAAATGAGCAACAAAAAAGCCTCTCAAAACCAAATTCCATTTTGGAAAGAACTGGGAAGCTGCTTCCAGCTTCTACCTAGTTGGATAAAGTCATGACATGGGACTTGGTAACTGGTCTTAGCGGTCATATCCCCTACTTTGTAGGTTTCTATCCCCTCCATTTGCCCATGGAGGGATGCACTTATCTTCTCCATTTTCTGGGGTCCTTCCCTTGACTGATGGTAGGTACCTTGGCTCTGGGCTCTGTCTCAGTGCTTAGAATTTAAGATGTGCTTTGCATCTTTTGCTAACAGCTTCTCTTGTTATGTTGGGAAGTTTATACAGGTGATTTTATATATTCTATCAAGGGTAAATAATTCTTACTCCATCTTGTCACACAAACACCTGTTCTCATCATGCAGTAGTGTCACACCACTCCTGACTCAGAGTCCTTACAAAATCTTGGAAATAGTAAAGGAAAGGCTTTTTAAATTGGGAATTAGGCCTCTGACCCCTTTTCCTTAATAGTACTACTCAACAAATATTTATTAAACATCTGCTCTGTGCAAGTTACTGGGTTTGGCTATAGTCAAACTATTGACTCCTGCCCTTGTTGGAGCTTTAAGTTTAGTCAAACTTACTGGAAGAGAAGGTGTGTTCTGTTCTTGTTGCTAGGAAATATACTTTTCTCATGATTACCTGAACTGAAAATACCTTCCAGTTTAACACCATTAGTAGTTTGAAGGAACTGACTGAAAATACCTTCCAGTTTAACATCATTAGTAGTTTGAAGGAACTAAAGAACATGTTTAAAATACTCATGCTCTGTGTCCTGGGAGTCACAATTGGGTTATGTCTTCACCTGCATTTTCAAAGCAAGTTTGTGGGGCATCTATGTGACTCAGTTGGTTAAACATCTGCCTTTGGCTCAGGTCATGATCTCAGCGTCCTGCGATTGAGCCCTGTGTCCTCCATGTCCAGCCCCATGTCTAGCCCCATGTCCAGGCCAGTGTCAAGCTCCATGTAGGGCTTCCTCCTCATCTAGGAGTCTGCTTCTCCTTCTTTCCCTGCCCCTCCTCTACTCATATTCATGCATGCGCATGCACATGCACTTTCTTTCTCAAAAAAATAAAATCCTTTAAAAAATAAAGCAAGTTTGCACATTATTTAGCATAAGAACCATATTTTATAAAGCGTTTTTTTTTTTTTTAAGATTTTGTGTATTAGAGAACACAGAGAGATAGTGAGAGGGAGAAGAAGAACCTTTGATGAGCAGAGAGCCAGACCTGGGACTCCATCCCAGGACCTGAGATCATGATCGGAGTTGAAAGCAGATGCTTAACTGACTGAGCCACACAGGCACCCCTACAAATCACTATTTATTTTTTTAAACAATCTTATTTACTTATTTGACTGAGCACAGGCAGAGGAAGTGGCAGAGGGAGAGGGAGAAGCAGGCTCCCCGCTGAGCAGGGAGCCTGATGCAGGACTCTATACCAGGACCCCTGGATCATGACCTGAACCGAAGGCAGACGTTTAACTCACTGACTCACCCAGCTACCCCTGTATCATGATTTCTGTTGCCAAGCACAATACCTGGCACATGGTAAACCTTCAGAAATATTTAAGTGATTTTTGTAGACAGTTTTCTGACTGGTATGCCTGGGTGATATTGCTGTTGGCGTCAGCAATGGTTGTGGTCTCCTATTAACTTCTATTCACATGAAAATCATGGAAATGGGCCTACTGATGGTGAAAAGGGCTCAATCATCCCTAGAGAAATCTCTATGTTAAACCTATTTTTATTTCAGGCTCAAATATCTTTCTCACACTGTTGCCAACGTCTCCATCACATTTCTAACTCACAGAAAGTATTTCTGGGTATATCCTCCTACTCATACTGAGAAAAAAAAAACAAAACCGGGTGGGCAAGTTTACACACTTGTGCTTATTTCAATAAAAGGAACTTGTGAGGGTACATTCATCAATCATTCTCTAAAAAGTAAGAAGATGAGTAAAATCTCTGGGAAATGAGTAATAAGGTGAGTGGGTGTGTAGGAGACAGGTGGTAGAGTTGTAAAAAATCAGAGTAATTTCAGCAACAGAACCTTCTTACTCCACACACGATATGAAGATATTGGGAAGGATATACAAAATATCAAATTCTAATGAGAAAACTGAGTGTAGTTATCAGAAAATTTGTGTCATTGACTTGACAATTCAGTCCTGTATTGACAGCAACTCTTTCCAAAAGTTGAATTAAAATTTTGCCACTAGGGTTCTTAAACTGCTTATGTACAGATTCTTCAGAAAACTTGCATTTTGTAAAGTAAGCATTTGATTTTATTTACATCTTTATTCTGTGACTTCATGAAGAGAAGTTATATCCAACAATGCTTACCAAGTACATATATGCCAGAAAGTTACAATTATACACACACACACACAGATATATATATATATACACACACACTCTTATATATTTTTAAAAGTATATATATGTGTGTATGTGTGTGTGTGTAATCACCTTCTGGTATAATTGGAGATATCTATATTTGTGTTAGCCTATAAAATTATAATAAGTGATTTAGGTGATAGTCCTATCAGGAAAAAAAGAGGCTTTCTTTCCTTATGCCCCTTAAAGATTTTACTGTTATCAGCTTATATCAAGACAAACATAATAAGACCTTTACATTCCTGAAAAACAATCAACTTAAATGAATTCCAAAAATTAGATTATTTTATCTTTTTTTTTAATTTCTTGCAAACTTTTGGAAATAAGAATAGGTTATACCATCAAGTTACTGGGCATTGTTATAATTGAAGATAAATGAAAAATAAAAGCCAGATACTGACTTTCAAATAAAGAGTCTCTCAACTATTCTATATGGTTTCCTACAAAAATTAAAATCCAAGGCAATGCTTATTCAGTTATATTGTGGTATCTACAAGATTGTTCAAGGAGTGTAGGGATTCATTCCATTTAAAAGAGATGATATGATATTCAAAACTTAGGAAGACACAAAGAGATAGAAAGACTATTCCATTCTCATGGATTGAAAGAATAAATATTGTTAAAGTGTCTATGCTACCCAGAGTAATCTACACATTCAGTGTAATCCCAATCAAAATACCATTGACATTTTTCACAGAGCTGTAACAACTAATCCTAAAATTTGTGTAGAGCCAGAAAAGACCCTGAATAGCCAGAGAAATGTTGAAAAAGAGAAAGCTGGGATCATCACAATTCCAGACTTCAAGCTTTATTACAAAGCTATATCATCAAGACAGCATGGTATTGGCACAAAAACAGACACATGAATCAGTGGAACAGAATAGAGAACCCAGAGATGGACCCTCAGCAATGTGGTTAACTAATCTTTGACAAATCAGGAAAGAATATCCAATGAAAAAAAGGCAGTCTCTTCAATAAATGGTGGTGGGAAAATTGGACAGCAACAAGCAGAAGTATAAAACTAGACCATTCTCTTATACCATACACAAAGATAAACTCAAAATGGATGAAAGAACTAAATGTGAGACAGGAATCCATCAAAATCCTTGAAGAGAACCCAGGCATCAACCTTTTTGACCTCGGCTGCAGCAACTTCTTGCTAGACCCATCTCCAAAGGCATGGGAAACAAAATTTAAAAAATGAACTATTGGGATTTCATCAAGATAAAAAGCTTCTGCTAGCAAAGGAAACAGTCAAAAAACTAAGAGGCAACCCACAAAATGGGAGTAGATATTTGCAAATGACGTTACAGATAAAGGATTTGTACCCATGTTCTATAAAGAATTTAGTAAACTCAACACCCAAAGAATAAGTAATCCAGTCAAGAAATGGGCAGAAGACATGAACAGATATTTCTCCAAAGAGGACATACAAATGGCCAATAGACACATGAAAGATGTTCCACATCACTCGCATCAGGGAAATACAAATAGAAACCGAAATGCGATACCACTTCACACCAGTTAGATTGGCTAAAATTAACAAGACAGGAAACAACAGATATTGGCAAGGATGTGGAGAAAGGGCTCTTACACTGTTCGTGGGAATGCAAGCAAGTACGGCCACTCTGGAACACGGTATGGCGATTCCTCATAAATTAAAAACAGAGCTACCCTATGATACAGCAAATACACTACTGGGTATTTACCGCAAAGAAACAGATGTGGTGAAACAAAGGGGCATCTGTTCCTCAATGTTCATAACAGCAATGTCCACAATAGCCAAACTGTGGAAGGAGCCGAGATGTCCTTCAACAGATGAATGGATCAAGAAGATGCACTGTGGTTATGTGTATACACAATGGAATATTACTCAGACATCAGAAAGGATGAATACCTACCATTTACATTGATGTGGATGAAAATGGGAGTGTTATGCTAAATGAAATAAGTTAAGCAGAGAAAGACAGTTATCATATGGTGGAATATAAGAAACAGTGCAGAGGATCTAAAGGGAAGGGAGGGAAAACAAATGGGAAGAAATCAGAGAAGGAAACAACCCATGAGACTCTTAACCAACGGAAAGAAACTGAGGTTGCTGAAGGGGAGATGGGTGGAAGGATGGGGTAACTGAGGGATGGGCATTAGGGAGGGCATGTGATAAGATGAGCACAAGGTGTCAGACACAACTGATGAACTACTGAACACTACATCTGAAACTATGATATACTGTTTGTTGGCTAATTGAATTTAAATAAAAAAAACACATTGAGAAATACTAGGAATAATAATAATAATATATCAGACATTTCAACTTTTTGTCAAAAAGACATGACTAATAGGCAACCAAAATTAAAATTTACCACAGAAAATGACATGAGTGAGAGAAGAAAGACCATCTTATATAGGTGTGTACATCTATATGTATATAACTATATATATATCAGTTATACCGATATAGATATAGATATCAATAGATATCTATCTATATACATATAGATATACATATATCTATCTATCTATACGTATAGATAGATAGATAGATATCTAGATAGATACGTAGAGAGAGAGAGAGAAAGAGATGTGGCTATACATATAAACCAAAAAAGGCTCGGGTAGGAAATGAAACCGTCTTAGGAATCAACCTCTCGAGTAAAATGGGATTGATTCTCAAAGGCAACACATTACAAGAACAGGTGCATAGACTGGGTCAATAATAAAGTGAGAATAAATCTCCAAGCCATCTATAATCCCAAATGCGGTCGCATAGTTCATGTACATTCAAATCAAGTGTATGCCTCTACCAAAAAAAAAATCCTATTTCACCCTCAACAAAAAAGGAGGTGAGGAATAGACTCTTCAGTTGATCCTGAGAATAATTCAATTTGATTTTTCCTCAGGCAACATCCTGCCACCGACACGTTATCTCTCCCTGAGTTGAGATAACTCTTGGCATTACAATGAAAAAAATTTTTCTTTAATGCAGAAAATACATTGGAGCTACATTGGAACTGTTGAATTGCAGTCCAAATCAGACTGTAAAATTTAGGGAGTTAGTTTAAAGGCCAAAGCTGAGTCACAGTGTGGTAAACATATGGGTTAACACTTCTATCATAAACAGCTCTACTGGGAAAAATTAAGAGAATCCATGTGGAAGTCGTCATGAAAATTCTAGTGCACTTTGGTCTTTGGTCACCATTCACCACCACCATGACCATTTTTAGTGTTTAAAGACAGTGGCAGGGCAATAATAGAGAAGTGGTCAACATCAGTTCTCCTTCCCACATTATGGATTAACTTTAGTCCACAGTGTAAGAAGGGTGTTTTTGTTTATTTTTCCCCTCTGTTGGTACAGTTTTTCTGTTTACAGTTCTGTTTCAAGCCAAGATTACCACAATGGCAGCTTAGTGTTTAGATTCCTCCCGTTGGCATTACAACATAAGCACATTCAAAGCAAATGTCTTCACACCATCCCAAGAACATACACTCCGCTGCTCTGGATGAACTTTGGCTTTTGATACTTCCCTAAAATTCTACCAAAGAAATGAAAATGTGACCATGGTTTTCCAAGTATCACAAAGTGTATACAGAGCAAAAAGCGAAGTCCATTCAATTTATACATGGGAAAGAAGACTTAATTTCTTCTGGAAAGAAACTCTGATTTTAAATATCACATGTATTTTCTTTTGTTAAATACAGGAAATAAGAACAAAGGAAAAATAAAAATGACCATTATATAACCACCTGGCTAAAGACATCATTAATATTTTGGAATATTTTTCACATTTTTCTGTAAATTTGTGAGTGTGTTCATGTATGTATATAGGACTAACATAATATTTTATTTTTACATAGTCTATATTTTATTTAACATATCTTATTTGCTATCTAATTGAAAAGTCTGCATGGAGATTATTCTAATGGCTACATAATGTTTAAACTGATTATTTTTTACTGTGTTTCTTTTTAATTTTTGTTTCCAGTTTTTTTGAGGTATAATTGACATATAACATTCTATAGTTAAGTTGTACAACATAATGATGTGGTACTTTTCATGTATCTGCTGAGTGTTTATATCTTCTTTGGAAAAATGTCTATTTGGTTCCTCTGCCCATTTTTTAAGTATATTGTTTGTTTTTGTGTTGTTGAGTTGTATGTGTTTCTTATGTATTTCGGACATTAACCCATTATCAGAGGTGTAGTTCATAAATGCTGTGTCCCATTTTTTAGGTTGCATTTTCATGCTTTTGATGGTTTTTTTGTTTGGTGTAGTTTCACTTGTTTATTTTTCATTTTGTCACCTTTGCTTTTGGTGTCAAATCTAAAAAATAAAAACAACTATAAAAAACTAAATCATTGCCAGGTCTAGTGAAAGAAGTTTACCCTGGGTTTTCCTCTATGAGTTCTGTTGTTTTAGGTCTTACACTCAATTATTTAATCCATTTTGAGTAGGTTTTTGTGTATGGTGTAAAATAAGGGTCCAATTTCACTCTTTGGAATGTGGCTGCTCAGTTTTCCCAACATTGTTTATTGAAGAAACTACTTTCCCAATTGTGCAACCTCTGCTCCTTTGTCATAAATTAATTGACATATATGGTTAAGCGTCTGCCTTCAGCTCAGGTCATGATCTCAGGGTCCTGGGATCGAGCCCCACATCGGGCTCTCTGCTCAGCGAGGAGCCTGCTTTCCTCTCTCTCTCTCTCTGCCTGCTGCTTAGCCTATTTGTGATCTCTTTCTCTTGGTAAAATAAATTTTTAAAAAAATTAATTTACATATATACATAAGTTTATTTCTGGGCACTCTCTTCTGTCGATCTGTGTGTCTATTTTCTTACCAATACCATGCTGCTTTGATTACTATAATTTTGTAATATCATTTGAAATAAAGAATTGTGATGCCTCCAACTTTGTTCTTTCTCAAGATTGCTTTAGCTATTTGGGGTCTTTCTGGTTCCATGTGAATTCTAGGATTATTTCTCTATTTCAGTGAGAAATACCTTCAGAATTTTGACAAAGATTACATCAAATCTGTAGATGGCTTTAGGTAGTATGGACATCTTAACAATATGAATTCTTCCAATTCATGAACATGTGATAGCCTTCCATTTACTTGTGTGTTTTTCAGTTTCTTTTATCAATGTCTTATAGTTTTCATTGCACAGAACTTTTACCTCCTTGGTTAAATTTATTCCTAGGTATTTTATTTTTTGGATGATGTTGTAAATGAGATTGATTTCTAAACTGTTCTTTCTGATAGTTCATTGTTAGAGTATAAAAATGCAACTGACTTTACATACTGATTTTGTATCCTACAACTTTACTGAATTTCTTTATTCTAACAGATTTTCAGTGGTATTGTTAGGATTTTTTATATATAATATGTCATCTGCACATTTTTTAGGTTGCATTTTTAGAGACAGTTTTACCTCCAATTTGAATGTCTTTTTTTTCCCTTGCCTAATTGCTCTGGCTAGGACTTTTAGTACTATGTTGAATAAAAGTGGCAAGAATGGACATCCTTATCTTGTTCTTGATCTTTGAGTAAAAGCTTTCAGCTTTTCACTGTTGAGTGTGAATTTAGCTGTGGGCTTGTCATATATGGCCTTTATTATTTTGAGGTATATTTCCTCTATAGCTACTTTGTTGAGATTTTTTATCATGAAGTGATGTTGAATTTTGTCAAATGCTTTTGCTGCATCTCTTGAGATGATTATATGATTTGTATCCTTTATTTTGTTAATGTGGTATATCTTATTGATTTGTGTATGTTGAACCATACTTTGCTCACAGGGATGAATCCAACTTTATCACGATCCTTTGTGGAGAGACTTTTTTAATTGAAGTATAGGTAACATACAATGTTATATTAGTTTTAGGTGTACAACATAGTAATTTGAAAACTTCATACATGTAGCAGTGCTCACACTATAAGTGTCATCACCATCTCTTATCATACCACATGGTTGTAGTACAATTGACTGTATGCCCTATGCTGTATTTTCCATCCTCATGAATTATTTGGTAACTTGAAGTTTATACCTCTTAAGAATCCTCTTCACATATTTTGCGCATACCATCATCTCCCTCTCCTTTGACAGCCAACAGTTTGTTCTCTGTATTTATGAGTCTGTTTTGGCCTTTATTTGTTCATTAGTTTTGCTTCTTAGATTCTATTTTATAAGTGAAATCATAAGGTATTTGTCTCCCTTTGACTTATTTCACTTAGCATAATTCCCTCTAAGTCCAAACACATTGTCATGAAGGTATTGCTGAATTTGGTTTGTTGAGGATTTTTGCTACTATATTCATCAAGTCTGCAATTTTCTTGTACTGTCTTTCTCTGATTTTGTTATCAGGGTAATGATAGCCTTATAAATCAATTTGGAAGTCTCTCCTTTTCTGTTTTTTGGAGGAGTCTGAGAAGGATTGGTATTAATTCCTTTTTAAATGTTTATTAGAATTCACCAGTGAAGCTCTTTTTTTTTTTTAAATGGGAGATTTTTTTATTGCTGATCCCTGTACTTAATGGTTATCAATTTGTTCAGATTTTCTGTTTCTTCATGATTTAGTCTTAGTGGGTTGTATGTTTCTAGGAATTTATCCATTTCTTCTAGACTGTACAATTTCTTGGTGTGTAATTGTTCACAGTAGTCTCTTACAATCCCTCCTATTTCTGGGGTATGAATTGTAATTTTTTCTTTTTAATTTCTGGTTTTGAGTTCTCTTTTTTCTTGGGAAGTCTAGATCATTTTTTTTTTCTTTTTGTTTTTCTATCCTTTTTTTTTTTTTTAATATGTGGAACATTATAGCAGACACTTTTGGTAGCTACTCAAATGGCCATTCCCTTCCTCCTCTTTGCCCACATGTCATTATAAATAAAATCTGAACAAGCTATTTATTCAATTCCACAAATTCTTTTATGGTTAGGATATGCGAGTAACCAAGCTGTGGTCATTAGGGAGATTGCTAGGAAAACTACTCTTAAGGCATTCACTTTTATATTTTATATTTACTTTTGCATTTTATTAAAAAATGCTGAATGAAAATTCCATATATAGACTTCTGTTCCCATTTTCTTATATATATTCTTTAAAATATAAAATAAAATATCATGCCAATCTATTATTTATATTTATAGAAATTTAATTAGTATAATTTTTAATATTTAAACAATAGCTGTAGATAGTATTTTGTCGTTTTAACATTTAAAATCTCTTGGGCATCTGGCCAGCTCAGTTTGTTAAGCATCCAACTCTTGATTTCAGCTCAGGTCATGATCTCAGGGTCTTTTGATCAAGCCCCATTTTGTGCTCTACAGTGGGTGTGGAGCCTGCTTGAGGGTCTATGCTGTACCTCTTATCCCTGTGTCTTATGCTTTCCATAATTGAAAGTCTATACCTCCCTCTTCCTTCCTTCCATTTTTCCCATCCACCCAACCCCTTCACCTTGGGCAACTCTTCGCTTGCCCTACTTACGGATCTGTTTATACTTTTTGTTTGTGTTCCTTTTTTGTGTGTGTTTTAGATTTCACATACAAGTGTAATCATGTGGTATTTCTCTTTCTCTGTCTGACTTAGTTCACTTAGCATAATATCCTCTAAGTTAGAGTACATCCCAGGGGCTCAGTAGCCATATGTGTCTATTCTGGAAAGTGGTGCCCTAGATTGTAGGCTCTTCCGAAGCAGGATTCATGTTCTAACACAAATATGCTTGATACAAAGAAAGAATTTGTATGTGTTCAATAGTGTCTTAAAGAGTGAATTTCAAAGTTAAAAAATTTTTAAATGCACCCTCCCCCCAATCCTTCCTCCCTTTGTAAATTGAGGTGTCTCTTACCAGTCTTCCTGTGTTCACTACTAGCCTTCTTTAATAGGAATTTGTATAGTTTTAATATTTTTCTAACTTACAGAAATAATTTGTATATTACATTAATTTTATTGATAGTTATTAATAGCAATAATTTTCATAATTGGTTTTGTTTTTCAAAGCCACTTATTTATTCCTTATTTTAATCAGCAAATAATTATTGAGGGCCTAATATTTGCCATATTGTACTAGGAAGAAAAGTTAAAATTATGAGAAAAATCAAATATAATTTCTACCTTCTTACTACTATTCCCCTTTCATAAGACCTTAGTTTATTTCTTTTTTAGTCTTCTAGTGTAACATTTGGATAAAAGTGATATAGTTCTTGTATCCTAGAAAAACTGCCAATATATTTCTATTGATGCCTATTTGACTAAATATGTAGTCTTTATATTGTTGCCTTTATTATCCCCTCAAATAAATCCCCTATTGTCCCCTCAAATAAATGTAGATATTTCTCTGTCGTTGTCAAACACAACTGTTACAGAGAAAAATTCTGAGACAAACATAATTTTTTGCTATTGGTAGTTGTTTTGTTATTTTATAATAACCTCTCCCTCCACCCAGCACTGTGCTTAGATGAGTCATTTCTTACATGTCCATTTTTTTCCAGCGTATCTTATTTTTCTTGGAACATGGTTAATTCTTTTCATCTTTGCAAAAGCTCATTCCTTTTTATTAGTTTAGGAAAGATTTCTCTTTTCTGCTTCAGTTCCACTTTTTCACCTTAGAATTTTCTCAATTTAGAAATAGTTCATGTGGTCTTTTTAAGTTATGCGTATCTATCATATTTGCTCATGACATTGTTATTTAATTTACTTTTGTATTTAGAAAGTGTCTTTATTCCTCTCCACATAGACTTGCCCACAGTTGTGCAGTTGTGACCAAAATATTAGCATATGCTCCGTTTATCAAACCATGTGCCCTGAGAGAAGCTGAAGCTACTCAAAGATGTACCTTGTTCTTATTCTGTCATTTAGTTGGGAACTCTTTCATCAGCCCAGATAAAGCAAAACCTTTTTCTAGCCTGCATAAAGGACATTCTAAAGTCTCTCAACAGCCCTGATTCTCTGTCATTAATTTTATATTATTCTGGGTCATTTTTCATTTTTCGCTGATGATGTTTTTCTCGTTCCTTACTAACTTTTCTTTATCTGTTGTTTTCCTAAGCCTGTTTCTCAGTTGCTTGGTGTAGCTTTTAAGGTTTAATAAGCTTTCCAGATTCCTCTCATGGATTTTTCTCTCATTTACCATTGTTTTTTGTTTCTGTTTTCCCCCAACATTTGATTATGAAAGCTTTTCAACAACAGAACTTACTTTGTTTTATTCTTTATTATGCAAACATTATTATAACTCAGTAAGCAAATGAAAACTCTTATAGCTCAGTCTTCAGATCACAATGTCTGCCTCCTCAATTTGAGTCTCTCTCCAAGTGGATGTACTTGTGCTCAATTTCCCTTTTCGCCTTCTAAAAAATAGCATCTATTCCTGATTATAAAAATTGTATATGCTCATTTTAGAAGATTTGGGAACTATGTACAAATACTGAAAAGAAAACCATAAAAATAACCCCTGACCCACCACTCAAAATGTTAACATTTTGATGTATTTCTTTACATTCTTGTGTTTACCTTCCTTTTAAAACTTATATCATGACATTTTCAACACCATTAAATATCCCTTAAAAACATGGTTTAAAATGTTGTATATATACCATTTTATCATTATGATGTTCCATAATTTATTTAACCTTTGTTTTATTTAATTTAGATATTAACATTATCTTCAATGTTTAGCTATAAATAATGTACAAAAACATCTTTGAATATAAACCTTTGTATGTGCTGTTGGTTACTTCCTTTAGCTTTCACTAAAGATAAAATATTTTCACACACTTCTTTTGAAAAAATATTTCTTAATGACTTTTGCCCATTTTTCTATTGGAATGTTTTATATTTCCCAACTTTATTGTGATATATTTGACCTATAACATTGTATAAGTTTAAGATATATAATGTATTGATTTGATAATTATGTATTTTGAAAAATGATTACTACTCTGTGTTAGCTAACACTTCATCACTTCATGCTAACTGTTATATTTTTCTCCCATTAGGACAAGCCTGTTCATTTTATTTATTTCTTTAAAGTTGATACACATACACAAAGTGACATTAGTTTCAGGTATACGATGTAACTACTCAAGTTTATACATTATTCTATGTTCACTGCAAATGTAGCATTAATATTTGTGATGAGAATATTTAAAATCTATTCTCTTAACTTTCAAGTATGCAATACATTATTGTTAACTATAATCACAGTGCTGTTTATGAGATCCCCAGAACTCATTCAGTTTCTAGTGCTCACTTCAGCAGCACATATACTTATTCAGTTTTTAACTAGAAGTTTGTACTCTTTGACCAACATCTCCCCACTTTCCCCAGCTTCCAGCCCCTGGAACCATCGTTCTAGTTGTTCCTACAAGTTGAGCTTTTTTACATTCCACATGTACATGATAGCATACTGTTAGCATTTTGTCTTTCTCTTTCTAACTTATTTCACTTAGTATAATGCCCTCAACATCCATTTATGTTAGCACAAATAACAGGATTTCCTCTTTCTTGTGTCTGTATAATATTCCATTGTGTATACATACATTTTCTTTATCTGTTCACCCATTGAAAGACACTTAGGTTGTTTTCAATTCTTGGCTGTTGTGAATAATGCTGCAATGCACATGGGAGTGCACATGTCTTCAGTGTCTTCTTTTCTTTTCCTCAGGATATATACCCAAAAGTGGGACTGCTGAATCATATGGTAGTCCTATTTTTAATTTTTCGAGGAACCTCCAAACTGTTTTCCTTAGTGGCTATAGCAGTTTATATTCCCACAAGGTTCCACAAGACAAGGGTTCCCACATCATGCCAACACTTGTCTTTTCTCTTTTTGATGATAACTGTCCTAACAGGTGTGAATGGATAGGCTCAGTGGTTTTGACTTACATTTCCCTGATGATGAGCAATGTTCAGCACCTTTTATATACTTATTGGCCATCTGGATATCATCTTTGGAAAGATATCTATTCAGTTCCTCTGCCCATTTTCTAATGATATTTTTTTCTGTATTGTATTTTTTAAGTATAATTGGCACACCATGTTGCATTAATTTCAGGTGTACAGCATAGTGATTCAGTTTCTCTGTATCTGTTATGCTGTGTTCACCACAAGTGTAGCTACATCTCTCACACATGCCATGACAATATCTGACTAGAGTCCCTATGCTATGCCTATTATCCCTGTGACATTGATTCCATAACTGGAAGCCTATATCTCCCATTCCTCTTCACCCATTTTACTCGTCCTCTACCTCTTCCTCTCTAACAACTATTAATTCTCTGTATTTATAGGTCTGATTCTGCTTTCTGTTTGTTTACTCATTTGATTTGCTTTTTAGATTCCACATATGAAGGAAATCATATGGTATTTCTCTCTCTGACTTTTTTCACTTAGCATAATGCCTTCTAGGACCATCCATGTTGTTGCAAATGACAAGAAGATCTCATCCTTTTTTAAAATATTTACCTATTTTTAGAAAGAGAGAACATGAGCAGGGGCGAGGGGCAGAGAGAGAGAATCTCAAGCAGACTTCCTGCTGAGATGGACCCCAATGCGGGGCTCTACTTCACAACCCTGAGATCAAGACCTGAACCAAAATCAAGAGTTGGACACTTTACTGACTGAGCCACCCAGGTGTTCCCAGATCTTGTCCCTTTTTGTGGCTGCATAATATTCCTGTGTGTGTGTGTTTGCATGCATGCACGTGAGCACGTGTGTACCACATCTATTTTATCTACTCATCTATTGATGAACACTTAGGTTGCTTCTGTATCTTGCTATTGTTAATAATGTGGCAATAAAAATAAGGGTGTATTTATCCTTTTGAATTAGCATTTTCATTTCACAGATGGTCAATAGACACATGAAATGATGCTCAACATTGCTAATCAGGGAAATTCAGGTCAAAACCACAAGGAGGTATCATCTCATACCTGTCAGAATGGCTAAAATCAAAAAGGGAAAAAATAACAAATGTTGATGAGGATGTGGAGAAAAAGGTATTCTTGTGCATTATTGCTGGGAATTTAAATCAGTATAGCCTCTGGAGCAAAGAGTATGGAGTTTCCTCAAAAAATTAAAAATAGAAATATTTCACTACTTTTTTGTATTATTTTGTGCTATTATATGTTTTGGCTATTGATACTTATCTAATATTTGATTTGCAAATATTTTCTCCTATTAATTAGGTTGTCTTTCATTTTGTTAGTTTTTTATTTTGCTCTGCAACTTTTTAGTGTGATTTTATCCTGTTTACTGGCTTTCGCTTTTATTGCTTGTACCTTTGGTGTCCTTGTCCAAAAAACATTGCCAAGACCAATCCCAAGAAGCTTTTTCTCATTCTTCTCCCACAAGTTTTATGGTTTCAGGTCTATGTTTAAAGTATTTAATCCATTTCAAGTTAAATTTTGTGAGTGGTGTAAAATATCGGTTCAGTTTTATTTTTCTGCATGTGGTTATCCACTTTTCCCAGGACCGTATAATGAAGAACCTATCTTTATCCCCATTGAATATTCTTTAATCACCTGTCAAATATTACTTGGCCTTATATGTAGGTCTTCATTTCTGGGCCCTCAATTCTCTCCCATTGGTATGTGTGTCTGTTTCTGTGCCTGTGCCACATTATTTCGATTAGGATAGGTTAAAAACAACAAGTGTGATGCCTCTGGTTTTGTTCTTTCTAGGATTGATTTGGCCATAAGAATCTTTTGTAGTTCCATACAAATTTTAGGATATTTTTCCATATCTGTGAAAAATACCTTTGGAATTTTGATAGTGATTATATTGAAACTATAAGCAGCTTTGGGCAGTATGAACATCGTGACAATATGAATTCTTCCAGTCCATGAACATAGGATATCTTACCATTTTTTTGTGACTTTTTCAATTTCTTTAATCAAAGTCTTAGAGTTTTCAGTATACAGATCTTTTACCTTTTTTTATTAAATTTATTCCTAAATATTTTATCATTTTTAATGCTAATGTAAATAGCATTGGTTTATTTCTTTTTCAGATGTTCAGTTATTAGTATATATAAATGCAACTGATTTCTGTATGTTGATGCTGTGTTCCCAGCCTTTTGAGAGAGTTGCTGTCAGCTAGAAATGCCTGAAGCACTTGCCTTGCTATTATTATTTGTACTAAGTCTCCTTGGACATTTTTCACGCTAAGGCCAATGTTGTAGCTGGACCAGCCCTGTGGTTCTTATTATAATTTCAGAACACACTTCAGCAGTAACCATCAGGGAACTTTAAGGAGCAAGATTTATTACTCACAGGTTCTGCAGGATACACAGCATGTCAGTGGCCACATAGCAAGATCACAAGAGAAAGGAAGAGAGAAAGAAAGAGCAACTAAGTAAACAAGCACAGACCAGAGACCCCTTCTTTATTAGGGTTCAAGGATGGATTGTTTAGGGTTTTGCAGGTTCACTCTTTATTTTGTAACTTAAAGCATAAGAGTGGGAATTAAGGTAGAAGAGAAGTGGGATCATTCAAACAGCCAGGTTTCCCAGGACTTTCTGAAAGCAGAAGCTTCATGGGTTAGGGTAGTCCATAATTTTTTACCTGATTGTTTTGCTAGTCACTATGTTTCACAACTGACAACATTTTCAAGATGGATGTCATTTGAGATAGGTAGCTTGACAATGTCCGTCACTTACACTACTACTCACCCTGCAAGGCATTAGGTTTGAGAGTGAAGACATTAACAGCCTGGGTGGAAGAAATGTAAAAGTCAAGGGTAGGGTAAGTTGTGGCCAAGAGAGAGGACATCTGCTTAGGATTATAGTAATAAATCCATAGTGGTTATACAAGCAGTGTCCCCCCCGTCTATAGCCATTACCACCAAATAGAAGGGTCCAGCCATGAAAAATAGGCCAGTGATCTCATTGGCCCTGGAATCTGTTCCAACATTTGGGTGATATTATGGAATATTTTAATGTCTTGGGCCATCTAGTTAAGTAGGTTGAACTTGTTTTGAGTTGCTGATGTACATGATGCAAGCAGTCTTAAGGAGACCCAAACCCTTCCCTTTTTTGGCCACTAGGTAGACTAGGGTCAGACAGTTTTCTAAAACTGTTTGAGCAAGAGAATCAGGGGAGTGTTGCACAAGGGACAGGATCCTATAGAGTCACTGCACATATTGGGCTAAAGTGGCCGATAATTGCTGGTAGTCTCAATTACTCAGTTTTGAGTGGCTAGGGCCACTACACCTGTGCCCAGTTCAATCAGTCCTAGTAATACTGATGCTCAGGAATGAAGGAATGAAATTGGTTCTTTTGTATTAGTGATAGCGAGACAGGGCAGAAGTTTCAGGAGGCCTGTAACATGAGGAGTATACTTCTAGAGCCAATCTAAGTGAGACAGTAGTACATTGGAGTGTAGCCCAGGGGAAGCCAATAAGAGGACTGAGAAAGTGTAGCATGCTAGGTGAGAGCTTGCAACATAGGCCCACAGTAAAACCTGAAAGGGGATGTACCTAGTGTAAAATGTTAATAAGAGCTTCTGTGGTTAAACCAGGAATTTGAGCGTATTTGTTGGCTACCCATGCTATATGATTCTGTTGGTACCATTAAAGGGGTATGTGGGCCATGAGCTGTTTTTACCTTGTATCACCAAGGTGGCCTCCAAGGCTATCCCAAAATGACCCCTCAAGGAACAGGTGGGACTGAAAATGGTTGAGGCATCTAATTGAAGGGAAGGTCAGGGTAAAGGTGGTAAGTGGAGTTTGCTGGAGTTCAGTATATCAGCAGAGTAAGAATTTATGACGGGATACAGTTAGTTGGAGGCCAAATCACAGATCTAGCAGTTTCTGATTTTCAGTGCATGAGCAATCCTCTCAGCCCACTGGATATAAATTTTGGTGGTGCTTATGAAGCATTTTGCCCAGACTATGGAAAGTCTAAGGGGAAGAGTAGTGGAAGAGGTAATGATAGCATTGGGGGTCATTGAGGTGTGAAATTGTGGCATCAAGTGGGGAGGACTGGAGGCAGACTCAGGAGATATTTGATCAACAGTGGTCAGTGAATGGAAACTAGTGGCATAACTGGGGAAAGCAGGGGACTAGCACAAGCTTTGGTTGTGTGTTTCCATGAAAGCACACACAAGCTGAAGATGAGAGGGCACAGGCTAGGAGAGGCAATCTAAATGGGTGGTATTTCTAGGCAGGGTAACTGTCTGATTCTAAATGAACATTTTGGTCTGCCACAGAGGGAAGATATTATGCAATGCTTCCCTACGGCCAACAGAGGAGGTACTCACAGTTTGACAGGGATTTTGGTACAGGGTAGGGTCAGCAGGCAAGCACAAGGTAAATTCATGAAAATAATATTTCTTTGGATCCTCTGATTTCATCAGAGCAGTAAATTTAACCTGTTGCTCCCAGAAAGTCTCCGTCCTTATTGTGGTGTCTTACTGAGTTTGTGCTGAACTACGGAGTGGGGCAATATGGGTGAATGTTAAGGTTGTGATGCAGTAATATGTCCCTGGGTGTCCTCTCTGACGTAGTGGGTGTAGTCATCTCCAACGATGACCTCTTAGGCTGGGGTGAGGTCATCTCAGGGTGATGTCCTCTCCAGTGATAATTTTGTCTCACTTGGGGTCAAGGTTGTCTGGAGTGGTGGTCACCCAGGAGGTGCATGACATTCCTGTTATGTGGCTGTCCAGTGAGGTATTTGTCATGGGATGAAAGTAGGCTGGCATAAAATAAATTGGAGGCTTCCCTGAGGATTGAGCTGCATATCTGGTACCTGCTGCTGGTGAAACAGATTTTTAAGAGGTCTCTGGAATTGTCAAGGGCTAGATTTAGCATAGAAACAGATGCTGCGCTTTCACTCCCTGAGGAACTCATTCAAAGTGTACAAAGACTTGGGCAATATCTAGGTATACCCCAGACTAAGGCAGATCTTATGGATGTTATTTAGGCATTCCTGGGACCAACACATAAGGATGAATGGCAGATTATATCAGCTACAGAGGCTCCATTGCATGTATAGGCGTTCAGTCCTCTTGCCACTGAGACTCAACAGCATGCTGTCCTGATCTCTTCCATCAGGGCTCTCCAGTATTCCCTTCTTTCCCACCCTATGGTGTAACTGGGGTCTAGAGTGGTGTTGTTTCAACATTGCCTCTAGGTAATGATTAGGCCGAAGGGATCTTCTAGTAACCCTATCACTCAGGTTGCACAAAACAGTAAGAAAAGCAGTAGCCATATAGAGCACCAATATTTGATGAGCTTGGGTCAGGTTCCCTCTGGATGAGCTGTTTGCATGTTGACTAGTGGCTGAATGTGGTTTTCTGTGAGCAAGTCATGGGTTACCTCATCTAGCATGGGGTAAAGCCATGACTTGTTTTCCATCCATGCTTCATCTGTAAATGTGGCTCCAAATATGGCAGAGAGTTTCTTTTCTTCTTGCAGACACCCAAACTGTGTCAATCCTTGATCATGGGGTGATGATTTTCACCTCCTGTGAATTAGTAGGGGAATTTCATTTCATTAGCCAGCCTTTATAGACACGATATGCAAGCAGGGAGTGGCTGGCAGATAAGTGGCTGCTTTTGGAGAGTCCTCACCATTGTCAGGGCTTCCAAAGAAATTATCTCATTGCTAGCTTGGCTGACTTTTGACCTGCGGAGTCATAGTTGCCCTTGATCACATTGCCAGTGTGAAACAAATGGCGAGATGAAAAAAATCATAGCAAGAAGAAAACAGTGAGTCAGAAGATGAAATAAAAAGGTAAAGCTTAAGGATTTCCTGAGGTGCCTGGGTGGCTCAGTCAGTTAAGTGTCTGCCTTCAGCTCAGGTCATGATCCCAGGGCTGGGATTGAGCTCCACATTGGGCTCTCTGCTCAGTGGGGAGTTGCTTCTCCCTTTCCTGTTGCTTGCTGCTCCCCACCGCCACCTTTTGTATTCTTTTTCTTTGTCAAGTAAATAAATAAAACCTAAAAAAAAAGAAGAAGAAGAAGAAAAGGAAAGGAAAGGAATAAAGTGCAAGGATTTCCAAAAACATTAAAAGTGAAATTTTATGAGTACTTTATAGTTTTCTGAGTATAGATTCTTAGCCTCTTTGGTTAGGTTTATTCCTAGGTATCTTATGGTTTGGGGTGCAATTGTAAATGGGATTGACTCCTTAATTTCTCTTTCTTCTGTCTTGTGGTTGGTGTAGAGAAATGCAACTGATTTCTGTGCATTGATCTTATATCCTGACACTTTACTGAATTCCTGTATAAGTTCTAGCAGTTTTGGAGTGGAGTCTTTTGGGTTTTCCACATAGAGTATCATATCATCTGCGAAGAGTGATAATTTGACTTCTTCTTTGCCGATTTGGATGCCTTTAATTTCCTTTTGTTGTCTGATTGCTGAGGCTAGGACTTCTAGTACTATGTTGAATAGCAGTGGTGATAATGGACATCCCTGCCGTGTTCCTGACCTTAGTGGAAAAGCTTTCAGTTTTTCTCCATTGAGAATGATATTTGCAGTGGGTTTTTCATAGATGGCTTGATGATATTGAGGTATGTGCCCTCTATCCCTACACTTTGAAGGGTTTTGATCAGGAAGGGATGCTGTACTTTGTCAAATGCTTTTTCAGCCTCTATTGAGAGTATCATATGGTTCTTGTTCTTTCTTTTATTGATGTGTTGTATCACATTGACTGATTTGCGGATGTTGAACCAACCTTGCACTACTGGGTATTTACCCTAAAGATACAAACGTAGTGATCCAAAGGGGCACGTGCACCCGAATGTTTATAGCAGCAATGTCCACAATAGCCAAACTATGGAAAGAACCTAGATCCATCAATAGATGAATGGATCAAGAAGATGTGGTATATATACACAATGGAATACTATGCAGCCATCAAAAGAAATGAAATCTTGCCATTTGCGACAACATGGATGGAACTAGAGCATATCATGCTTAGCGAAATAAGTCAAGCGGAGAAAGACAACTATCATATGATCTCCCTGATATGAGGAAGTGGTGATGCAACATGGGGGCTTAAGTGGGTAGGAGAAGAATCCATGAAACACGATGGGATAGGGAGGGAGACAAACCATAAGTCACTCTTAATCTCACGAAACAAACTGTGGGTTGCTGGGGGGAGGGGGGTTGGGAGAAGGGGGGTAGGGTTATGGACATTGGGGAGGGTATGTGCTTTTGGGTAAATTGGAAGGGGAGATGAACCATGAGAGACTATGGACTCTGAAAAACAATCTGAGGGGTTTGAAGTGGTGGGGGGGTGGGAGGTTGGGGTACCAGGTGGTGGGTATTATAGAGGGCACAGCTTGCATGGAGCACTGGGTGTGGTGAAAAAATAATGAATACTGTTTTTCTGAAAATAAATAAATTGGAAAAAAAAAAAGTGAAATTTTAGATGTAGAGTAGTTGTTACGTGCAGTATGAAGACTTAGGGGGGTGAGAATTAAGCCCAGGGAGTCAGAATTAAGGAGGCTGGGGGCAAGAGTTCAGTCCATTCTGGGGGCCAAATGTCTGAAAGTAATTTAAGGAGTATATCTTTAAGGTTGTTATAATGCTTAATGAAGCCAGTCACCTAGGGGAGGTATACTAGACGGAAGTTCAAAGAATATATTGGAAGGCCCACTGCTGAGTCTGCTGAAAGATGAAGTGAGTACCTTGTCAGAATCAATGTCTGGTAATCCAAGGGGAATAAGAATACAGTGAGGAAGGAGAGTTCCTGTTTTGAAGCAGAAATCTAGGTGGGAGTCCCATATTAGGTATCAGTGATTGTCCTTGTATCTGGAAGCCACAGTAGAAGCAGAAGGTCAGGCAATAAAATTATTCTGCTGAAGGAATATGGTTGGTCTCTCCAGAAAATACACCCTCATCTAGGTAGTCTCCGTTGTTTACTTTGGGAGTAAAGAATGCAATCATCTATCACAAATTTTCTACAAAGGAGAATGGGGGGGTGCACCCCTTTCTCCAAACAATTTGGTTGACCCCCCAATTTTTGTTGTTGTTGTTGTTGTTGTTTTAAATTTTATTTATTTATTTGACAGACAGAGATCACAAGTAGGCAGAGAGGCAGACAGAGAGAGAGAGAGGAGGAAGCAGGCTCCCTGCTGAGCAGAGAGCCCGATGTGGCGCTCAATCCCAGGACCCTGAGACCATGACCTGAGCGGAAAGCAGAGGCTTTAACCCACTGAGCCACCCAGGCACCCCCAACTCCAAATTGTTAAAGCGTGAATTTCCCAGTGACCTAAGGTTGTGTGGGCCCATATAGTGAGCAGGTAGGAAAGGCCATTACCTTCAGGAGTCTGTACCAGGCAAAGTATGGAGGAGTTAGTGAGTGAATCTATGATACTGTTGAAAATTATTTCTGATATAGAACAATCAGTGTGAGTAGAAACATGAGTAATGACAGGAGTTAGGTGTTCTACTAGTTCCTTTCATATATGAATGCCCAAATGGTATTGCCTTGGGTGAGAAAATTGTCCCTTGCGCATTGGCCAGACCAAACCATAAGGCTCAGAAGTTTGTGAAAATGTTAATATTCAAAGACCCCTGTTTATGCCTTCTTAAGGGCTAAGTGAACAGCTACAAGTTCCACCAATTAGGCTGAGCCAGGAGTGCCCTCCACAATTAGAGAGGTGCTTTGAGGCAAGATGGAACATCGCATCCCTCCAGTGGATACATTGCCTACAGTGGTGGCGCCACTACTGATGAAGAACACTGACTCCCTGTCCATCTCTAAAAGTTGGTGATTGCGGGCTCCCCAAGATGAGGAGGATATGAGGTACCACTGTCAATTCAGCAAGGTCCTTAGACAAGGGTTGAGTATGGAGGAAACCACATCCTTCTGTGATTTGGAAGGACTTTTGACATCAGGTTTGGCCCTCTCTTAAAGGTACCATTTCACCATGGAGGCATCAGTATCTGTACTGAGCTTCTGCTGGGAGGCATTGTAAGAACTTGGGAACAGAGTAGTCCTACATGGAAGCTGATTAGGGCCTCAATTTCTAAAAGACACCAATAGGATGCTAGAAGTTGGAGCTCAAGGACAGTATATCAGGCTGTTTCTGGGAAAAATGATTAGTCCTAAACCTCATAGGAAGACATGTTTGGTCCAGAGACTCCAGGATTGATAGTCAAGTGTAGCCAATGACTTGGCTGGGGGTACAGAGCCAAAAAGGTCATTAGAAAAAAAAAAAAAGGTGAAGCTAGGGGAACTAGAGATAAGTCTTGTCATACTGCTGGTTTGACAACTTCTAATTGTGCACTATTGGGCCTCACCTCAGGTAGCAGACTTACATGTGATTGTGTATGTGAGGCAAAGGATTAGTGAGAAGTGAGAGATCTGTTGCCTCCAGAACATAAAAATTCCTAGTGTGTGTGGTGCCTGAGTGTAGTGGGTAGTTTAATAGTGAGCAATTGATGTTTGACACCTGGGAGAATATTTCAGCTCTTAGAGGACCAAATGATGCTCAGAAACTTGATAGATGGATGATTGCCCAGCTATGTTGCTGTAGATGACATGGGAGAATGTGTAGATTTGCCTGTACTGCTTTGTCAGAGGGACCTCTCAGCATGCTATCAATAGAATACCAAAAATGGCAATTTTCCAACTGTAAGGTATTTCAATGCTGGCAGCCGAGGTTATGTGCAATTACATGACTATTTAAATATCCCATTGGGAACCAAGTAAATGTATCCTGTCTCTTCAAAAATGAAAGCAAATTGGGTCAGGGATTCTTCCACAGTGGGAACAGATTAGAACATATTAGCTAGGTCAGTAACTGCAAAGAACATTCTTTGGACCCATGGTAGGTCCTCAATCAATTCTATAATATTAGGAATTGGAGCCTTAATGAGGGGAATCTAAGCACATAGGTGCTTAGACATAGATGTCTATAGTCCGTGGTGAAGCACTACTCACTAGTGACTGGCGTAAGTACAGCCAAATCTGGCTATTGAAAAGGGAGATTGTGTGCTTAAGGACTCCATCTCAAGCATATCTTTAATGACAGGGCACTGGCCTTCAGTGCCCAGTTTAAGTTGGTTTTGGGAGATGTTTACCATCTTGAGGAGGAGGAGTCACTGGCATCCATTTGGTGACTCCCACCAAGAAAGCCAAGAACTTAGGCTTGTTCCATGTGGTTTGGCATAGTTTCAATCCATCTATGCATATAACAGTGGGTGGGGGAAGCCAAGGGGCCACCACCAGAGGAATCTGGTTCTGACAATTAACATCAGAATGGATTTGTTCACTTTTGCTTGTTTTACCAACAGTGTTCTCTATTTAGAAGGGCTTCCCCTTTGGGAATTTAGAGAAATTGCCTAGACTGATGGTGATAGGGCCGTGGTGTCTAACAGGACCAAAAATGACTATTATTTCTCTTGCCCCAGTAGAACACCAGAGTAGTACAGGGACAGTAGTATAGGGACCAGAAGGTGGGACAAGCGCCACAAAGCCACTGATCTCCTAGGGTAGGAGCTTAAATTAATGCCAGTCCTGGAGATCAGGGAAGGATGCATAAGAAGCAGTGGGGACTGGGACTGGGACAGAAGGGTTATAAGTAGCTGTGTGGCAAGAGGGTGGATATAGAAAGGGGTCATAGCTGGAGAATGCTAGTTTTAGGGACTAGAGTTTAGAACTGGCTGCCTGATGATCAACTGGCCAGGAACCCTGAGATTTTATAACCCCCAGTAAAGTTTGCTATGTGTTCCCAGAGTGGCAAAATTAGGTAGAGGATTTACTGAGAAGGAAGTAAGGGGCCCTTTTGTTAAGGAGATTTTCTTAAGGGGAACTCCTCTGCAGCAGTGTGGGAAGAACCTGAGTATGGAGTACCTGGACTTCTGATTGAGAATCTTGTCCATGTCTGACAACAAGCACCCCCCAGAACCTTTTGAATGGTTTTGGCAGTCCCGATAAAATATCGTAGTGCCACCCTGTAACTGGAGGGAGCATGCTGTAAAAAGAGTTCTCCGGACTCAGGGTCAAATGGAGCCTCTTTAGGGTTACAAATGATGAAGTGATCATTGGGTCACTATGGTCAATTCTGCCCGGCAGAAGACTGGCCTTATGTGATGTTTTCCATTCACTGTGAGCCTTAGCAGTGATTACTATGGTAGAAGTATAGGCACAGTGCCAGGCAATAAATACCATGTGAGGAAAGGAAGAGCCCTGGTATGACTATCAGGGGCCTTTCCTGTCCTCCTCCTTCATTATACATCTGGATAAGTCTCAGCTTTTCCCCCTGGTTGCAGGGGGTGGCTCATGGAACATGTTTCTTTGTGCTATACCATTTCAGGGGAAAGCTGGGGGTTTAGGATCTGTGATATCTCAGAGGAAGCATGCCTATAGCCCCAAAGCATCTTGTGGAAGGTTATGGATTTTAGGGTTTTTAGAGATTTCTGCCAGTTGACACATTTTGGCAGCCATAAGTCACAATTAAGAGCCTGTTCCAAACACCGGCCAGTCAGCCCCTTTCTGTTCTTCCTGCTGCATAAAATCTTTAAAAGTTTGAATTTCAGTTAAAGTGTAATTTTCCATTTCAGTTTCTACTTCGCAGTTTCCTCCTGTTATCTTGACCTTCCATGTCGTTACCGGGAAAATTTGTGGAAGACGTCCCTGTGAGCCCTCTTCTGACACAGTCACCTTTCTTTCTAGGATGTCCGGGTACACCTCTCAGAATGGAGTCTAACTCCACTTGCTCAGTACTCATGGGGTCACTAGGCCTCTGGAGCGTAATACCAGAGCCTCTGTGTGTTGGAATCAAGCAGTGCCCAGGAGGCTTCCATGGAGGGGTTTGCAGTTATCAGGAACTGGTGATCCTCCTTAGGGTTGGTATTCAGGACATGCATATCTGTCCATTCATTCTGTAGGGATGGGACCTATAACATTCCACCAAACTGGGTGATGAAGAGCACCCACAGCCAGAAAGGCAGCCACTAGAGAGCACAGGCCCCATGAAAGCTGAATTTCCCCTTTTATGGTGCCCTTGGTTTCATCTTACAAGACTATTTCACTCATCAGGTTAGAACACATAATCCTAGGATGACCCACTGAGTCAGTGGTCACAGGGTGGGGATAGGGAGGTCTCCCTCTTCTATGCCTACCAGAATATCCTTTTTTGATAGCTTTCCCCCCAAGGCTCACCTTGGGAGGAACTAACAGCTCTGTGATCCAGTCCACTCTCTTTAGCTCAGCTTGGCCCATGGCATGGAGGACACCTATATGTATAAGTACTCAATTAAGGCCTCTGTAACTATTATTCTATCTGATTAACCCCTATGACCTTGATCCTTCTGCTCTGGAGAGATTGTTGAATTATTACAGCAGCAGTGACACTTCAGGATTGATACCTCAGGCAACACATGACAGAAGCGGTACACCGTAGTTCATAACTTGATGGTGAACCTCCAGCAGGTGATGCTGTCTTCCCAAATGTTACTCTCCTGGGTTTGCCAATTACTAAGGCAGTTGCTGCTAAATGGCCTTCCCTCAGTGAATTGCAAATGCAATCAGGCAATCCTGTACCCTACCCAACTGTTGTCAGTTTCAGCCTACTGTTATGGCTGAATCAGCCCTTGGGGGTCTTACTTTGATGGTGGGACAAACTTCAAAGACCATCAAGGAACTTGAGAAACTAGATTTATTATTCACAGGTCATAAGGGGAACACAGCTCAACTGAGGGCCACACAATGAGGTTATGGGTAAAGGAAGAAAGTTCGAGTGTAGATCGGGGGCTCTCTCTTTATTAGGGTTCAAGGGTGGGATGCCTAGAGTTTTGCAAGTTCAACCTTTATTGGCTAATTTAAAACATAAGAGTGAGAATTAAGGCATGGGAAATGAGAAGAGGTCTCACTCAACTGGTAAGTTACCTAGATTATTCAGGACCCACTGAAAGAGAGAATTCATGGATAGGGGAGGCCTGATCCCCTGTTTCTGTTTTGCTAGTAGCTGTGTCACATAGCTGGTAATGTTTATTTAAGATGGATGTTTTTTGAAATGGATATACTGACAATCAAAAGTTTAATTTTAGGCAATTTTAGTAAATTTGTTTATTCTAACAGTTTTTGGATTTAATCCTTATGCTTTTCTGTATATAAAATCACATCCTTTATAAACAGTTTTACTTCTCTGATTTGAATGACTTTTATTTCTTTGTCTTGTGTGGTTGCTCTGGCTAGTACATACAGTACTATGTTGAATAAGACTGGTGAGAGTCCCGATCTTACAAGAATTCCTTATATTACAAGAAAAGCCTTTAATCTTTCACGGTTGAGTATAATGTTAACTATGGGTTTGTCATATGTGGCCTTTATTATGTTGAGGTATAGTTCTATACCCAATTTGTTGAGTGTTTTTATCATGAAAAGATGTATTATGTCAGATGCTTTTTCTGCATTGAGAAGATCATGTGACTTTTATCTTTAATTCTGTTCATGTGGTGTATCACATTTATTGATTTGTTTGTTTTTTTAAATTTTTTCAATTTATTTATTTTCAGAAAAACAGTATTCATTATTTTTTCGCCACACCCAGTGCTCCATGCAATCCATGCCCTCTATAATACCCACCACCTGGTACCCCAACCTCCCCCACCCCCACCACTTCAAACCCCTCAGATTGTTTTTCAGAGTCCATAGTCTCTCATGATTCACCTCCCCTTCCAATTTACCCCAACTCCCTTCTCCTCTCTAACATCCCTCGTCCTCCATGATATTTGTTATGCTCCACAAATAAGTGAAACCATATGATAATTGACTCTCTGCTTGATTTACATTGAGATATCACCTTACACCAGTTAGAATGGCCAAAATTAACAAAACAGGAAACAGCATGTGTTGGAGAGGATGTGGAGAAAGGGGAACCCTCTTACACTGTTGGTGGGAATGCAAGTTGGTATGCAGCCACTTTGGAGAACAGTATGGAGATTCCTCAAGAAATTAAAAATAGAGCTTCCCTATGACCCTGCCATTGCACTCCTGGGTATTTACCCCAAAGATGCAGATGTAGTGAAAAGAAGGGCCATCTGTACCTCAATGTTTATAGCAGCAATGGCCACGGTCGCCAAACTATGGAAAGAACCAAGATGCCCTTCAACAGACAAATAGATAAGGAAGATGTGGTCCATATACACTATGGAGTATTATGCCTCCATCAGAAAGGATGAACACCCAACTTTTGTAGCAACATGGACGGGACTGGAAGAGATTATGCTGATTTGTTTATGTTTAACCATCCTTGCATCCAAGGATAAAGCCCACCTGATCATGGTGTTGAATTGAATTTACTAATATTTTGTTAAGAATTTTTGCATCTGTTTCTTTAAGGATATTGGTCTATAGTTTTCTTATAGGTGTCCTTATCTGGCTTTGGTATCAGGGTAATACTGATCTGGTAAAATATGTTTGGGAGTGTCACCTCCTCTTCAGTTTTTTGGAAGAGTTTGAAAAGAATTAACATGAGTTCTTTAAATGTCTGATTGTTATTTGAGATTTTTTTACTTAATCTAGGCATTAAGTGTTTTTTGGTTTTTGGTTTTGTTTTGTTTTGTTATATTAATTTAGGTGTTTTTATTTTTTTAATTTTTAAAAAAGATTTTATTTATTTATTTGAGAGGGAAAGAAACAACACAAGCAGGGCGAGTGGGAGAGGAAGAAGCAGGTGTCCCTGCTGAGCAGGAAGCCCAACATGGGGCTCAATCCCAGGACCCTGGGATCATGACCTGAGCTGAAGGCAGATACTTATCAACTGAGCCACCCAGGTGCCCCTTAATGTAGGCATTTTTCACTATAAACTCACCTTGTAGAACTACTTTTGTTGCATCCCATAGGTTTTGGTGTGTTGTACTTCTGTTTTTGTCTCAAGATATTTATTTCATTTTTTATTTCTTCTTTGAAACATTGGTTATTCAAAAATGTGCTAATTTCCACTATTTGTAAATGTTCTGGTCTTCCTCCTATTATTGCTTCCATTTTCGTATCATTGTGGTCAGAAAAGATACTTGATATAATTTGTGTCTTCTCAAATATGTTGAAACTTGTATTGTGGCCTAACATAAGATCTCTCCTGGAGAATGTTGCATGTGCAATTGAAATTCTGATTCTGCTGCTGTGAGATGGAGTGTTCTATATGTGTCTGTTAGGTGCCTTTGGTCCGTAGTGCTGTTCAATGTCACTATTTGCATATTGATTTTTCTGTCTGGACTGTTACTACATTGGTTTTTATTTCTCCGTTAGTTCTGTTAGTGTTTGCTTTATATATCTAGGTGATTTGGGTACACAAATATTTACAATAGTTATATTGGCGAAATGACCCCTTTGTTATATAATGAACTTCTTTGTCTCTTTTGACTATTTTTAGCTAAAAGTCTATTTTGTCTGCAATTAAGTACAAGCATACCTTGTTTTATTGCGCTCTCTTTATTGCACTTAACAGATATTGTGGTTTTTACAAATTGAAGGTTTTTATCAAGCAGATCTACCAGACCGATTTTTCTTTTTTTGGTAATAACACTGTAATTTATTTATTTTTTTTTATTTTGTTATGTTAGTCACCATACACTCCATCCTTGGTTTTTTTTCTCCTTTAATTTTTTAATTTAATTTTACTTTTTTTTCAGTGTTCCAAAATCCATCATTAGTTTTTGATGTCGTGTTCCAAGATGCACTGTTTGTATATAACACCCAGTGCTCCATGCAGTATGTGCCCTCCTTCATACCCATCACGGGGATGAGGCAGCACCATTTTTCTAATCACAGGTGCTTACTTTGTGTCTCTGTGTCACATTTTGGTAATTTTCACAATATTTAAAACTTTTTCATTATTTTTTTATTGTGTGATGTGCATTCAGTGACTATGACTAACTAAAAGTTCAGATGATGGTTAGCATTTTCCAGCAATGAAGCATTTTTTAATTATGGTATATACCTTATTTTAGATTTAATGGTATTTAATAGACTACAGTATAATATAAATGTAACTTCTATGTGTACCGAGAAACAAAACAATTTAGGTAGTTCACTTTATTGCAGTGGTCTGGAACCAAACCTGCTGTATCTCCAAATTATCTCTCCCTGTATAGCTACCTCTGGTCTCTTTTGGTGAGCATTTGCTTGGAATTTATTTTTCCATCCTTTTAATCTATGTGTGTCTTTTGTAGACAACATATCACTGGTATCTTGATTTTCTTTTTTTAATCTATTCAGCCACTCTTTTGATTAAGAATTTAACCCACTTATATAAAGTAATTATTGATAGCTGTAAATTTCTATTTTAAATCAGGCCACCAGCTGGGCTCCACAGTGATCTCTGGGTGGGTGCAGTCACAGGGTGCTTTCCCCCAGGAGCATAAGGCCTTTGGTTGCACTCTGCAGCAACTTGGTGCTGTGTGTGGGGGTCTTCAAATGCTCCTGGCCAGAGAGGGCCTCTGACTGTGCGCCTCAGGTGGATAGTACTGCTGTCTGGACACTGTTGAGGCAGGGCTTCGGGGAGAGCTTCACGAGTGGACCAGGTCTCGGGCTGTGCTCCAAAATCAGAGAGTCACAAGCTGAATTCCACCACTGGGCAGTTGCGGTCTGTGCTTTGCTATTGAATGAGCCCACTGGTCAGGCTCTCTGGTCCTCGGGGCCCTCCAGCTGTGCCCCTCAGTTAGATGTGCATGGAGTTGTACTCTGTAGTTGGACAGGGTCACTATCCAGGTTTCCTGGCTGGATGGCACCAGGGGCTGTGCTGAGCAAACAGGTAGGGCTAGTGGGTTGGGCTCACCCATGAGATGGAGCTCTGTAGCCTGCCTATACCAGAGGTGGGGCTCTAAGGCTTCTTTAAATCCCTCTTTGAGCTTTCTGGTTAGATGGAACTGGAGGTTATGCTCAGCAGTTGGGTGGGTCTGCTGTTTGCACTAGTGTGCCGGAGAATGTTCTCTGTAGCTTCCTGGCATCTATGGTGATATTTTCTGGTGGGGCAGGCCTGGGATTATATTCAGCAGTTGGATGGAGCTGCTGAATTTTTCCTGTCCAGGTAGGGCCATAGAATGGGCTCCACAGGTGATTAGGCTCATGTCTGGGGACCCAAACCAAGCAGAAATGCCAACTGAGTTCTCTTTCCAGATGGGGCCATGGCTGTGGCCTCAGCCTGGACACCACTGCCATAAGGAACATGGTCTGCCAATATCCATACACTGGTTGCTGTAACCCATGATCCCTTCTCCAGCTCATTCTGATCCCTGGTGGTCCAGGCACCCCAGTTATTTCAGTGATCCCTGGGAGGCAAGACCCAAGAGGCTCCTGGGAAGCATCCTACAGTGCTGTGGAATAGGACATCCACCTCGGGCTCTCTTTTGCCCACTGGAGAAGCCAAAGCCTGGGGGAGTCATCTGTGTGTCAGTGTGCTGGCCTGAGGAAGGAGCAATGCAGTTAGAGTGAAACCACTCCTCTTACCCTTCCAGTATGGCTCTCTGTGGTCCTAGGAGAGGCTTCTGCATAACCCGTGGGTTCTGGGATTTTCACCAAGGTGTCTTGTCTATGGATTGCTTCTAGTCCATCTTTCTGTGAGTAGAATTGAAGTCAGAAACCTACTATTCTGCTGTCTTGATGACCTAACCTTGTTGTTTCTCTTTAATAAGAAAGAAGTAAGCCGACTTTGAGTTGTCAGTACAAAGAGAATATAGATTACACTACTTTCTGCTCCTTAGTTATTAGGCCGCTATTAAGTAACCACTGTCGGGCTTAAAGTGAACAGATATAAAAAGAAATGCATAGCCCACTTGTATTGATGCATAGGAATTCATCAGGAATGCCTTTGCTGAACAAAGGTAAATCTCTGTTCTTTCTCCTTGATTCTGTATCAGAAATAGAAATAAATTGTCTCAGTCAAACACAATCTGCATTTCTTCCTTATATGGTTTAGGGCCTGGAAGACTATATCTCCAAGTATGTATTACAGAAGTGTCTTTCATTCTTCCCACATTTGCTGTGACTAATATAAGAAAATCATATGTATCAGAATCCCATATTCTACTGTGTACCATCTTCAGTTCCCACATTTGCTGTGACTAATATAAGAAAATCATATGTATCAGAATCCCATATTCTACTGTGTACCATCTTCAGCTTTCTTTTTAATATTGTTACCTAGTAGATGTCAACCCCAAAGGATGCGAGAATTTACTAATGGGACCTAGGAAGGGGATGATCCTGAGTCTGCCTTAGAAACCAATGCTATGCAGTAAAGGGTTTGGTTGCCAGGTTTCTTATTGCTGCACAGTCTGCATCAGAGTGCTCGCAATAGATAGCAAGGAGGACTAAATCCACGTCATGGTAGATAGCTCTATTTCAAAATGGCAGCATGGGTTACTGTGTTACATCTTCAGCTCCATATGATCTAAGGTTATTGTAATTTGTTCTCAGTACACATGATACTCTTAAATGCAATTAATTTCAGAGATCAGTTAATCACATCATTTTACCCAATGTAACTAAAATGATAATGATAGTAATAATATAGCAATAGTGATAGAGTCTAGTATTAGTCAATACTTGCCACTAGAGAGAGCTCAGCCCCTACTGATTTTCATCATTGTCTGTCAGAGGATGGCATCTCCTTGGAGTATCACCTTTGGGTCCTCTTTTGAGATCTTTATGCTTTGTAACTCATTAAGGCTAGTATGTGATGTCTGCCAATTATCTCCTATTCAGGAATGGTTTCTCATACTAGAAAAGCCTGTATTGCCTTCAAAAGAAAGCAGTTTTTCCCCTGAAGGGTATTTGGTGATGCCTGGAGACATTTTACATATTGCAATGCATAGGACAGCTCTCCAGAACAGGGAATTACCCTTCTCAATGTGTCAACATACTGAGCTTGAAAAACTCTCTACTAAAATGATCAGGATGAAGAATGCAGGGCTGGGGGGAGCCAAGATTAGGTGACATAGAACTTACATTACTACATTTGTCATTTTTTATTTTCACTATCACAATCCTGTCAGATAGGTCTTGTCCCCATTTTATGCACGAAGAAGGTATTGTGTGTGTGTGTGTGTGTGTGTATACACATATCTAGATAGGTGGGTAGACCCAGATGGAAAGAAACATTATAAATAACCTAAAGATTTGTTTTGTGTCAGTGTTCAGAAAATATTTTGACAGTTCAAATGGACTGTATTGCTCAATAACTCAAGAGCCAAGATATAATCCAAGTCTGTTCTACTGCAAACCCCTCCCCTTTCCATGGTACTGTTCTAGTTCTAATAATACACGTGCATATTTATTCATCTGTGAGGCACTGGTGAATACTCCCTCAGCTGCTTTTTTTCTCTAGAGGGTAGCTGGATCTGGGAAGTAGCAGCCTGCTTGAGTTCACACACATGTAGCTCTGTGTGCTATAGTAGTAGAAAGGGATTTTCATATATTATCTCATCCTCAAAACAAATGTTAAAGTAAATGAAATTTGTACACTGTTCTGCAGTTGAGCAAACTGAGGCACCACAAATTTAGGTATGCCAAGACTCAAACTCAGATCTTTGTGATTCTTTCCATTAATCTTTGTTAGAAAAGCCATTCTCACTTTAGCTTTTCTCTGGAGTGTTCTTGTAGTGCTTCTCAAATTTTTGAACATGGTGATAATATTTGCTCAGTCACTTCGGGCAGAGAGAGGTTTTATTTCCTTAGCATCCCAGGACTTCAGCTGGTTCAAAGCCTCCTAGTCCCCAAGAGCTGAAAGGATCAATCTGGCATACAGTAACCTACAGTAGTGCGTTGTATGCACTGATTGAGCATATCCATTTAGTCTCACAGTTAGGCTCTAAGACACTTCTCAGTTGACTCCATTGCTCCCCAAAATGCTGTAGGCAGTACCACTAATATGTCAATGAGAGTATGAATTTATAATCAAAGTTATGATTACTGCCCATATCGGACCCTACCTATATATAAACATAATACTTTCATGTTTCCTAATATTTTAAACATTATAGAAAGATTGATTCAGATGCTATCCACATTATTACTGGAGTGGATTAAAAAAAACCAGTTGCCCCTTAAGGATCTTTCACCCAACATATTTTCTCTCCTTATCAACAGAAATCAGTAAGAAAAGTGAATTATGATTTAATCCTGTGTTTTTTTAGTGTACCTTTACCTTTACATCCTATTATAATTCACTTTACTTAATAAAAACAACATTCTTAATGATCTATTAGCTCAAATTTAACATAACATGTCAGGAATTAGAATTATGAATTAGAAATATGAATCTCAGACATATGTTAATATCAGTATAAGTGAATTTCCTTCTGTGTCACTTTTGAGACTATTTTTCCCCCATTGGATCTTAGTCTCTTCAGAAGAACAACATCCCAACCCCCATCACACCATTATAAATAAAATTTAAACCCTTCTGAATTAAATAATTTCACAGTTTCCTCTTGGCTAACCTTTTTCTCTAGTTTATCCAGAATTTCTATAAATGTGAACAGATCGAATAATCACATGCATACTATTTCTTACTTGAATGTGATAATTGTTAACATCGTGCAGTATTTTCTATTATCATGAGTAAAATCACATTGATTTACTTCATCAAGGTTGCTGAAAAGATTAACCATTTGTAGGAATAGGCTATATTGAATATTCTAGTTTATCTAATGGGTTTTAGCGACATTGAATTATTATTGGAAGAGATGGTAAATATTTCAAATACGGTATCTGAGAAGCTGTTTATTAGCTTTTTTATGGCTAAGTGTTTTCAACCTTCTATGTTAATAATATTTATTAAGTTAGTCTCCTAATAAAGAGAAGATACATTCTTAACAGAATTACAGAGAAGAAACTGGAATGCTAGTCACATATGAATTAATTGTTCAGAACCTAGGCTCAATAATTTAAATATTATAAGCTCATATGCCTATGCCTTTAAAAATAAATACCTGATATTTATACCCTGTAAGTTTTGTTTTTAACATAGAAATTAAACTGAAAAAGACTTTGTGATCTACCTTTCTGTTAATAACCAAAAAACTTAGCTCTAATTAGAGTAATCATTTTCTGTCTAATCTGAAAATTGGAGTTACACACATAAACAAACAGATGAACATAAAAATATAAATTCCTTCTCCCTTCTTCTTCCAAGTGGGGAATTCTGCTTACAAATTGAGAAAAAGGTTAATTCAAAAATAACTTACAGACAGTGACTCCTACTTTATGGAGTATAAGAAAAAACCTTTTCCAATATAAATCTGTTCAGGTCTCTCCACTACTTAAAAGAAGTCTTCAGTAATCCCTCTACTGACTTGAGGATAAATAGGAGGCATGTTATTAAGCACATGAGAGCCTTCATAATCAGAGCACAGCTTATTTCCCAGCCTCGTCTCTCACCCTTCCTCACCATTTCATCAACTAGACCATGTCTGGTCTAGTTGATGCTCTTTGAACCTGTACTCCAGGACATTGTTATTTCATGTCTGCCCAGAAATCTCTTTCCCAGGTTACTACACCTGATGAGCTCATTCATATATATTTTTTTCCTCAATGAGAATAATGAGACTTCTTGCCTTTCCTCATGCCTATAGCCCTAGTTTGCCTCTTGTTCTTCCTATACTACCTTGAACATACCTTTCCCTTGGTTAGAGCATGACAGATTTGCCCAGAACAGAAATGTTTGATCTTCCTCCAAGAAATGTACAGGATCTTGGAAGGTTCATGTTATATCAAGCTGAACTTATTTTCTCTTTATAACCTCATTCCTTCACTTAATTTGGTTTTACCTTCTTCTCTTAGATGAACACATTTTCAAATAAATAAGTATAGCTGTATTTAACTTAAAAGTTGGCATCAGAATTCTTTTAGAGAAAATTGCCCTTATTAGGAAGCACGTTTTTAAGCCACTGAGGGAAAAGGTAAACTCCTTTCAGCAGCCTTCAGGATAACAAAAACAATCATCAAATTGTTCTGTAATAATCATGAAGAGAAATTTGTTAGTAGAAAATGAAGAGGGAAGATGAGAGGAAGGGGAGAGAAGAGTATAATATATAGAAGAATTCAGCTAGAATTTTGAATATTGCAGAGGGACTTAGGAAGAGAATTATCCTAAGATTAATATTAAGCTGACTTTATTGATGTTAATACAGACCTATCCATCATTCCAAATATCAAATACATATTCTGCACCAAGGGACAGAATTCCATCTCTGGGATTTCTAGGTACATACCAGGACACTGCTAAAAGAGGATCTCTAAATTGAACTAATTGTGGAAGTTGGGAGCTAAGTCAGGTATATCCATACAAACATAAGAACCCTTGATATTTGCAAAAATGTTGTTCTAGGCATTGACCACAATCTATGGAATGCAGTTGAAGTTAATTTGAGTTTTACTTTAAGGACAGTGTGGTTCCACCAGGTAGCTAATATGGAAGAAAATCAATTGTGGCACTATTAACATAAGACTTGGTTTGAAAATGCTCAGCAGGAGAAGACTCCAAAAGTCTTGCTAACTAGAGAAATAAAAGCAGTAATTTTATAGGACTTTAGCAGGAGGGCTTACATAATTTTCAGCTTATTTTAAGAGTAGTGTAAGGGCAAATATAAATTAAAAATAAGATGCTTATTTCTCCTTTTTGAAAATAAAGAGACTGCTGCCCTTAGAACATTTATTTTAGAGAACTTGTAAGTTCTTTTTCTGTCTCTTTGAAATGCATGTAAATCTTTTTAGAAGTTACTAAGCCTCTTGCCAGCTTTAAGACCCTGAATGTCTTTCTTAAGGATCTGGGAACCAACCCCATTGAAATGTAAGAATCAAAGGAGTGTGCATTCCTTTTCTCAGTTTCTGGGGGAGGTTAGGAGCCTAACGTGAGAAGTGCCTGGCTCCAAGTTGCAAAACTGCCTCCTATCATAAAAATATGATAAGATTATTTTCCCATTATATAAAAACAAGTAATACAGATAATCGCCCCCATTTACCTAGGGAATCAAGTAGGATGAACATGTATGGCACACGGTGCTTTCAAATACTCTTAATTGAGCATCAGTTATCATTCATCTTTAGAAAATGTAGGCAATAAATCTGCTTGCATCTATGAGAGGATGTGATTTCTTCCTGTCTCTTTAGTCTCTTAGTACATTGACTGTGGTACATACCACATTCTGGTTTAATATTCATTCATTAATAATAAAACTGTTTACTTTCTTTACTCTCCTTGTGGAGAGGTCTTCTGAATTGGGAGAAGATTTAGTTTGTGATTCTTTCCCCTGCAGTTGGTCAGTTAACCAGCATTGTTCAAAAGATGGTTTTTCCAAAAGGAAGGAATTTTTCTTGGAAATTAGCAATCATTGGGCAATTTGGATTTACTGAGAAAGAATGGGGGGGAGGGTGTATTACACCATCAAAAACAAATGTCTTTTGCAAAAGATGGTGAAGAAGAACAGCTGTGTGTTGGGGAGGGTGATATAGAAGGACATGTAAAAATCACAGTGGAAAATTCTCACTCAGTGTCTATTATAATGAATTATAGAAGTTGACGTTTATTGATTTGAATGATCTCTCCTACAAACACACCAATGTTAGATTGTGTAACTCGTATTTGTATTCTCAAGATCTAGAATATTTTACTGCCTGATACACCTTTTATTGGTATATAATTGGCATAACATTGTATAAATGTAAGGTGTACATTGTGTTCATTAAACACATCTATGTATTGCAGCATGATTACCTCCATAACTTTAGCTAACATCTCTATCATATCATGTAATTATCATTAAGATGTAATCTCTTAGCAGTTTTGAGGTTTAAAATATAGAATCTTCAATGATAAACACGTGCTGTGCATTAGATATTCAGAACTGATTTATTGCTTCCTAGTTTGTACCCTGAAATGATATCTTCCCAAGTCCCCCAACCTGTAGTTGTGGATAACCACCATTCTGTGTTTCTGCAAGGTTAGTTTTTTTTTTTTTTTTTAATTCCACATGTACATGATATCAAACACAATTTGCCTTTCACTATTTGGCTTATCTCACTAAGCATAATGCCCTCAGGTTCCATCCACATTGTTGCAAATGGCAGGATTTCCTTCTTTACTATGGCTGGGTAACATTCCATTGTATATAAATAGACATATCCTTACCTATTTATCCATTAGGAGATACTTACGTTGTTTCTAATTCTTGGCTATTGTGAATAATGTTGCAATAAACATAGGAGTGCAGATATCTTTTTGATATACTGTTTTCATTTCCTTTGGGTATATGCCCGGAAGTGACATTGCTGGATTATGTTCTATTTTTTATTGTTTTGAGGAACCTCCATAACTGTTCCCATAGTGGCTGTATCAGTTTCATTCCCATCAGCGACACACAAGGGTTCCTTTTTCTCCATATCCATACCAACACTTGTCTTTCCTCTCTTTTTTAAATTTTTTTTCATTTAAATTCAAGTAACCACAGTATAGTACATCATAAGTTTTTTTTAAATAAGTTAATTTATTTATTTTCAGAAAAACAGTATTCATTATTTTTTCACCACACCCAGTGCTCCATGCAATCTGTGCCCTCCATAATACCCACCACCCGGTACCCCAACCTCCCACCCCCCCCGCCACTTCAAACCCCTCAGATTGTTTTTCAGAGTTCATAGTCTCTCATGGTTCACTTCCCCTTCCAATTTCTCCCAACTCCATTCTCCTCTCTAACTCCCCATGTCCTCCATGCTATTTGTTATGCTCCACAAATAAGTGAGACCATATGATAATTGACTCTCTCTGCTTGACTTATTTCACTCAGCATAATCTCTTCCAGTCCCGTCCATGTTGCTACAAAAGTTGGGTATTTGTCCTTTCTGATGGAGGCATAATACTCCATAGTGTATATGGACCACATCTTCCTTATCCATTTGTCCGTTGAAGGGCATCTTCGTTCTTTCCACGGTTTGGCGACCGTGGCCATTGCTGCTATAAACATTGGGGTACAGATGGCCCTTCTTTTCACAACATCTGTATCTTTGGGGTAAATACCCAGGAGCACATGATAAGTTTTTGATATAATGTTCCATGATTCATAGTTGGGTATATAACCCACATCATATGACATGCCCCCATTAATGTCCATCATCCATTTACCCAATCTCCCCATCCCCCCTCCCTTTTCATAACCCTCAGTTTGTTTCCCAGAGTCAGGAGTCTCATCTGGTTTGTCTTCCTCTCTGATTTCTTCCCGTTCAGTTTTCCCACCCTACCCCTCTTGTCCTCTGCACTATTCCTTATGTTAGACATATGAGTGAAACCATATGATAATTATGTTCCTCTGCTTGACTTTTTCAAATTAGCATAATACACTCCAGTTCTATCCACACCAATGTTGTGGCTGAGTAATATTCCATTGTATATATGAACCATATCTTCTTTATCCATTCATCTGTTGAAGAACATCTCAGCTCTTTCCTTGATTTGGCTATTGTGGACATTGTTGGTATGAACATTGCGGTGCAGGTGCTCCTTTTCACTACATCTGTCCTAAAAGGGGTGAGGGGATTGGTTTCCGATTTATATTTTCCTAATGGTTAGTGATGGTCAACACTTTCCCAGATACCTGTTGTCTGTGTGGATGTCATCTTTGGGAAAAAAAAATGTTTGTTTGGTTCCTCTGCCAATTTTTTAAACATTTTTTTTTTGAAGTGGTTGTTACTGAGTTGTTTGACTTCTTTATATACATATTGGATATCAACCCTTAATCTGATATATGGTTTGCAAATATTTTCTTCCAATTTGTAGATTGTCTTTTCATTTTGTTGATTGTTTCTTTTTTGTGCAGAAGCTTTTAAGTTTAATGTCACCTTGTTTATTGAGTTTTGCTTTTGTTGCTTGTACTTTTGGCATCAATTCCAAGGAATTATTGCCAAGACCAAGGTCAAGGAGTTTCTCCCCTATGTTTTCTTCTTGGAGTATTACAATACCAGAACTTTTGCATAAGTGTTTAATCCATTTCAAGTTAGCTTTTGTTAGATAAGTTAGGGGTCCAGTTTCATTTTTCTACATACGGTTTTTCAGTTTTACTGGCACCATTTATTGAAGAGACTACCCTTTCCCCATTGAATGTTCTTGGCTCCATTGTCAAATATTAGTTCATTGTGTATATGGGGGTTTCTTTCTGGGTTCTTTTCTGCTCCCTTGGTTTATATGTCTGGTTTTATGCCAGTACATACTGTTTTGATGACTATAGCTTTGTAGTATAGTTTGAAATCGGGAAATATGATGTCTCAAGCTTTGTTCTTTCTCAGCATTGCTTTGGCTATTCAGGGTCTTTTGTAGTCCATACAGATTTTAGGATTTTTTTCTATTTGAAAAATGCCATATCATTTTGGTAGGACTTCTTCAAATCTATAGGTGGCTTTGAGTAGTATGGGTGCTTTAACAAGAATAATTTTTCTGAATTACTAACATGGGATATCTTTCTATTGTTTATGTCATCTTCAATTGTCATTCTTTTATTTTATTTAAATTCAGTTCATCAACATTTAGCATAATATTAGTTTCAGATGTAGAGTTCTGTTATTCGTCAGTTCCATAAAACACCAGTTCTTACTATATCATGTGTCGTCCTAATGCTGGTCACCCAGTTAACCAACCAGTTCCCTCACCCACCTCCCCTCCAGTAACCCTCAGTTTGTTTCCTGTAGTTAAGAGGCTCTTATGGTTTGTCTCCCTGATTTTGTCTCATCTTAAATTTCTTTAATCAAAGTCTTATAGTTTTCATTATACAGATCTTTCATTTCCTAGGTTAAATTTATTCCTAAGTATTTTATTGTTTCTGATGCTATTGTGAGTGATAGCATTCCCTAGTTACCATTCCAATATTTCTTTGTTCCTGTATAGAAATGCAACTGATTTCTGCATGTTGCATTTATATCATGAAAATTTACTGTATTTATTTGTTACAAAAGTTTTTGGTTGAGTCTTGAATTTTCTATATATAAGATTATATCATCTGCAAACAGATAATTTTATTTTTTTCTTTTCTGATTTGGATGTCTTTTATTTCTTCAGTGATTTATTGTTCTAGCTAGGACTTAAGAGTACTAATGTTGAATTAGTCATGAGAGTGAACATACTTGTCTTGTTTTTTATCTTTGAGGGAAAGATTTCTTTCACTATTGATTATTATATTAGCTGTGGGTTTGTCTTAATGGTCATTTATATGTTGAGGCATGTTTCTTCTATATCCAATTTGTTGAGGGTTTTTATCATGAAAGAGTGTTACATTATGTCAGATGGTTTATCTTTTTTTGTTTTTCCTATTAATTTTTAATTATTTTTTATTTTTTTATAAACATATAATGTATTATGAGCCCCAGGTGTACAGGCCTGTGAATTGCCAGGTTTACACACTTCACAGCACTTACCATAGCACATACCCTCCCCAATGTTCATAACCCCGCCACCCTGGAAACCCTCAGTTTGTTTTGTGAGATTAAGAGTCTCTTATGGGGGGGTGCCTGAGTGGCTCAGTGGGTTAAAGCCTCTGCCTTCAGCTCAGGTCATGATCCCAGGGTCGTGGGATCGAGCCCCGCATCATGCTCTCGCTCGCGGGGAGCCTGCTTCCTCCTCTCTCTCTCTTTGCCTGCCTCTCTGCCTACTTGTGATCTCTGAGTGTCAAATAAATAAATAAAATCTTTTTTAAAAATTTTAAAAAAAGAGTCTCTTACGGTTTGTCTCCCTCCCGATCCCATCTTGTTTCATTTATTCTTTTCCTACCCCCAAAAGCCCCCATGTTGCATCTCTACTTCTTCCTATCAGGGAGATCATATGATAGCTGTCTTTCTCCGATTGACTTATTTCCATAAGCATAATACCCTCTAGTTCCATCCAAGTCGTCGCAAATGGCAAGATTTCATTTCTTTTGATGGCTGCATGGTATTCCATTGTATATATATATACCACAGCTTCTTTATCCATTCATCTGTTAGGTTCTTTCCATAGTTTGGCTATTGTGGGCATTGCTGCTATAAACATTCGGGTGCACGTGCCCCTTCGGATCACTATGTTTGTATCTTTAGGGTAAATACCCAGTAGTGCAATTGCTGGGTTGTAGGGTAGCTCTATTTTCAACTTTTTGAGGAACTTCCATTCTGTTTTCCAGAGTGGTTGCACCAGCTTGCATTCCCACCAACAGTGTAGGAGGGTTCCCCTTTCTCCACATCCTCACCAGCATCTGTCATTTCCTGACTTGTTAATTTTAGCCATTCTGACTGGTGTGAGGTGGTATCTCATTGTGGTTTTTATTTGTATTTCCCTGATGCCGAGTGATGTGGAGCAATTTTTCATGTGTCTTCTGGCCATCTGGATGTCTTCTTTGCAGAAATGTCTGTTCATGTCCTCTGCCCATTTCTTGATTGGATTATTTGTTCCTCGGGTGTTGAATTTGCTAAGCTCTTTATAGATTTTGGATACTAGCCCTTTATCTGATATGTCGTTTGCAAATATCTTCTCCCATTCTGTCAGCTGTCTTTTGGTTTTGTTAACTGTTTCCTTTGCTGTGCAGAAGCTTTTGATCTTGATGAAGTCCCATAGTTCATTTTTTCCCTTGCTTCCCTTGCCTTTGGCAATGTTCCTAGGAAGAAGTTGTTGCAGCTGAGTTCGAAGAGGTTGCTGCCTGAGTTCTCCTCAGGATTTTGATGGATTCCTTTCTCACATTGAGGTCCTTCATCCATTTTGAGTCTATTTTCATGTGTGGTGTAAGGAAATGGTCCAATTTCATTTTTCTGCATGTGGCTGTCCAATTTTCCCAACACCGTTTGTTGAAGAGGCTGTCTTTTTTCCATTGGACACTCTTTCCTGCTTTGTTGAAGGTTAGTTGACCATAGAGTTGAGGGTCTATTTCTGGTTTCTCTATTCTCTTCTATTGATCCATGTGTCTGTTTTATGTGTCTTGATGATGACAGCTTTGTAATAGAGCTTGAAGTCCAGAATTGTGATGCCATCAACTTTGGCTTTCTTTTTCAATATTCCTTTGGCTAGGATTATTTGTTACATTTCTTTGAAAAAAATGGATGGGATTTTGATAGGGATTGCATTAAATGTGTAGATTGCTTTAAGTAGCATAGACATTTTCACAATATTTGTTCTTCCAATCCATGAGCAAGGAACATTTTTCCATTTCTTTTCTTCCTCAATTTCTTTCAATGAGTACTTTATAGTTTTCTGAGTACAGATTCTTTGCCTCTTTGGTTAGGTTTATTCCTCGGTATCTTATGGGTTTGGGTGCAATTATAAATGGGACTGACTCCTTAATTTCTCTTTCAGATGGTTTTTCTGCATCTATTAAGATGACCGTATCATTTTTAACTTTCATTCTGTTAATGTGGTGGATTACATTTTTTGACTCAGATTTTGAACCGTTCTTGCATCCCAGGGATAAATCTTACTTGGGCCTGGTGCATGATCCATTTCATGTATTTATGCATTTGGTTTGCTAACTTATTTGTTGTTGTTGAAAATTTTCATCCATATTCATCAGGAATATTAGCCTATTTCTTTTTTCTTAAGGTATCCTATCTAGTTTTGAGATTAAGTAATGCTGACTTTATAAAATGAGTTTGGAGTATTCCCTGATCTTGCCTTTTTTTTTTTTTTTTTTAAAGTTTGAGAAGGATTGGCATTAATTCTTCTTAAATCTTTGTTGGAATCTACCAGTGAAGCCATCTGATACCATGCTTTTTGTGTGGGAATGTTTTTGATTATTGATTCACTCTCTTTACTAGTAATTGATCTATTCAGATTTTCTGTCTCTTGGTGGGTTGTGTTTCTAGAACATCATTTCTTCTAGGTTGCCCAATTTGTCAGCATAAAATTGTGTATGGTAGGGTTCTATGTATTTTTGTGGTTTCAGTTGTAATGTCTTATTTTCTGATTTTATTTTAGTCTTCTTTTTTTTTCTTAGTTTGTCTAGCTAAAGTTTTGTTATTTTTGTTTACCTTTTTGAAAAAATGGCTTTTCCAGAGAAAGACAACTATCATATGATCTCTCTGATACGAGGAAGTGGTGATGCAACATGGGGGCTTAAGGGGGTAGGAGAAGAATAAATGAAACAAGATGGGATTGGGAGGGAGACAAACCATAAGTGACTCTTAATCTCACAAAACAAACTGAGGGTTGCTGGGGGGAGGGGGGTGGGGAGAGAGGGGTGGGGTTATGGACATTGGGGAGGGTATGTGCTTTGGTGAGTGCTGTGAAGTGTGTAAACCTGGCGATTCACAGACTGTACCCTTGGGGTTAAAAATATATGTTTATAAAAAATTTAAAAAATAAAAAATAAATAAATAATGGCTTTTCTTTTCACTGATCTTTTCTAGTCCCTATTGCATTTATTTCTACTCTGAACATTATTATTTCCTTTCTTCTGCTAACCTTTGGCTTAATTTTTTCTTTTTATATCTAACAACTGACAAACTTATGCCGATTCTAGGCTTCCATTACAGATTATTTTTAGAATGTCTAGCTAGATGCCACTTAAAAGAAGTCCTCTTACAGATAGAGATGAACCCTTATGTCTTTAATGACCTTATTTCTCTGATCATTTCTTGAAAAGAGTAATTAAGTTCACGAGAAATATAATCATTGAAATCTGCTTTTGCAATTTGACTTTTTCCTTATGGTAGTTTTATTTGTTGGTTTGGGTTTTAATCTCTATTTTTTTTAAAGATTTTTTTTAAGGTTTAAGATTTGAGAGAGAGAGAATAAGAAAGAGAGGGAGAGAGAGCACGAGAGGGGGGAGGGTTAGAGGGAGAAGCAGACTCCCTATTGAGCAGGGAGCATGATGCCAGACTGGATTCTGGGAATCCAGGATCATGACCTGAACTGAAGACCGTCGCTTAACCAGGTGAGCCACCCAGGTGCCCCTAATCTCTATTTTTTAAAAAATAAACCCCCTATTACTCCATGAACACCTATTACTATCAAATAGGCCTTTGAAGTGCATGTGTCCCATATATATAGATTTCAAGAAACTTGGAATTTAAGGGCCTGGCTTTCTCATTTTAGTAAAGATCACCTCATAACACTGAATATACTCCTTCCTGATTACTGTCCACCTAAGTGTCGGTATGCGGCTACAGCTCTTGAAAACTCACACACCCAGTCTAGAAGTCTGCTTTAATCAAATCTTTAACCTCAAGGGGCATAAATAAGCATTGCTCCTTTCATCATCATACGGATCACACTGCTGTAATCATACCTGACTCCTCTACTGGCTCTTCCACCAGGTCGGGTGGTCCAGATCAGATGTCTACTCTAGTCATATTTCTATCAAATCCAGTACCTTTCCTGGTACTTAATAAATGCTTGCTGACTCAATGAATAAATCATAATTTCTCTAAACACAAATGAAATTTGATGAATTAAACCAAGACAGAAAGAAAGTGTATCGAATGTACATCTCTGGATGATTGGTTGTGGCCATCTGGGGAGCTATGTTGAGAAGAACCCTAAATATAAATATGTAAATAAATAAGCATATAAATACACATACACCCCTTGAAAAGACTGCTATAATCAATTAGCAATATTTGCTGTGAACCAGTAGACTAGTGCTGGCCTGAGTGACACATATTTACCACCTCAACATCAAATGAGGAAAAAAAAATTTATATTTTATAGTGTTCAAAGACTATAATGTAATTTAAAGCATGTGATTTTCACATCAAACTTTTTCCTGCTTTACAGATGTGTAAAAGGATGTTAGAGCCTTAAGTCATTTTCCAAAGCTTGTAAGTCACTAACTGACTAACCTGAAACTCAAACCTGAATTCTAGCAACAATAACAACAAAATACCAAAGATATCCCCACTACAGCACTATTGCTGTCTTCTCTATGACCTGTAATGACACTCAGCTCGTGTGCAGACATTCCCAAGATCTATATGGATGGCTAAAATCTGAGCATAATTATAGCAAAGAAACAGCCTGGAAAGCGTAAACTGAACAATTTCCCCAAAATGTATGTAGATGTGTTCCTTGCAAAGGCCAGTTGCATTAACAGTCACTAATTATGTTTTTATACATTTCAGTTCAAATTCCTGTATCATCCAAGTGATTGATGGTTATTCAAAAGTTAGTTTAACAATAGAAATACCCAGATAGTGACTGAGCTTTCATTGTGGAATGAAGTTAGGGCCCTTTGCTTTTTGCTTTGTATTGGTGAGAAAAGCCAAGTTAGCATAAACAAGCTAACACCTCTAACAGCTACAATCCAAATGCACTATAGCTCAAAAACATGTTAGGTGAAAGAATAAGACATGGGGTAGAAACTCAAGAAGACCAGGGGCGCCTGGGTGGCTCAGTGGGTTAAGCCGCTGCCTTCGTCTCAGGTCATGATCTCAGGGTCCTGGGATTGAGTCCCACATTGGGCTCTCTGCTCAGCAGGGAGCCTGCTTCCCTTCCTCTCTCTCTGCCTGCCTCTCTGCCTACTTGTGATCTCTCTGCCTATAAAATAAATAAATAAATAAATAAAATCTTTTAAAAAAAAAAAGAAAGAAAGAAACTCAAGAAGACCAGCCCAATGCATTACGAGCCTTTCCATGTATTTGATATTATTTTGTTTTCTCGTTCTGTTCATATCCACTCTCCACTCCCTTCCGCCTTGCCCCACTTCAACTCTTGAAGAATGTAGAATGGCTGGTCAGCAGAGAAACTATTCCAAGGATTTCTTCAATCCCCTCCAAATTCTGCTGAAGTCTTGCTCTGTAGTATTGTGTCCTGAATTGGAGCTTGAGGAATAAAGAAGTTGGGTCAGAAGAAGGAAATTGAGGAGGTAGTACCTAGATGTGGGAAGACACCTTCATGTCCGTGTAGCTGTGTGACCATGGACAAAGAGATTCCCTGCAGGTCTCTGGCCTCTGTTCTCTCACCAAACAGGTGGGATAGTAACATGGAGTTGTTAGGAGTGTCAAATGAACAAATGTGCAAAATGCTTACCAAAATGCCTGGCATATGCCAGCCATTCATTAATTGTAAGCCACTAGTAATAAAAGTAAGTATGGTTGTCAAATTGTTTTTCATTTCTTTCAATACAAACAGTAACAGCAGTTGTATTAAGACAGTGCTATAGTGGAGAGGATATAAACTCCGAAGTCTCAATATCTGGCTTTGAATCCAGCCTTGCTGCATGTAGACAAATCTCACTATTTCTTAGTATCATCATCAGGAAAACACCTAATAATAGTTAATGCAAAGGTATATTTTTAAAATCAAGGCCTTACACATTAAGAAGTTTTTGCAAATTAAAAGAAAAATGCTATATAAACATTGGTCATCCTATTTCTACATATACTAGGCAGAGCCAGTCTGTGGGTTGAGGGTGACTAAATCATCCTAAAATTTCTTTGCAGTGGGCCTCGTGTAGATGTTTTTGTCCACCATTACGGATTATTTCTGTAGCTTATCCAAGTGCTTCTAAAGAATATATAAAGCTATATAACAGTGGTGCCATTGGATAGGCCTAGACTTGTCACCAATGTATCCCACTCACTTCTGCTCTGACAGCTGGGTAAGAGTAGGTTTGAATGGGGAAGGAGGATGGCATCAGAAGGGAGAACTAGAGCATGAAACACTATTTTGGAAGGACCGAAGTGAGTAATTGATGGTAAGAGCAACACACATTTAACTTCAAGGAGGGGAGGCATTGACAGGATCGAACACCAAAAAGAAATTTCACTCACAAACAACATCATTCAATGAAGTTAGACCTACCTTGAACACACATGGACTTTTTGTCATTTTATTTTTGATTAAAACTATGCAGAATATACTATTAGACAAAATATTTTGCTTAGTTTAATTTTCATGTCAAAGCAATTTTTTAAAGTCTATTTTCTTCACTGTGTTACTTGTCAGCTCACTAATTCATCCAAATTAACTATAATCACCAATAAATTACCATTTTCTTTAACCACAGAGAGGGGGAGAAAAATCTTCCTTTATTGTAAAATATTTGTTTTTCCCCAGTGATTCTGTGATGAAGAATATACAATTCTGATGTGTTGTAGTTCCTGAAACTGACTTTATAAACCTAGAAAACAAAAATCCTGGCTACCAGAAATCTCTCTGGTGTGACTCTGCAATCTTGAAGAAACAAAGAAAAGTGAGAGAGGTCACTTTTCTGCAGCTCTTGGTAAAGGGACTTTGTCTCTCTTCACAGCATGCAGTAGCTCTCAGCTCTTTAATGTGGAAATGAGCAGTCTCAGCATAGTTTCAAAACTTCTGAAATGTCACCACACATAGTTCCTTGCACCTGCATGAGCCACAGAAAATACAGCTGCGTTCCCAATCTCATTTCAGACATCACTGAGAATTGCTTTAAGTTACCTTTTTTTTGTTGTTTTGAAACTAGAAGCTTATCTTCTTCTCTGTTTTCTATCCTAACTAGCTGTAACTAGACTTCCCTAAGAAGAGTGACTTGACTTTAGTTAGGACCTCTTGAGCTACACCGTGGTAATGCTTATGCACACACAAGACTGTAAATTGCCCATGATTCTAAATTGTGCCCCATATCACACTCAGTTAATGCTCAAACTGAACGTGTTCCTTCTCAGTTACTTTTGCGAATCTAATTGCAGCAAAGCCACAGAGAGGTCTTTGGGGAGTTTTAATTAATACTTTAAGTAAGTCACCAGACTGGGGAATGAAATATAAAGATAAGGGGAGTGAGATAAGAAATAGGGATTTAAGCAAAAGTTAGACCACAAAATTGTCTCCTCCAAGATTGGATGGTACTTTGGATGGCTCTCATTCACTTCCTATGTGCGCCCCATGCAGTGACCTCAAATGGGCATTTCATAAATACCTACTATGATGACACGCAGACATGACTTTTAATAATATCCAAGCAAGGAGCTCCAAGTACCAAGTTTTATTAAACCTTCTTAGTGCATTTTCTCCCCAATTCACCAGTTACTTAGAATGGTAGAACATTTTAGCTTCCCATTTCTAGTCCTAAATGCTGTTTTCATCACTTATCTCTGGGCAATTTTTATTAGAATCTTGATTGTTTGTGAATGGAGCTAAGTGGTACTTCTTTCTTTTTTGAAAGTTTGTATTTGTAAGTATCCTTTTCTTGGGAGGCTGGAAACTTTCTCAGGAAAAAAGAGAACCAGGACCCTCTCTGAGGTTTGTAGATGTAAAAGTATTTCTGATGGGCTAAAACAGCCTACTGAGATCAAACTTCAAAATAACACCGGGGCCCTAAGAGGGAATTCTACATAAAGGAAAACCGCCTGGAGTAATGATCTAACTATGACACCAAGACCTAGGTGTGCTTGGAGATATCAGGACTGTGACAGGGCTTGTAGCGCAGTGGAACCCACACTGTATAAGCATCCCTTATCCTCTTCCACATATCTTAGGGTAACACCAAAGGGCAAAACCCTGCAACAGAGATAACACCACTTTTGGCTCCAAAGATCACAGTAGGACACACAAAATTGAATGCAGGATCGTACTCTAGCTTTGCTAAACCTGACCATATAACTAGCAGCAAAATCCAAAGACCTCTGGCTTCCCTGTGGACTGATTTCTCAGGCAATTAAGAGCCACTTGATTGTAATAGCACTGCCCCTGGCCAACTCAGGTTGGTGAGTTCCCTCTCAAGTACATGACTGACTTCTAGAGCCATTTATAGGTGAGAAACCCATTCCTAGATTAGTATCTTTGGGAGTTTAGAGAAAATATTAGAGGAAGTAAACCAAGGAAAAAATTGAATTTTTTTATTGTCAATAGGTGGGGTATTAGAGTATTAAAACTTAAAACAAAATGTGAAAATGACCTGATTTGACAGTGAATTGTCGGTATACCTAAACTTTTCCTATCCATAATCCAAACTGCAAGAACTCTAGGGATTATCTGGGACAAAAACAAAACAAAACAAACAAAAAAACTAATGATTATATAGAATCTTATTAATTACAGCAAATTAAAGTGTCACTTCAGTGGCACACATATGGTGCCATTTTTTCTACTTGCACCAGTTTTCCTGCAGTGTCTGTGAGCTAGTTTAACATAGCCTATGCATTAGTTTTCCCAGCCAAGCTTTCTGCAGTTGAGGCATGCATCTCTCATAATGATAGCGAAGGGATGCTTATTTCCCTAGCTTGCTGGACACCTCCCACTCATCCTCTTTCAATTGATGCCAAAGCCATGATGCACACATTGTGAGCAGTCTGACATATCTAAGGAATTGACCCATCTCCTTACTTTCAGTCACCATCTTTTTCTTCTCTCCCTTTCATTCAGATGTTACGCCTCTTGACCGCCTTCCAGAGTTGTCACATTGAGCTTTTAGCTCTCTCCAACTATCTTTCCTGCCCCTTGTGCAATGGCATTTCCCCTAGTTGTATGATGTTCATTGGATTTTCCTTTCCCAGTTTTAAAGATACAATAATTTAGAATGGTGAAATTTAAAAACTGCACTTTAAAATAAGCAAAGGTTTCTGATCATCTATTTAAATATTTGAATCTTTATTTGTTCCATGTTTATAATTAGAAACTTAATAATACTTTTGCCTGATTTTTTTTTATTTTTGGCAAAATAATTACATAGTAAATAGCATGTAAAACCATATCAGTTCTTTTCAAGTATCATATAGGATTATGTTTTCCTGAGGTATGTATAGCTTAGAGTTTTTGGAAAAAAGTTTAAAGGAAAAAAAGAACTAAAATATCTGTGATAAATATAACCATAACCCTATTAAATAATAAATATTAATACTAAAGCAAATAAGTTAAAATAGTATGGATTATGAGTAATGACAGGGTAGTGTTCTTCATAGGACTCAATTGGTTATTATTAGCCCACCAGCCCACAAGCCAGAGTAGCCAATAACTCCTAAAACCCACATGCCAATCCCCACCAAGGCTCAGAGAGAAATGACAAGTGGCCTTTCACTGCAGCAACGTGATGAAGGTTTGAGGAAAATGAAGCTATCTTAGTTCTAGTATCACATGGATCTGTGCAGTAGCAAACGGGGAAATAAAGCTGGTGGTACTTTAATATAGTTGATAAAGTCTCCACACCTTAAAATTTGAACTGTATACACTTATAGTCTGCATAAGAATTATCTGTACCTTGGATATCAAGACTGACATGTGGAAGTAATTCCATTAATGTGGTAAGCAGGCCAGTCTGCAAGAGAAAAAGGATTAGAAAACAAACAAACTCTGTAATAAACAGGAAAGACTAAGGATAGAAACATTAAACACATGCAGCCAAAACTAAATATATCTCCAGAGATGCAAAAACTAATGATTGAAATAAGATAGCAGTTTGTTTCCCTCTTGTAATAGTCCACCACTGGCAGGCAGGTTCCACTCCAACAAGCTAGCTAGGGGCCAGGCCAGCAGGACAGCCCTACCATCCTGTGGGCGTTATTGTCATCTGTGTGATAGAAGTGAGTTTCCAACCAGGATAACCAGTGGAAAAGAAAAAGAGAACATGAAGAAGCCTATCTTAAAGCCCTATCCAGAGGGGACACATTTCACTTCTCTTTGTCTTCCATGGGAAGAAGTAGACAGCGAAACTTAGACAGCTGGCAGGATTGGACTTACTAGCAAGGTTGCACATAAATGAGGATACGTTTTATTTTTAGTTTTAGAGAGATAAGTAGTTGGTGGATGATTGCCATTTATTAATGGTTTTATAAATAATTTGTGATTTATGTGATTTAGTTGGCATAAAGACTCTTAACTAACCCTTTTGTGTTCTACAGTGCCCTGAGTTGAAAGATCCATTTATGTTGTTTAAAAAAACTCATTGATCTGAATGGACTCAAACTGCAGAGGTTAAGGTGTTAAAAATGAGGAGAGTGGGGGTGCCTGGGTGGCTCAGTCAGTTAAGCATCTGCCTTCAACTCAGGTCATGATCTTGGAGTCCTCGGGGTCGAGCCCCACATCAGGCTCCCTTCTCAGTGAGGTGTCTGCTTCTCCGTCCCTCTGCCTCTTTCCCTTCTTGCTCTCTCTTGCTCACTCACACTCTCTCTCTCAAATAAATAAATAAAATCTTAAAAAATAAAAAAAGAAAGAAAAGAGAGAGAGAGAGAGAGAATAAGGAGAGTGGGTAAGCAGCAACATGACCAAAGCGAACCTAAGTCTGGACTTCTCTAGACCTTCCCTTTGCTGTTTACCAAGGATTTACATCCATTTTCCCACATCCTCAATTTTCTTTATTGATATATCAATGTTTGCTACCTTTCTGTACAGTGAGCAATGATAGGTACAATATACCTGTGCACATAGGTTAGCACATCATAGTACACCAAATACCAATAATAAAATATCCTACAAGGTGTGGAGAAAGGGGATCTCTTGTGCACTGTTGGTGGAAATGTAAATTAATAGGCTCATTATAGAAAACAGTATAAGGGTTCCTCAAAAAATTAAAAATAGGTATGATCCAGCAATCCCACTTTTGGGCATGTATCCACAGGAAATGAATCAGTAAAGAGTTATCTGTTCTCTCATTTTCATTGAAGCATGATTAATTCACACAGCCAAGATATGGAAATAACCCATTTCCATGGACAAATAAATGGCTAAAGAAGATGTCACACACACACACACACACACACACACACACACACCACTCACACATGCACACACACACACACACACACACAGTGGAATCTTACTCAGCTATGAGAAAGAAGGAAATTCTGCCATCTGTGACAATGTGGATGAAACTGGAAGATGTTATGCTAAGTGAAATAAGCCAGACCTATGGACTCTGAAAAACAATCTGAGGGTTTTGAAGGGACGGGGGGGGGGAGGAGGTTGGGGTACCAGGTGGTGGATATTATAGAGGGCATGGATTGCATGGAGCACTGGGTGTGGTGAAAAAATAATGAATACTGTTATGCTGAAAATAAATTAATAAAAAAAGAAAGAAAGAAAGAAGCCAGACCAAGAAAGATAAATGCTACAGGTGGTTTAAAAAAAAGAAGTCAAACTTATAGAAGCAGAGAGTAAAATGGTGGTTACCAGAGACTGTAGAGTGGGGGAAATGAGGCAAATTTGATCAGGTCAAAGGTGTCAGTTACATAGAATGACAATGTCTAGATATCTGATGTACAGTGTAATGACTATAGTTAATAACACTATATCAAACACCAGAACTATACGAAAAGAATGGATTTCAGGTACCCTCATCACAAAAAAATTGGTAACCATGTGAGGAGAGTTTATGTTAGTTAGTTTGATGGTAGTAATTATTTTGCTATTTATACATATATCAAATAATCATGTTGTAATCTTGAATATAAATAATTTTCATTTAAAGTATATTTTTAAATGTACTGTATACTGACCTGTAGACAAACTAACTGACCCTTAATATCTGGGGGAAGGGAGGGAGGTTTTTCAACGAGCTCCAACCATGATGCCCATAAAACTACTCACTTTCCTCAAAGCAAAGATGTCAGGAAGTTATCAGGATTCATGTTCAATGTTGTCTACGCACTTAAAGGCTAGCCTCCCAAATGCTTTTGTGTCACTGGTCTGCTCGCTTTTATCACTTACCAACTAATAAGATAACAGAAATTTGGGAGGGGGTTTTCTGACAACCGTCTGATGATTTCCTGATCTGTGAAGAAAGGCAGTCCCTCCAGGAGAGTTCAGACACATGAACACTAGACATATTTCAGACACATTTCAGCTAGATTATTTGAGAGTCAGAGTCCAAGTACCACTTTTTTGGCTTTCCATTATACTAATCCCAGCACCATCCAAATCAAGAGAAAAGACTATTCTCAGAAACAGTTTTCTACAACTCTGCTCAACTGTGAGCAAGTGGTCACACGGGCAGTAAGTTGCATAGAAACAGGATCACCATTTTAAGAGGCTTCTGTCCCAGTATTTCTTAGGGTTTAGGGATTTAAACTCATTTCACTGACAAGAAACTGTTCCTCCATCCCTATAAAAATATGAAATAAAACACAGAAAGGAAAATAAAAGAGGTAGTCTTCTGTAGTGTGCAGGCTGGTCGGTAGATATGTACGCACTGCTTGCTAGCTTTGAATCTATCCAAGTTGCTCAACAGTCTAGGGCTTTGTTTCCTCATCTGTAGAACTATCGTGTTGATGCCATGGCATGGTGTGAGGATTAAGCAGGCCCTTAGTGCATAGTTCATGGTAAGTAGTCAAGAATCAGGTGGTGGTTACTTACTATTATTTATCCTTCGACTGAGTTTGGGTTTATGAATAGTGCTGACCACTTTTATACATTATAGCAAAATACTGTGATCTGTTTCCAAGTCTGCAATCTGCAGTGTCTTTCATTAGTATTTAAATTGGTTGTAAATATGTACATTTCCCCAGCATTTCAAGATAATGTTTTCCTATATGTTTCAGTGGTGACTGATGGTCAAAACATCTGAGACTCACTATGCTTGGGAAACTGGTAATGAAGCTTATAGAGCTTATTGAAAGTGCCATTTAACAAAATATATTAGCCCATTCCAAATGTCATCTCCAACTCTATTGTATTTCACGTTAAACGCCATGCAAAAACAGATCTAAAAGGCTCCATTACTTGCTTATTTTCAAGGGCATGAGGAAAATGTCACCAGCTTACAAAAACTAGAGTTTCTGTAGGGTCACTCCGACAAAATGGTAGAAAGCAAGCTAAGTGAAAAACAGTCACTGATAATGATTCATCACTTATTAGGAATAATTAATTGATGTTTGTGATTTCCAAATCTTCTTCCAGAATAACATCTACTCATTTCACTATTTCATGGCATCTTTTTTGTATCCGTTAATGTAACATTTTCGTCCACAATTCAGTGGAGGAGATTTCTCTCTGCTGAAATGTCACCCTCCATAAATAAGTGGAGTGCAAACCTTCCATCAATGTAATAGTTAAACTATGGCAAACCTGAGTAATTGAAACAGAAAGAGAAGTCACCTTGACCGTCCTATAGCTGGGAAAGCAGCTTAAGGCACCAAAGCTTTTATTGTGAATGAGCTGAGTTTATATCTATTCACTGAACAAAATATATTTAAGTAATATTCCAGTTTTGAGACAAATCAAGAAAATTCTTGTTGGATTTTTAATATTCTATCAATTATAATAATACATACATAACTTTGGAAAACAAAATTAAACTATAGTTTCCAGGTATGATGTAAATTATTGATGTCACTTTGGAGTCTTTTACAAAAGAATCTCACTGATACAGAAAGTAAATGAGGTATTTGCTGTTGACCCTTTCTATGATTCTAGGATTTATTAAAGATTTGGATTTTGTTTTGTTATTTAATACCCCACAACAGGTATTAGAAAAACACATGTATCAAACAATCTGGCAGATCTAGAGTTGTACTAAACAAAGTAGATATTAGGAAACAGAAAAAAAAAACATATAAGGAATTTAGAAAGATAAGCATGCCACTTTACTATATAGCTCACTAGAGTGAGATTTTTTTTTTCCTCATGCATTAATTACCTAATTGTATCAAATTGCCATTCTGGCATTGCTAATGTAGATTCATTCTTGAATATTGTCATTGTTATGTTTTAGGCACACAAGAAAATGGCAGCACTTAATTTTACATAATAAAAGTTATTTTTTAGAAGACTGCTTTGAGTCACAAGTATATAGAATATTTTACAACTTGTTTGAGCAAAGACTCCATTTTAATGATCTGAGTGGAAATTAAACTGCTAACTCAATATTATCAGCACTTAAATTCCACGTAGGAAATACCACGTGACCCAATAGTGCAAATAAGGGCTTTTCGTAAATACTAGAACTCTTAGCCTTAGTGTTTATTGCCTATCAAACAGATTTTCCTTAAATTTAATAAACTGTAATGTGTTCTTACTTTGATGCATTAACATTTGCCATCACACTTTCAATGGCATGGTGATTACTGCTTAAATTAAATTAAACTTGAGCAGTCCTTGAAGTCGAAGTTCAAGAGCTGCTCGGTTGCCACATGACATTTTTCTGGAAATGATAGAAATATAAGGAAAAATGCTAAGGTGAATTCATCAGGAATATGCCTTGTGGCACCCCACGAGGCAAGCTGAGTTGCTTATTCCACTTCTGAAGTAGTTACAGAATAACTTGTTTTGATGGAAGCAACTAGAGGACCTTTTTGTAAATTCAGGCCCCATGCCAACTGGGAATGTATAAAAATCCTGCCCACTGACTCTGCACACAAATCAAGGAAGCATTGTTACAGATGACCCAGAAATGACTGCTCATGTCTCATGGGACCCTCCAGGACCACCTAATCTTTCAGTCAGGAATCTCTCTGTCCTAACATGGTTCTTGCCTCATAGTGTTTATTGCCTATGTGTAGGATGCTTACAGTTTCTGCCCACTTATAAACACACACATACACACTCAACACTCACAGATGGTCACATGTTGGCTTGGAAGAATATTTTTCTTTTTTTAAACAGCCTTCTACTTGGACTTACTATTTTCCTTCATGGAAACCACCGTGAAAACAAAAATTAATACCATAAGGCTCTCACTGCCTTGAAGTCCAGAAACATCAAGAGATGACATTTTTAGGTTTGTTTATGTTCTATATATTTTCCTGGTTTCTAAACTTTGAGTATTTCTGTATCGGTATATATCAGTGGTACTTTTATTTACCAAAACTGAAAATAATGCTGTAGAGTGTGACATACAAGTACACGCACAAGAAAAACAGAAGAGGACTTTTTGAAAAACATAATTTTATTTTTATAATTAGATATATTTTTCCTGGGTTTTAGTAGGCTCCAAGGAGGGGCGGCCCATCTGGGCAGGATATTGGCAGGGCTGATCCCACACTGAGCTGAAGTCATCACCCAAAACCAGTAGATGAGTACAAGGGTAAAAATATTGAATAGGTCTGGACCTAACTACAGGCCTCTGGGCTTGGTCCTGAAATTGCCATTAATGTAAGTCTTAATGTACTTTGCTGAAAGCAAATTCTTAAAGGGCCAAGCCTGACAATTGTCTTCATATTTAAATGACCTTTTAGAACTATTACAATAAATCCATAAAATAGCTATATGCTGCTATAATATGGTGGAGCTGATGGTTATCCTGACATTTTTACCTCTGCATTATACTTTCTGCTTCCAATAGCAATGCTATAAATTTTAAGTATAACCACCCTTTTATAGAGGAAAGTATTTAACATAAAATTCAGCTTTTGGCATTATTTGACCTGAATATTACCAAATTATAAATCCCTTTGTTCTCAGGCAAGCGGTGCTCAGAATTTTTTATATTCTGTATACTTATTGCGTTGTCTTTGCAAGACTAATACCCAAAAAGCAAAAGATACAGTAAGCTACTACTTAACTTAGACTATCTGTATAATTAACCCAATTTTGTATTTCACTTGGCATGTGTAAACAAGCCATCTTCCTTTACATGACATCCTTTCTTTGGACTCATGATCCCTGGTGAAGTATTACCAGTATTACTTCCAATTGTCTTGTCTCTGGGTAACAAATACAGTGATTATCTGTTCACTATTGGATTGACTTAAAACTCCAGGTTGATATTTAAGCCTGTGGTGGTATGTCTTTTCCATAGAAAAGACTTAAAACTGAAGAATCTGGTTTGCTCATTTTATCAAGACTTATCTCTATGGTGAGAAAGAACAGTTCTTTCAATCTGTTTCACAGGGAAGAAAACTGAGTGAATTTTGCCTCCTGGTATACTTGTTTATAGTGTGTCCTTATGAGGCTTTGAAAAAGTAGAAATGTGAAAAATGCTTGGATAATCTGGTGAAAGCACAAAGTCATTAAAGGTAAACTACTTGTCCCATCTCTTATCCAATATTACATTTGTGATATTGAATACACAATTACTGGATACTACTTTGCTCAGCTTCCTGAGGATGGATTCCAAAAAAGGAAATAAAACTCACCATGTAATTTACTGGGAACCTGGAAGAAGCCCAGTGTAAGTCAAGAGAGAGAATGTTCCTGGAATATGGCATTTGTAAATGTGTTATAAAAAGTTACATGAATGCTGGGTTTTCAAATCTAGGTTTTTCCCTGTCATTCATGTTTCAACTGAGATGATAGTTCTTAAAAAAATTTTCCATTACTATCAGTGACAGAGGGAGGGCCAAGGGCTTAAATTACAGAACCCATGAGCAGGAAAAATCAGATGGCATCTTGTATTACATTGTACAATAGGTCTTCTTTACCAGTCGTGCCACTGCAAAGACCCTGCCTACTAAAATCACAACATACCAAAAAAGAAAGTCTCCTGATAGCATAAATGGCAGAAATCATGATTCACAGCATATAAAAAGATAATAACAAATCTTACTTATAAATATTAGAGTCAGCTTCAGTCACAACAAAACAGCATATTGTGTTTCAGAACTTTGAGTTTGATTTGAATTTAGATGTGTATGTCCTTTTATTTTACTCTTAGCCTAGTGTGATAAAAGTATTTTTAAAATAAGTGTATTATTGGGGCACCTGGGTGGCTCAGTGGGTTAAAGCCTCTGCCTTTGGCTCAGGTCATGATCCCAGGGTCCTGGGATCAAACCCCGGATCGGGCTCTCTGCTCCGCGGGGAGCCTGCTTCCCCCTCTCTCTGCCTGCCTCTCTGCCTACTTGTGATCTCTGTCTGTCAGATAAATAAATAAGATCTTTAAAAAAAGAAAGTGTATTATTTGGGAAACTGCCTGATGGTGATGATGATAGCTTGAGTGGGAGAACCTGATTGACATTCATCATTTCACTAAATTCTTACAACTTCAGAGTTAGATACTGTTGCCCTTACTTTATAAATGAGGAAATAAGGACTTTGAGACCATAGATAATTTGTGCCAAGCAGTACACCCTGAGGTGGAACTGTTGTCTTTTTGATTGCACAGTCCAAGCCCTGAAGTCTACTAAGCTAAACCACCTCTGCTTTTTAATGTAATAATTTTTCCATTGAAAGAGAGGTCACAGTTTCAAAAAAATTCAATGGCATCTTCTCTTCCACAGAAGAATTGAGATTTCAGTATTTAAAAAAGAAAATTAGAGAAAATAATTCCTCTGGCCAAAGGCTAGCAAATATTTTATTTCAATGGAGAATGTTTTTGCTTGTGTTTAAGACCATGAGAATTATGTTACTACCTACTGTGTGAAAGAGCAGCCATTACTATTTCTAGTAAGCTGTTTGCAGCAAGACCTTTTAGAATGTAAACATGCTATTATACAGCATTTTCTACTAATAGAATCATTGTTTCCCTCCATATGTTCTTCCTGTAGGTGTCTAATGAGTTCCCACGTATGAAAAATGACAAGGGAATCTATCTGAGGAATAATTCCAGCAACTGTGGCATATGGAGACATTGTTTTCAAGTCCCTTTGCCATGATTTCTAGGCAAAGCAGCAAGATTTCCCAGTGGTAGCAGCTAAAAATATTGTCATCCTCCACTTATAAGTTCTACTGTGTTCTTTGCTGCAAATCTCGGGCTCTTCTGCCAGGCTTCATGAGAAGAGTGATAATGGGAAACAAGGCAAATTTTCTGTCAGACTCTGAGTACATACTTTGTGCTCTTGTCCATCCCATTGTGGATACTTCTCTGTCACCCACCTCAGTTCCACAACTCTGTGAAAGGAATTGTTAGGACATTAGTACACGGTGTATTTAGCTCTGCATCATTTATGAAGCCCTCTTGTGTTTCTGAGTGGCTTGATACTCCCCCAAAACTTGTGAGGATTTGCTGAACTGACTGGTCTTGTTCCAGTAAAGACATTTCCTAATCTACGGCTCTGTTTTTTCCTCCAATAGAGAAGACCCTAACAACCTTTGATATAGGGTAGTAGAGAAATGTAGTAGAAAGTGACGCTACAGCCTTTCTATCCTTCCAGACCCTTAAAGTTAGTGATGATACAGCTGATTTCTCCTGCCTTCCAGTTATATATACATATACTCACTCATCAATTCACTCATTCAAAAATATTACTGAGCACATTCCTGGACCGAGTAACACAGTACTACCCTCCATCAACCTTTTGTGTGTGCAGTGCTACTTAGCAGGACACATGTTTACTTTGCAGATTACATACCAGTTCCCAATTTGGTTTTTGGTGTTTTGACATTCACAGAATTAACATAGTCTTTATTCAGGCCTATATTGTGGTTCTATATTGTTATTCAACTATTCAAGCAAGTGGCTGTTCCAACCTTCCCTGCTTCTCTCTCTCCTGCTTGCTGCCTGCTTTACCATTTAAATAAACGTGAATATGACTGTCTGCTACCTGCCAGACACTGTTTTGGTATGAAGAAACAATGCTAAAGAAAATAAAAAAGATCTTACCTTTATGGGATTCTCATTTGAATCAAATGAGGGAGGGAGGTATAAAGGCAATATATGAGCAAACCAGATAATATCATATTTTGATGAAAGCTTTAAGGAAAATGAAAAAGTTAACTGCTGGAGTGAATGGACAGAGTAAAGTGTTGCCTACTCTAGATAGGCTACTTGGGAAAGGTGTCTGTGTAGGAGGAAACATTTGAGAAGTTACATGAGTGACAAGAAGATGACTAAGTGAAGATCTGCAGAAATACTTTTCCAGATGGAGGGAACAGCTAGAGTAAGAAATATGGAGTTTATGATATTTTATTTAAGGATGGTAGACCATTGGAGGGACTTATCCAGAGGTGTGATTTATACATTTTTAATAGAAATTTTTATTGAAACAATTATAGATTCATATGCAATTCTAAGAAATAATGAAGAGAGATAACTTGACCTCTTATCTAGTTTTACCAGTCAAGCATCTTGCAAAACTGTAGTCAGTGTTACAACCAGAATACTGACAATGATGAAATCCACTCCACTCTTACTTTCCACTGTCTTTCATTTTAGCTAGCCATATTAATATATGCATAGTGATAGTTTATTTGGGTTTTAAGTGCTGTAGTACCTAGAACATATTTTGTCTCTTACTTTGTCTTCAGTGAAATATTTATGCATGTCTTTTGCCCATTTTCTGCTTGAATTGCTTGTTTTTTATTGTTGAGCTTTGTTTGCTTGTTTAGATATTATTGATGTCATTGTTGTAGGATAGTATTGGTTTTAGGTGCACAAGAAAATGTTTAGAATATGAATGTGTTGCAAAATGATTATCACAATAAGTTTAGTTAACGTCCATCACCACAGAGTTAGTGTTTTTTTTTTCTTGTGATGAGAACATTGAGGATTTACTCCTCTCTCTTAGCAGTGTTCAAATATACATGATATGATATTGTTAACTATAATTGGCATGTTGTGTATTATATCCCCAGTACTTCTATATCTCATAATGGGAAGTTTGTACCTTTGGCAACTTTCACCCATTTAGGGCACGTACCCAAACCCCACTTTGGACTATCACCTACAAATTTGGATTTCTGTCACATTCCACATATAAGTGAAATCAGACAGTTTTTGTCTTTCTCTGTCAGACTTATATCACTTAGCATAATACCCTCAAGGTGTATCCATGTTGTCACAAATGGCAGAATTTCTCTCTTTTTTGTGACTGAATATTTCATTGTGTGTTTGTGTGTATATACATAAATATACCAATTTTCTTGAGTGTATGTGTGTATATGTATATATAGATCCACCGATTTTCTTTGTCTATTTGTGTGTGTATGTGTATATATATGTGTGTGTGTGTATATACACCTATACATGTATATGTATACTTCTTTGCCCATTCATCAGTGGATACTTACATTGTTTGCATGTCTTTGCTGTTTTAAATAATGCTACAGAGAACATAAGGTTGCAGATACCTTTTTGAGATCATTTTGTTTGCTTTGGATATATACTGAGAAGCAGGATTGCTGGATCACACAGTAGTTCTTTTTTTTTTTTTTTTTTTTTAAGTAGGCTCCACTCGCAGTGTGGAGGTTAATGTGGGGCTTGAACTCACAACCCTAAGATCAAGACCTGAGCTGAGATCAAGAGTTTGACGCTCAGCTGACTGAGCCACCCAGGCGGCCCATGGTACTTCTGTTTTTAATTTTCTGATAAATCTCCATACTGTAATCCACAGTAGATGCATAATTTACATTCCACCAATGGTGCACAAGGAGTTCATTGATTCCACATCCTCATGAATACTTGTTATCTATTGTCTTTTGAAGACAACTGTTCTAACAGATATAAGGTGCTGTCTCATTGCAATTTTGGTTTGAGTTTTTGTGATGATTAGTGATCCTGAGCACCTTTTCTTGTTCCTATTGTCCATTTGTGTGTCTTCCTTGGTCTTTTGTGAATGCAATATTCTCTTAATATCTCCTTATGATAGTTCATTATGACTATAATGGGGTATCGTGTATAGATATACATGGATTTTGTATCTGGTAACTTTATTTTATTTGTTAATTAGTTCTAACAGTTTTTGGTGAAGTCTTTAGGGTTTTTTTTAACATAAAATGTCCTATCATTTGCAAATAGAGACTGTTTTACTTATTCCTTTCTAATTTGGATTAGTTTTATTTCTTTTTCTGGCCTAATGCTTTGGCAAAGACTTTCAATACTCTGTCAAATAAAAGAGGTGAGAGTGGGCAGCCCTATTTCGCTCTTGATCTTTGAAGAAATTTTTTCAGCTTTTCATCATTGAGAATGATGTTAGCTGTGAACTCATCATACATATAAGACCTTTCTTATATTGAGGTACATTCATTCCTCTTATACCTCTTTTGTTGAGAGGTTGTTTTTTTGTTTTTTTTTTTTTAAGATTTTATTTATGTATTTGACAGAGAGAGAGAGAGCACAATCAGGGGGATGGGAAAGGGAGAAGCAGGCTCTCCCTGACCAGGGAGCCTGAGCCTGATGCAGGGCTCAATCCCAGGACCCTGGGATCATCACCTGAGCCAAAGGCAGACATTTAACCTAGCAAGCTACCCAGGTGCCCTGTTGAGACTTTTTTTTTAAATCATAAATCGATGTTGAATTTTATCAGATGCTTTTTTTTGTTCCATTAAGATATTATTTTTATCCTTCATTTTGTTAATGTTATGTATTACATTGATTCCTTTGTGGATGTTGAATGATCCTTGTGTCTCTGGAATAAGTCCCATTGATTATGATATATGATCCTTTTAATGTACTATTGAATTTGGTTTGGTATTTATTTTATTTTAAAATTTTTCCATTGTGATTTAATTTTGGTGATTATATTTAGCATTGCAACATAGTTAGAAAATACTAGCGAAACCTCAAATATCAATATTTTACATAACAATTGTACAATTATCAAAATTGATAAATATTGATACATAAATGGTACAATACACACCTTTCCCCAATTTTATCAGCTTTTCCACTAATGTTAATTTTATGTTTTAGGATCCAAAATAAGGTCCTATGTAGCATTTTCTTGTCATGTGTCGTGATTTCCATTACTGTGAGAAGTCTTCAGTCTCTTCCTATGTTCTTTAAGTTCAGCATTTTTAAACAATGTTAGTCAGTTATTTTGTAGGAAAGTTTGTATGATAGACAATGCTACAGGATTTCACAAATGCATGGAGTTATATTTCCACTATAACTCATTATACCCAAAATTTTATTACTCAAAAAATTCCCTGTTTTTCCTTTGTAGGTAACCATTCCCTGGTTTGCTATCATTTTGTTGAAGGATTTTGACATTTGTGGTCACCAGGAATATTGGCCTGTAATTTTCTTTTATAATAGTATCCTAGTCTCATTTTGGTGTCAGGGTAATGCTGGCCAGGTAAAAAGAGTTTGAAAGTGTTTCCGCTTCTATTTTTTTTTTTTTTTTAAGAGTTTAAGAAGAATTGGTATTCTGTTAGTGTTTGGTAGAATTCAACAGTGAAATCACCTGGTCCTGGATTTGTTTTTAAGGAAGTTTTTAATTACCAATTCAATCTCCTTACTAGTTATTGGTCTGTTCAGATTTTCTATTCAAAGTTAGGTCTTGGTAGACTGTATGTTTCTAGGAATTTATTTCTTCTAGGTTGTCTAACTTGGCATATAATAGTTCATTTGCAGTTTTTCATGATCCTTTTGTATTTCTGTGGCATCATTTCTAATGTCCTCTTTTTCATTTCTGATTTTATTTGAGTCTTCTTTTTTATAATGAGTTCAACTAAAAGTTTGTTATCTTGTTTATCTTTGAAAAAAAAATCTCTTAGTTTCAGTGATCTGTTATCATCTGTTTAGTCTCTGTCATTTATTTTCACTCTGATTTTTTGTTATTTTTGTCTTTTAAAAACAATTAGCCTTAGTTCTAATTTATTAGTTCTTTGATGTATAAAGTTGGATTGGTTATGTGAAATCTTTCTTTTTTCTTAATGTATGCATTTTTCACTATAAAATTCCCTTTTAAATTGCATTTAATTACATCCCTAATTAAAATTGCATTTGCTACATCTCATAAATGTTGGTGTTCTTTCATTTTCTTTTGTCTTGATATTTTTTTTCTCTTTTGATTTCTTTGCTGACCTATTGGTTGTTCATGTTTAATCCCCATATAATTTTGAATTTTCCAGTTTTCTTCTTGCAATTTCTAGTTTCATACCATTATGGTTGGGTAAGATGTTTGATATTATTTCATTCTTCTTTAATTTATTATGGCTTGTTTTGTGGCCTAACATATTCTGTTATCCTGGAGAATGTTCCATGAGCCCATGAGAAGAATGTGTATGGGATATTCTGTAAATGTCTAAGGACTACTGAGTCTATCATGCCATTTAAGTCCAGTGTTTCTTTATTGATTTTCTGTCTGGCCAATCTATCCATTGATGAAAATAGGTTATTGAAGTCCTCCAGTATTACTGGATTGCTGTCTTTTTCTCCCTTTACATCAGTTAATATTTGCCTTATATAGTTAGGTGCTCTTATGTTGGGTACCATTTTTTTTAAAGATTTTATTTATTTATTTGACAGAGAGAGATCACAAGTAGGCAGATAGAGAGAGGAAGCAGGCTCCCCACTGAGCAGAGAGCCCGAGGTGGGCCTCAATCCCAGGACCCTGGGATCATGACCTGAGTCGAAGGCAAAGGCTTTAACCCACTGAGCCACCCAGGTGCACTGGGTGCATTTTTTTTAAGATTTTTTTTTTTTTATTTGTCAGAGAGAGAGACAGAGTACAGGAGCAGAGAAAAGAGGCAGAAGCAGGGGGAGAAGCAGACTCCCTGCTCAGCGGGGAGCCTGACATGGGACTTGATCCCAGTATCCGAGGATCATGCCCTGAGCCCAAAGGCATAAATTTTTATAAATGTTACATCCTCTTATTAATTTCACCCTTTTATCATTATATTAAAATCTTTTTTGTTTCTTATTACAGTCTTTGTCTCGAGGTACCATTGGTCTGATGTAAATATAGCTACCTCAGCTTTCTTTTGGTATCTGCTTGCATAAAATATCTTTTTCCTTCCCATCACTTTCATTTTCTTTGAGTTTCTTCTAGGCCACATATAGTTATTTTTTTGTTTGTTTTTTTTGTTTTTTTACCATTCAGCTACTCTGTGTCTTTTGATTGTAGAATTTAGTCCATTTACATTTAAAGTAATTATCAATAGGTATGTACTTATCACTATTTTGTTCATTGTCTTCTGGCTGTGTTTTATAATTCCTTTGTTTCAGTCTCCTGCCCCTGTGCTGGGCTCTGGGGGAATAGTCAAGGTAAGTAATCTAGAGTCTGTTAAAAATTATTTTTTTAGTTTTCTCCCAGTATATCACTGTGCTTGGGTTTATAGCAAGACTGTATGTCACTGTATTGGGGTTTATGGTGAGGTTGTGTCTGCCTCTCCTACCCACGTTGATGCAGGTTTTTTCTCATTCATCTGATGTGTAGGAGTCTTTCAGCTAGATTTTGGATTTCTTTCAAAGGGAATTATTCCATTATGTAGCTGCAGATACAGTGTGTCCATAGGAGGAGGTGAGTTTAGGATCCTTGTATGTGCAATCTTGAATCAGAATTTGTACTGTTGAATTTTGAGAGCCCGTCATATATTCTAGATACTAGTCATCTGTTGGATATGTGGTTTGAAAATATTTTCTCCAAATATCTTAGCCATCTCCTCAGCCTTTTTACATGGTCTTCTACAAAACCAAAGTTTTTAATTTCAATGAGGTCCCAGTTAATGAATTCTTCCTTTTATGGATCATGTTTTAGTCCTAAATCTAAGATTTCCTCACCTAAATCAAAATCCCAAATATTTCTCACACTTTATTTATTTATTTTTATTTTTTTCCCTCCCATTTAAAAAAAAATTTCTATTGCTTTACATTTTACATTTAAGTGTGTAATCTCTTTTAATTTTTGTATATGGTATGAAGTTTAGGTTAAGGGGTTTTTTTGTTTGTTTTCTCTGTTTGTTGGTTTGTTTTCCTGTGAGGGTACAATTGCCCCAGCACAGTTTTTTGAAAGGTATATTTATTCTTTAAAGTTTACTCTGGCTGTTGTGTGCAGAATGGATTATAGTCAGGGGTCTGTATAGGAATGGAGTGACCAATTAAGAAATTTTTCATTTACTTAAGAGATAAGGGTGAATTGGACCAGCATGATGGAAGTAAAGATAAATAGATTCAGAGTATTTGGAGCTATAGAGTGAACAGCACTTGCTGATGGAATGGGAGAAGAAATGAGAGAAAATTTAAAAATGACTAAGTACCATGAAAAACTGGATATATATGGTGGTTATAATATTAGAAGAGACTGAAGGAAGAAGAAAGAATGGTCTGTTTTGCTCATGTTGTGTTTAAAGTACCAATTAGATAGCTGAGTGAGAATCTCTAGTAGAGTGTTGGAATAATGATCTTAGAAGTCAAGGGCAAGAACAGGGCTAAAAATACACACATTTGAAGAGTCATCAGCATGGATGTTATTGTTTAGGAAGAAAGTCTAAACTGAAAAATTTGCATCATTGTCATGGATCGGGAAATTGAATCTCCTATAAAATTCACATATAGAGTTCCTAAAAGTAATTAGGTTGGCATAATGACTAATCTAACTTATAAAATCTCCAATTCTATGTATTTATACTGGGCATTAATCTTTGAATAAATATATTTTATTGAATACCCTTATATTTCTTATATTTTTATATTATACCCTTATATTATATTATATTATACCCTTATATACCTGTATATTATATTTTTAAAATATTTTATTGAATACCGTTAATGATTTAAATGAAATGACAGCTCTTTGGGAGTTAAAATCTTATATGTGCTTCATTGCACCTACAAAATCAGAATCCAGTAATGTAAAAGGACTTAGCCTGTCTTGAGTGATAGTTATCTTTTAAAGATAGCCTCCATAAAATAAACAATATACTGACATAAATTACCATCGTCCAAACATTATAAATTTTCAACCTTAACAACTGATTCTAAGTGAAGGCAACCTTCACAATTACAGTTGATCTTTTTTTTTTTCCAATTTATTTATTTTCAGAAAAACAGTATTCATTATTTTTTCACCACACCCAGTGCTCCATGCAAGCCATGCCCTCTATAATACCCACCACCTGGTACCCCAACCTCCCACCCCCCCCCGCCACTTCAAACCCCTCAGACTGTTTTTCAGAGTCCATAGTCTCTCATGGTTCACCTCCCCTTCCAATTTACCCAAATTCCCTACTCCTCTCTAACGTCCCTTGACCTCCATGCTATTTGTTATGCTCCACAAATAAGTTGATCTTTACTTTTTATGTGAATCAAAGGAATCTTGAGTGACTGGATTAGTTCTGGATGTAATAAAAATACTTGCGGCTGTTTTTGAGTGGATCAAAGTTTGTCTCTAGGAATTCTTAGAGATATTGGTGGATTCCTTTAAACTGAAAGAAAAGTTTGTTCAAGAATGACTGAGAAATTAAAAATGGGGTAGGAAAATTTACCTAAAAATATGCAGAACTACACAGAGAACTCTATAATGAGCTCCAAATTACTTAAAAAACAAATGTGCAAAAGATGAGAGTACTTTAAGAATATATTTGTATAAATCTATTCTAGATCTATATAATCTGCTTGTATAAATATTAAGAACTGAGACATGTGGAAAATACTTATAAAACTAAACAGGATCTTTAATTTCTCTAAAAACCCAAATCTCTGTTTTGGCTCGCTGCTTACATGTTAAATGGTGATGGAGAGAGATTTGCAAAATAAAATCGAAAATTTGGAGTCTGGGGAGATTTAGATTTGATATTTCGTGATTTATTTACTGGCTTTATAGCCCTCAGATAGTTACTTATATATATCTGAATCAATGTCTCTGTAAACTTAGTGATTATATATATTCCCACATGACCCCAGTAAATAGCAAATGAAATTAAATAAATCAAAGGTACAATATTACAGTAGGTATGTTTTAAAATACCATATATCTCTTTAATTTCTGTTTTAGGTCTGTCTGCTCTCCAAAAGAAATAATCTCTATTGTAGAGGAATAATTGGAACATTAGGAATAAGGCCTCAGGCATATATGAGGGTGGAGATTGTTTTAATGGATTAATAACTCTATTTGACATGGACTGTCTTTCAAAACTACTGAAAGAATTCCTAGATTACAGTGCCAAACCCTTGAAGGGTAATCATTGACTCATCATAGATAATGTGGAAGCACTGCAAGACCAGGGATAGTAAATGTAGTTTTGATTTCCAAAGATTGAAAGAATAATAACGGATGGATAATGGCACAAAGAGTAAGTGTATCCTATTCTAAGTTACAAAATAATTTCAAGTTACATAGACTTCCTTTGACAATAGTATTAGCGTAGCTACAGTGAAACATGACTAAGGTACATATATATATTTTTTAAAGACACATAAACCTCCATACGGTACTTTGTTCTTATTTGATGGAAATTTTGCCTCCCAGTAATAAGACATTTGCTTAGGAATATTAAACTAGATGAGGAAAAACCTCAGCTTATGATAGCATCACATGTGCTAGCCTAGTTTTGTGAATATTCAAATAAGACATCTGGTCAGGAGTAGAGAACATGATGACTCACCGTGGGCTGGGAGGGAAGTGCAGGGGATGTTGGATATTTGCCCATCTCTTCTTTTACTTTTTATAGTCCACAGAAGATATTACCGGCATAAACAGTGTTGATCCACATGGAAAGTTCTCCATGAAAATATGGCCTTCAACCCTAGCCTTATTTGTACAGCACTCAAATCAACTGACCTCAAAATTATATGCATCTCTACATATAACCCATATGATTTATAGTGTTTTCCTATACACAACTAAAGGACTGATTACAGTCCTTGACTGATAACAAGTCAGTGCTTAGGAGCCACAGACTTTGTAGCCAGATAGACATCCAGGATTTGAATCCCGTTCTACCATTTACTACCTATGTGATCTGTGCAAACTACTTAACCTCTGCTGCTTTAATTTCCCATCAGCAAAATGCAGACAATAACAGTACCTACTTCATGAAGTGACTGTGAGCAGTAAATGAGCGAAAATTTGTAGAAGAAATTTGTAGAAGTCTTAAAACCACTTATGACATGTGGTCACTTCCTAATAAATGTTTGCACATACTTAAATTAAGCTGTTGTTTAAATTTTATCTTTAAATTGAGACCACTAACTGACATAAAGATGGCCTTTGGAAGAAAAATAATCATTTCTAATTAGGAATAAGAAAATAAAATATAATGTGACTCAGTCCTTAGAATGGCATAAGAATGCCATACACCTACCATATTTATTTAAATCTATAAATGTTAAAAACATAACATGCTTCTAGTAGTTATCATATGAAAACCTTGTAAGAACCACAGCATATGACCTTGTTTTAATTAAAAATATAGTGTAAATAGCTCTCATTGATAGAAAACGTTATACAGATTTCACTAAGATCGTCAAGTGCCATGTGTCTTTCCTGGCACATTCTCATAATGACAATATTAAAACACATTTGCCTAGCACTTTTAACTTTGCAGAGAATTAACCAACCTCTCACTTAATCTTCACAATGGCTCTGGGTAGCAGAGGAAAACAAGATATTATTATTTATCTTTCATAGATAAGAAAATTGAGGCCTGAAGAAGTTAAGTTATCTGCTTGCCTAGGGTCACAATTTATCAGTTTATGGCCCAGATCCCCTTAAAAAAAAAAAATGCCTAAATCACTAATTGAAAATCTCTGTCAGTTTTACTCTTTGCATTCCTTTGAAACCAAAACAGGAGGCAGTACCTCTTTCATGACGGAGAAACTGTTTACAGTTACGCAAAGTAGACACTGCACAATTCCTAGGGACTGACATCTCCATAATGATATATGTAATGGTACTCACTGGATTTGTACAATGCCCAACCTGTATGACCACATGAGAGCAACTGGTTTCACTGATCCAAAAACCTGAGTCAGAAGCAGCAGGCAAGAGTTGAATTGACATTCTGGTTTCAATTTTCATTGTGTGGTTTCACAAAAAAGAAAGAAAAAATAAAGAAAATCAAACAAAAGTAACTTTAAGAGAAAATCTGTCACTCAGGTTGAATTTTTCTCTTACTTGAAATTCACCCTATCTATATTCAATTGAATAGAATGACATTTGATTGAACTGACTGGGGGAAAAAAAGTGACAAGTTATATCCGGATTCGGACTTTCAAATTCGGTTTATTGTTTAGTGCAGCAACCCCTGAAATTAAATGAACACATATAGGAGATTCATCATAAGCTATCTGCGGAATCCTGTTATAGGAAGACGGTGCTATCACAAAGTCTTCCCACAGTTAAACTCCCAGGATGGACTCATTCTGCAAAATACCACACTACATTGAAGTAAGCGTGAAAGTTTTCTTTCTTTTTCTACTTAAATAAGAAATCTTGTAATTGGATTTCAAATGCTCCTTGTGAAGTAATTATCTATAATCCATTCTCAAGTATTCTTTTTCAGTAAACCTGTAAGAGATGCTAAGCGATATCCCTTATTTTCCCTTTCACAACTGCCACAAGGTTCTCGTCCAAACTGGTTCTGATAATGAGTCTTTTGAATGAGAAGAGGGACCATTTTAACTTTTTTAAAAACTAAATAGGAATCACAAGACAAGAAGGGGGCCTACTGTTAAGCCAGAGGTGAAATGAGGAAGGGTCCAATGAGTTTCACATAATATCTCAAGAGTGCTACCAGAAATAATTAAGGCAATAAAAATATTTAAGCTGCCATTAGTGTTTAGAGATGCTGGCAATATGCATCATTAGGTCATTATGAAACAATATAAAATTTTAGAAATCCTAAAATCATCTTGATAAAAGTTTAGCATAAAAGAAATTCACAAAAAGAGCACTGAAGGTGAAAATAAATGGTGACCAGTGTTGGTGACAATTTTAGTAAAACATTTGAAATGATTGACAATGAAATAGCAACAGATTGTATACTCTAGAGCAAATAACTCTTAAATTGTAATTTGAGTGTGTTTCTTAATGCCTTCAAACTAAAAAAAGGAAGTGCTTTCCATGTGAACTCACCAGCGAAGACTGACAACCATAGCTAGGTAATATCTTTCTGACATTTAGCAGCAGAGAAATCATCAGGAACCATTTAATCCCTCAGATTGTTTAGCTGTGACATTTTTGATGCATAGTACAAGAGATCTAACTATCAGCCAGAAAACAAAAAGAATTAACGTGACATTTGCACTACAAATCACAATCATGCTCCATTTGCCAGAATCTTTCCTAACAGCTGATACTCAGCATTTTGAATAAGGAACAAGTTAGTCAATCAACAAGAAGCAAACTCAGTTATTACTAAATGGACCTATGTAGTTACATTAAATCATGCAATGATTCGTTTAATAAGCAATGTCTTGACCTCCTGCTGCATCCCAGGCACTGTTACACAGTAAGATTATCAAGAGGAAAAGACGAGGATCACAGGAGTTAGCCAGACAGCAAACAAAGAAACTGTAGCAGAAAGCAATGGGAGCATGCAGAAAAGGCACTTAACATCTGCTTTGGGGGTCAGGGAGGATTGGTGGAGTGACCCACTGTAAAGGAAAGCTTGATAGTATTTTTTTTTCTGTCTGATATGAAAATAATTTCACCAAAAAAAAAGAGGATTTGAAAATGGGTTACAGATAATTACCTCACAAGCACTATAGAAAAAAATCTATGTAAAATATTTTAATACAAATTATGAAATATAAACGGGAAAAAAACAGAAAAAACTAAGATTAAATATTTAATACAACCTACCCTTTATAGATTCCTGAATTAAGTCCTTGTTGGGAATCTAGTTCTAGGAAGACTGTTTAAAACTGTTTTACCAATATTAATCTTCTGATAGCATCTCAAAATTTGTTCACTTAATTTTATGATGGAAATATTAGTTATCAACAGAATTGGAGAATTTAAACGTACAGATACGAGAAAGAGCTAACTGGAAATGGTTTTGGGGGGGCGGAGTTGGAGAAACTCCAGCTTCAGAGGCAAAATGAGTATTTGTAGGAACAGATGTGTTCGAAGAAGTACATATAAGAACATGGGTGTGACAACATTAGTTGTATAAGTATAGGGGAGGGGATAAGAAGTAGGCAGGAGCCAGTTAATGGGGTGCCATTTATGATTGATAGAGTATAGATTTCATATCAGGACAGTGAAGAGCCCTTGAAGAATTTAAAGTTGATGTGTATCAAAATCACATTAGGTTGGAAAACATTACACAGAGGAGCAAGCAAAGTTGGCATTGAAAACTAGCATGAAGCCACTAGTGGTGATCGAACAAATGGCCCCAGTTCTTCATCCTTTCCTGCTTCTAGCCTTGCATTGTGACTTTGCAGCAACCTTCACTAAGTGGTGGAGTCGTCTTCTCCACCCCCAAAATACGAGCTACCTTTATGACTTGATTTGGACAATAGAATATAGCCAAAGTGAGTATTCCAGTCCTGAGCCTTTCCCTGTCTAAGTTTATCATCTCAAAACCTTGCTTTCTTTGCCATGAGAACAGGTCAAGCTAAGCTGGTAAAAGGTGAGACACCACTTGGAAGTAATCCAGTTACTCCAGCTAAGATAATGGTAGGTTAGGTACATACAGCAAGATACCCCCAAAACATGTGAGACTCCAGACAAAGTGAGTACTGTCTGTCCATCCACAGCTCCCAGCAGTCAGGAGTGTGAGCCCAGCCAAGACCAGCAGAATCTCCCAGCTGACCCATAGACTTGGGAGTAATAATTGAGAGTTATTGTTTTATGCTGTCCAGTTTAGAGTTGTATATTACACAGCAGTGGATAACTGATGCGTCACTCTCACAGATTGCCCTTTGATGCATGACAGTGGGACACAATGAAAGGAAATTTCACTTCCAATTAAGAATCAAAGGTAAACCTTAAAAAAAAAAAAAAGAATGAAAGGTAAACCTTTAATACAGAATACAATCTATTTGTTAGTCTTTTTTTTGGAAAATACTCAGGCATTGTTGAGGTTTCCAATTGTTAATACATGTCTATCCCCATCAAAACAATAGACTGATAAAGTATTGTATCTCTGTGCTCTTCATTTTCCCATTTTGCATTCAGCTGTTTCTCTCTCCAGTGATGCTATGTAACCTCAGTGCCTCACAGAATCTATCTGAGGATTCTTAAAATAAGTGGTTTCAAATTCTGTTTATTACCCCTCCCAAGGAGGGAAGGGGATATCATTTGAAAAAGAAGGTAAAGCTTACTACATTTGACACTTGAACAATGCAGGGGTTAGAGACACCAATCTCATCTGTAGTCAAAAATCAATATATAACTTTTTTTTTTTTAAACTGAAGTATAGTTGGCATATTATTACATTAGGGTCAGGTGAAAAACAGTGATTCAGCGACTCTGAACATTGTGTTATGTTCACAGTTGTAGCTACCATCTGTCACCATGCAACACTGCTGTAACACCATTGACTCTTTCCTTATGCTGTACCTTTCACCCTTGTGACTTAAAAATTCTAAAAATGGAAGCCTATACATCCCACCCCCTCTCCCCTCAGCAGTCTCTAGGTTGTGGTCTGTGTTTATGGGTCAGTTTCTGCTTTTGTTTTCATTTTTTAGAATCCAAATGTAGGTGAAATCATATGGCATTTGTCTTTTTCTGTCTGACTTATTTCACATAGCATAATATCCCCTAAGTCATTCATGTTGTTGCAAATGGCAAGATCTTTTTTTTTTTTCTTAACTAACGTATACTGTATTATTCAAATGGAAAGGTCTTATTCTTTCTTTTGGCTAAGCAGTATTCCTGTGTGTGTGTGTGTGTGTGTGTGTGTGTGTGTGTATTTATATATATATTTTTTTCCAATTTATTTATTTTCAGAAAAACAGTATTCATTATTTTTTCACCACACCCAGTGCTCCATGCGAGCCGTGCCCTCTATAATACCCACCACCTGGTACCCCAACCTCCCACCCCCCCGCCACTTCAAACCCCTCAGATTGTTTTTCAGAGTCCATAGTCTCTCATGGTTCACCTCCCCTTCCAATTTACCCAAATTCCCTTCTCCTCTCTAACGTCCCTTGTCCTCCATGCTATTGGTTGTGCTCCACAAATAAGTGAAACCATATGATAATTGACTCTCTCTGCTTGACTTATTTCACTGAGCATAATCTCTTCCAGTCCCGTCCATGTTGCTACAAAAGTTGGGTATTCATCCTTTCTTATGGAGGCATAATACTCCATAGTGTATATGGACCACATCTTCCTTATCCATTCATCCGTTGAAGGGCATCTTGGTTCTTTCCATAGTTTGGCGACCGTGGCCATTGCTGCTATAAACATTGGGGTACAGATGGCCCTTCTTTTCACGACATCTGTGTCTTTGGGGCAAATACCCAGGAGTGCAATTGCAGGGTCATAGGGAAGCTCTATTTTTAATTTCTTGAATGCCTTTATATATTTTTATACCACATCTTCATCCATTCATCTTTCAACAGACACTTAAATTGCTTCCATATCTTAGCTGTTGTAAATAATACTTCAGTAAACACTGGGGTGCATATATCTTTTCAAATTAGTGTTTCTGTTTCCTTTGGGTAAATAGCCAGTGGTGGAATTGCTGGATAATATGGTAATTCTATTTTTAAGTTTTAAGGAACACCCATACCATTTTCCTCAGTGGCTGCACTAATTTACGTCAAACCAGCAATGTACATAGACTTCTTTACATTTTTGCCAACACTTGTTATTTCTTACTTTTGGGGTACTGGCCATTCCAACTGGTATAGAATACTATTTCATTGTTGTTTTGATTTGCATTTCCCTGATGATTAGTGATGTTGAGCATCTTTTCATATGTCTGTTGACAATCTGTATGTCGGCTTTGGAAAAATGTCCATTCAGTTACTCTGCCCATTTTTTAATCAGATTATTGGTGTTTTTGGATGTTTAGTTATAGAAATTCCTTATATATTTTGGATATAACTCCTATCAGATACATCACTTGAACTATCTTCTCCCATTAAATTGATTGCCTTTTTGTTTTATTAGTGGTTTCCTTTGCTATGCAAATTATTTTAATATAGGCCAGTAGTTTGTTTTTGCTTTTGTTTTTCTTGCCAAAGGAGACATATCTAGAAAAATATTGCTAAGGCTGATGTCCAAGAGATTATTGCTTATATTTTCCTTTTTAAATATTTCATTTATTTATTTGAAAGAGAGAGAGCATGAGTTGGGGGGGAGGGGCAGAAGGAACAGGAGAAGTAGACTCCTCACTGAGGCTTGATCCAAGGACCTTGGGATCATGACCTGAGCCGAAGACAGACATTTAACTGAATGAGCCAGCCAGGTGCCTGCCTGTGTTTTCTTTTAGGAGTTTATGGTTTCAGATCTCACATTTAGGTCTTAAATCCATTTTGAGTTTATTTTTGCATATGGTATAAGAAATTACTGAAGTTTTATTCTTTTGCATGTAGCTGTCAGGTTTTCTCAGCACCATTTTTTGGAGAAATTGTCTTTTCCCCATTGTATATTCTTGCCTCCTTTATCATTTATTAGTTAACCATATAAGCATGGGTTTATTTTTGAATTCTCTATTCTGTTCTATTGATTTATGTATCTGTTTTTGTATGAATACCATACTGCTTTGATTATTGTAGCTTTGTGGTATATCTTAAAATTTGGGATTGTGATACGTCCAGCTTTGTTTTTCTTTCTCAGAATAGCTTTGGCTGTTTGAAGTCTTCTGGTTCCATACAAAGTTTAGTATTATTTGTTTTAGTTCTATGAGAAATGCTGTTATTTTGTTATTTTGATGGAGAGTGCTTTGAATCTGTAGATTGCTTTGGGTAGTATGGATATTTTAACAGTTATCAATTCATCCAATGCATGAACATGTTAGATCTTTGCATTTATTTGTGTTGCTTTCAGGGTTGTTATTTTGTTTTGTTTTGTTTTTTCCATCAATGTTTTACCGTTTTTAGAGTATGACTATTGTACCTCCTTGGTTGATTCTTAGGTGTTTTATTTTTTCTGTGCAATTGTAAATGGAATTGCTTCTTGATTTCTTTTTCTGGTACTTTGTTATTAATGTACAGAAATGCAACAAATTTATGTATATTAATTTTTTATCCTGCAAATTTATGAAATTCCTTATTACTTCCAATAGTTTCTTGATAGAGTCTTAAGAGTTTTCTCTGTACAGTATCATGTCATCTCTAAGTAATGACAGTTGTACTTTTACCTTACCAACTAGGATATCTTATATTTCTTTTTCTTGTCTAATTGCTATGGCTAGGATTTCCAATACTATATTGAATAAAAGTGATGAGGGTGGACATTCTTGTCTTGCACCTGATCTAGAGGAAAACCTCTCAGGTTTTCACATTGAGTATGATGTTATCTGTGAGTATGTCATATATGGCCTGTATTATGTTGAGTTATGTTCCCTCTAAGCCCACTTCATTCAAAGTTTTTATCATGAATGGATGTTGAATTTTTCAGACACTTTTTCTACATCTCGAGATAATCATATGATTTTTATCCTTCATTTTATTAATGTGGTGTATCACATTGATCTACAAATTTTTTTGACCTTATCGTTATTTTTTTTTTTTAAAGATTTTATTTATTTATTTGACAGAGAGAAATCACAAGTAGACAGAGAGGCAGGCAGAGAGAGAGAGGGAAGCAGGCTCCCCGCTGAGCAGAGAGCCCGATGCGGGACTCGATCCCAGGACTCTGAGATCATGACCTGAGCCGAAGGCAGCGGCCCAACCCACTGAGCCACCCAGGCGCCCCGACCTTATCGTTATTTTTAATGTCCAGCTTTTATAATACAAGGGCCAGAACTTTCTCCCCATCTCAAGTTTATAAATCTTCAATTGACTTTGAGGCCAATAGGGATACTTCTTGTCTAATTTGTTTTCTGGGAAGACTTCATTCAGGTCCTCAATGGTCACCTGATCAAATGGAATTATGTTCCTTATCCTCTCCAGCTTTTTTTCATATTGCTCAATCCTGGTCTTTGAGAGACAAAACCTCAGCACAACTTTTCACATCTTCTTTTTCTTCAGCATCCACCTAAACAGTACATTTATCCTCTGGCACAGGAAACTTCAGGGCATTAAACTTCTCAAAGTCATCTACCAAGCCATTCTTTACCACATTGACCTTGTAGTGAGCCTGGGTGGTTTCTCAGGGAGAGTAGCCAACCTGGAGGTAAGTGTCTCATTCCAGGATTTCGGGGAGTTAGCAATGGCTTCTGGTTTTGGGGTATGATCCCCCACAAAAGCTACCCAGTTGGTGGTTTTTAGAGCAAGTTTTCACCCAGTGATCTTGAGATCCTTTATTGACCCCGGCAGCCCAGAGCCCACTGCCTGATTTGCAAATATTCAACCATTTTTGCACTCCCAGAATAAATCCCACTTGATTGTGGTGAAGAGTCTTTTTAATGCATTGTCAAATTTGGTTCACTAATACTTTGTTGAGGACTTTCACATCATGGTCATCAGGGATATTGGACTGTACTTCTTTCTTTTCTTTTTTCTTTCTTTTTTCTGGTACAGTTTTTTTTTTTTAAGATTTTATTTATTTATTTGACAGAAAGAGATCACAAGTAGGTAGAGAGGCAGGCAGAGAGAGAGGAGGAAGAAGATTCGCTGCTGAGCAGAGAGCCCAATGTGAGGTTCGATCCCAGGACCCTGAGACCATGACCTGAGCCGAAGGCAGAGGCTTTAACCCACTGAGCCATCCAGGCACCCTTTTGGCACAGTTTTTATCTGGTTTTGATATCAGGGTAATTCTGAATGCATAGAATGTGTTTGGAACCTATCCTTCCTCCTTTATGTTTTGGAATAGTTTGAGAAGAATTGGTATTAATTTTTTTTCAAATGTTCGATAGAATTCATGTGTGATGCCATCTGGTCTCAGTCTTTTATTTGTTAAGATCTTGTTGATTATCAATGCATTTTTTATTAGTAATTAGTCTGTTCAAATTTTCTGTTTCTTCTGATCTTAGTTTTGGAAGGTTGCATGTTTCTATCAATTTCTTCTAGGTTCTCAAGTTCTTTGCCATACAATTTTTCATAGTAGTCTCATACTTCTTTGCGTCTCTGTGGTATCATCTCCTATTTTCCCTATTTCTTTTTTTTTTAATTTATTTTTTACTTATTTTCAGCATAACAGTATTCATTATTTTTGCACCACACCCAGTGCTCCATGCAATCTGTGCCCTCCATAATACTCACCACCTGGTATCCCAACCTCCCACCCCTCCAACCCCTTCAAACCCCTCAGATTGTTTTTCAGAGTCCATAGTCTCTCATGGTTCATTTCTGATTTTACTTATTTGGTTCCTCTCTCTCTTCTTGATGAGACTGACTGAAGACTGATCATTTTTATCTTTTCATAGAACCAGCTCTTGGTTTTATTGATCTTTTCTCTTGTGTTTTTGCCTCTATCTTTATTTTCATTCTGATCTTTATTATTTCCTTCCTTTTACTTCCTTTGAGCCTTGTTTGTTCTTGTTCAAACAAGAGGTTTGAGGTTAAATTGTGTGAGGTTGAATTGTTTATCCGAGATTTTTGTCATTTCTTGAGGTAGGCTATAAATTTCCCTCTTAGAATTGCTTTTGTTGTTTCTCAAAAATTTTGTACCATTGTTTCATTTTCATTTGTCTCACATTTTTTTTTACTTCCTCTTTGAGTTTTTCATTGACCCATTGGTTGTTTAGTAGCATATTGTTTAGCCTTTATGTGATAGTGTTTTATCCAGTTTTTTTCCATGTAATTGTTTCATACAGTTGCAGTTGGGAAAGACACTTGATATTATTTCAGTCTTCTTAAATGTACAGAGATTTGTTTTGTGGCCTAAGGTGTACTCTGACCTGGAGAGTGTTCTACATGCACTTGAAAATGTGTATACTGTTGTTGATCAATGGAATGTTCTGTATATATCTTTTACGTATATCTAATGTGTCATTCAAAAATTGTTTTCCTATTGATTTTATTGCCTGAATGATGTATCTATTGCTGTAAGTGAATTGCGAAGTCCCCTATTATTGTATTATTATCAGTTTTTCCCTTCATGTATGTCAATATTTGCTGTGTGTTTTAAGGTGCTCCTGTGTTGGGTACATATTTACAATTGCTACATCCTCTTGCTATATTGATCCCATTATTATATAGTGCCTTTCTTTGTCTCTTGTTACAGTCTTTGTTTTAAAATCTATTTTATCTGATATAAGTATTGCTGCTCTGCCTTTTTTCCTCACTTTCATTTGCATGTATAATCTTCTATCCTTTCACTTTCAGTCTTTTCTTATAGGCAGCATATAGATGTGTCTTGTTTTTTAATCTATTTTGCCACCCTGTGTCTTCATTGGAACATTTAGACCATTTACATTTTAAGTACTTATTGATATGTATGTATTTATTGCCATTTTATCCATTGTTCCTGGTTGTTTTTGTAGTTCTTTATTCCTTCTCTTGTTCTCTTTCGTTGTGATTAATGAGATTCAATAACATGCTTGGCTTTCTTACTCTTTATTTTTTTATGTGTTACTGGTTCCTGGTTTGTGGTTACCATGATATCCTAAGTGTATAGCAATCTGTATTAAGTTGGTAGTCACTTAAGTTCAAACACATTCTAAAACAACTTTATTTTTATCCCCCCCCACATTCTATGTATATGTTGTTGTATTTTACATCTTTTTGTGAGTCCCCTTTCCTGTCATCATTTTCTTCTCCTTATGACCTTCTCCACTGATAGAAGTCCCTTTAATAAATTTCTTATAAGGCCAATTTAGGGCTGATAAGATCCTCTAAATTTATTTGTCTGGTAAACTCTTTGTCTCTTCTTCAGTTATGAATGATGTCATTGCTGTGTAGAGTCTTCCTGATTTTTTTTTTTAATTTCAGCATTTTGAATGTATCATGCCACTCTTTTCTGACCTTTAAAGTTCCTGCTGAAAATTCAACTATAATTTTATAGAATTTACCTTATATATAAGTAGTCACTTCTCTCTTTCTACTTATAAATTTCTCTATCTTTAATCCTTGATATTTCAATTATTATATGTTTTGATGTGTACTTCCTTGGGTGTATCTTTATTGTAACTCTCCGTGCTTCTTGAACCTGAATGTCTGTTCCCTTCCTCAGGTTAAGGAGGTTTTTCTGCTATATTTCTTCAAATACATATTTTTTGCCCCTTTCTCTCTCTCTTCCCCTTCTGTGGGACCCCTATAATGCAAATGTTTATTTGCTTGACATTGTCTAAGATATCCTTTCACCTATTCTCATTTTTTAAAATTCTATTTTCTTTTTGCTGTTCAGTCAGGATGTTTTTCATTACCCATTCTTGAAGACCACTGATCTTTCCTTTATTCTCTAATCTACTATTGATTTCCTCTAGTGTATTTTTCATTTCAGTTACTGCATTTTTCAACTCTTATTGGTTCTTTATTATATTCTCTATCTCTTTGTTGAAGTTCTCACTGAGTTTATCTACTCTTCTCTCCAGTTTGGTGAGCATCTCTATGACCATTGCTTTTTTTTTTTTTTTAAAGATTTTATTTATTCATTAGAGAGAGAAAGCCTGAGCAAGGTAAGGAGCAGAGAGGGATCAGGCTCTCTGCCGATCAGGGAGCCCAATACAGGGCTTGATCCCGGGACTCTGGGATCATGACCTGAGCCAAAGGCAGATGCCCAACTGATTGAGCCACCCAGGCCCCCCACTATGACCATTACCTTGAACTCTTTATCAGACATATTGCTTATCTCTGTTTCATTTACTTGTTTGTTTGTTTGTTTGTTTGTTTTTGAGGTTTTGTCTTGTTCTTTCATTTGGAGCGTATCCTTCTGCTCTTCATTTCAATTGACTTTCTTTGCTTGCTTCTATGAATTAGGCAGAAAAGATACTTCTCCTAAACTTGAAGGAATAAGCTTGTTATCATCATCATCCTTTATGTAGACTCTTTATGCCTGGTTGCAGACTCAGAATCCTGAAGCAGTTTGTGCTGGGACCACACTGGTGGGATGGCTGGAGCTGAAGTGGGTACAGGCTGGGAAGTTCCAGAGCTCTCCATGCAGAGGGCACCCTGGTGATATGGCTGAAACTGGACTGGGTGTAAGCCGGGTGTATGGATGGGGACGGGTGCCCTGGCAGAGTAGCTGGAACTGAGATAGCACATGGGCCAGGGAGTCCTCAGGTGCTGCACATGGGTGCCCTGGTGGGGCAGCTAGAGCTGAGGCAGGCATGAGCCAGAGATCTTGGAGCACTTTGTGCAGTGGTTGCCCTGGCAAGCTGTTTGGAACCAAAAGGATGCAGTTCTGGAGTGTTCCAGGATCCTTTGCACCTTTGTCACCTTGGCAAGATATTTGGAGCTTTAGTGAGCACTGCCCATGAGTGTCTGGGTATGCACCACCTTGATGAGGGAGATGGCTGGGGCTTGTGTGGGCTAGGGGCCCAGGGCTCACTGAGGTGGTAGGCCACCTCAGTCACTGGATATTGCTCTTGTCCACACTATCATGGTGGAGTAATAATATCAATTCTTGAGCTCACCAGCCCTTCCAACCTGGAGAGAGTTTCAGTAGCTTTCCCCTTCCATTTGGGGACTTTTGGACCTGCATTTTGTATATTGCAGTTGCTCTTTTAAAACATGCCTTTTTTTCTCCCTGTGCCCCAGGGCCTCCAGGGCTGGTATCTACTAGGGGCCTGGGGCTCACTGAGGTATCAGGACAGTTACAGTGCCTGAACCCTGTCATCAAGGACCCACGCTATCAAGGTGGAGTGGAAATGTAAACAATGGCATTTGCCAGCCCCTCTGACCTGAAGTGAGTTCTAGCAATTACCCTGCCATTGGGCAGGGTTCTGAGGTTCGATCCTTTTTATATTCAAGTTGCCCTTTTAAGTCATGGCCCTTTTTGTGAGCCCCAGGGTTAATGAATCTGCTCACATCCATTGGTACTATCCTTCCCCACTTCAGTTTGCAACATTGGGGGTGGGGATTCTCTATTACCATATCTCTGTCTTTCTTCCCATTTTGTACATGGTCTGTCTTCTGTTGTACAGAAGTTGTTCAGTCAACTTTCAGCTTTTGCTGTATAAATAGGTGTATATTTGGTGTGTCCATGGAAGAAGTGAGTTCAGGATCTTCCTATGTTACCAATTTGGACCTGAAGTCTCATGTATAACCTTTGACTCTCTCAAAACTTGACTAATAGCTTGTTGTTGACCAGCCTTATCAATAACACAAAGAGTCTATAAACACATATTTTATGTTATATATATTATATACTATATTCTTACAATAAAACTAGAGAAAAGTAAATGTTATGAAAAGCATGAGAAAACATATTTGTAGTACTGTATTGTAAAACATCCACGTGTAAGTGGACCCCCATAGTTCACACATGTGTTGTTCAAGGGTCAGCTGTTACATTTTATTCACTGCTTCTAACACAATTCTTGGCACACAACAGCACAAAAATATTTGTTAATCAATGGATCTCTCCTTATTCCTTATCTTAAATCCTGGCTCTGCCACATACTAATACAAGACAGTAGGGAAACTGTTTAACTTCTCCATGCCCCAGTTTTCTTGTTACAGAATGGTAGTAGCAATGATATACATCTCAAATAAGATTAGATTAAGTTATAAAGGTCTTAGAACTTTTGGCACAGAGTAAGGACTCAAGAGATGCTAGCCTTTAAACCTTGCCTATTTTCATCCAATGATCCAACTATTCATTCACCATTTTTTGTCCAGGCTGCATTACACTAATGGAAAAGTCACATATCTCTACAGATTAAATTTCTTATATTATGACTTTACTGCTTTTTGAACTCTGAGTATCTAAAAACACCAAAGTTTGCTCCAAATATTTTCTGTTTGCCTTAATTTTAAACCAAACTCTGTATCTTGTGTACTCAGCAGATAAATCTCCTCTACTTAAAACCTCTATGTGCTCCTATTCCCTCAGCCCAGAGGCCCCTAGGCATTATTTCCTTTAACCTCTCTTTTAAATTTCTCCCCAGCTTCATCCAGTTTTGCTCATTTATCTAATAGCAAAAACATAGGTTGTTCTCACACTAACCCTTCCCTTTGATATTCCCAACCTGTTCCCAGTAAATCCCTTCTTTTATCAATTTCTCCTTCTCTACTTCTTTTGCTCAGCTGTCAACCTTTCTGGTCTCTGTCAAAGAAAATGTATTTTCACTTAGTCTGCCACTGGTTACTCTTTTTTTTTTAAAGATTTTATTTATTTATTTGAGAGAGAGAGAGACAGTGAGAGAGAGCATGAGCGAGGAGAAGGTCAGAGAGCAAAGCAGACTCCCCATGGAGCTGGGAGCCCGATGTGGGACTCGATCCCGGGACTCCAGGATCACGCCCTGAGCCGAAGGCAGTCGTCCAACCAACTGAGCCACCCAGGCGTCCCTGCCACTGGTTACTCTTTAACCTTCTTTGCAGCCACACAATTTCTGAAAAAAGGTGGTTTAAATGCAGCGCCTCTACATCTTCTCATTCTATTTAGCACAAATACCAGCAGGGCCCCAAAACTTTTTATATCATATATGATATGGTTTTATTATTTTCTATCAACCGTTTTTACACCAATTTCAGGGTGAACAGAACTGACCTCTTTCACAAATGAAGAACCACCATTTAGTAAATACTATGTAGTACATACTGCACTTTGCATATATTAACTCATTGAACCTTCACAACAATCCTGTGAGACAAAGCGTTTTTACTTTATAAATAAGGATATTATGACTTGGCTAATTTCTCTTATTCATCTATTTATAATCTTGGGGTCATTAACTTTCTCTCAGTAGCCCAGGTAGAAGCTGAAACTCACCCATAGGGCTTATCAACCCCAATGATTGCTCTTTGATTTATGGTCTACCACACTAGCGACACTGTTGTGTGGAAGGTCACCAAAGACCTAAGCACCAATTGCTTCTTCACTGTTCACCCCATTAGATTTTCTATGGGATTTGGTTCTGTTTCTCCCTTACACATTATGACTTTCTTTCTGTATAGATATGGACACCCCTGCTTTCATTTCCTTTTTATTTTCAGTTCTAGGTTCTTAACACACCACTCCCCATCCTCCCTCTCCCTTTGCAGCATAAATAAACACACTCTTTTTTCTCCCATATTTAAAAAAAATGCACTTTTTGGATTCTGCCTCCCCTTCATAAACACTACTATACTTTGCCTTTACCCCCTCAAAGAGAAGTCTATGTGTGCTATTTCCACTTGCAAATCTCTTATTCATTGTCCAATCCAACGAAAGCTCAATTCTACAATAAGCCCTTCATTGAAACTGCTCTTCCCAAAATCAACAATAACCTCTAATTACAAATCCAATAAAACCTGTTCATTTCCTATCTGACATGACCTGAATGTTTCATTGGTACTTTAAACTCAGTAGGCTTGAAAAAATGAACTCATTGTCTCTACCTGCCACTATGCTTGCTCTTCCCCAGGTTTTTCTGTCATAATTGAGCCTCAGTTAGCCCATATTAGTAAGCCCAGGGTCTTCTGGAGTTCTCTTCCATGTGTATTCCTCTGATTCGTCCAATCATTTCACCCAACTCTTCAGTTCCACCTTGTGCAAAACCCTTCATTAGTGATTCCTAAACCTGAATACTCATTAGAATCACCTAGGGAGCTTTTATTTAAAAAAAAACAAAAAACAAAAACAACAACAACAACAAAAAACAACCTAGTGGTCTAGGATTAAAGGCTGGGCACATGTAAGAGCATATCAAAGAGTAGGGTCAAGCATGGGTAATTGTTAGGATCCTCAAGTAATTTAAATTGCAACTGGCATTGATATCTATTGTTCACATTCTTCTCAATGTAATAGTCCAAGATCAGGCCTCATTTCCTCTTCCCCAGATTATTTTAGTCCTCTGTTACTTCTCTTCAGGTCCATAATCACATTTTTGCTAAAATCTGTAAAACACAACTATGGACATGCACTGTCCTGTTCACCTAACTTCTAGAATAAAGTTCAAAAATAAAGTTCAGTCACTTTGTGTAACAAGACAAGTATTTATGACATAGTGCATCCTATTTAGTAACTTGCAATATATTAAAAACATGAAAAAAATGAGAACAAATATGGAATATTAAGTCTTTTGTGTACCCATTTTCCCATCGGTTAGCACAGTGCCATGCCTACGTAGAACATTGAAAAAGTACCTCATAAGCTGATTTTTAAAGTATTTTAAAGGTTAAAAGTTTAAACTTCATCTAACCCCCAAATGTAATCTAGCTGGATATACCTACTAGGAATTTAGTAACTGTCTGCTAAATGCCAGATAATTGTAATGTTTACACTACTTTTTTGTCTCACACAGTGCAAATAAAAACAAGAAGAAATCTGCTATCTTTACTCTTTTTCAAAGCGTCCTATATAAAAAAGAAAAAGAAGAGAAATTCTTACCTTGATAAAAATAGTAATGTGCTACATTCAGTGGGTATGTTCTCTATGTGGGTAGGGGCAGTAGGAGGCTGCCCAGTGTGTATGTCTTCTCTGACTTTTCTGTTTCTCCTAGCAGAGTGTCTGCCATCATTCTATTTCTCCCCACTTAAGTAAGTCAAAAGGAGGAAAGGCAGGATGATGAAAAATACTATTTGATATCTTTGCATAGATGGCTCTTTCAGATATTATATATCATCTATGATTTCAGAAAACAATCAAAACTTCATAAAGATCAAGTCTCATTTAATCATTGTGCTATTAGCTATTTTGTATCATCAAAGGTCACAGCCTAATTATACAACACAGGACTTGATAAGGGAAATAAAGAAAAGGATAAACTCCCTTTTTATTTCATCCTTATGTACAGATTCTCAGTTCTCCTCTTATTCATTAAAGTCAAAACGAAGTTTGAAATCACACGTGGTACTGTCAGGCCTTAAAACTGGAAGTCTCCATTATGTTATGGCAACAAGAGTGTACAAAAAAACAAAGAAAAACATAGTTAAAGGATGTTATTCTGAAAATAGAGAACTTGAAAAATGTTATTACAAATCCGTCAGTCATAAACCATATTCTTATACTGTAACACACACCACTGTAAAGTTTTATTAAGTTAATTGAAAAGGATAAGATCTCTTTCTCTCTCTTTCTCTCTCACACACACATGCACGCACACACACACTGCTTGTGAAACCGGTAAAGTCTAAGTATGATCTGTATTTGAGTTAATAGTATTGTACCAATGTCAGTTTCTTGGTTTTATAAGATTTTGGCATTGGAGGACAGTGGGTGAAAGGGCACACAATTTTCCACTTTTTTTTTGTAACAGATTGTGAATTTAACCTAATTTTTCAAAATTTTTTTTTAATTTGAAAGCTGAGTTACAGCCATATCTGATATTTTCATTAACATTTCCATATATAATAAACTTTAAAGGATAAGCAATTTAACAATTTAAGCAATTTAACAATTTGTATAATAAAAAGAATTTTGCATATTGCTGGTAAACATACATCAGTTGTGCTCATAGTCAAGATATGGACAAAAATTAGCACAAGTGTAAATATATCTCTTTCAATTGTTTCCTAGCAAAGAAACAAACCAAGTATTGGAACCTTGTGTAAATGGCAAGAGTTGTCATGCATTTTTATTAAAAGTTAAACTGAAGAACTTATGTCAGCTCCCCACGAATTCAGAGGTTTTTCCGGATAGTAACTGAAGTACTTTTGAAATAAAACACTAGAAAACAGATTCTCCAAATGTAACTCATGAAGAGAGTCCATTTTATATCCCAATTTTATTTACCTTTTCTGAATAGTCACAACATTAATCTACTGGGGATAATCTAGTTAGTATATTTGAAATTCCATTTATTTTTTTCTATTGATATGCATGTGTTACACTTGTATATAATACAGAATTTCCAGTGTTGTTTTAAAGGACTCAGTTAAAAAAAAATGAGAAGCATGATGTACAATTTCAAACAAACCTAGGACAAATTCATAATTTCCAAAATAATACAGGTTTCTACTTTGCTCCAAAGAAATTAATGCTGTTACAATTGATGCAAAAATTCCAACACAATTGTTATTTTTTTCTTTCTGAATTCATACAGTCTTGAACTATTGCAAAATCCATTCAGAGTCCTCTAATTAATTTTATGTATAACTAACATAGAGGGAGGAAGTCATTTCATCCCATGGACTTGTGGGGCAATACACTTTGGTTCACTGTCCAAAGTATACTTCACAAATTTGACTTTTGACAAATTTTACATTTTCAGTTTTTCTGCCCAGAAGACATTCTGGGTAATGTTCTGGTCTTTGAAATTCATTGCCAACTAACAGACCAAAACTCTCCAAGGTATGTCAGCCTCCATCATGGAAACCAGCATAGACTTAATTGACCATGTCAGTGAGTTTTAAAATTATGAAAGATGGTCACATTTTTTCTAACATAATGGAACTTCTAATAGGACAATTTCTGAAGTATCTTCCTATTAGGTTAAGATGAGTAAACAAAGAAGTCTCTCTGGTTACATCCCTTCAACTATACATTTACACAATATTATTACAGAATGGCTATGCATTTTCAATTCTTCTCTACCTTCACATAACAAATGAAATAAAATAAATGTAGTATAAAATTATACATTCTCTAATAACTTAGGAAAAAAGTACATACATGTTTAAGGCTTTTAAATATTTGTAAGACTTTCCTGTAGAACTGAAAAACAAAAAATGTTAAAATGACTACAAAACTGGACAGAAACTGACCTAAGAAATTGTTTGAATGGGACAACTATAAGCAAATATTTATAAATTCAAGACCAAGGAAAATGAACAATTCTATTAACAGACTGAACAAACAAATATATAAGCATTCAAACAGTCATTGGGAGCGAGCAAGGGACAGTCTATTAAAAATGATAGGACAGTTAAAAAAAATTTACTAGAAGAAATCTTAAGTGAATAACTCTCAAGCTAAGAAATCAGAAATCCACATGCATCCCTGGCGATTTTTTGAAACTGAAGGCTACATACATACTCGACTGCTTACTGCTGATTTCTGTGAAGGGAAAAAGTAAATATAAACAAAAGAAAAAGCCCACTTAAAAGACAAAACAAAAACCAAGAGGGAGAGTACTCTAGAAGTACAAAATAGCATATAATGAAAATGGAAATTCAGTTCTAACTACTACCTATTTAACTGACAGAGAGCTGCAGTAGTATGTTAGCCTTGGGGAAACATGTCAGCTTGTCTATACATTCTTATATGATTGATGTATTCAGATAACTATTACTTGCCAACAATAATTATTATCAATGGATATATATTTCCATTCCTTTAACAAAAGCGACTTTAAGATGTTAAAACATGTAGGCTTTCAGAGCTCCAACGTTAGGTTACAAATAAAATCATCTCAGTCTACACCATGCCAGAGGAGAAGTTCACAAAGAAAATGTCAGTAAAGCCAGGTGCAGTCCCACCAGCCAATGAACACAGGCCCAGACCCAGGAACACATCCATGGCTGCAGGCCGGTGCACTTGGCAGACTTTCAGAAGCAAGAAAAACAGTCACACTTGAGGCCAAGAACCATAAAGGTGAGTGTCTCTGACATCACCTGGAAACACCAGCTCTTCAGATGGCAAATTCAAATTCTCTTAGCAAGTGCAATTTTACAAGTTGAACACAGTTCAAATCTGACAAAATCTTCATGACATAGAAGTTCATGTCTGACTTTTTAAAAGTCTCGGTTTCAAGAAGAGGCTGATTACGAGCCATGAAATCCCTTGGAAATAAGACTCTTCAGTGCCTCTTGTGAGCGATATAAAAATCTCCCTTCAAGATCACCTCAGGAATTAAGTTTCTGTGCATATGTTCAATGTAATCAGGCTTGAGGATCACTTGATTTATCCTTTGTTAATGGGTTACCTACAAAGGAAGAAGAAAATATAATCATTTTATAAGAAGGCTATGATCTTAAAACTGCAAACACAATTTAGTATTAGAAATTAATAACTCAAAATGGTAGTATTTGCTGTATCAAATAAATTGTTGAATTTTAAAGGACTAGCATATTCAGATGTTGCCACCTTATAAAAATATACAAGTTTTTTTATTTTTCTTAATCCTTTCACAGTATTTTTAGTGTCACTTGCACAACTATCCAAATGACTGCAGCTGTGACCAGGAAGATCTTAACTGGTGATGCTACAGGTCTCAAATTCAAAGAATGATTCTGGAATCTTTGTTCTTTGTAAAGTCTTGGAGGATAGAATCCAGAGATCATAAACACTCTATGCCAGGCCTCAGTAAAGAAAGACCTTAGTTCATAGGATTAAAATCAGACCACATCTTCAAGAAAGTCCTTGGGCATTGGCTCTATAAAATCCATTCTTGAAATAGTTTAAAACTTGAGGGCTTATTTGTCTCAATCAGATTTCAGAAAAAGTAACTATGAGGAGAAATAAATATCTGGGGAGAAAAACAGTGATTGTAAACTATTTCACTAAGTTTTAAAAGTGTCTAGAAATTCTCAAAAAATTGATTAGTATTATTGATGCTATTATAAATATTACTAAGGGAGATTCACACTGGCTTCTCACACCTATTTAGGTCCAAAGACTGTGTATGGGAAAAAGAAGTAAACATCTGGAATACCTGATACCTATGTAGATCAATCTGTATGCATACATGTAGATGATACACGGATTTCTGCTGTGTCAGTGAATTCCTAGGTATACTCTAATACCAAGGTACTTACAGTTGCATAACTTCTTTTTAAGCAATGGTTATAACAAAAGGTGAATTCTTGAAAGTTACTGTGGATACTTTGGTTTTATTCCATCAAATTATATAATTATTCATCCTTTCATAGAATATTTAAGGAAAGGTTTTGTTTGTTGTTTTTTTTTATCAACTAAAAGAGAAACATTAAGTAAAATAATCTAACTCTGGCTCTACCACACCCAGTCTCAAAGGAAGCTATAAATTCAAAAACAATTATTTTCTGTGTGGAAGCAGCCATCTTAGTTATGTCTCTTTGGTCAGCTATCCTGCCCAAGGAAGGAGCCTCTGCTTGCATATTTAAAGCTTCTTACTCCCATCCACAGAGGAACTATGGGAGGTATGGAACTGAGGATGGAAGAACCAAACACAGAAGGGGCCTGCTCACCTCCAGTGATGCTGGGAGCAGGGGCTCTCTTAGGTAGGGCAGCAATCTCACTTTCGATTTGTCATTTTATAGTTCTGTGAATGGCTCCCAGTCTGAGTGTGAATGTTAAGAGCACCGTGGAAAGTAAATATGAATTTTTCTACAGACGTTATGTCAGAGGTTGTCAATGGAGATAGCTGATCATTATGAAAAATACAAACTCTTTAGGATAAACTTTCTTGATAAATACTGATTTAACACAACTTTGATGGCCATTGCCTGAGCAGATCCACTTGTCTTCCCTGGAGATTCTTCTCTTGGTAGGAAGACTCAAAAAGCATGGTAAGAGACTGTATTTCCAAAACTAGTGCAAAGAAAAGAGACGAATTGAGAGACTAAGAGAGAACAAATGGGTTAGCCTCTGCAGGGACTCAGCACAGGCAGCTGGAAGGACATGGTGCCGTGACCCCATGGGAGCACGTGGCCTGTCCTCCTGTGTCATTTCAAACCCTAGTTCTAAGAAATCTTTTCATGGGTATGGTAGATGCAGTCTTCTATCTTCATCCCAAGCTAAGTATTTCATCCTGCTAGTTTATATAAAACTGGGGAGTGAATCTCTCAACTATTTATTAAAACTTTGTTTTTCACATAATTTTAAAAATAGACACATTTATAATATAATACCAAAGGTTTATGTACTGGAACAAATTTTCCTCCATCTCAGAAAACATACACATATACACATAAACACATATATACAATGCATATCCTAAGAATATCATAAATCTACATTTTTATTCTGTTTGTAGCAGCTAAAATAATTTCTCAAAAATTAAAATTTAAACATGACTAAAAGAATTGTCTAACATAGATCAAAACATAATTGAAATGACTTTTTTCCTTTAGTTTTACAAACTAGTCCTAGTTTATTAACCTTAAAAATATCCTTACACCTTTAATGAGATAAAGATAGGGTTTAACTGGGCTATTTGTTTTCGATTTCATTTTTGTATGTTACTCTGATCAAGTAATTGTGGTGTGACATGTGGAGTTCTAGGCTAAGGTCAGAATGTAGTACTCGTAGGCACAGTGGAGACATCATACCACCTCTCAGGCCCTCAGTTTCCCTGTATGTAGAAAGGGGATAATCCTGTTAGCCTCACGAAGTTGCTGTGAGGATATGATGATGTTTACGAAAACACCAACTCTGAGGTAGTATAATAAAAGTTTTGTGATTTTTCTAATGCACAAATCTTTAACAGGAGAGTCACTAAGGCACAATGAGAAGATCACACTAGCAAATTAGAGAAACTCTCAAGGAAAAGGCTAAGTAATCACTTGTTCTTTCCAATGTAATACAAAATATAGGCACCTGTGAGCACGACTCCGCCCCCTCTTTGACAACCTCCATATTTGTACCAAGTGAAATGGCAAAACCAAAGATTGAAAAACAAAGGATGATTCTGAATATATGTATATTATCACCAATTTTAATCACCTAATACATAAGAAATAGTAATATATAAAGTGAAATTGTCTAAAATATATGATTGTCTAAAATTGTCTAAAATATATGATTATGATTTATATACTTTAGCAAAAAAGTCCAAGTTACTCAAAATTCTGGCATGCTTGTTGGAAAACAAGTGTTATTTGACTCTTTCCTGATATGCAAGGGTTGTTGAAGCAATATTAATGCAATCTAACATTTAAAAATATTGCTCTTGTTTTTTTAAATTATTATTATTTTTTATTAACATATAATGTATTATTTGCCCCAGGGGTACAGGTCTGTGAATAATCAGGCTTAACGGATTTCACAGCACTCAAAATAGCACATCCCTCCCCCATGTCCATAACCCAGCCACCCTATCCCTATCCCCCACCCACCCAGCAACCCTCAGTTTGTTTCCCGAGATTAAGAGTCCCTTATGGATTGTCTCCCTCTTGATCCCATCTTGTTTCATTTTTTCTCTTCCTACTCTCCATGACCCCACCCTGCTTCTCAAATTCCTCATATCAGAGAGATCAATGATAATTGTCTTTCTCTGATTGACTTATTACACTTAGCATAATACCCTCCAGTTCCATCCACGTCATTGCAAATGGCTAGTTTTTGTATCTTTTGATGGCTGTATAGTATTCCATTATATATGTATACCTTATCTTCTTTATCTATTCATCTGCTGATGGACATCTAGGCTCTTTCCATAGTTTGGCTATTATGGACATTGCTGCTATAAACATTCAGGTGCACAAACCCCTTCAGATCAGTACATTTGTATCTTTAGGGTAAATACCTAGTAGTGTGACTGCAAGAACATAGAATAGCTCTATTTTAAACTTTTTAAGGAACTTCCATACTCTTTTCCAGAGTGGCTGCACCAACATGCTTTCCCACCAACAATGTAGGAGGTTTCCCCTTTCTCCGCATCCTCGCCAACATCTGCCATTTTCTGACTTGTTAATTTTAGCCATTCTGACTGGTGTGAGGTGGTATTTCATTGTGGTTTTAATTTGTATTTCCCTGATGCACGGTGATGTTAAGCACTTTTTCATGTGTCTGTTGGCCATCTGGATGTCTTCTTTGCAGAAATGTCTGTTCATGTCTTCTGCACATTTCCTGATTGGATTATTTGTTCCTTGGGTGTTGAGTTTGATAAGTTCTTTATAGATTTTGGATTCTAGCCCTTTATCTGATATGTCATTTGCAAATATCTTCTCCCATTCTGTCAGTTGTCTTTTGGTTTTGTTGACTTTTTCCTGTGCAAAAGTTTTTGAACTTGATGAAGTCCCAATAGTTTATGTTTGCCCTTGCTTCCCTTGCCTTTGGTAATGTTTCTATGAAGAAGTTGCTGTGGCTGAAGTGGAAGAGGTTGCTGCCTGAGTTCTCCTCAAGAATTTTGATGGATTCCTTTCTCACACTGAGGTCCTTCATCCATTTTGAGTCTACTTTTGTGTGTGGTATAAGGAAGTGGTCCAGTTTCATTCCTATGCATGTGTCCATCCAATTTTCCCAACACCATTTGTTGAAGAGACTGTCTTCTTTCCATTGGACATTCTTTCCTGCTTTGTCAAAGATTAGTTGACCATAGAGATGAGGATCCATTTATGGGCTCTCTGTTCTGTTTCATTGATCTATATGTCTGTTTTTGTGCCAGTACCATACTGTCCTGATGAATACAGCTTTGTAATAGAGCATGAAGTCTGGAATTATGATTCCACCAACTTTGGTGTTTGTTTGTTGTTTGTTTGTTTTTCACATTCCTCTGGCTATATGGGGTCTTTTCTGGTTCCATATATGTTTTAGGATTATTTGTTCCATTTCTTTGAAAAAAACTGATGGTATTTTCATAGGGACTGCATTAAATGTACAGATTGCTCTAGGTAGCATAGACATTTTCACAATATTTGTTCTTCCAATCCGTGAACAAAGAATGTTTTTCCATTTCTTTATGTCTTCCTCAATTTCTTTCATGAGTACTTTATAGTTTTCTGAGTATAGATTCTTTGCCTCTTTAGTTAGATTTATTCCTAGGTATCTTATGGTTTTTGGGTGCAGTTGTAAATGGGATCGACTTTTTAATTTCTCTTTCCTCTGTCTTGCTGTTGGTGTATAGAAATGCAACTGATTTCTGTGCATTGATTTTATATCCTGCCACTTTACTGAATTCCTATATGAGTTCTAGCAGTTTTGGAGTGGAGTCTTTTGGGTTTTCCGCATACAGTATCCTATCATCTGCAAAGAGTGAGAGTTTGACTTCTTTGCCGATTTGGATGCCTTTATTTATTTTTGTTGTCTGATTGCTGAGGGTAGGACTTCTAGTACTATGCTGAATAGCAGTGGTGATAGTGGGCATCCCTGCCTTGTTCCTGACCTTAGCTCTCAGTAATTCCCCATTGAGAATTATATTTACTGTGGGTTTTTCATAGATGGCTTTGATGGTATTGAGATATGTTCCCTCTATCCCTACACTGTGAAGAGTTTTGATCAAGAAAGGATGCTGTACTTTGTCAAATGCTTTCTCTGCATCTATTGATAGTATCAAATAATATCAATTAATAGTATCAATTGATAGTATCAATTAATGTATCACATTTATTGATTTGCAGACGTTAAACCAACCTGGCAGCTGAGGAATAAACCCCACGTGGTAGTGGTTAATAATCCTTTCAATGTACTGTTGGATCCTACTGGCTAATATTTTGGTGAGAGTTTTTGCATCCATGTTCATCAAGGACATTAGTCTGTAATTCTCCTTTTTTTAAAAGATTTTATTTACTTATTTGACAGAGAGAGATCACAAGTAGGCAGAGAGAGAGGAGGAGAAGGAAGCAGGCTCCCAGCCAAGCAAAGAGCCTGATGGGGGACTCAATCCCAGGACCCTGAGATCATGATCTGAGCTGAAGGCAGAGGCTTGACCCAGTGAGCCACCCAGGCACCCCTGTAATTCTCCTTTTTGGCATCAAGGTAATGCTGGATTCATAAAATGAGTTTGGAAGTCTTCCTTCCATTTCTATTCTTTGGAATAGTTTCAGGAGAATAGGTATTAATTCTTCTTTAAATGTTTAGTGGAATTCCCCTGGGAAGCTGTCTGGCACTGGGCTCTTGTTTTTGATGACTGGTTCAATCTCCTTACTGGTTATGAGTCTGTTCAGGTTTTAAATTTCTTCCTGGTTCAGTTTTGGTAGTTTTTATTTCTCTAGGAATGCATCCATTTCTTCCAGACTGTCAAATTTGCTGATGTATAGTTGCTCATAACATGTTCTTATAATTGTTTGTATTTCTTTGGTGTTGGTTGTGATCTCTCCTCTTTCATGATTTTATTAATTTGGGTCCTTTCTCTTTTCTTTTGGATAACTCTGGCCAGGGGTTTATCAATCTTATTAATTCTTTCAAAGAACCAGCTCCTAGTTTTGTTGATTTGTTCTACTGTTTTTTGGCTTCTATTTCATTGATTTCTGGTCAGTCTTTATTATTTCTCTTCTCCTACTGGGTTTAGGCTTTCTTTGCTGTTTTTTCTACAGCTCCTCTAGGTGTAGGATTAGGTTGTGTACTTGAGACCTTTCTCGTTTCTTGAGAAAGGCTTGTATTGCTATATATTTCCTCTCAGGACCACCTTTGCTGTGTCCCAAAGATTTTGAACAGTTGTGTTTTCATTATCATTTGTTTCCATGAATTTTTTTTTATTCTTTAATTTCCTAGTTGACCCATTCAGTCTTTAGTAGGATGCTCTTTAGCCTCCATGTATTTGAGTTCTTTCCAACTTTCCTTTTGTGATTGAGTTCTAGTTTCAGTGCATTGTGGTCTGACAATATGCAGGGAATGATCACAGTCTTTTGGTACCATTTGAGACCTGATTTGTGACCCAGGATGTGATCTATTCTGAAGAATGTTCCATGTGCAGTAGAGAAGAATGTCTATTCTCTTGTTTTGGGATGGAATGTTCTGAATATATCTGTGATGTCCATCAGGTCCAGTGTATCATTTAAAGCCTTTATTTCCTTGTTGATCTTTTGCTTGGATGATCTGTCCTTTTCAATGAGGGGGGTATTAAAGTCCTCTAATATTATTATATTATTGTTGATATGTTTCTTTGATTTTGTTATTAATTGGTTTATATAATTGGCTGTGCCCATGTTAGGGGCATAGGTATTTAAAATTGTTAGATCTTCTTGCTGGTCAGAAAGGATGAATACCCAACTTTTGTAGCAACATGGATGGGACTGGAAAAGATTATGCTGAGTGAAATAAGTCAAGCAGAGAGAGTCAATTATCATATGGTTTCACTTATTTGTGGACCCTTTAAATATGATATAGTGTCCTTCCTCAACTCTTATAGTCTTTGGCTTAAAATCTAATTTATCTGATATAAGGATTAATGCCCCAGCTTTCTTTGATTTTCATTAGCATGATAAATTGCTTTCCACCTCATCACTTTAAATCTGGAGGAGTCTTTGGGTCTAAAATGAGTTTCTTGTAGAGAGCATATTGATGGGTCTTGTTTTTCATCCATTCTGATACCCTGTGTCTTTTGATTGGGGCATTCATAGTGCCATTGAATTTCCTGTAAGGTGACTGTTACTGTATATAGCCTGTATTCCTTTCTCGTCTACTACTTTTAGGTTCTCTCTTTGCTTCGAGGACCCCTTTCAATATTTCCTGTAGGGCTGGTTTGGTGTTTGCAAATTCTTTTAATTTTTGTTTGTCCTGGAAGCTTTTTATCTCTCCTCCTCTTTTCAGTGACAGCCTAGCTGGATACAGTATTCTTGGCTGCATATTTTTCTCATTTAGTGCTCTGAATATATCATGCTCAGCCATTTCTGGCCTGCAGGTCTTTGTGGATAGGTCTGCTGCCAATCTAATATTTCTACCATTATGGGTTACAGACCTCTATTCCTGAGCTGCTTTTAGGATTTTCTCTTTGTCACTGAGACTTGTAAATTTTACACTTAGATGATGGTGTATGGACCTATTTTGATTGATTTTGAGTGGGGTTCTCTGTGCCTCTTGGAATTTGATGCTTATTCCCTTTGCCAAATTAGGGAAATTCTCTACTATAATTTGCTCCCATATACCTGTTGCCCCTCTCTCTTTCTTCTTCGTCTAGAATCCCAATTATTCTAATATTGTATCATCTTATGGTATCATTTAGCTCTCCTATTCTCCCCTCGTGGTCCAGTAGTTGTTTGTGTCTCTTTTGCTCAGCTTCTTTATTCTCCATCACTTGGTCTTCTATATCACTAATTCTTTCTTCTGCCTCATCTAACCTAGCAGTAAGAGCCTCCATTTTTAATTGTCCATCATTAATAGCTTTTTTGATTTCAAGTTGGTTAGATTTTTGTTCTTTTATTTCTCCAGAAAGGGATTTTATTTCCCCAGAAAGGGATTCTCTAATATCTTCCATGCTTTTTTTTGAGCCCAGCTAGCACCTTGATAATCATCATTCTGAACTCTAGTTTTGACATATTACTAATGTCTGTATTAATCTTATTAGGTCCCTAGCTGTCAGTACTGCCTCTTGCTCTTTTTTTGTGTGTGTGGTGTTTTTCTACTGTGTCACTTTACCCAGATAAGAATAGATGAATGAGAGAACAAAATACTAAAAGGGTAGCAATGATCCCAGAAAAATATACACTAACCAAATCAGAAGAGACCTGAAACCAACCAGGGGTAGAAGAAAGGGGGAAAGGGGGGGAAAATATATATATATATATATATATGACCAGTTAATAGAACAGAGCCACACACTTGATTTTGAGTGTATTTTGGTCTGCTAAAAGAAACTGCCTCTCAAAATTTTAAAGAAAGAAAAACTTATATATATACCAAAATAAGGGTAAACACAATGAAGGGATGGAATATGAGTGTAAAGATGAAAATTTTAAAAGATTCTAAAAAAGGAATTGATAAGTTGGTTCAAAGAAAGAGGAAAGAGTGTAATCAAGCTGGAGATTGGAACAAAGCCATGCACTAGATTTAGGGTATATTTGATCTATTAGGAGAAATGGTATCCCAAAATTTAAAGAAAAAAAAAAAACCCTATATGTATACAAAAAATAAGGTTAAATACAATGAAAGGATAAAATATGACTATAACAATGAAAATTTAAATAAGATTTTTAAAAACAGATAAGATAAAATAGTTTAAAAATATTAAAATGGGAAAGAGGAAAAATTAAGAAAATAGCATAAGAAAAAAAAATTTAAAAATTTTACTTTGGGGCGCCTGGGTGGCTCAGTGGGTTAAGCCGCTGCCTTCAGCTCAGGTCATGATCTCAGGGTCCTGGGATCGAGTCCCGCATCGGGCTCTCTGCTCAGCAGGGGGCCTGCTTCCTCCTCTCTCTCTCTCTCTGCCTGCCTCTCTGCCTACTTGTGATCTCTCTCTGTCAAATAAATAAATAAAATTAAAAAAAAATTTTACTTTGAAAGACTAAAGGATCATGGGGAAAAAGCCATGAACTCTGTGTATTGCTTTCCCATAGCCCTGGAGTTCTGCAGTTCTCATTCATTGATGAACTTGATCTTGGCTGGATGTTCTTGCTGATCTTCTGGTGGGAGGGGCCTGTTGCAGTGATTCTCAAATGTCTTTGTTTGCCTGAGGCAGAATTGCATCACCTTTGCCAGGGGCCAGGCTATGTAATGTGCTCGGGTTCACTCTTTTGTTCCCTGAATGCTTTCCATACAGCTTTGGAGGACAGGAATGAAAATGGTGGCCTCCTAGTCTCTGGCCCCATAGGAGCTGAGAACTCAGGGCCCCGCTCCTCAGTGCACACTCAGAGAAAAGTTGACAATGCCTCCTGTCTCCCTGGTCTCCAGCCAAACTCCCGAGTTCACCTAGCCTGTGACTGAGCATTTCTGTCTCTGGTGCATGGCCTCGTTTGGAGTCTCCAAACCCAGTAGATGCCTGCAGCATGCTCTTATGCCACTCTTCCCAGAAGAGTAAGGAGGTGCTGCCTGTGGGGTCCTGCTCGAGGTGCAGTGGTCCAACTGTGACTTGGATCATGGTTTAAGGAAATCCTGAGCTGAGAGCCTCTGTTCGACTCCGTCTCTGCAACCAGCTTCCCACCCCAATACCTGGTAGCTCTGCCACACTCAGACATCCCTCGCCTTTTTGTGTCCCTGCAGGTCCCCAGACACACTGTCCTGGCGAGGTCGCCACCTCCCACTTAGCCTCAGTGGAGCAGGCTTCTAAAAGTTTTGATTTTGTGCTCCAGTACATTCTCACTTATGGGGAGCTGGCCCCTCCCACCACGGTCTATCTTCCTGTCACTTGGGATTCACTTCTCTGCATGTCCTACCTTCCAGAAAGTCGTTGATTTTCTGTTCCTAGAATTGGTGCTCTTCTTCTCATTGATCTCTTGTCGAGTTTGTAGGTGTTTAGAATAGTCTGATAACTAGCTGAACTCCTGGGATCTGATTATATTTCAGTCTCCTACTCCTCTGCCATCTTGCACCTCTATTGTACTTATTTTAAATTAATTTTTTAACACACCACATTAAGCATTGCCTTATTTTTAGAACTTAAATATTGTTCTCTCTCACTCAAGCCATATCTTTTGGTAGAGGCCAAATAGTAAATAAAAAGTGGCAACTTGTACAGATGATTTTCAGCAAGTTTTCAGTAACTAAAAGCAGGAAGTGCAATAAAACCATCTTTACAGGATAAGAAATAGCATTTGCTACCATGAATGTACTGTCTTCTGGTTCTGAGGGCAGTTGATATAGCTGCATGAAGGAGGAAATGATCATTACAGTTGTGCCCTGAGCTTCATAGGTTCTATTTGTTTATATTTTTAAAAGATTTTATTTATTTGACAGAGATAGAGAGCACAAGTAGGCAGATTGGCAGGCAGAGGGAGAGGGAGAAGCAGGCTCTCTACTGAGCAGAGAGCCTGTTGGGGACTGGATCCCAAGACTCTGAGATCATGACCTGCGCCAAACGCAGATATTTAACCAACTGAGCCACCCAGGTGCCCCTCATTCATTTTAATTACCACCTAGTGAATTTGCCTTTCCAAAGGCAATGCTTCACACAACTGTTCTTTTATGTAAACTTGTGCTGTACACTAGCCAATGCGGCAAGTGAAAATACTTGACAGCTGAACACAGGCGAAAGGTAATAATAATAGCAGTAATAATAATAATAGTAATGGCAGCTTTTCTAGTCACAAGCACAAAGCTATCTTGGTAATGACCCACCAGGATGGAACTAACCTGCTAATATTAAGCAAAAAGCACTAATCCTTTAAGGATTAGCCCCCTTTTTAAAAATCCTCTCCATTTGTTTCTCCCAATCTAACAAATCTATTACAGGATCCTGATGAGATTTCTCAAAAATTTGTGCTAGGATCATGTTCTAATTAGGGAAAACAAAACCAGGTAATGACATATATAACATTAGTTAAATATGAAATTAAGTCAGGTATTTTGTACTGTTTTTATTGTATATTTTGAACATTATGTAGTGTCCTCTGTCCATCTTCTAGTGAAGCTACATTAGGCTAAAATGGAAATTAAATAATCTATCCTGTCCCAAGTGTAAAACATGATTTTGTAAAGTTCTTAAAATATTCCTTTTTCCCTGCTCAAGGCCTGCCACCTGAGGTATCAGTAGGAGGCAACATGCTATGAAGAGAGGCATGAATGTGCAGCCCGGGTTCAGAACTCTTCCTTAGCAATTTTTCATACTGCGGGACTGAATAAGTTATTTGAACTCCTTGAGCCTAGTCTTCCTTGATAAAATACGAGAATGATATTACCAGACCCCATGCATTTGCTGTTGTGGTTAAATCAGATAATCCTTCCAAAGTGTCCAGGTAAATGCTTCTTAAATAACTGGTGATAGTGGTGGTAATTCCCAAACCCTACACAAAAGGTGATACATAGAATAATTATTGGAGGGGGACATTACTGCTGCTTGCAGTGTAGTATTGATTTTAAGTTAAATTTTGAATTATCAGTCTTATAGAAACTTATACATCAGTCTTATAGAAACTGATGTGCAATTATTCATTTCATATTCTTACTAGTCATAAAAGTCATATTAAGAGGGAAGTATCACTGTTTGGGCCTACGTTGGGGGTGAGACTCTTTCCAGATGAGTTGATATAGAGTAGTGGTTAAAAGGAATGTATCTGAAGCCAGGCTTCCTAGGTTCAGTGCTCAGTTCTGCTGATAACTAAGTGTCTGACCTTGAGTAAAACAGGGATAGTATTAGTACCTACATCATAGAGTTGTATGAGCTGAGGAGCAAATAAATTTGCAAATAGGTCAGGTGCTTAGAATAGTGCCAGGCACATAATAAACACTAAGTATGGTAATTATTATTACATATTATGTATACACACACATACATTTCTAGCCCTCTGAATGCACTGAATTCCTAGTTTTTGCCCCTGATATTTCTGATCATACATTACTAGTGTTTATAGACACATAATCCATTCTTTCTCATTCTTACTTTGTCTTTTTTTTTTTTTTTAAGATTTTACTTATTTATTTGACAGAAATCACAAGTAGATGGAGAGGCAGGCAGAGAGAGAGAGAGAGAGAGAGGGAAGCAGGCTCCCTGCTGAGCAGAGAGCCCGACGCGGGACTCGATCCCAGGACCCTGAGATCATGACCTGAGCCGAAGGCAGCGGCTTAACCCACTGAGCCACCCAGGCGCCCCCAGCTGCCATCAGACTTTACATACAGAACAAATATTTCCAAAAATAACACTATAGCCATCTAGACTTAAAAAATAAATGGGGTATAATTATGCCAAAACAAAATGTAGATTCATAAATTTCCTTATTTGTTATTGATGATTCTCCTGATATTGTTCTACATTGAGTTCTATCCCATATTCCAGATTTTTTAAAATCCCAGTTGTTCAGTTTGCCAGTTTACATAAATTTGTGAAATCACTGCCATTTCTACAGCATCAATGTGAATCTTATCACTTTAGCTTAGTTCAGAAAAATAATCTTTTACTCCAATGTGGCTATTAAAATCTTGTTATAAGGAACTATTGAGCAATATTTATATTCCTGTAAATATATAATGGATCCTATACACACAATAATAGAACAGACAATGCATTATGAACATTACAAGTGAATTTCACAAAAACATGTTGAATTTATAGTAAATGCCCATGTTATTGGAGAAACATTTATTTTTGGACTGATGAGCAATATTTAAACAGTTGGAAGGCAAGGAATAAATATGTGGCAGTATTTCCAAAAGGAGGTGGTAGGTTTAAATGCAGTGCCTGTCCAGTCTTTATACTACAGCTGTTTCATGACATCACAACAGGCAACAAATCAAACTAACATTCTGATAAGTAAATTTAACTTATCTGATAAAAGTAAAAGGAAAGATAGAAAACCTTTATAATCCTAAAATCTGATTTGAATGAACTTTCCCTTGCTTGGAATAGAACTGCTTCTTTGCCAAGTTGTATATTTTTTAATGTAGTTCTTACAAGTACATGAATTAAGCTCTTGCTTAGTGTTGGTGTACTGAATGTGCAATTAAAACATCGTTACTCGGCAGTAGCAGGTTTTCTCATTTAAACTAGAGAAAAGCAGCCATTGAGCTGGTCATAAATGTATGTGAATGTAATTGTCCTATCTTAAAGCACCTTATATAATGAGGTATTACAAAATGAAAGACTCCTGTTGGTCTAAAATAATCCTTCAAGAGTAAGCTGACCAGACAGCATGAGGCACTGTAAGGCAATGACGTAAGAATCATTTTCATAAATTTACTCACCTATATATACAAAATAAACTAAGACTGTATTTTGCTTTCTTAGCAATGGAGGTGATTCCTATAGCCATGAAAACTGTTGGATTTTCATGCCACAGTTTCAGGAAGAGGGGTGGCCTTACTCTGATAAGAGTTTATACTAGTGTTGCTTCCTGCTAGTCTAAGCACATTGGACAAGTCAGTTAAAAATCTGAACCTCCAGGGTTCCTGTCTACCGAGGGAGTCTGTTGGACTCAGTTTCTTAATCCTTTCCATCCCCAGACTACTCTGACTTTTCTTAAGAAGCATTATTTCCAAATGAGATAAAACTTTACTCAGATTACCCAAGTTCAATGATGGTATAATCACTGTGTAGACTCCACTTTTCTAAGAAGCCTACTCATTATATTAGAATGCACAACTAGTAAGCTTTTACCACAAATACAACATCTGTCGATGGTTTTCAGCTTCCTATGCTGTATAAATGAAGATCTTGACTGGAAATGAATCTTTTGAACAGATGGACCTGCACTATTTCTCAGAACTCTGAAAGCTGTACAGTGCACCTGCCATGAGCTCTTCTATGTGACTCATGACAGCCGATGACTGTTTGTATTGTCATTTGTGCACATTCTTCTACTCCCAAGCAGATCAACTGATTCTGTCCAGATGACATTCACTGCTAGCACCAAAATAAATAAATAAATAAATTCCCCAAGTTTTCTCTGGGTAGTTAATAAATTCCTTTGGGATATTAAGGAAATTTAAAACTTTCCTTTTCCCATCCCTGTTCACAACTTGTGTTTATTCCAGGTGGAAAATGACCCCCAAAATTAAGATCATTCTGAAAGACAAGGACATTGCGATCCAGTTATGTTTCACTTAAAAACATTGAAAAGTCCTTAAAAGAGGGAAACAATTATTTTGAATACTTGGAAGAAATCTTGAGTAGACTTAAAAATATTATTTCATATACCAGTATAGTTCAGACTTTTAGAGACAATTGAGATTTTGAACTCAATTGGAAATTACTTTACCTGCCAAATTTGATATTAAGTTCATTTTTTTAGACTCCACTCTAATTTATAAAGGCCTAATTGGAATTGATAGTTTTTATCCACTTTCTTATTTAAAGCCTTACTTGAGAAGTTTAAATCTATCTGCTCAAGTATTACATTTCTCAAGAACTTCAACTTCACTGTGTATGAGGGCTAGCAGAATTAAGCAGTATGAACTGTGCTCAAAATTTAGGATAAGTGGAGTTGGGGAGAAGGGCAGAAACATGGAAGAAACTCTTCTGAGTGGCCTAGAGATTACTTCCGGCTAGTGTGAGTTACAAATGCAAATCATTCTTAGTCACAGTCTTTCCTTGAGCTACCTGTCTGAATAAAGAATATGTTGCTGTCACTTGGAGAAGAATTTGTTAGAACTTGTACCAAGATAGTACCAAGGCTGAAGTAGCACATGCACCCTCATCCCTATCCTTTTCCATAATATTACATTTAGAGATGATCCTACCATGTATGGTAGATCTTTGGGAAAAAAAAAAATTGCCTTCTGTAAGTTGAAAAACTAGAATGTATTTTCTGAAAAACAGTATAATATAGTCTGTGATGTTTAATATACTGAGTGCTCTGTTTTTCCCCTCTACTTCTCAGTTACATTCTTCCCTGGTTCTTGTCTTGTTTTTTGGTTTTAGAATACTTGTTCTTGTCTTTTGGTTTTAGAATACTTGTCACAGTTCTATAGTTTCAAATTCAAAATTGATCAAAATGTGAATCTTCAGCAATTTCTCATTGTTTAGATGCTAGTTTGACATAGCTGATTCAATTATAGGGCAATGTAAATACATAAAGTTTGGACCATAGGTAAGAATACAATCTTCACTTGGTTTACAGAAATTCAGTGAAAACCTGATGGCTCAGTACTTTACACGCTAATTTCCACATTAAAGGCTGGTTGAACACTGACAGAGGTCCACTAACAGACCCAAAGTTTTGTATTATCCATTTCTTAGTCTTGGAAAAACAATGTCAACTGCAGGGCTATTGTAGGTGACAATATTAGGGTCGCCTCTTTGTGGCAGTTTTAATTTGTGGGTCTAATTAGTTCAAAGAGTGATGCTTCCTATAAAAGACAATTCAGTGCCTTTCCTTACTAACAACTGAGACAGTTCTTTGCCTTCTGATCCCTAAAGCTGTACCAAGTTCATCTTTCCCCCTGAAATCAGGAGCACCTAGAGTGCTAATGGTAACTATAAGAAAGAGTAGGTTACAGTTGGTCCTATAACACAGTGTACACACCTGCTGCTCTGTGAGAAATAAACCAAGACGAGAGAGCTCATTTCAGGAGATGTTTTGAATCTTTACTCCTCAATGAAACTGCTGTCCCTTCCTTAGAATCCAACCAACACTAGGATTCGCCACACTTGTGCTCCAGTGTGGAGCCAGAATTTTTTTGAGTGGAAAAATCAAAAATTGTCATCAGGCACAGCAGAAACCTTCTCTTTCTACTTCTCCATTCGAACTTGAAGAGTTTTACACGTTTGCCTAAGGAATAAACACATGTCAGGTACTCCATTGTTCAAGAGATGATTACAAGAAGCAAACCTGGGAGAAAGGGAACATTTCAACAAATATAAAGGGACAGAGAGACAATAATTTCCTTTACATCCATAAAAGTTCACAATGGAGATAGGTTTGCATATCTCCTAGATGATTATAAACTCTTAGAACTTTTTTTAATTTCAGAAAACACATTCATAAATGGGGCCTAAAATAAAAAGCTATTATAACTAATTGATACAAAAATCCTAAGAATTTCTTGTTAATATTTTGGGAAGCATTCTGCACAAACTGAAGTAAAAAAGTTTTAAAATCCATACACAATCCTTTTGACATAGATGGTTAAAAGAATTATATAACCAGTATTACATAGTAATATTCAATTATAATTCAAATATTTGATATTTGCTACCTTAACCATTCATAGGCTTTCCCAAATATGCATGTCTATAGTAACTCATGATTTTTCTACAGCATGAACCTGAGTCATCCACAGTTTAATGCTGGTAAATGGGACCAAGTCATTTAAACAATGTACAGGTCTAGCCACCCATAGGCATTCACAAGTCACCTTTGTTATTCTCTGCTCATCAACTATGTGATCCTCATTAACAATCTGAATGGGATCCATGACATTTTTCAGTTGTAATTTATGACATTTTCTAGATAGAGACTTTCAAAGCTTTTCTTTATTATCTCTTCCCCAAAATACTCCAGGAATATAAAACATGTACTATTTGAATTTCAAATATTTGAATAATTTACTATTTGAGAGCTTAACATGAATAAAAATAATAAATGATAAAATCATTTGAAGGAGTGGCTAGTAATTTCTAATAGAAGGTTTTGGTAATATGAATCAAAGTAAAACATCTCCTACATAAATTTAAGAGCTGAGGGCAGTTAAGGCCAATAGCAGAAAAGAAATTAACCATGTTATAAAATATAAAAAAGCATTTCCCAATTTAGAAAAAAAAATGGAGTCTTTGAGGAATAAGAACAACCCTTTTCCCCATCATGCTTAGATCTCTCCCTACCTCACTGGAAAATGTAAGACTAAAACAGGGCCTGAGAAAGAATGAAGCTTTTGAGGTCTGGTCACCATGATCACTTGATTTTATCTACATAGGTCGGAACCAGTGCCGTCATAAAGTAGGTCAGTGTCATGACTTACCAAAGATATATGTGACAAAGAATGAAGCTGGAGTTCCTATCAACCCACCTACCTTCCTCTCTCCCTTCAGAGAGACACAGGCTCTACTCTAGTCATATTAATACTCACAGGACTTGATGTGCCCATTCCTATCTCCTTATCTTTGTGTATCTTTTATCTTATCTTTGCCTGAAATGCTCTTCTTTCAAGTCTCAGAAGAAATGTTACCACTTCATAATTCATAAACCTTTGTGATTCATCCAGTCAGCACTCTGTCCATACATCTAAGACCTATCTCATCATATTTTGATTATTAATCTCTTTGTTTCTCACGCTAAACTATGATGTATTAGAAAAAAGATATTAGCATACATTTTGCTCATCTGCGCTAAGAGGCATTCCAGGCACACAAAGGATGCCTCATATTTATTAAATTGCAAAACGAAATGATGGATGGGTGGGTGGATAGATAAATGGACAAATGAAGTTATGAATATAAGAGGAAAGTGATACAGAATTGTACAAGAAAGAAACATAGAACTACCATTTGGATTCTCTGTGAATAGCCAAGGGAACAATTAAGTGACCCAAAGGTCAGTTCCTCCATCTTAAATATTTTTAGGATTATTCCCATGATCCTCTGGTTTCAGACATTGAAATTATAGATATGTATGGGTCCTGACATCAGTTTCACATTCGCACCTCGGGCATTTAAATTTATTCTCACTTGGAAAAGGTCTGATTTTTAAAACAAAATTAATTCATGAAAATAATAATGCAAGAAGATAATAGCAATGTGTGATGCTTTAATTGGTATTAGACTAACCACTTGGGATGTGGAAAATGTCCAAATAGATACATCGAGGTTGATTCTGGCATAGTCATTACAGTTAACATTTCAGTTAGAAATTATCCTAATTTTTTTTAATGCACTTCTCTCTAGAGTAATTTCCATACTGCTGCTTAACAGTCAGGAGAATTTTCTCATGAAATACTCCACAGTGACAATTATCCTACACCTAAGTATTACATGCTCGCCTGACATCAGGTGTGGTGGTATAAATGAAATACCATCAAGTTTCTTATAAAAGAATAAAGTAAATAAATACTACAATAATCGATCTGCCCCCCCCAATAATAATGTACATACGATCTCTCTCCCTTATATGCCGATTATATGCTCTATATTTAGTTCAGGATCCATGATTCCCCCCCATTTTTTTCCAAATAAAGAGGCTAGTATTTTAAAAGACAAAGAGAAGTTAATTTTTGCTTAGCAAAATGCAGCAGACTCCATATTCTGGTCTAGACTAGAATGCCAAAGACCGCTGATCCTTCTCCTCAGGGAGAGTTGAAACCCTCCTCACCCTTTCTTTAGCCTCCACCTCTTATATCATAATTGCTGGCATCAATAGGCTACTTAGTGCCATTTGTTTTCTCTTATAACCCTCAAAATTATTCTTTAGACTATCCCCATTTACTATTTATGGTTATTAGGCCTTGTTACTAATTACTATTATCTTCAATTTATAGTTGAAGAAACTGATGTTCAGATAAATTAAGTGAAACTTCTGGAAGATGCATCTAAGCAGCAAGTGATAGTCGGGGGACTGAGATCCTTATTCTGGGGCTTCAAACCTAGTGAAATAGGTCCTGCACATCTGGTTCTTCCATTCATTCACTTGACTAACATTGATTGAACACATCCTCAGTAGCAGACACTTCCTGGGTGTGAAAAAAATCACTACCCCTATGAATCAACAGTCTGGAGAGGCAAACAAAAGACACGATAAATATTTTTTTTCCAATATAGTAGGCCATGGCAGGAGAAAAGTAGGGTCAAGAGGAAAAGAAGGATGTTTGAGGTAGTTAGCATAGACAGTTGCTGAGAAATAAGACCAGTAAAAGCCTACAGTGGTGAGAGTCAGTCAAGCTAATGGTTGAGGAAAGGGAATTTTAGACAGAGGGAATAACATGTGTGAATGACCTGAGACAGGAAAGGAGGGTGGTCTGGTGGCAACAGAGCACACAAGGAGAGAATAGTAGGAGATGAGGTCACAGATGTTATTCATTCATCAATTTCTTTGTTCAACAAATATTGTTGTTCCCTCTATGGTTACCTACTGAGGATGGGGCAAAAGGAGATACGGTTCTTGTTCTCATGTGAGCACACAAAAAGAGGAACTAGAAACACACATGCTGCATACCTTCCTCCTTCCAAGTCTCATTCCTGGAATGCAGAACTGATAGACCCTGAATGAACACATGACTTTTTTTTTTCTTTAAAGCCCTGGAAGCTGCTGTTCTTTCTATTCAGACAGTGAGATTTACAAAGTTTAACATAAGGAAACCAGTGAACCAGTCTACGTGTGTATAGGAAGCCAAACGTTTTTTCTGGCACATGACTTTCTGGCACATTCTTTGACTGTTGGCAAAGAATTCCTCAATGCTTGACTTAAATTCCCTTATACTCTAGCTAGATTGAGACATACCCAGTTTAGGAAAACAATCTAGAAAAAGAAGAGTACTCTTCCCTCCACTGTAGCATTTAGCTTTTCCTTTGAAGGGATGTCTCCTCCCCAAACTCTCTAGTTGTTCTTGGGATAATGAAGTTCCAGAGGAATGTGAGGCCAGTCATGAGAAAAAAAAATAGTCTATCTCTGCTTTTAGGGGGTTCTGAAGAAATGAGATAAAGAAGAATCTAAATGGATAACTGAAGCAGAAGGAAAAGAGCATTTTAGGCACCCCCCTATCCAATGCAAACTGGTTTGAAATGTGTAGCAGAGAGGAAGCTAAAAATTATCGGGTCCATTTAAATATTTTCCTTTTCAAATATTTATCATTATAAGTTGGAGACCAGACTGCCTGGGTTTAGTCCCCACTCCATTGCTTATGAGCCATGTAATTTTGGGAAACCTCCTTATTTCTCATTCTCATGTGGAAAAAGACCTCATGTATAAAATGAAGATAATAATAAGCCTGTCCTCTGGGGTGGTTGTGAGGATCAAGTAAAGTAATATGTGTTCAGTGTTTATGATACTGCTTGACCATAGTGAGAATTTAATTTTTACTAATTCTGGTAAAAATGAAAGTAGCATGCAAGCACTAATGTAACCAAAAAGTCACTTATCATATAGTCTCCTCATGAAAAATTATACCTTTTATCATTAGGAAATATGTTCCTCCTTAGCAATAATTTTGCCACATTCTTCTTTGCTATTAATATCATTATATCTACTTTCTTTAGGTTAGGGCTGGCATAAATGTATGTTTTCTATTTATTTTCACACTTTTAGTTTTCCATACTTATAATTTAGATGCTCCCTTGCTAATTTGAATATATTTGTGTTTTGACCTTTTGATCCCGAGTAATAATCCTTGCACTTATTTGCCTTTTAAGTAGATCATTTAAGCCTTTTACATTTGGTATAGTCACTGATAAATTTTTGTTAAAATATACCAAGAACTCTGTTTGTTCTATTCATTCTTGATTTCTTTTTCCTCTCCTCTTTTTCTACCTTTTGTACTCCCTCTGACACGGACAATTACTTCATAGGTTAAGTAACTCCTAAAACTGGACAAATCTCTCTTGGTCTTCCTCCTACCGAAATCCGGGACCAGAAACTCTTCTCTTCTCTTCTTGGCTTCCAGTGCCTCCAAGTATACCATCTTACATTTTGTTAAGCTCTTCAGTCCCCTTTTGGGGAAGGGAAAGATGGAGAAGTTTGACAATACTACTAAACAACACTTACTGAAAGTGAAAGTTAAGTTTCAGGAGTTCAGTTTTACTGATAAACTTGGTATTGATTAGTCATCCACTAAATTAGGTAACATTTGAAATTTATCTTTGGTATCCTACCTGCATAGTACCTCTGCATAACATTCATATTTAGATTGAGTCTTATTTTCAGATTTACTAGCATCTAATGCTCAAAATGTAAGTTGTTTCTTACACTTGAGGTTACTGTATTTTTCCGTTTGAGTAATAGTCCTGATTTACACCTATTGTCCTGACTTCCTATTGGGTTTATCTTGGAAATATGTCCTTTTATGGACAATAAATTGTATCTTCATCCATATAGAGTAATTATTCTTATTGTGAAAGTTTCAGTTTTAGTAAACAATTCCTGAATGTTGAAATCTTAATTCTATAAATGTATGATTCTCCAGTACAGGAATTTTAGCCACTGTGATCGGCAAAAAGTGAACATTTCTTGAAGCATAAAACATTTCTGAAACCTATTAAATCACATCAAGTTGCTAATAAATTTTTAAGGCTGGCATTGAGAAAGGGTTCCTAGATATAATTCTATACTAACTTCTTCAACTTTTCCATCATAAAAATGAGACACTGAGGTTGTAATGTTAAAGACTGACTATAATATTATCGGTTACTATTGTAATCCAAGGTCATGAACTCAGAATCCAATTAAAGCCATGGCACACACTATTACCTTTGAGATAGAAGATTCATTATAAGAAAGAGGTCAAAATAGGCTTCTCACAAAATCTAGATCTATTTTAAAACACGAACATTCTTTTAAGTATAGGGTTCATTTGTTGGTATTTTTTCTTATTTCTGTTATATCATAATGAAAAGTTATAATGGTATTTTCCTAAAATTTGAAAAATAATCCTTGTGAATTTCAATTTCCCCTTCTCTTTACCATGCAATAATGCCTACAATAAGAAGACAAAAAATGCCAACTCCTTAAACACTTATAAACAGTACTTGGAAATAAATATTTTCAAAATCAGAAGTTTATACACTTAGTATTCTCATTATTCCATTGTATGAACTCTAATTGTACAATAAAGCATTAGGTATGGAGGCATTTCCTGCTCTCTGATACTATAGTTTTCTTTTCCAAGCTATACATTGCCTGCGCCAAGTCTGTTTTATTTTCAAAGGTTATACTAGAGTCAGGATAAATTATAAAGGGGGTATATTATGCACATAAGGTCTAACACAATTTTTTTCCTTTCTTAAGAGGAAAAAACGTATATATATCACATTTTGTTTGAAATGTACTGAGGTTAAAAAAATCATTTAGGTTTTATTTGTTATTCCATAAATAAGATTACTAGCCTCTGCTAATTGCTGAATATCTATAAACACTTTCAGCATCATTTTCTACTTGGTGTTTTTGTGATTTAGTAAGAACATTAATGTTGTATTAGTACTAGCAAAATGGGCAAGAGTAGCTCAGTATTCAAAAAAAGAGTCCTTTACTGCTGTACCAACTACTCTAAGCTAGTCTCATCTTAAATTGCCATAGGCAAATAAGTACAAAAAGCTTATAAAAAAAAGAATAACCCACAAACCTAGCACATAAACCTGAGCATAACATGTCTCTCTCAAGTGAATAAAACCTTTTAACCATAAAAGGCAACTTTTTGTGAGACTGTCTTTGAATTGGAACAGTGGGTGTACAGATACCAGTTGAGTAAAAGACAATAATTTCAATGTTCAGGGAAAAAAATTGCCTCCTTCATTTGGTAGGTCTGATAAGTCCTCAAGAATCCTCACCATTTTCTGGTGGCGGTAAGGGAGAAACTATTTCTGCTCCTGTGACATAAATCTTCCTTTACAAGTGATTAATACAACAGTTTTCATGAGGCCCATGTGTGATAGCTACCTGGAACGGCACATCCTGTTACCATTACAGACTCTAGAATCCACATACTCCAGCTCTATGGTTCCTTTCTAGCATGATCTTTCAGTAGCTAATCCAAAAAGGAATAGGTACACAGACCAACCTTTGAAGAACTGGTGCTTTTTAAAGCCCATGTTTAAATATGAATGGAGGTAATAAGGGAAACTTGAGCTATCTCTACATTAGTGTTTATTTAATAAGGCTGACTACTTGAAATAATAATGTTCATGTTTGAGTTTTGAAAAAGTTGGCCCATTTTATAAGCCTATTAACAACTTTCTTTTTATTTATTTTATTTTTTCAGTGGTCCAAGATTCATTGTTTATACACCACACCCAGTGCTCCATGCAGTACATGTCCTCCTTAATTCGCACCACCAGGCTTACTCATCCCCCCACCCCCCTCCCTTCCAAAATGCTCAATTTGTTTCTCAGACTCCACAGTCTCTCATAGTTCATCTCCCCCTCTGATTTCCCCCAACTGACTTCTCCTTTCCTTCTCCTAATGTCCTCCATGTTATTCCTTGTGCTCCACAAGTAAGTGAAACCATATGATAATTGACTCTCTCTGCTTGACTTATTTCACTCAGTGTAATCTCCTCTTGTCCTATCCATGTTGATACAGAAGTTGGGTATTCACCCTTTCTGATGGAGGCATAATATTCCATTGTATATATGGATTATATCTTCATCCATTCGTTTGTTGAAGGGCATCTTGGGTCTTTCCACAGTTTGGTGATTGTGGCCATTGCTGCTATGAACATTAGGGTACATATGGCCCTTCTTTTCACTATATCTGTATCTTGAGAGTAAATACCCAGTAATGCAATTGCAGGGTCATAGGGTAGCTCTATATTTAATTTCTTAAGGAATCTCCACACTGTTTTCCAAAGTGGCTGCACCAACCTGCATTCCCACCAAGAGTGTAAGAGGGTTGCCCTTTCTCCACATCCTCTCCAACACTTGTTGTTTCCTGTCTTGTTAATTTTGGCCATTCTAACTGACATAACTTGGTATTTCAATGTGGTTTTGATTTGAATTTCCCTGATAGCTAATGATGATGAACATTTTTTCATGTGTCTGATAGCCATATGTATGTCTTCTTTGGAGAAGTGTCTGTTCATGTCTTCTGTTGATTTTTTGATGTGATTATCTGTTTCGTGGGTGTTGAGTTTGAGGAGTTCTTTATAGATCTTGGACATCAGCCCTTTGTCTGTACTGTCATTTGCAAATATCTTCTCCCATTCCCTGGGTTGCCTCTTTGTTTTGTTGGCTGTTTCCTTTGTGGTGCAGAAGATTTTGGTCTTGATGAAGTCCCAAAAGTTAATTTTCACTTTTGTTTCCTTTGCCTTTGGAGATGTGTCTTGAATGAAGTTGCTGTGGCTGATGTTGAAGAGGTTACTGCCTGTATTCTCCTCTAGGATTTCGATAGATTCCTGCTTCATGTTGAAGTCTTTTATCCATTTCAAGTTTATCTTTTGTGTATGCTGTAAGAGAATGGTCAAGTTTTTTTCTTCTCTACATAGCTGTCCAACTTTCCCAGCACCATTTATTGAAGAGGCTGTCTTTTTTCCACTGGATACTTTTTCCTGCTTTGTTGAAGAGTATTTGACCATAGAATTGCAGGTCCATATCTAGACTCTTTACTCTGTTCCACTGGTCTATATGTCTGTTTTTGTGCCAGTACCATGCGGTCTTAGTGATCACAGCTTTGTAGTAAAGCTTGAAATCAAGCAATATGATGCCCTCAGCTTTTTCTTTTTCAACATTTCCTTAGCAATTCGGGGTCTTTTCTGGTTCTATACAAATTTTAGGATTGTTTGTTCCAGCATTTTGAAAAAATGCCAGGGGAATTTTGATTTGGATGGCATTGAAATTATAGATTGCTCTGGGCAGTATAGACATTTTGCCAATGTTTATTCTTCCAATGCATGAGCAGGGAATGCTTTTCCATCTTTTTGTGTCATCTTTTATGTCTTTCATGAGTGTTCTGTAGTTACTTGAGTACAGATCCTTTACCTCTTTGGTTAGGTTTATTTCAAGGTATCTTATTGTTCCTGATGCTATAATAAATGGAATTGATTCTCTAATTTCCCTTTCTATATTTTCATTGTTGGTGTATTCTTACACCAACTGATTTCTGTGCATTGATTTTGTAACCTGCCACATTACTGAAATGCTGTATGAGTTCTAGTAGTTTGGGGGGTGGAGTCTTTTGGGTGCTCCATATAAAGTATTGTGTCATCTGCGAAGAGAGAGAGTTTGACTTCTTCTTTGCCAATTTGAATACTTTTTATTTCTTTTTGTTGTCTGATTGCTGTTGCTAGGACTTCCAGTACTATATTGAACAACAGTGATGAGAATGGGCATTCTTGTCGTGTTCCTGATCTCAATGGGAAGGCTGTCCGATTTTCCTCATGAATGATATTCACTGTGGGTTTTTCATAGATGGATTTTATGAAGTTGAAGAATGTTCCTTCTATCCCTATACTTTGAAGACTATTAATCAGGAAAGGATGCTGTATTCTGTCAAGTGCTTTTTCTGCATCAATTGAGAAGACCATGTGGTTCTTTTCTCTTCTCTTATTGATTTGTTCTATCACATTGATTGATTTGAGAATGTTGAACCACCCTTGCATCCCAAAGATAAATCCCACCTGGTCATGGTGGATAATCTTTTTAATGTACTATTGGATCATTAAGAATCTTGGCATCCATATTCATCAGGGATATTCATCTGAAATTCTCCTTCTTGATAGGGTCTTTGCCTGGTTTGGGGATCAGAGTAATGCTGGCTTCATAGAAAAAGTCTGGAAGTTTTCCTTCCATTTCTATTGTTTTGAAACAGCTTCAGGAGAACAGGTATTATTTCTTCTCAGTGTTTGGTAGAATTCCCCAGGGAATCCATCAGGTCCTGGACTCTTATTTTTTGGGAGGTTTTTGATCACTGCTTCAATCTCATTTCTAAATATTGGTCTACTCAGGTTGTCAATTTCTTCCTGTTTCAGTCTTGGAAGTTTATAGGTTTCCAGGAATACATCCATTTCTTCTAGGTTACCTAACTTATTGACATATAACTTTTGATAATTTCTGTTGGCTGTTTCTATATCTTTGGTGTTAGTCATGATCTCTCCCCTTCCCTTCACAATTTTACTAATTTGGGTCCTCTCTCTTTTCTTTTGGATTAGTTTGGCTTGTGCGTTTATTGATCTTATTAATTCTTTCAAAGCTTCTACTTTCATTGATGTGTTCTACTATATCTCTAGTTTTTATCTCATTGATCTCTGCTCTAATCTTGATTATTTTCCCTCTTGTATGTGGGGTTGGCTTAATTTGTTGTTGATTTTCCAATTCTTTGAGGTGAGTTGGTGTATTTGGGATTTTTTCTATTTTCTTTAGTTTTGGAGCAGTATGTATTCATTCTCATTGGTTTCCATGAATTTGTTCAAGTTCTTCTTTGATTTCCTGGTTGATCCAAACATTCTTGAGCAGGATGGTCTTTAGCTTCCAAATGTTTGAATTCTTCCAAACTTTTTCTTGTGGTAAGTTCCAGTTTCAAAGCATTGCAGTCTGAGAATATGCAGGGAATAATCTCAATCTTTTGGTATCGGTTGAGCCCTGATTTGTGGCTCAGTATGTGGTCTATTCTGGAGAAAGTTCCACGTGAACTCAAGAAGAATGAGTATTCTGTTGTGTTAGGGTGGAATGTTCTGTATATATCTATAAGGTCCATCTGGTCTAATGTGTCATTCAAAGCTCTTGTTTGTTGATTTTCTGCTTAGATAATCTGTATGTTACTGAGAGTGGTGTGTTAAGATCCCCTACAATTAATGTATTCATATCAATATGACTTTTTATTTTTATTAATTGGCTTATGTAGTTAGCTGCTCCCATATTAGGGGCATAAATATTTACAATTGTTAGATCTTCTTGGTGGATAGACCCTTTAAGAATGATGTTGTGTCCTTCTGTATCTCTGACTATCATCTTTAGCTTAAAATCTAATTTATCTGATATGATAATTTCTACCCCAGCTTTGGAGGTAGCCAGCTACCCTCCTCGAAAGGCCTGTTGGCATGAAACATGGTTCTCTATCCCTTCACTTTCAGTCTGGGTGTATCTTTAGGTTCCAAATGGGTATCTTGTAGACTACATATGGATGGTTCCTGTCTTTTTATCTAATCTGCAACCCTGTGCCATTTTATGGGAGCATTTAGGCCTTTCATGTTGAGAGTGATTATTGAAAGATAAGCTTTTATTGACATCATATTGCCTGTGAAGTCCTTGTTTCTATAGATTGTCTCTGTACATTTCTGTTCCATGTCACTCTTGTTTTCTTTCTTCTTATATAGAACCCCCCTTAATATTTCTTATAGTGCCAGCATGGTAGTCACATAACCATTTAAACCTTGCTGGTCTTGGAAGCTTTTTAACTCTCCATCCATTTTCAATGTCAGCCTTGCTGGATAACATATTCTTGGCTACATGTTCTCATTTAGTGCCCTGAATATGTCTTGCCAGCCTTTTCTGGCTTGCCAGGTTTCTGTGGACAGGTCTGACGTTATTGTGATGGACCTTCCTCGTATGTAAAGGATCTCTTCCCCTAGCTTCCCTTAAGAACTCCTGTCTGAAATTATGATTCATGAATTTCACAATTAAGTGTCTGGAGGTCTTTCTGGACTCATTGATCTTGGGGGGATATCCTTTCTGCCTCTAGGACATGAACACTTGTTCCGTTCCCCAGATTAGGTAAATTTTCATCCAGGATTTGTTCAATTATATCTTCTAGTCTTCTCTCTTTCTCCACCCCCTTAGGAGTAGATCCCTTAGGGATCCCAATAATTCTGACACTGGAACACTTCATGGCTTCATTTATTTCCCTGTTTTCATAGCTTCTAAGATGTTTGTTCTAGGCCTCCTCCTGATCCTTCTTTTCTATCAGTTTGTCTTGTAGATCACTAATTCAGTCTTCTGCATAAGTTACCCTAGCTGTTAGAGTATTTAGGTTAGATTAGATCTCATTGAAAGCATTTTTTAGTACTGCCAGATCAGCCCTCACTTCTTCCCTTAGAGATTCTATGTTTCCACTAATGGTCTTCTCCAACCTAGCCATTGCCTGGCAATTGTAGCCCTGAATTCCCTGCCAACATATTGTTTATGTCCATATCCAATGGTTCTGTGGCAGAGATCACAATCTCTGAATTTTTCCTGTTGGGTGTTCTTCCTCCTAGTCATTTTGGTGAGAGTTGGTTGTGGGGATGTATAGTTGAATGTATCAACCATGATCCAGGCAAGGTGCACCCTGGAAAGTTTTGGAGCAATTGGAAGTCAACACCAAAAAGAGAGAAAAAAAAAATAGAGAGAGAAAGAAAATATCCAGCCAAAATGAGCCCCAAAGCAAGATTTATACAGTACATAAACAAAAATGAACAAACACAAAGACTGACAAAAGTAAAAGACAAGAAAAAAAAAAAAACACAGCCAGAATGAAACCCAAGACTAAAATTTATATAGTACAAAAACAAATACACAGAAACACTGACAGAAGAATAAGGTGGGAAGGTGGTTATAAACCCTCAATGTGGGTGAGGAAGGTTATGTCGGTTCTTCCTGGGTGTATCTTGTTATATTTGTTAAAGGACTCAACTTTCCAGAGATACAGAGAAATTAAAAGTAGTTTATATATAGGGGTAGTATTTAATAGGGAAAAAGAATTACCTTGAAGCTTATATCTATATATATAGAGAGATAGATAGATATTTAAAAAAAAAACCCACAGGTATATGTATGTAAAAGTTCAACTTAAATAGTTATTATGTAATATGTTGTATTAAATATCTAGTTGTAGTTGTAAATAGATTTTAAAAATAAGAGAAGAATCATGAGAACAAATTTAAAAACAAAAAAGTACAAAAAAGTTGAATCTATGAAATATACAGGTGTGGGGACAGTACCAGGTGCCTAATATATTGTTTTCCCCTGATGTTGGGGTTTTACAGTTTATTGAGACCCTGTGGTTATTGCCCTCTTATTTTTTTGGCTTGTCTTCTGAGGGAAGGGCCTGTGGCATTGTTTTTCAGTCTGTCTTGTTTGGGTTGAGTTGCCCTGGCCCTATGAAGGGGCTGGGCTCTGTGGAAACCAGTATTTCAGGCTTTTGTTCTCTGGAGGTTTTTGTTCTTTGGTGGCTTTTTGTGGCTTTTTAGAGGGTTAGAGCAAAGTGAACTGTTAGTACCCAGTCCTCTGACCCAGAAAGAAACCTCAGGCTGCTCCCCTCTGGATGGTCCAGAACACATAGACTCCCCCTCTGCAACCTCCCACAGGTGTTGTGCACCCCTAGCCACCGTCTTAGAGGTTACCCGAGGCCCCCGCTTGTCTCTGTGCCCCTGTGCCACTAAAACTGCAAGCAATATTGGTCCAGGGAGCCAGATTCCAGTGGATGTCATTACTGGGACTGCTGTCTGGAGTCCAGGCCCATGCTGAGTGTCCTCACACCTAGTGGCAGTGGCAACGCTGGTCACAGAAGGCTGCGGGTCCAGGGACCTCTGGCAGGAGCTGCACTGGGATCTCTCAGGTGCGGATGGGGGTGCGCCCGAGCAAGCAGTGGAAACCCGCAGGCTCAGGGACCATCGACTGGAGTCCCTGCAAGGCTCTCTTAAGCACAGGTGGGCACTAGTTGTGACTGTCCTGGGACCATGGGCTTAAGGCCATGCCCATGGCCGCCTGACTCCACCTGTTGCCCTGTTTCCCCTTAAGACCTTTTGTTCTTTTTGAGTGATTTTTATCCAGACTCCAAGTTAATGCTGGTCCCCAAGCACAGGGCATCATATTAGGGTATTACTTTCCAATGGGTTTCTTCTGGTGGTTCCTTTCCCCTTCTGTTTATCCTCTGATATCAGTCTGAGCACTCCCACTCTGCTTTACCTCTCCATGATGATCTCTTGCCCTCATAGAGATCCAGAAATGTATAATCTTACATCTCAGGCTGATTTCATGGGTGTTCAGAGTGTTCTGGTAGATAATTAGCTCACTTCAGGGGACCAGTTGAAGCAAGGTCTCCTACTTCTCTGCCATTTTGCCCCTCTTCCTATTAACAACTTTCTTGATTAATGTATTTTATTTAACAAGTACACATAGCCCCTACCCTTGAACAGGAACATTTAAGTGCTTTACAAATATTAACCCATTTAATCTATATAGGGAACCTATATGGTGGATACACTATTATGTTCTCAGATGTGCAAACTGAGGAGCATAGATATAAAGTAACTTGCCCAAGGCCACCAGTTACTAAGTAGCAGTGCTGGGATGTGAACCCAAGTCATCTGATGCCAGAGACTGGTTTCTTAATCATTACACTATGTTTGAAGACATTCTCAAGACAGCGCATTTCTCATTGAGGCAAATAGGACCCATTATAAAAATAGACAAATGGCTCTTGGTAATGCTTCTATTATGAGTGATAAAGGCAAAGCTAATAGAACTCATGGAAACATTCTGGAGTCTTAGAGCAATTTTTTCTTTAATGTAAAATTCTTCTTAAATTAAACACAGATTATTACTCCCCTCCCAAGGAACAATTTCTTAGTTATATATTAGACTAAATCACTAGGCATACCAGCTTTATAATATGTTTCTGAATACTGTGCCTCTTAGTTTTTTGCATTTGGTATGACTAAAGAATGAGCTTATTTTCTTTGGTGTAATAATGGTTTCTCTTGTTCTTATAAAAAATGTGTCCTTTAGGCATGGATGATTTAGAATGACAACTTTTCAAATTAACTTGTTTGCCTTACATACCTTCTCAAAAGACTGCCCTTTCTTTCTTATCTAATCTGGTATTCCATAATAATAAGTCTATAACCCAAGGAGGTAGGTCAGAAAAAATAAACTTCACTTAGATGGGACAAGACAATGTGCATAATAAGTGCCATCTCCAGGAGGAAGATATGTGACTGTACCTGTCTTTGGATATCTAGTTCCTCATTCAATGACTGGCACTGAATAGATGTTCAATAAAGATTAGCAAATTCAGATTCAGGTATAATTTTGTTCTATCTCCATTGACAGGTACAACATACAGAGTTAAATAAAACCTCCAACTTTACATGTAGAGTGCCAAACTTACATGCATAACAAAAAAATCCCTTAGGCATATAAAAATATTCTACTTTTTAGATAAAATTTTAATTATTTTCTTCTTATTTATATATAATTGACATAATGTATCAGTTTCAGGTACACAATATGATTCAATATTTGTATACATTGCAAAATAATTGCAAGGATCTAGTTAACACCTGCCACCACATAGTTAGAAAATTTTTTGTGTGGGATGAGAATTTTGCAATACAGTATTGTAAACTATAGTCACCATGCTGCACTTAATATCCAAATGACTTAATTATTCTATAACTGGAAGATTCTGCTTTTTGACATCCTTCACCCATTTGGCCCACCCCCAACCTCCAGCCTCTGGCAATCACCAATCTGTTCTCTGTAAGGGTGGTGTTCTGAGTACCTTGGTTTTGGTTTCTTCTGTTTAGATTCAACCTAAGAGATATCCTATGCTATTGGTCTTTCTATGTTGACTTATTTCACCCATAATAATGCCTTTTCTGGGACCATCCGTGTTGCTACAGATGGCAAGAATTCCTTCTTTTCTCTGGCTGAAAATATTCCATTGTATGTGTACATAACATATTGTCTTTTTTAAAAGTTTTTATTTTAGTTCCAGTTGACATGCTGTTATAATAGTTTCAAGGGTACAATATACTGATTCAGCATTTCCATATACCACGTGGTGCTCATCATGACAAGTGTACTCCTTAATCCCCATCACCTATTTCAACCATCTCCCCACCTACCTCCCCTTTGGTAACCATCAGTTTGTTCTCTAAATATAATTAAGAGTCTGTTTCTTGGTTTGTTTCTTGTTTTTTTCCCTTTGTTTATTTGTTTTTTTTCCCCTTAAATTCCACATGAGCTACTATGTTGTTGAGGATTTTTGCATCCATGTTCATCAGGGGTAATGGCCTGTAGTTCTTTTTTTCAGTGTTATCTGGTTGTGGTAGCAGGGTAAATGTTGGCATCATAGAATCAATTTGGAAGTTTTCTTTTGGGTGGGGGGGGGCAGTTTAAGAAGAATAGGCATTAACTCTTCTTTAAATGTTCGGTAGAATTCACCTGTGAAACCATCTGGTCATGGACCTTTGTTGAGAGATTTTTGACTACTGAGTCAATTTCTTTGCTGGTCATATGCCTTCAAATTTTCTATTTCTTCTTGTTTCAGTTTTTATGGTTTTCATGTTTCTATGAATTTACCCCCCTCTTCCAGGTTGTCCAATTTGTTGGCATACAGTTTTTCATAATATTCTCTTATAATTGCTTGTATTTCTGTGGTATTGAATGTTATTTCTCCTTTCTCATTTGTGATTTTGAGTTTTTTTCCTTTTTTTTTTCTTAATGACTCTAGCTAGCAGTTTATTAAATTTATTGATCCCCCCCCCCAAAGAACCAGATCCTGGTTTCATTGATCTGTTCTATTTTTTTCCCTCCTTCTGCTGATTTTAGGTTCTGTTTGTTCTTTTTCTGGTTCCTTTAGGTGTAAGGCTGGGTTGTTTGAGGTTTTTCTTGCTTCATGAGGTAGGCTTGTATTGGTATAAACTTCCCTCCTAGAACCAGCTTTGCTGTATCCCAAAGGCTTTCTACCATCATATCTTCATTTTCATTTCATCTATGTACTATTTTATTTCTTCTTTTATTTTCTGGTTGACCCACTCATTGTTTAGTAGCATGTTATTTAACCTCTATGTATTTGTGGCTTTTCCAAAATTTTTTCTTGTGGTTGACTTCCAGTTTCACAGTCTTCAGAGAAAAATATATGACTTTGATCTTTTTGAATTTTGAGGCTTGTTTGGCGGGCTGATGTAATCTATTCTGGAGACTATTCCATGTGCACTTGTAAAGAATGTATTCTGTTTAAGGATGGAATGTTCTGGATATTTCTGTTAAATCCATCTGGTCCAGTGTGTCACTCAAAGCCATTATGTCCTTGTTGATTTTCTGTTTATATGATCTGTCCAATGATGTAAGTGTGGTCTTAAGAACACAGTAATAGTAGGATACTTTATCAATTAGTTCCTTTATGTTATTAACTGTTTTATGTATTTGGATGCTCCTATGTTGGGTACATAGATATTTATAATTGTTATATCTTCTTATTGGATAGTTCCCTTTATTATTACATAGTGTCTTTGTCTCTTGTTACAGCCTTTGTATTAGTCTATTTTGTCCAGTATAAGTATTGCTACTCCAGCTTTCTTTTGACATCCACTTGCATGATAAATATTTCTCCATTCCCTCACTTTCAATCTGCAGGTGTATTTAGGTCTAAAATTAGTCTTCTTTAACTTGATGGAAACTTAAATTTGAATGAATTATAAAAATTTTATATTTTTGCCCCATTACACATTTTTTATATATTTTGCCTCTTTGTATTTTGTGTATCATTTTTTTAAAAGATTTTATTTATTTATTTGACAGAGAGAGAAAGAGAATACAAGTAGGCAAAGGCAGGGACAGAGAGAGAGGGGGAAGCAGGCTCCCTGCTGAACAAAGAGCCCAACACAGGGCTTGATCCCAGGATCCTGAGATCATGACCTGAGCCAAAGGCAGAGGCTTAACCCACTGAACCACCCAGGCACCCCTAATTTGTGTATCCTTTAATTATTGTAGTTATTTAATTTTACTACTTTTATCTTTTAACCTTTATACTAGCTTTATAAGTGTTTAATCCACTACATTTACTATATATTTGCCTTCTCCAGTGAGGTTTTTGCTTTCATGTATTTTCTTGTTGCTAATGTCTTTTTAACTTTAACATTTCTTTAAAAAGCTGTTTTAATGATAATGAACACCTTTAGCTTTTCTAGAAAACTCTTTAAATTCTGAATGATAACCTTGTTGAGTATTCTTCATAGCTTTTGTTTTTTTTCTAGAGCATATAGATGGGTTTTTGCTTTTACCCATTCTGTCACCTCATGTCTTTTGATTGAAGCATGTAGTACATTTGCATTCAAAACAATTATTGATAGATATGTATAAGTTATAAGAAATAACTTATAGTTATTTCTAGAACTTTTCTCTGATCCTTTGTCTTTCTCTCATGTTTTGCTGATTTTCTTTAGTGATGTATTTGGATTTCTTTCTAATTATACTTTGCATACTTATTAGTTTTTCTGATATATGGTTACCATTAGGTTTGTATATATCTCTTCTGCATATAGCAGTCTATATGGTCATTTAAGTTTGAACCCATCCTTTACTTCCCTTCTCTCTGTGTTATAGATATAAGTTATTATATTTTATGTCCTTTTTTGGTAAGTTCCTTGACTGATTTTTACAAAAAAATATTCATTTCTACTGCTTTTATGTTTCCTACCTTTATGCTGTCACTTTTGGTCTCTCTATCCCACTCAGAGTCCTCTTTAATACTTTTTGGAGAACTGGTTTACTAGTCACAAACTTGTTTAGTTTTGTTTGTCTTTATCTCTTATGCTCTTTATCTCTCCTTCTATTCTGAATGATAGTCTTGCTTGATAGAGTATTCTTGGCTACAGATTTTATCCATTCAGCACTCTGTATCATGCCATTTACTTCTGTCTTGGAAAGTTTCTGCTGAAAAATCCCTTGCTAGTCCTATAGCGCTTCCCTTCTATGTAATCATTTCCTTTTGTCTTGCTGCATTTAAAACTTTTTCTTAATCACTATAGTTTGCCAGTTGAATTACATCAAACATGTTTCTCATTTTGTTGAGCGCTTTATCTCTGCTATGTTGTTCCTTATCTGGAAGGATCTTTGTTAAGAATCTCATTCATGTGTTCTACTCTTTTCTCAGTCCAATGTGTATCCTTATGATCATTTTAAATACTCCATCAAGCATGTCACTTATATCTGCTTCACTTAGATCTCTGGCCATGGCCTTTTCCTGTTCTTTCATCTGAGGTAAATTTCTCCATCTTCCCATTTTTGTCTAAGTTTCTGTGTTAGGAAAGTCAGCGAAGTCTCCTGTTCTTGAGAGTGATGGCCTTATGAATAAGGGGTCCTGTAGTGCCCTCAGTGTAGTGTCTGCTGTTGTCCAGGGCCTGCTTCTGGGATTATCTACAATGTATGTATGCTATCTGTGTTCTGCTGTTTTGTCCTGGCTATTTTATCCTTCAAACCAGCCATCTGCAAAGGCTCTCTTTGCCTGCTGTGAGCAGTGTTTCATCCCTGGCCTGAAGGTGTTGTGTTAATTAGGTATGCTCTGGTCTGCTTGTGAAATGAGATGTGTTGCCACCACCACTGGAAATGAGGCTCTCCAAAACCCCCATGTTGAGAGATGGTGGTGTGAGCAGGGGTTTGAGGCCAGTCTTCAGTGGAAGGGGGCCTATGAAGCTGGGACTGAGGCAAGCATGACTGTGAAGGGTAGTTCCAGTGGAATTGGGGAGTAGGGCTTGGTTTAAGCAAGTTAGTTAGCAGGCATTGATCTTTACATATTCCCACAGGTATCCCTGTTGTTATACAAAAGGGTGGGAGAAGGAAATGGTGCCAGCTAGTTATTTGTTCCCAGAGAGAGCTCTATGAATGCTGCCTCTTTGGGACATGCTCTGAGAAGAGCAAATCATCTTCCCTCTATATGTCTGTGGATTCTTTGCCTGCCTTCTCTCCAGGATCAGCACAAGGCCTTCTGGACTATATCCCAGCCAAGCCTGCTGACCATTAACACTCTAAGCTTTAAGCCTCACTGTTCGCCTGAAGTCACAAAATTCAGGCCCACTTTCCAAGCCAGTCACTATGGAGATTCATTTACCCTGTGCACCCTCCTCTGTGTCAGTCTGTCTCTCGCCCGTTTCTGTAACTGTGGCTCCCTGCCCACTGCAGCAGCCACAGTCTGTTTCTCTCCCAAACCACATCTCCACACTTTATACCTTCTTTCGTGTGGCCCCTTCTTTACCTTTAGTTGGGGAGTTTGTTCTGCCAGACTTCAGGTCAACTTCTGGGGTATTTATGATGATTTTATAATTATCTAGTTATTTGTGGGATGAGGCAAGTCTAGGGTCCTCATACTCTGTTCCTACACCTTAACACATTTTCTTTATAGGTTCATCCACTGATGATGCTCACTTAGGTTGTTTCTAAGTCTTGAATACCATAAATAATCCTGCAGTGAACTTGGGGATACATATATCATTTAAAGTTAGCATTAATGCTCAGATAAATACCTAGAAATAGATTTCTGGATCGTATGGTAGTTTTACTTTAATTTTTTGAGGAACTTCCATACTGTTTTATGGTGGCTATACTAATGTATCAGCAGTCCACAACGGTTTCCTTTTCTCCCCATCCTTACCAACACTTGTTATTTTTTTGATAATGGCCATTCTAATGTGTATGAAGTGGTATCTCATTGTACTTTTGACATGCATTTTCCTGATGATTAATGATTTGAGCATCTTTTCATGTGTCTGTGTAACCCTAATTGTTCTTCTTACATCAATGTCTTCTAGCTTTGAGTGTGCAGATCTTTCACCTCTTTGGTTAAATTTATTCCTATGTATCTTATTCTTTTATAAATGGGATTTTTTTCTTAAAATCTCTGATAATTTTTTTAGTGTATATAAAGAACTGAGTTTTTTGTATCTTGATTTTGTATTCTGCAACTTTATTGTATTTATTTGTTCTAAGAGTTTTGGTGAAGTCTTTAGAATTTCTAAATATATCATTTATAAATAGTGATAGTTTTACTCCTCCTTTCCTTTTTCTTTTCTTTTCTTTTTTGCCTAATTGCTCTGCCAAGGACTTCCAGTATTATATTGAATAGGAGTGACAAGAGTGGATGACAAGACATCTTTGTCTTGTTTCCAATCACAGGGAAAAGTATTCAGTTTTTCATCATTGAGTTTGATGTTAGCTGTGGGTTTGTCATATATGGCCTTTACTAGGTTGAGAGTTTCTGTCATATATAGTTGCTAATTTTGTCAAAAGCTTTTTCTGCCTCTGTTGAGACAATCATATCATTGTTATTCATCATTTTATTAATGTGGTGTGTCACATTGATATGCAGATGTGGAGTCATCTTTGCCTTCTTAAAACATATCTCTCTTAATCATAGCATATGATCCTTTTAATGTACTGTTGAATTATGTTGCCTGACATTTTATTGAGAATTGGATGTTGGCCTGTAATTTTCTTCACTTATACCATTCTTATCTAGTCTTGGTATCAGAGTAATGCTGGCCTCAGAAAATGAGGTTGGAAGCATTCCCTGCTCTTTAATTTTTTGGAGAAGTTTGAGAATAACTGGTATTGATTCTTTTTTTAATCATTAGTAGCATTCACCTGTGAAGCAGTCTGGTCTTGGGAAATTTCACAGGGAAATTTTTGATTACTGATTCAGTCTTCTTACTAATAATCAGTCTGTTCAGGTTTTTCATTTTTTCATGACTCAGTTTTGATAGGTTATATGTTTTTAAAAATTTATTCTAGGTTGTCCAATTTACTGGTATATAATTGCTCATAGTAGTCTCCTATTATCCTTTGTCTTTCTGTAGTTTCAATTTTAACTTCTCTTTCATTTCTGATTTTATTATGGTCCTCTCTTTATTCTTGGTGATACTAGCTAAAGGTTTGTTAATTTTGTTTATCTTTTCAAAGAACCATCTATCAGTTGCATTGATATTTTCTATTGTCTTTTATTACTTTTATTCTAACTTTGGACTGCATTTGATATTTTTTTCTCTAGTTCTTGAGGTGTACAGTTAGGTTGCTTACTTGATCTTGCTTGATAATATAGACATTAATTGCTATGAACTTCCCTCTTAGAATTTTTTTATTGTTTTCCATAAGTTTTGTTATGTTGGACTTCCATTTGTCTTGAAGTATTTTTCTTTTGATTTCTTCTTTGACCCATTAGTTGTTCAGGAGCATGATTTTTAATATACACATACTGCTGAATTTCCAGTTTCATTTTTATAATTTCCAGTTGCATTCCATTGTGGACAGAAAAGATGCTTGATAGGATTTCAGTCTTAAATTTATTAAGATTTGTTTTGTGATCTAAAATATCATCTATCCTGAAGAATGTGTGCTTGAGAAAAATGTGCATACTTTTTTTTTTTTTTCAAATAGACTGTGCTGTAAGTATTGTATAAGTGTAATGACCATCTGGCCTAACATGTAGGTTAAGTTTAATGTTTCTTTATTGATATTCTGTGGGTGATCTCTCTATTGGTAAAAGTGAGGTATTAGAATTTCATACTTACTGAGTCACAGTTGATTTCTCCTTTTAGGTCTATTAATTTTTGCTTTATATTTTTAGGTACTTCTTAGTTGGGTGCATAAATATTTCAAATTGTTATATCTTTTCATTGGATCACTGTGTAATGCCCTCCTTTGTCTCTTATCTCTGACAAAATAGACCTTCAAACAAAGACTGTAATAAGTATGGCTACCTCAGCCTTTTGTTGTTACCCATCTATCCAATTTAAGTCTGTGTATCTCAAGTGAGTCTGTTTTAGGCATATACAGATAGGTCTTATTTTTTTATTTCATTTAACCACTCTGTCTTCTGATTTTAGAATTTAGCTCATTTACCATTAAAGTAGTTACTGAGAAGTATGGATTTTTGCCATTTTTTTTTACTTGCTTTCTGGCTGCTTTTTAGTTCCTTTCTTCTCTTGCTCTCTTCCTTTGCAATTTGGTGACTTTATTGAGTGGTACATTTATACCTTTTTTAATTTTGTGGTTACCATGAGACTTTCAACAGTCTATTTTATGTTTGTACTGAAGTTATTATAAGCTTATCTAAAGCTCTACATTTTTACTCTCCCACCTGTTCTGTGTTTTTGAGGTCACATTTTGCATCTTGTGTGTTCCTTAACTAAATATTGTAGTTATTTTTACTGCTTTGTCTTTTACCCGTCATACTAGCTTTATAATGCACTGCCTTTTCTTTATATTTACCTTTACCAGAGATTTATACTTTTATATTTTTTCTTGTTCCTAGTTAGTGCCCTTCCTTTTCAACTTAAGGAAGTCTCTTTAACATTTTTTTTCAAGAGCCAGTTTGGTGATGATAAACTCCATTAGTTTTTGCTTGTCTGGAAAATTTTATCACTCCTTGAATTGTCTCAATTCTGAATGTTTGCTGGGTAGAGTATTCTTGGTTGGCAGGGATTTTTGTTGTTGTTTTTCACCTTTTGGCACTTTGATTATGTTAAGCCACTCCCTCTGGCTTGCAGTTTCTGCTGAAAATTTGACTGATAGTTTTATGGGCGTTCCCTGTACAAAACAAGTTATTTTTCTCTTGTTGCTATTAAGATTATCTCCTTGCCTTTAATTTTTTTACATTTTAAATAGAATGTGTTTGGGTTAGGTCCTTTTTAGTTCATCTTATTAGGAACTTTCTGGGCTTTCTAGATAAAGGTTTCCTTCCTCAGGTTAGAAAAGATTTTAGCCATTATTTCTTCAAAGAGGCTTTCTTCTCCCATCTCTCCTCACTTCTCCTTGGGTACCCCTGTAATGGAAATGTTAGTCCACTTGATGTTGTTCCATCAGTCTCTTATTTTTTTTCTTGTTGCTGCTCTGATTGGATGTGTCCCACTCCCCTGATTTGGAGTTCATTGATTTGTCTTCTGCTTCCTCTATTCTGCTATTCAATCCCAATAGTGTATTTTTCACTTAAAATATTATATTCTTCAGTTCCATGGTGTCCCTTTGGTACCTTCTTATATTTTCTAACTCTTTGTTAAAGTTCTCAATGTCTCGAGTTGGTATCTTGTCTTGAGTTTGGTATCTCTATACCAAATAGTATTTTTATACTATTATTTTGAATTTTTTATTATATAACTTACCTCCATTTCATTAACTTTTTTCTTCTAAAGCTTTTATCATATTCTTTTGTTTGGAATATACTCATTTCTTCATTTTGTTTGACTCCCAGTGTTGGTGTCTGTTTATTAGCTGAAACAACCACCTCTCATAATCTGGAAGGAGTGGCCTTGTGTAGGAAATGAGCCTTATTGCTCAACACTGCCATAACTCTCAATTGTCTCTCAGAACTATGTGATTGTCCAAGCAGCCTACTTTATTTTTATTACCTCCCAGTATTTAAGGGTATGCTATAATATATCAGTGTCCCAAGGGGATAATATCTAGATTCGGGCTGATTATAAGCCATATCCTCAGGCAGCAGATTTTAGAGTATGCAAATATATACAGTCTTGTGTGCCACAAGTATAAACCTTGTTGCCCATCGTAGCCAAGCAATCTGGAGGTTGCCTGGCCATCACAAAAATGAGGACTTCAGACAAGTGTATAAGCTCCTTTCTGAGAGATCAAAGTGAGCTGAAACGAAGCAGAGGAAGAGTATAAAGATTTTACCCACCAGCCTCCATTCCCTGAGAGCACTTTCATAGGCCCTTCTCTCAGGCCAAAACTCCTAGATAAAGCAAATAGGCCTCTTTCACAGAAAGAAGATGTGTTTCCATCTGCTCTCAGTTCAATGCCCTGGGAGTGGTTGCTTGCCAAGAACTGTCTGATTGTTATTGTTCCATGGGACCCAGGAACCTCCACTATGCCAGAGCCTGGCAATCAGGAAGTGTCCCCTGGTCAGCTATGGCAAAAGCTGGGGCTCCTGACATGTATAAAAACTCCCTTCTGGAGGATATTAGGCTTTGCATTCTCTCCCCATTGTGGGTTGCTCCGCCAGGAGTGGGGTTTATAGTGAGATTGTGTCCCAGTTTCCCCTACCCACTTTAACATGTAGGAGTTGCTAAGCCAGCCTGAGGTTTTGTTTAAAAAACTATTCCATAAAATATAAGATGAAAACAGAGAGGAAGGCAAATCACAAGAGACTCCTAACTATAGGAAACCTGAGGGTTGCTGGAGGAGAAGGGGTGGGGATGGGGTAAGTATATGATGGGCATTAAGGAAGACACTTGAAGTAATGAGCACTGGGTGTTGAATGCAACTGATAAATCACTACATTCTACCTCTGAAACTAAGAATAGAGTATATGTTAATTAAATTGAATTTAAATAAGACGTTTAAAAAAGAAACTGTACCATATAGAGCTGCGACTTGATGTGTCCGTGGAAGGATATTCCTATTTCATCTTGAGCCAGAACCCCTAAAGAAAGTCTACTTTTGAACCCACTGCAGTCGGGTGTATCCATAACAGTTTTGACGAAGAATTATGGTCACATTTGTTGTTTGGGGGCTGATTGTATAATTGCTAGGGCAAACCCCTCCAGAATTATCTTTCACTGCACTTCAGTCTTGGTTATGCTAAGAGGAAGACCCAGAATTGACACTTTGATGAGGATATAGCCTGAGTAAGACATAAATCTTTGTTGTTTTAAATTACTGATAGCTGAAGTTTGTTTATTTATCTGTTTATATTTTTAGCCTACTCTAATACAGAATTCATCCCATCAGATCACAAGTGGGAACATCTCTTGGGCAAAGACTGTCTTACTGATATAGGTATCACCAGGGTTTAGTATACACCCTAACATATACAAGTTATTCAACATTATTTTGATAACTGAAAAAAAATCTTTATCAAAGCAACATCAAAATGAAGTACAATACCTAAAATTTTAGGAAATAGTTTATAAACAGCACTGTAAAATTCTGTAATTCACAGGAATCTACTCAAATGTTTAACTTAGAAATCTGATCAAAAGAAGTTATTATATGGGTCCCTAGAACAGATTCAATGAATTATGACTACAAATTTTGTCTAGACCATCCATTAAGCAAAGACAACAGTTGGCAATTCAAAGTCCTAGAGAAAAGGTTACTTTAGTGATTTACAGTGCATTTCAAGTCTCCAGAGATTCTCACTTTAATATTGGTGCAATGGTTATAATTCTGCATCCCTGTCTTCTTCAAGAGGTCTATGCTTCATCAGATACATAAGACTTTTCTCTTTGTTTTTATCTTAGTACGAAAGTTCTTCCCTATGAATGTGTATAACAGATGGCTCTTGATGAGTGGTATTGTTTCCCCCAGAATTTCTCATATAATACCTTGTGAAAACTACTACCATTAGCTTATTTGACTTTTAATTATAGAAATATCTAACCTTTTATTGGTGGCCCTAGTTCTTTAGCCCTTGTACATGGATGATTATAGATGCATGTAGCATTGAACATAGTATTTCTTCTAAGAACATCAACTATGCAGTCATAACACTTGAAGAACAAATAACATGTCAGTATTAGAACTTTCTGAGAAAATATTGCAGAAGATACATTTACACTGTAATGGTTACATGGCACCTAGAGATTTTCCACTTCTTCTGAAACAATATATTTCATTAGAAAGAGTATACACTTTGAAATCAGATTTGTGCTTGACCTTTGTCACTTACTAATTATGTAGCTTCAGGAAAGTTAATTTCCTTAAACCTCTTTTTCTCATCTTTACTAAGGAATAATAAGGCTTTTAACGCTAGTGTGATAATGATTGGAAATATTTTGTTGAGATGATATAGCATAGTACCTGGCAAAAGTTGTCACTCAACCAAAGACAGGTACTATCAAGATAATTGCTATCTTATATCTTCTTTCCATTTTTTAATACTGTTGCAAATAAAATTCCCAAGTGTATTAGGATGTAGGAGGTCAGACTTTTGTTCTATTCAGGACTTTGATTGGACAATGTCCACGCACCTTATGAAGGGCAACCTGCTTTACTCAAATTTCACTAATTTAAATGTAAATCACATCTAAAAACTCTGTCACAGAAATATCTAGAATAATGTTTGACCAAATATCTGGGCACTGTGGCCCAGACAAGTTGACAGACAAGATTATCTGTCACACCAACTAATTCCTTGTCCTTCACTTTGACTTTCTGAACATACAATTCTTATACTTTACCACCTTGTGAATAAACAAGTTTATCTGATGACTAAGCAACAGCTATAATACTTGTTAAATTGCTCTCTAGTGAAACTTGAGATTCCTAAGATGACCATTCCTCTTATGAAACCTACTAAGAGGTAGTTGACATCTGCATTTTGAACAGAGATTAGTCTATTTTCATGATTGGTTTATAGAGCTCCTGTTTTGCACTAGATAATAAGAGAAAAGGGAAATGCTATGGAAAATCCAGTATTCCTATTCCAAACTAAAAGATATGTTAAATCATTAGCAAGACTCAACAGGAGTGACATATATCTAATTATGCATAAGCACTGGATGGCACCATCAATACCCTGTCCTCATTTTAACAGAACTCACCCAGCAGCACTCTGGAAGAGCACAACATGCTCTGTAAACATTCATCATGAGACAGAGTTGGTATACATTTGTGAGGATGAGGCTAAGAGAACTCCAGTGAAGAAAAAATCAAAGGATGGTAGTAGGTTTCTGAAGCATGGGGGACCTTGACATCATTGCACAGCAACCACGAGTGACTATGGTGAGTGGAAAATCACCTGTTCCATCCTGACAGTGTCTTTATCTTTCTGGAATCTCAGTAACTTCAGAAGGCTGAACCCTTTGTGAGAGTTTCCTGGTACTACCAAAAATAATTCTACTCTAGATTTTCTTAGTCCACTGATAGGAATACTTCCCCTTCATGCTATGATACTTTTTGTATCAAATAGCAACATGATAGAACTTCACTAAACAGGGTCTCCTTTTACCACTATATAGGCGAAATGTCAACTTGTCAAAAGTTAACATTAACAGCTTTCATCCTAAACCTTACGCTCCTATAAGAAATCCTCAAAGTTAAAATGTGGAGGCAAATAGTTCACATCTATGTTATATATGCAAGGGTGCTCTCAACAAGTTGATTTCACTTGTGAAATTTAATCTCAAACAGTGGTTGACTCTCTGCCAGACATTTGCCTTCAGTAATCTCACGGATCGATCATATGTTGTAATTGAAGGTGGAAGCTGAGATTTCTAATCATGATACCTGTTTAAATTTTTCTGACTGTCAGCCAAAGTGTCTGTGGAGAATGTTCAATTTTATTTCTTTCAAGATAAAATAAAAGCATCTGGGTATATGAATCCTAGAAACAGTCTGACCAGATCAACTCTCCCTACAAGTATTCCGACAGTCCTTTCAAGAATAGGTTATTTTAAAGTTGCAAAGTAGAGATTGTATTCAAATATTTTCAAATATCCTTTGAAAATGAATTTACACTGTCTGGTATTACCAAGTTTGTCTCTCACTCCTGTTCTCTTCCCAGTCCTGTTAAAAGAAAACTAGGGGATTCAAAGTGAAGGTAAATATGTTTGCCACCAGAAGAGAATAAGCAATAAAAGATAGAGTAGTCAACAGTAAGTAGAACCTCAACAGAATAGCCCTTTATTGACTTCGGGCTAATCCCACCATAAATCATGGAAAGCCAACACAGTTGCTTAATATAGGAGCAAGACCCAATAATACTGAATCACAAGAGCTGAGAGTACATTCAACAGCTAAGTAACTCTGATCTTTAACAAGTTCAGTATCAAACATCATTAGTAAACAATAAAAATTCTTCTTTGTTTTAATTTGGGAATTTGAGTTTTATACCTTTTCAAATGAGGGACTAATTTTTAATAACATTAATGATTTTTGGAAGTATTTTTTTTAAGATTTTATTTATTTATTTGACAAAGTTAGAGATCACAAGTAGATAGAGAGAGAGAGAGAGATAGAGGGAAGCAGGCTCCCTGCCTAGCAGAGAGCCCGATGTGGGACTCGATCCCAGGACCCTGAGATGATGACCTGAGCCGAAGGCAGTGGCTTAACCCACTGAGCCACCCAGGCACCCTTTGGAAGTGTTTTATAAGCTTAAAGCATTAATAAATTTGAACAATGTTGTAAGTTTCCAGTATTCTTATTTGATGGCCACCATTTTAAAGTATTTTTCATTTAATTAGTTATTACTGTGGCCCCCTACACAAAATCCTTCTTTCCCTCTCCCATTTTGTAACTGGTAGAAGACTTTAAAATGACTTAAAAGTCTAATCCAAAAAGCTTTGTTTTCTTATGATAGTATACCCTCAGATACAATTCACTTCAGTCTTTAGTTACTATATATTAAAGAGACAAATTGAGTAAATTGCCTTTGAATGGCATCAAAATCTGTTATCGTTGAGTTTTAGGGGGGCTGTGGACCATGCAGTATTAAACTGTCAATGTACTCTTAAGACACCAGTACAAATCTCTGTTCTACCACTTCTCTACATGACAGTGATTTACTGACTTTGTGTCCACTTGACTATGAACTCTTAGACATCAAAGGGCCATGATTTTTTAAAATTTGCCTACCTGAAGCCTACCACAACATCAAGCACATGACTACATATCAGACATGCAATTTATCTTTACAGAGTAAATGAACACATGAATAGACAAGCTCCCCTAGAATGGAGCTTGTTAATTCTACTATATTCTTGTTTTATTTAAAGATTTATTTTAGAGCAAGGGAGAACAAAAGCAAGGGGGGGGGGCAGAGGGAGAGAGAATCTGAAGCAGACTACCCATTGAGCATAGAGCCCCACACAGGGCTTGATCTCAGGACCCTAAGATCATCACCTGAGCCAAAACCAAGAGTCAGAAGCTTAAATGACTGAGCTGCTCAGGCATGCTATTCTTATTTTTTAAATGTCTCTTGTACTGCATTTTACTTTAAAGAGATGCACATTGTACAGTATTTTCAATGTGTTACCAATGACACCATCCAACGAGGAGGCAAGTTTTAAGAATATGAAAGTAAATCATATTCAACTAATGGAGTGTGAACTTCTAATATTTTTTACAAATGTCATGCTCAGAAAGAAGTTAAAGTGCACTTTATCTGGTAGGTTCTATGTATTTGTTATATCAATCAATAGCCCTAGGTCCTTGGAACTCTCTTTCTGCGTTTGCTCAAACGCTGTGTTCTTTTAGTTTTCCAGTCGCTCTGCCCACATCTCTAGTTCCTCAGCTCACACCTTCTTCTACATTACCTGCTAAATCTCTTTCAACACACAACTTCTAAGACAGCCTTCTCAATCACTTTCCCATCATCTAGGGGATAACGATTCCCAAACTTCAGTCTTCATCTCTAGGACTGTATATTAAACTGTCCACTAGATATCTTTATCTCATTGTGTCCTTATCTATTAATATCACCATAAAGGCTAGGCCAAAAGTAGAAGTCTTTGTGAAATTTTCCCTTTTACAGAATTCTTATAGTTAATGAATTACCAAACCCTATTGATTCCACTTTCCTATCTTCATTCAGGCCTGTTTTCTCACATTCTTCTCAACTCCTTACAGTTGACACATGGCAGACAAATAGATTTCCTGAAGTGTGAATCAGACCCTTTTCTCTCAAGGTTCTTCAGTGGTTTATAATTTCTTAGAGAATAATGAATAACATCCAAATCTTTTAGCATGGCATTTAGAAGACTGTTAAACTCAGTGGCCATGACTCCCCAGATACATGTTTACCCCATGAACTGATTTCTATTCCATGAGCCAAGACAGGCTCTTCTATACCTCTGTGCCTTTGTGCAAGCTGTTGTTTTGTTATGGTAAAGTGAACTAGCCAACTCTGAATTTCTGTATATCCTTTAAGTCATAAATTGAGGACTCCACAAATGAGGAATGTACTATTTCCCAAGGCAACCCATTTAGCATCACCTACAGCTGACGCCACAGGAGTGATTCCTTCCCTTAATTGTATTCCTTGTGGCCACAAAGAACAAGTCTAATTTTTTCTTTAATATGATAGATCTTCAAATAATTTAAAGCATGTTACTCCTAGTGCTTCTATTATTTGAGGTAAATCTCCACAAAGTTCTTTAGATTGGCCTCTTATTTTTTCCTAGCCCACTAAAAGTTGGCATCAAGAACTTTACTGAGTACCCCAGATGAGGTCTGACCATGAAAGAGTGAAGCTTGACTCTGCCTTTTGTATTACACACACCTCACAACCAACTCTCCATTATTCAGTGGTGGATTGCACAACAAGGAGGTGGGATTCACTCTCATCATAGAGAGAGCTGGGAATTGGGCCCCAGCTTTGTTTCCCTATACAATCTCAGCACCATTCATAAAGCATTTGGAATTCTGAGTCTGTGGGAAAATTATCTTTTATTTTTCAGCTATACTTTCATCCTGTTGTCTATAGTAAGAAAATGAAATTGGATCTGAAATCAGTATGAGTTTTAGATTCCATAGAAAATGTATGAAGGATAGAGGAGAGAAAGAACCATGAGGGAAGATTACTGATAGTTCTTCATAGGACTGTCACTCACCATAGGAAGAGGAGAAGGCATAGAACCACCACCAGCTAGGTTTCCTTCAACTTTCCATTATCCTCTCCAAACCATAGGAAGAGAAGACATAGAACCTCCACCAGCTAAGGTTCCTTGAACTTTCCATTATCCTTTTCAAGTCCCATGAGGTACTGTTCTTTTATTAAGGTACTCCAGATGACCAAAAACAGATTAGAATATTGTTGCTCCGAAGAATAGTCACCTCTGAACAAATATCAAGTTCTGCAGGGTTAAAAATAAATCCCTAACACAATTTTAATCCTCAGCCCTCAGATAAAAGAAAGAGATGTTGCTTCCCCACTTAATTCCCAAGACATAAGCAAGAGCCTAAAGATGTACCTTATAGTTGCTAATGAAGTTCTGCCATCCCCAAACTAGATTCTATTACAACGTGTGAACATTCACAATTAATTAGAAGATTATAATCACAATATTCATAATAATGCCTAGAAATAAACACCTGGCCCAGAAACTATAGAAGCACTTAAAGGAACTTCAAAGTACTTATATGTTGCCCATTTTTCATTTTAATTGTAAAACTATAGGCCAGGTTTTGGAAATATAGTCTTGTTGATATATTTTTTTAAGTCTTCACTTTAATTTCCAATAACTCTCTAAAGAAATACCAAGGGAGACACTCCTGGCTCCATTAAATTATTAAGTAAGCAGCTCTTACATTTGAAACACCAGGTTTAAGTGTTACTTTTACTAGTGCTACTGCATGGAAACCTATCCTACCTACCTACCTATGGACTCATTATCTAGTTGAGAAAAAGAGAACCCTTTCATATATTAATTCATTTCTGTCCACATCTCTTTAAAAAAATCTTGATGTTATCATAGTAATTATATAGTGCCTTAAATACTTTTCCAAGTGTCCCTACCATTTGAGATTTTAAATCTTTTCTAGTCAGTGTCACTCAAATCTACCTTTGTTACTACAGTAAAAATTTTTACTTACTCTTAATAAACATGAAGTTCAAGACATTTTACTGCATTTAATTTTCCATTAAAGGACCTAGACCTAGGGTGCCTGGGTGGCTCAGTGGGTTAGGCCTCTGCCTTGGGCTCAGGTCATGATCTCAGAGTCCTGGGATCAAGCCCTGCATCAGGGTCTCTGCTCACGAGGGTCCCCCCCTCTCTATCTGCTTCTCTGACTACTTGTGATCTCTATCTGCTAAATAAATAAATAAATAAAAGCTTTAAAAAAAAAAAAAGGACTTAGACTTAGTGGATATTAATGCAATACATAAGACATACTTTTCCCACGGTTGTGTCCATTTTGCCTACTGGAAACTTCATTCTTCTATGTACTCAGGACAAAAATTTAAGTCAGTTGTGATATGCCTCCTCTGACCCTTCCAATTCTAAATTCAACTAGTTGCCCTTGCTCATTCCACTCCAGCCACACCAGCATCATTGCTGTCCTGTGAATGTGGTATTCCCACAACAGCTTCTGGGTAGGTCCTTTGTATCTATTCTTCCCTTTATCTGGAAAGCCTGTCCTCTAGGTGGCCATGTGCCTCATCCCCCACCTCCTGCAAAACTTCAGGCAAATATGCAAGCTCCCTTGCTCAGCACTCTCCATTTCCCTCAGCCTTTCCTTTCTTCCATAACACCTATCACCATCTACCACCCACTTATTTTTGTCTCCCTCTGTGTGATAGGTAGAATTCTAGAGACTTCTGTCCCATTACTGAAATAAATACTAACCTCAATACTGTTGTGAAAGGACTTTGCAAAGTCATGAAAGTTGCTCATTGGCTGACCTTCACATAAGAAGATCACCTGGCCCTCAGAAGCAGAAGAGTAAGGCAGAAGAGAGCGAGTACAAGGGCAGAGAGATCCAAGGCATGGGAAAGACTCCACATGTCACGGCCGGCTTGAAAAGGAATGAGGGTGAACAGGAGAGCAGACGTTCTGACGGAGGTGAGAGAGGCTCCTGGATGATAGCTACCGAAAAATAGAAATCTCATTCCTGCTCTTACAAGGGATAGAATTCTGTCAACACCCTGAATGAGTTTAGAAGCAAATTCTCCCTGTACAGCCTCCAGCAAGAAAAACACAGCCCTGCTGTGAAAAGATGAAACACCCCATATTTTCAACCTTGTGAAACCCAGAGCGGAGAGACATGGAGCCAGGCTGGGGCCCAGTCTTACCTACAGAGAATAAATGAATGTAACGGTAAATCCCAGAATTTGCAAAGGCAGCAAGCAAAAACTAATACACGCTATGAGGATATATAATCGATGAGGGCACGGATCCCCATCTTGGAGTTTTCTTCTTGCTGTGTTGTAGAACCTAGACTAGCACCTCACAACACAACAGACAATAAATACTTGTTGAATGAATAAATGTACACAGTATACTCATTCTTTCCAATGACATCTATAGTTTACAAAATGATAGAATTTTTTTTACCCCAAAACATAGAAAAAAAATATTAAAAATTTAAGAGGTAAATTGATTTGAAAACGGTGTAATCAGTAGATTATATCTCTGCAAGCTAGTGGCGGCTGGCTACCACTGCCTAAAGTACTGGTTTTCAAAATGCACGTTGTAACACAGAGGCAGGTCATGAAATCAGTTTATGGGGTTGAGATAGGTAAGAAGGAAGGAAATAAAACAAAAAAAATTAGAATTTTAATTTTAGTGAGGGATGTATATGTGTCTGTGTATGCACATTGGATCACACTATATAAGATGTATTTCTTACTGCAAGTACTGTCAAAATAATTGGAAAACAAGGGTCAAAAAGGTTACTGTACTCTGTGCTGTGGACCAGGAGGCAATTTAGGGCCTGACCAGAGGTGAGATGAAGACAAATGAATGGTGAATGTGTCCGTTAAGAAAGGGCTGATCAGGAAAGAACTATACTATCCTGAGTCTGTGATTAAATTTACAAGGCAAGAGAGAGCGCTATGGTTGAAGAATTCACACAAATTGCACCATCTTAAGGTGAGGAAATGAACTTTTTCCTCTTGCTCTGTGTTTTTTGTTTTGTTTGTTTTATTTTGGGGCTTTTTTTTTTCCTTGGGGTTGGAATAGTGCCCCTGGACAGTGTTCAGGTCCACCCCGCACCCCATCACAGAACAGTCACTAAGTTTTAGTATAAAATCCAGCAGCATCTGGAAGAGGATGACTTGAGGCTTTAATCAGCAAAGCATCCTAAAATTCTATTTCTTTTCTCCCTTACAGGGAAAGGATTAAAAACCCAAATACTTAATCTATCTTCTAAGATTAGCCAGTTATTAGTGTCATATAAATTTAGCTGGAAAGGAAGTTAAAAATGTCCTTGGCACGTGGAACTAAAAAATAAATCCTGGTTAAAGGAACTCAAAATTGAATCTAACTCAATCTCCTCATTTATTTTGCAGATGAGGAGGCTGAGCTAAAGGTTTATACTATCCCCATTATTATAACAATGTTACTCTTATACTTATCCATGATTCCAGTGTTGTCAGTGGACTGCATATGGATAACAAGAATAATGCGACTGTACAGTATTCATTCCCCCACTCTGGGGCATACGCCTGGTTGGCAGGGACCATGCCATACATCTTTGTACTCTCATTAGTGCCTACTGTGGTTTTGGAAATTAAATAAGATAATACCTGCAATACACTTTCTACAAGCTAAGTAAAGGCCTTCATATATGCTTTTGTCGCTTTGATTATAATAAGAGCATTGTTATTACAGGATGTTTATGCATAGGAAATTCTTAATACCTGTTGATGTTCTTTGCATTATTCACTAAAATGAAATCATATTTTATGCACTTAAAATCAACTTAGACTTGAAGAGATTTTAGAAAAATGGAGTTCTAATCTGCTTGAGGCACTTTAAGTAAATCAGTAAAGATGAAAGACTTCCAATTAGTTAAAAATTACCCAGAAAATGTCTTAAGTATATGAAAAGTAAATAGACCTAATCACATCTCTATGTGATTCATTGAGATGAAATATCTGATGAAAATACAGACTCTTGCATACTCTGAAGGTCATCTTTCTTTAGGGAAGAACCAGACTTAAGAACTGCATGACCATTGGTGTTTGGAACCCAAAGCCATGGCCACGAGCTGTGAATTCTAAAATCAAAATGTGACTTCCTTTAGGACATGTTTCACAGAGAAAGAATATCAAAACATTAAAAGAAATGAATCACAATCTATTTTTGCTAAGGATCCAACAATGTTATCAAAGATTTTTTTTTCTCAAATCTTACAAGCTCTATAGCACCTTTCCCCCCTGCTACTTTCATATTATATAATTAGCGTATAATTATGTGCTCTTTCACACTGGAAAGATGATTCTTTTATTAATGACTCTTTGAAAAGTTCTTTATTATTTATCTTTGAAAGTGAGTTTGAAATCAAAGGGCTTTCGTGACTTTAACTTTGGAGTTCTTAAAAGTAATACAATAGGTGGTTACAGAGATCATAACCAGTCCTAAGTTTCCACCTTTAAGGTAAGAAATAAGGTTCAGGAAACAAATGTTGCATCCTCCTTTCCCTCCCGATTAAATGTTTGGGACACTGAAGAACACGAGTGCAAAATACTGATATTCCAACAAGGGTTGTCTTATTCTTTGCCTTTTCTCCCTTGTTGGGACAAATAGAAAATGGAATCAGAATAATAAGCTTCTTGAATCTGGTACAAAGACAGAAAGGGGATATAATTCACATTTATAGTAGGAAGTACAATGTATATTCCAAATTAGTCTTAAATGAGGAATTCACCCAGCCCATAATCTGTAGTCAATTCTGGAAAGTACCACCACATCTCTGCTGAGGCTAAGCAAGTCTCATTGCTGTTTTTGGCTGACTGCTTTTTTTCTAACATTTGGCTTACTGGAGCACTCCAGATTGAATATGGGCAATTAAAAGGAAGGGTGTACATTATTGCAAATTTTAATCATTTCTCGAGCCATTTTGCTTGCAGTGATAATCCCACAAGACCAACATATCTTGCATAAGAAACTCAGTTGGCTTTTGGCTTCGAGCAGCTCTTAGGTTACTTTGTAATCTATTCATGCTTAACTTCTGGACTTTCCCCATTTGTGGCTGGAACCTGCCAAATCAGGGCTGCAGTGGCTGCTTGGCTTGCCACGACCATGGCTAACTTATTTACGGCTGACAAAGGAACAATAATGCCAATGACTCGAATAATGATCAGAATTCTTCTCGATTATTTTGCTGCTATTTATGTGGGGCAGGAGCTACCTCTGTCCAACACTTCCGCGGTGCACAAAGTAATACTAGCCAGAGCTATTTCAAAAATTTGTATCTCCTATACTTTTTGTACTATTTCAGTGGAGAAAGCAGAAGTGTAATAACCTGATGACCTTGGAGACTTTGTTTTTTGAGGCCTCAGATCATCCTGAAACACTCAAAACACTCCAAATTGCTTATCATTTTGCCTAGCTATTTGGAATACCATAACGTCCCCTCAGTTGGAAATCTCTATATACCTTCCTTCTCACCAGCAATCTTTTTCTTGTAAAGAAAACAAGAGATAATAATTTACTTTGTAGTCAAGAAACTTTGTCTTCGAGGATCACTGGTCTTATATATGATGATTTTTCCTTATTCTAAAGGAGAATCACAGACTCCGAGTTGGAAGGAATGTGTTTTTTTTTTTTTTTAAAGATTTTATTTATTTATCAGAGAGAGAGAGGGAGAGAGAGCAAGTGCAGGCAGACAGAATGGCAGGCAGAGGCAGAGGGAGAAGCAGGCTCCCTGCCGAGCAAGGAGCCCGATGTGGGATTCGATCCCAGGATGCTGGGATCATGACCTGAGCCGAAGGCAGCTGCTTAACCAACTGAGCCACCCTGGCATCCCCGAGTTGGAAGGAATCTTAAAAGTGATTTAATAAATACCTGTGGTGGGGGGTAGGGAGGGTAGGAAGAGGGTGGTTGGGTTATGGACATTGGGGAGGGTATGTGCTATGGTGAATGCTGTGAAATGTGTAAACCTGACGAGTCACAGACCTGTACCCCGGGACTAATAATACATTATATGTTAATAAAAAATTAAAAATTAGAAAAAAATACTTCTGGTGGCATGAGCCCTTTCTACATTATCTTTAGGGAGGCCCTCCCTTAAAAGCTCTTCTTCAGGGCAAAAGAGAAATAAAGAGGAAATACAATCTACTCTGTGTGGCCTAACACTTTATAACGGAAACGAACTGGAGGAACTAGATGATGGTCTTCCTCTCTCACAAGTTCTCAGCCTCTCATCCATCTTGTTTAATTACATGATGAAAACCACTTAAATGTGAAGCATTGCAGAGACTGAATTTTAAGTTTGGACCCTGAAAATATGGCACAGTAAGGAAGGAAGCAGCACTTACACAATTTACTGTGGGAATTTAGATCACATGGTCTTGACCTTTTCATTTCAATGATCCAGAAAGTTAAAGATAACTTTAAAGGTCTACCTAATATGAATAGAATGATAGGAAGCTTTCCTCACTATTACTTAAGAATAAGTTAAATTATCTAGTTTAAACTACAGGTTAAGAGATTGGGTTCTGGAATAACACTGCTTGGTTTGAACCCTGGCTTCCTTGTTCATTGGCTGTATGACCTTGGGAAGTCACTGAAGGTTTTGAAACTTTGGTTTACTCATCTGTAAAAAGGAGATAATAATATTATCTTCCTCATTGGGCTGTTAAGAGGATTAAATGAGCTCATTCACATGAAGTACTTTGTTCAGTTTATGGCATATGTTTTAAGTATCCAATAAATGTTAGCCTCCTCATGTCCATTGAAGTAATAAAAAACAGAGTTTAGAGTGTAATTTTTGTTTTTTAATTTGCTTCAGAATCTCAGATCTTCAGTGAATTTCCATGAGTGCTATTTTGGACTAAGAATTTATAGTGTTAGGAAAGGAAATATATTCATTCTATAAATAACTTATAAGGAAATTTTATATTGCCAAGGATGTTTTTAATAAATCAATATGGTTTATACCATGTGCTAACTGAATAATACAATTATTCTAATTAACTGATCATGCACTCTGTGGGTTTTGGAAAAGTATGTCAGCATTTAGCCAACAAAAAGAGTCATGAATAATAGGATAAAATATAAAGTTATTATTTCTGCTATTAGAAAACTTAGTTGCTTTTGTGTATATCTGAATAGCCAATGTGACCAACATGTTATTCAACAGACTGAATTATATATCTGATAGGATTCAAAAATAATTCTCTTGAATATGTCCAGAGAGGTTTAAAAAAAAAAAAAAACTGCCATTATGAAACAGTATGGTAAGTTAACCAGTCTCTGGTCTTATGTTACTTTTTATAAAAGAAAATCTTATATCATTATTCTGTTCTAGTCCCTAATTATCCAGTTCTAATCAATAGTCTGCTTTACCCTCAAAGCAAATAGCAAAACAAGACAGAACTTTCATTTGCTGATTCTACAGAAAATTTAAATGCTGCCCATCCAGAACATCCACGGAGCTAATTAAGAAATCAAAGTTTAAAGCTAACCATTTTCACTTCTCTCCCATGTCCCAGAAGTCAATCATTGCAAGCTGAAATATATCACTGTCCGAAGAGTATTCTTTTCATATTGGCCCTGAGATTTAGAAACTCTTCTTCATAACTCATTATTACAAAGTTAACCATTAGAAAACCACTTATTGACCCAGAAATCAGGAAGATCAAAATAATTACTTTCAGAAAAATGAAAGACTCTTAGTTGGGAAATTGTATTGAGTCATGTATAAAATAAATTCTCCCCCCCCGAATATATTCAAATTATAGTCCATTAGAAGAATAAGGGATTGGGGTCACCTTCTCAGCACTTAACATGCATCTTCAGGGGGTTTCTCATCACTGTCAGTATCTCATGAAGGGGAACACACAACATTAATTCATTAAATAACATGACAGTTGATGGCAATCTATAGAAGATGCTATTCTGAGTAAAATGAAAATGTGTTGTGAAAAAAATGAATTAGGAAGAAAATGGGAGGGTGTAGTATGGAAAACTATACTCTTCGTTGTACAACCATCACTTAGCAATGTTACTGTGCATGTCCACACTCTATGAATTCAGAGACATTTTTGCTTTCCCAAGCTAGCTGTCCACTTACCCTAGTTGTTTTCACTTTATTCCCAGAGGAACAGCTCCATCCTTTCCGATCTGGAAGAACTTTACATTCCTCTCCCTCAAGACATGGCTGCATATGGCACCACCATTTCTGTTCCACTATTGAAGCTACAGGAGATTAAAAAAAAATCAATTCAGTGTTTTCTATTTGGGCTAGTTAATTCTCTGGGTGCACTTTTAAAGAAGAACAAAGGACACTGATTTTTCCCAATAGTGGTGAAGACTGGGTTTTGAAGCATGCTTCTCTTTTTGTCCAAAGGGGCTAAATCCTTCTAGATTTTCTGACTAAAAGAATTTTTATTTTAAATTTTCATTTATTGTGGTAAGAACACTGAACATGAGCTCCAGCCTCTTAACAAATAATATTGTTAATTAGAAGCACATTATTGAAGGATATTTTCCTGTGAATGTACAGGCTTCATGAAAACTAATATAGTGGGAAGAAACTTATGTAGACATATGCATACACTGATTCACCTAAATATATAAGACAATGAACCTACTACCAGTTTAGAATCAACATTTTAGAATTAATGTAATACTTCCCACAAGTAAGCTAAAATTAGAATATTAGCATTAATGTAATTTTAATGTAATTTTTTTTAATTGTGGGTAGTAACCATCATCACAAGGAATGAGCCATGCTAATAGGAATACTTAAATTATTTTTTATGGTAACAGTAATTAAGTAGACCCATACAAAGATGTATGTCCTATTGTAATTAGGTGAGCCCTCTAATAAAGAAATTAACATTTTGATGGATCTCCATAAAAATCAATATTTCATGTTAAGTCAAACTATAAATTCACTCATCTGTATGGCGCTTATATTTTCATTCTTAGGAACCACCTGTGGGTTTACATCATCATACTGTTTAAGCCTCTATTTTCTCTTTCCAATTAATTTATACACACACACACACACACACCTTTCACTGGTAAATCAGTATTTGATGGTATCAAAGTAAGAAGCACATGGACTTGTTGGAACCTCCCTAGAATGCCTTTCATTATAAAACTGCATAAGGTCTTAGACCTCCTTCTAGAGGATTTTAGATTTCAGAATGCCCTCCCCCCGATCAATAATCTCTCATCAACCACATGATTTATGGTATGATCCCTCAGGGTTGACCACAGTCAACAGCATTATAGTGGATTTCCAGGTCTACCCAGTCCCCAGCTATATGACCACCATGAGCAATGGAAGAAGTCATACCATCCACACAAGATGGAGCTGCTCGCGTGGTGCCTGCCACCTGCCCGGGGAAGCAGGAGCACTTGACTGTCTGTGATCGCTCTTCTATCTTGTTCTTATTACAGCATCTGTGGAGTGCCACCACTTCGCAAGTGCCCGTTTTAACATGATGAGCTGCACAAACAAAAATAAGAGATAAGACAACATTGAGAAAGCTTTGACTTCTCCCCCCCTTTATAATTAGATGTACATTAAATATAGCTCTATAACAGATTCCCCCATGCATGAAACTAGAAATACAATGATGCTGACTCCATAATGCAGATTTGATTTCTTTTCTAAATGTGCAAGGACCATTTCTATCAGTAAATGCTTGGTGAAGCAGGAACGATTAGTGACCAGATTAGAATGAGCTGTAAGAACAGTCTGAAATATAGAGACAGTATGTGGCATCATCAAAAACATACTTATTTGCATATGACTTTTTTGTCCAACATGTTAATCAAAGAAAGGCAAACCCTTTGACAAGGTGCCCTGCAATGGTGCAAAAAGCAGACCTATTCTCAAAGTGGTGGGTTGCGGGAGGGTTAAGGTTATGTTTTTCTTCTAGGGGTAAGCACAGAAGCCAGACATGGAACCTCTTTTCAGGAAGCAAGGAGGTAAAGGGTGGAACCCATCTCCTTAGTATTCCTCTGCCCAGTTTCCCTGGGAATTAACTAACTGGGGATTCTTGAAATTGCTGCCATTTTCCTAGAAGTCCCAGGCAGTTTCAGCCCCCAAAATCTTTTCTTCCCATCTTGCCACCAACAACCATAGCCAGAATGTGGATGGATTTATATCTAGCCTGGGAGACCCATCCAATAAGCTGCAAGGCTTCCCCCACCCAGCCACTTAACCTGGCAGTAAGGCTCCTGAATGGTTGGGTACTTGGGACTTGTGGACCTCACTTATCACATTAGGGCAGGTTTCTAGTTTGCCTTCTTTTTCTTTCTTTTTTTGGGGGTGGGGGTAGCATTTCATCTTCAAAGTATTAACCCTACTTTGGAACAATAAAGTAGAAGTTTTATATGCTAAAAATAAGTTTAAAATCAAATATCTTTGAAACACAATCCTTTCAGAAATTTTTAAAAATGTGATACAAAAACCAGAACTGAAATTATTTAATGATACAAACATATTGAGGCCCACTTTATAGAGATCAATACATCATATATTTATATTAATCTTCCCCTTGGGGATGATTATTACTGTGCAAACAGGTTAGACATCTTTCTTAGATCTTGTAAGAGAGAAAAAAATCACACATATTGTCCATTCCTCCATGCAAGACCAAGAAACTTGGGTGTGACATATGACTTTGACATGGGATCCTTGAACTGTCAAGAGATACCATTTCCAGTGCCGCAAAGATTTTCCCGCCACTATAGATACAAATGGGGATTTCTCTGTGTTTGATTCAAACACAAGTATATCTCTGTGAAAGTTAAAAGCTTGAGAGTCAGACTCTTGTGCTCTAGAAAATATTTTCTTAGCTAAGGATGATTCGGTTTGGTTTTATTGAGTGTTTTGCATTATATTGTACAAGCCATTATGCTAACTCTTTGTACCGTACTTAATCACATTTTAATTGAGTCAATATCACACCTCAGGTATGGTTCTGAGTGCTGGGGATATAACCATAAAAAGGAGGGACACAGTGCCTGCCTTCAGAGAGGTCATATTCCTGTGTCGAAAACAAATTATAAACCCCTGTGAATGCTTAAAAAAAAAACTAGATTTTAAGCTTCTGGCAGGAACTGCAGTAAAGAGAGATTAAGCAACAGGGAAGAAGAGTGTATTTTTATGAGTGCCGGAGAAGACCTCTGCGAGGTCATCTGAATGATGACCTGAGAGATGAGAGGGAAGCATCCATTATGAGGCTCTAAGAAAGGAAGAGTATTCCGAAGAGAAGGAGCAACAAATGACAGGGAGCTGAAATGGGGAAATGTGTGGTGTGTTCCTAGGACAGTCTCAGTCATCTGGGTGGCAACGGCGTGGTTGAGCAATTGCGAGGTCTAGGGAACTGTGTTCAGAAATGTGTCTTCTTCAATTTCTTTCATGAGTGTCCTGCAATTGCACAACTGGGTATTTACCCCAAAGATACAGATGTAGTGAAAAGAAGGGCCATCTGTACCCCAATGTTCATAGCAGCAATGGCCACAGTCGCCAAACTGTTGAAAGAACCAAGATGCCCTTCAACGGACAAATGGATAAGGAAGATGTGGTCCATATACACTATGGAGTATTATGCCTCCATCAGAAAGGGTGAATACCCAACTTTTGTAGCAACATGGACGGGACTGGAAGAGATGATGCTGAGTGAAATAAGTCAAGCAGAGAGAGTCGATTATCATATGGTTTCACTTATTTGTGGAGCATAACAAATAGCATGGAGGACAAGGGGAGATGGAGAGGAGAAGGGAGTTGAGGGAAACTGGAAGGGGAGGTGAACCATGAGAGACTATGGACTCTGAAAAACAATCTGAGGGTCTTGAAGGAGCAGAGGTGGGAGGTTGGGGGAACCAGGTGGTGGGTATTAGGGAGGGCACATATTGCATGGAGCACTGGGTGTGGTGCAAAAACAATGAATACTGTTACGCTGAAAAGAAAAAGAAATGTGGGAAGGTGGAGTAGGGACTGGTCGGCTCTAATAAAGGAACTGGATTTTACTCATGTCACAAGGGAAATACTCTGGGTAGATATGACACCTCATTAAATGCTTTAGAAATTTGCTCAGACTGCCTTTAAAGAATGGGTTGAAGAAGCAGGAGGGAGAGGAGGAAGACCAGTCATGAAGAGGCTGCAAGAGCCTGGGGACAGAGGATGACTGAGGCTACACTAACAACAGCAGAGCTGGGGAGAAGCAGCAGATTAGGAACAGTCCTCTGTAGAGCTGGTTTGACTTGCTATTAGCCTGAACATGAGCTCTGTGGGAAGGGGGAATGGGGTCACTCCTCAGTTTGTCCTGAGCAGTTAGAAGTGGGTGCTTCTGCAAACTCGTGTTTGCCAAAGAGGAGGTGGATGGGGGGTGGATAAAAAAGGTGAAAAACACATTGATCATGATGAGCACTGATTAATGGGTAGAACTGCTGAATCATGATATTGTATACCTGAAACTAATATCACATTGTATGTTATTTATACATGAACTCTGTGGGGGTGGGGGGTGGGGGGTGGTTCTGGCAGATAGAAAAGGCCTGGGAACAGGGAGTTTGGCAAAAGCTGGGTTGGGTTAAAATACCTGTAGTTCTGTGCTGTGTGTGTCAGTGTTAAATTTGAGACTATTAAAAGGCACCCAAGTAATGATATAAATCGGGCAGCAATATTTGTGAAATGGAGCTTTGGGAAGAGACTTCGGGTGCAGATACACACTTAAGAAATCCAGGCTCACAGGTGATCACAGACTGAACCACAGACTGAACCAAATAACCTTGAAAGATTGCCAAAAGAGTAGAAGGGAAACAGTCCCTTCAAACCTCAGTCTGAAATGGGGAGCCAGCAATAGAGACCAGCAAGGAGCAGCACATGAGGAAATACCAAGAGAACAATGGGATGAAAGCGTGGAAAACCAAAAAACAAAATGTTTCAAGAAGGAGGGATCCATCAGCTGTGGGGAGAGCTGCTGAAAGGTTCAATAAAAAAAGAGAAGTCCCTGTCCATTAAAAAAGTAAGACCATGTACTAATTAAGAGCATAGCCTTTAAAACCAGAGTAGCTGGATTCAAATCTGAACTCCTCCTAACAGCTGCGTCACCTTGGGCAAGTTATTTAGTATCTCTGAGTAGCATTTTTTTCCCCTTTCTAAAAGGGGAATATTAATAGCACCATCTTTACAGGGTTGGTTTGAAGATGAAATGAGTTAATAGGCTTCAAGTACTTAGAGCCCCGCCCGCCTCATAGTAGGCTCTCTGTGTTAGCTATTGTTGGCATTTGATCGCAGTAAAAATCATTTCAGTGGCGTGATGAAAATAAAAGCATGATTAAAGTAAGTTTCCTGGAGAATGGGATGTAAAACTGGGCAATTATACAAATTTCCTCCAAGAAGCTTTTCTGTTAAGGGAAGAAGGAAGCAAGCAAGAGCCAGAATGAAGCATGGTGTCAAGGGAATCTTTTTTAATGAATGCCATAACGGCGTGCTTGCTTGCTGGAATGATCTGGTAGAGAAATGCGCAATATAGGAAAGAAAATAGGTAATTACAAAAGAATGTTCTTGAGAAGGAAAAAGGCATTGAGATTCAGGGCACTTGGGGGGTTGACAATAAACTGATGTGGAAATAATCCATTTTAACAAGAGTAAAGGTGGGATGTGTAGCTACAGAGGCAGGTAGGTGTGAATGGATTAGGTGGTGAGGAGATGAGGCAGTTTCTTATCTGATTTCACCTATTTTTTCTATGAAATATGAGAGATGACTGAAAAGAAAAAAGCAGATATAAAACAGGTCTCTCAGAAAGAGGCAAAGTAAATTTCCTGGGACGGAGTCGTGGGATCGCCTGCAGGGAGTTGTGGCTGGAACACACTAAACAGCAGAGGATGGGAAAAGGTGGGGGATTTCAGAGCAGCGTGAGATGACCATCTCTTTGACCATTACTGGGGATACTTGGAATTCTGATAGTGATTTAGGGAAAGAAAGCTGTAGGTCACGAGGTCAGTCCTACTAATCTTGGAGAGAATCCAGGCTGACGACGAGATTACTAGGGCTTCTTGAGATACTGATGCTGTTCAGCCCAGCACTTAGCTGAGACAGCTCTGGGGACAGCCTGAGGTGGCGAGAGGTCTGTTCTCTTTCACAGTACGACAGCACCCGGGAGGACACAGTGACATTCCACTGACCTCTCCCCTGGGAGGAGAGGCACTGTTTCAGCACCTACAAAGGCCATTTCACTACTTGTTTTAAGGAGGTTTTATCATACATTGGAAAGGAATGGGCAGGTGAAAACTCTGCATCTGGTTTCCCCTTGCCAATGCCAGTACCAAAATTCATTTCTACCTTTCTTGAAGTATAGAAGGATAAAGCAGTTTTAGTAACCATTGATAAACATTAGTGCTGTTCACCAAATATTTCTGGCTCTCTCCCTTCTGGATATATGGTAATATTGTACTTCTTCACTCCATTAATCTTTGATGTGGTCACGTGACTTGCTTTGGCCAAGGAAGTGAAAGCTGAAGTAACAAAGGTCACTTTTGAGCAATAGCAAAGGATATCAGTTTGTGTGGCTGCTTAAGAGATAGTGTGTGATTCACCACATTTTCCCCCATCAGCCCAAGCAACCAAGTATGTTCTTGATCATGGAAACTATATCAACCGGAGTCTTCCCTGAAGAGACATGAAATAGAGTTTCCAGCAACCATGATGGACCTATGAATGAGAAATAAGCCTTAAGCTGTTATAAGCCTCTAAAATTTTGAGGTGGTTTTTGTTACTGTTTCAAAACTTAGCTCACCTGAGGACATAGTAATACTTTCTACTGCTTCCTAGCTTGTTTAGTAGGATATATTTTTCCCAAATGCATTAAGTAGAGGATAAGCCAGTGAAGCATGATATTTCAAAATATATCATTCTAGCTTGTGTAAGTCAATGCAAAATGGATATTTTAAAAAAATGTTTGGAGAAAATGTTTGGGATGTCTGGGTGGCTCAGTTGGTTAAGCACCTGTCTTGGGCTTGGGTCATGGTCCCAGGATTGAGCCCCATGGGGAGAGCAGAAAACCTGCTTCTCCCTCTGTTTGCTGTTCCCCCTGCTTGTGCTTTCCCTTTCTCTCTGACGAATAAAATCTTAAAATAAAGGAAAATGTTTATATCGTTTAAAGAAATGCAAACAGTCATTCCACAACTGGATACTTACTTTGGCTAAGTTTGGTTTGTGAGGACTCTTGTGAAGAAAGTATGCTTTCTAGTTTGAGGAGAAGGGAGGTAAGAATGATGCCCATAAGGTATAATGAAGAGGAAGGTAAAGTAGGAGCTGCCCAGGGAAAACTGACAGACATGTCCTCCCCTTCAGAGCACATGATACTAAATGTGAACAGATTAATAATGAAGCTGACCAGGAAGAGCAAGCCTGACAGACACAGGTTTTGCTGCCATGACCTTTCCCTTCATTGAAGAAAGAAAAGAAAATGTACAGGCGTACAGGTAGAATTCCTAGTGAAAAATGGGACTTAGTAAAAAAAAAAAAAAAATCTCAGCCTCTGTTCTTATTAACACTGAAGTTGTAGAGCTTTTTTTGTGGAGGAACGAGAGAAGGATAATCTTTTTTTTTTTTTTTTTAAAGATTTTATTTATTTATTTGAGAGAGAGAGACAGTGAGAGAGCATGAGCGAGGAGAAGGTCAGAGAGCGAAGCAGACTCCCCATGGAGCTGGGAGCCTGATGTGGGACTCGATCCCGGGACTCCAGGATCACGCCCTGAGCCGGAGGCAGTCGTCCAACCAACTGCGCCACCCAGGCATCCCAAGGATAATCTTTTTAAAATAGAACAGATGATAGGTAAGTAGATGGATGTGTAATATTATCCTCAAAGAGTTTGAGGGCATGGGTAGGAAGAATATTGACTTCAGTATGTTTTAATATATGCCAAGTGAAACAAGATACCTCAAAACAGAGAACTGAACCTTCTAGCAGAATTTAGTTCACCTGAGCAAGGCATATGTGTACATAGGTAGAGTGTTCTTACTTGTCTACATATCTTAACTTCTTAGGATAACCAGATTCTTGTAGACAAAGACTAATTTTTCATGTAAACTGTTCAGCATGTGGTATGTGTTTAATAAATGGTAAACAAGCAATTTAAGAAGGTAAAACTAATTCCTGTGGTTTTCCTTTAAAAGGTTAATGAGATTGTAGGAAATTCCAGCAGTTACTGTAATTCTCTATACAGATTCAGACAGAGCTCATGATAAACTAAACTAATCAAATATTAGGGCTTTCCAAATTAACAGAATAGGCTTCACAGACAGTTAGCATCATATTAAAATGATGCAAGAACCCCTGGAGAAGATTTAAATGAAAAAAGAACAAACAAACAATTTTCTTCATGTCACAATTCCCAAGTCATTAACAAATAAACAAAAACCACCTTTCTTGTCGTCTATGTCGTTGCCTGGATGTGATGCGTGAACACCAAGGGTTGCCTCCTACATTTTTGTGAAAGGATGGGAGAGACACAGAGGTTTAATTCTTATAAAAATGATACTGAGGGGCACCTGGGTGGCTCAGTGGGTTAAGCCTCTGCCTTCGGCTCAGGTCATGATCTCACGTTCTGAGATGGAGCCCCGCATGGGGCTCTTTGCTCAGCAGGGAGCCTGCTTCCTCCTCTCTCTCTCTGCCTGCCTCGCTGCCTACTTGTGATCTCTCTTTCTCTGTCAAATAAATAAATAAAATCTTTAAAAAAAAATCAATTTTACCCAGCTCTAATTGTGGCCTTCTAGAATTATCACCCTATGTCTCATTTCAACAATAAGATCATTAGCCCTTGAGTGCCCCCAGAAATGTTCCCTTAAGATACTGCCTCTTAAAACATGTCTCAAGATTTCTGAAAGTTTTCTAAAGTTATTGTGACTGGTATATTCTGCCTGGAAGGCATCTTAGCCAAAACGTTTGTTGTTTTCAACTGCTTTTTCACTGACTGAAAGGAACGTCTACAGAGGGAAAAGTCTGAATTAAATAAGATTTTGTTCATATGCTTACATAGATTTTTAAAAACTATATGCCCACATACATGATTATAATTACATATATCCGTGTATATTTATACATGTGTTACTATGATCACATTTTATTCATCACCTGTGAACTATAAATGCATAGGTATGAAAAATTGGTACTTAGTAGAATAATATTTATGCAGATCATTTCACCTTGAGTAGTGGTTGCTGGCCTTAGGTTAGTAAGAGCACAAAACTATGCATATCACATTCTGTACATATGAATCATTCATTCACTCTGGAAACGATGTATAAGATGATGACAGTTGCTACCATTTATTGAATATTCACTGTATGCCAAGCATATGAAACTGCTTTTAAATTGTATAGCATTACTTAAATATTAATTCTCTTTGTCTTTTACTATTAATGTAATTAGTGAATATACAACAATGGAACATATAAGTTACAAAGACATAGCTGCTAGGGAAAATTATCTACATTTTCTAAAAGTTCTGATTTTGCATTTAAAAAAATCTATAAACATACTTGTGTTGACATGAGATGCATGTAAAAAAATATTTAATTTGACACTTAAACTACAGAAAAGAGTAAATTCAGCATCAAGTTGTGAATTTGTTCCTGCTTGGTTTCCTTTCCATTAGATTTCAGTTCTTATTTGTATTCTGATTTGTCTCATTGATTCTAAAATTTTGTTTGTCTCCGTACACTCCTATTTAATAGTTTTACCCAGTTTGACTAGCTCCCCAGAGAGTCTGCATTACCCTTCTAAGCAGAAATAAAGCATCACCTACATGCACCAATAGACATCTGAAATGCAGGCTAGTTAGTGGATTTAGGTTGCTGTAAATCACTTTGAATGGAAAAAATGTGCTGAAACAAAAACTTTTTGAGACAGCTAATTTCTCACTTTAATTCATTAGAATGAGAAAATAGGGCACATTTTTAGACTTTCATGCTGAAGCAATCTAATTAAAAGAAATGGTTATTTAAAGAGCTCAATGAAATTTCAAAAGTTCACATAATTTATGAAGTCAAAATGATCAGGAAGGAAATAGCAAAGTGCTGATGACATTTTTACAGAGTCTGTTTTCTAAAACTGCTCCATTTTTACATGAAAAAAATAAAGACATGGGGCGGGGGAAAGATTGTCACTAACGGATAATAAACCTAATAATGAATGGTAAGTCTCTATTAACAAAAGCAAGCTCTCAACCAGATGATGTGTCCCAGTCTGTTTTAAGAGAAAGAGGCAGAACAGAAGATTCACTCTTGAGAGAATTTTAGACTCATTGCCCCTCAGCTCAATCATGAACATCTTCTACATCTTCTAAATGAGAATTGGTGTTGAAGAAGGCAAGTCTCACAGAATAGTGGTCCCTTTATAAACTACCAGAACTTCTGCTTGTAATTTCTGCCTCAAAAACAGGAACTGGACAAATCAAATACATCCGTCTGGAAATTTGAACCTAAAGTTACAGAACTGCCATGTGGAAAGGAGTACATTGCATTAGAAGTGAGGTGACTCAGGGAGAGATGGGTCTATACCTCATAGTGATGGGACTCCAAGGAAGCAGACAGAAGAAGGAACTAAGCACAGATACAAAAAGATGTCAGAGGTAAGACAGTAGGGAGTCCCATAAGCTGCCCTGGTGTTTGCCCTTCCTCAGGGCTTCCTGAAGTTTTCCAGAATTCCTGAAATATTTTATACAGTAGATTTCAACGAACCTCTTTTTTCATGACATAATTTGATGAGATCTCTGTACTTTGACCCCAAAAAATGTGCTGACTAGGGTAGTTCTCCTTTTTTAAACTAAAGTTATTAATTAACAAAAGCTAATTATCAAGCAAAAGTATCTCTGTCACCATTTTTAAGGGCAGGGGACAAGTTTCTACCTTCAAAGTAGGATCCAGGAAATGCACAGCCCAACAGTTTCACTTTCTACATTTCCTTCAGTGTGAAAAGTGACATTTCCAGAGATGACCCCAAAGCTATCTCGGATTACTCAGACAGGAAAATCTCCATTGTGCTTTTTAAAATGTTTCTAATGTCAAAGATTTAAAAGCAGATTTTCTGCTTAATTCCAAATTGCATATACAGGAAAAATGTGAAGAATCAGAACATCCCCAGTTCCTATAAACTGTAAGAGTCATGCTGTCCTTTTATGATTAATCAGATTCCTGTAAGTGTCCCTTAAAGGGAGGGCAGTGCAGCCCAAGTGCTTCTTGAGGAAAATCACATGTTGAGTGGAAAAAGCAGTAAAAAGAAAGATGGGGTATTTGGGCTCTCCTGCATAGTTCTCTGAACCTGAAGAGTGTACTATGGAGTAGGTCATTAAGGTCTCTGAGTATCTTTCCTCTTCTGCAAAATGAAGAAATCAGACTAGTCTTAGCATTAGCGTTCCAAGTTCCTTCCAGTCTAAAATTCTGTAAATTTCTGAAATGATTAAGTTGCATTATAATAGGTACAATACATTAGACCTATCAAAAAAGGAGAGTCAAAGTAAAAGATTTTGTACTGCTTCAAAGTAACGTCAATTACGTCATTAAGTCACTAAATTTAATGAGAAACAGAGAAGGGAGTTTGTATGAAGTCAAAAATCTTAACTACACAGAAATAATATGCACTATAAAGTCAACCTGCATCCTAAAGTTAACCTGCTTTATGTACAAAACCGTTTAATTAGCGCCAATTCCATGAGAGCGATCAAGTCCAAAAGGTACTAGAGCATAGTGGTTTGAGGGAGGATTCTGTTGCCAAATGGTCAAGGCTCAAATCCCAGCTCCCAAAGTGAGTGCCTACCTATTCTCCAAGCCTCCTTTTTCTTTTCTTCTGTGCATACAACTGGATGACTCTTTCTTGTATGTGACACATAGAAGGTAGGCAGAAGTAAGTTCTATTTCTTCAGGACCAGGCCTGTGAAAACCTCCTACTGTGTCAGCCATTCTCCCTCTTCCTCTTTCAGACATCAGTGCCAGAGGTGACCCAGAAGAGCCACCGATAGCCTGGATCCCTGAACAACAACATCAAAGAGAGATCCAGCCTCTCACACTAACTGGCTTCACATGCACAAGAAAGAAGCTATGTTGAGCCAATGAGATTTAGAGAGAGATCTGTTACAATAGCAAGTATTAATGAATATGCAATAATATTCTTATTAATGGACCTAGGAAGGAGGCAGGTATAGTCCAGATGCTTTTTAAGGGAATTTATACAGTGAATAAAAAGAGCAGTGCTATGGTCTGAATGTGTATGTTCCCACGAAATTCAAATAAATGTTAAAAACCTAATGCCCAAGGTGATGGTATTAAGAGGTAGCACCTCTGAAAGGTGATTATGTTCACTGCGGATACAAGAGAGGTCCCTGAGAGCTTGCTCACCCCTTCTGCAGTGTGAGGATATAACATGAAATCAGCCACCTAAAGGAGGGCCCTCACTGTACCACACTGCCACCCTGATCTTGGACTTCCAGCCTCTGGAACTGTGAGGAATACATTTCTCTTGTTATAAGGCACCCAGTCTCTGGTATTTTTTTATAGCAGGCTGAATGGACTCATAAAGAGAGAACAAAAAGATAGCCTCTGAAGGAATTATTTCAACTCTCTACACGTAAATTCCCCATCTGTAAAATGATAATTATAATATCATCTACCATAAAGGGTTGCAATGAGGATCAACTGAATCGACATTCCCAACGATGCTTATATTTGATGAAGAATAAATGTTAGGTGTAATTAGTATGGAGGCTAAGACAACCTTCCTTAGACCCTTGAATCTGCTTATGTAATGCAGAGATCTAAGAGACAATCATCAATTTGTAGAGACTTAAAGAATAGAGATAAAATTCTACCTTGCCATTTTACATTACAAAAAGGAAATTCATGGTAAGAAAACATCTACAGTTTTCACTGATTCCAGATCACACAGCTATAGAGTGGCAGATCCATAATTAGAACTCAGCTCTCTTAATTTCCAACTTTAATGTCACTTTGATTACCTAACCCCCACATCTTGTTCACCACATTCCTCTCATTCTACCCCCATGTGCCTCCTCAATTTCCATGCCTTGCACAACCACAAGGGGCCTGATGGGCTATCCCTATTTGCTAGCTATGTTCCCTTACACACACATAAACATATGCATTCTACTATGGTAGATCTTCCTAGAATTAAGCCCAGGGTATAAACAAGTCCTGGCTCTTCATTTTTTGTAGGAAAAATTCATACTCTTGGCAAACCACAAGCATCCTTTCATGGGCCCATTTCTGACATTTTCAGCCTCAATTTCCTAGGCACTCTCGCGGCACACCCCACTAAGATCCTATCTTTAGGATCTGATTCTATCTTTGCTTCGGCTACCTGTCACTCTTCAATCCCAGCCCACTGTTTACCTCCGGGAAACATCTACCCCATCTTTCAGATTCAGAACATCACAACGCTTGCTCTATGAATCTGTTAATCAACGCTCAGGTAGACTGAACCACTCTGTCCTCTGATTAACATTTTCTTACTTATTCTGCAATACCTGTAACAGTTTTCTCTATTTACTTTTTATATCACTGTTTCCCTCTACTAAATTGTGAGACCCAAATTCATGATTATGTATCTCTGAATCCCCAGCTTGAGGCACAGTTTGAGAGCCATAATAGAAAAATCAATATGCTTGATGAATAAATGAATAAATAAATGGTTTACTACAAGGGTTCTCAAAAGAGGGGGGGAAAAACAGTAAATTTAATCATTTTTCCAAGTCCAGGCTTAGATGAACTTATTAGAAATTGTAAAAACATTTGACCTTGCTATTTTGTGGCTCTATGTGTTTATATGCTTAATTTTGATATACAGGAGAGCCAAGTCGGGTTTCAGGAGGAGAGATACAGTCAGTGAGCCCTGGATTAGGAAGGTGGAAAGCCTTAGCTTCTATTTATAGTACTACCATGAACTACTTAGTCTTTGGCAAATCGGTTAATCTCCCTAAGTCACAATTTATCATCTACAAAATAAGGAAGTTAGCCATATATGACAGAAGATGTAATATCATGTAGTAAAGAAAAAGAGTGTGATGTCAGCTAAAAGTATCTCAGCCAGTAGCATTTGTACATAATAGAAGAAACTTCCCACATAGTCAATGAAAGCTTATTCATCTGAGTAGTAGGACATTGTACCCTGCCACCAGAAGACCTTGGTTTTAGTCCCAAATTGGTCAGGACAATTCTTCGAAAAACCACTTTACTTATTTGGAATTTAGTTTCCTCAACTGCAAAATTCGAAGGCTCTCTAAGCATTTTTTCCTCTCTAAAAATGTATTCTCTGATGTGCTATGTACAAATTTAGAGGGATGGAGGGACTAAAGTCATTTAATTTTAGGAGATGATTATCCCCTAAGACAAGGATAACCTTACTGTTTCCTATATCTAATTTTGCAGATTCATATTCCATACCCCTCTGTATCCTAAGAGGTTTTCTATATCTGGGGTGCTCTTTAAAGCCAGCAAGACACCCACAAACAGAAGAAATCAGTATTGTTCAAGAATGAACAAAATCTTTGCCTTTCAACAATATCTTTCTCACACATGGAAGATTTGCTTTGTTCCCAGTGATTGACATGAAAAGCAAATTTAGATTATCTTTCCTCTGCACTTCAGCAATTTCAATATGCAACATCCAGGTTCTGAGTGTCACTCTAGATCAAAAGGATATAAATCTTCAGTGAAATCATTAAGGAAGACTAGGCGAGACTTTCTTTTTGTTTTTAGAAGATGCTAGTAACTCTTTGAGAAATTACATACCAACCTACCCCTTCACTGGATAAGGATTTTACATTGTTCCATCAATTAAGCTTTTTGTTGTTGTTGATAGCTTCTGAAAAATGTCCTCTTAAAAAACGACTTGAGAATTCATTAATGATGAAAAATACAAATTAGAACAGAGAAGTCACAAAGTATAATGAGAAGATGACTGGTGGATGTGTTAGAATATCCACACTTTCATTTGTGCTCCATTACGAGCGAGCCAAGAGAGCTCTGCCGACTCATTCACACACTGAAGCTTCGTCCAGTGCTGACTCAGTGCCAGGCATTGCGCTGTCTCCCCAGAATATAAAACCAAAGGTAAAACCCTTCCTGCTTTCAGAGAACTTAGAAGGCTGTAGAGGAGGGCACCAAGTATGCAAAAAGGAAACAAAGTGATAAAAGAGGCCATGATGAAAAGAGCCACGGAATGTACTTTTTTTAAAATAAAAAAGCTCCACCCAGTGAGGGGCATGCAGGAAATAATTTATTTACAAATAAAGAAATAATTTATTTCTTTATAAATAATATTTATAATAATATATAAATATTATATAAATTATATATATTATATTACAGATAAATTAATTATATAAAATATAAATATTATATAAATAAATATAAATAATTATTTATAAATAAATATTCTTGTAAATAACTTACAAATAAAGAAATAATTTGTAAAGTAGATGATGCTTCATTTGCATTTTGCAAGATGCCTGAAAATTGACAAGTGAAGTCAGCAGTATTGGCCTCACGCAGTTTCCTGATCTAGACTGCATGTCTCCAAGTTACTTGTGGTTTTAAATTTATGTAATTTTATGTACATCCTTAATAACAGCACAGAAAGGTATATATTTGCATTTTGTTTCCATAGGTATACATTTAACCATAGCACATATATCATCCCAAACCCGACCGTTTTGTTTACATAGGTGTATATTTAACCATAGGATATATACCATCCAGAACCCTATACTGAAATACTTCTAATATAGAACGTTCTAAAATACTTATCTTGCTTTTGTAAACCGCATCTTCTAAATGTCATTTAACTCTTCAAGCTTAATCTTGGCCGTGATTATAAGCATCCAGTCCTCAGGTGTGTTGAAGTGTAGCTTTATAAAGATTTAGGGGGGAAAGCCTCTAAGACATAGTGTGAAATGTTGCACTAAGTGGATACTGACCAAGTGGATGCCAGGAGTTTATTTTCTTGAAAGGGTCTCTGCTGTTCTTTTATTCTTTTGGTAATTTGGCCTTTTTCTCCTGAGGGCGAAGTGAGCATATACAGCAACATGTCCTCCTGGGCAGCGTACAATGGCTACCCCCCACCCCAGCAAAACCAATTAATGAATCAGAAGCTAAAGCAGCCCTCTGTGGGAGGCAGCAGAGCCTCTGGTGGTTTTATGGGGAAAACCCAACAGATGCCAGCTTCTACACAGCTGTGACTGGCTGTGTGACTGAGCAAATTAACATTCAAACTTCAGTTTCCTCATCTGCAAACCAAGAATAATAATCCTACTTCACATCATTGTTGGGAAGATTAAATCAGTAAGAGCAGCATGGGTCCAGCCTGGAGACAGCGCTCAGTGATTACTGGCTGTTCTTACCATCACTGCTATTACTAATCCAGAGACTCCTATGATCCTTGTGAGAACAGTCATCCGGATGAGAGGTACAATAGGTGGCAATGGCTTTAAGTGTAGCTAAGTTAAGGATTTAGTCCTCAGCAAGTTGCCTTCTTTTAAGAGCCAGTAGGTAACAGATAGTTGCATAATAGTTGAAAACACAAATTCTAGACTATTAGGATTCAAGTTCAGGCTCTGCTGTTTACTTCCTGCAGAACCTTTGGCAAGTTCTGTGATCTCATCTCAGTTTCCTGGTCTGTAGAATAAGGCAAAATCATAGTGCCTGCCTCACAGCACTGTTTTAAGGATTTAATTAATTAATATATCTAAAACATTTGCAACAGCAGATGGCCACAGTAAGTATTCTGTAAATGTTTGCTACAGATAAGAAATGACATTTTGCTTAACAATGTTTGGAGAGGTAGGATTGAATGGGACCCTGGCAATGGTGGTAACTTCTTACCTCAGGGGTTACAACATTTTCATGAAGATCCACCTGAGGAAAAAGATGACTGAGAGAGGTCATTCTCTAGGGTCAGACAGACCCAAACTGGAAAACTGACTTATTATGCATGGTTTTTCTCAAGTTATTTCACTCCAAAGTCTCAGGTGACTCCATCATAAAAAAGGAATAGCAGTATCTACCTCATGAAATTGTTGTGAGGATGAAATGGGATCCTGAATGTAAAATAGTTACCTCTCTACTGGACTTGGGGAGATATTTTAAAGGGCTCAACCTTAGGTTTAACTGAATTTGAAGCTCATATCTTGACCACTGCCCTGCATTGTTTCTAAGGGTCAAGGAAACTATTCAGAAAAATTGTCAAACTGTTCTACCACCAAACCCCCATTACTGAACCTTATTACTCATTATATCCATCCCCCAGTGCTAAACTGGTTCTCACCCAGTGAGTATCCTCCTGATGCCTTGTGAACTTACACTGACACTAGCCACCATCGATGCCCTTGTTTTTCACATCCAACACTGTGCCCTCTGAACTCCAGCTTTCATTCCTACTTCCTCTCCTTCTCCTGCAGGACTTCAGTCATTCATATATTTATCAACCTGTGCTATGCTGAACACAGGGAAGTCAAGGTCTCTGCCCTCCTGGAGAAGATAAACATTAAACAAGCCATGATTCTGAACAGTAGTATAGGGAGGGGACTGGGTTCAGGACACAGGCTGTGGCATTAGATGAAGCTGGATTTGAGCTCCAGTCCTCTTCTTAGCTGTGAGTAGAACCAATTAGGTAATTGGTCTGAGCTTTAATTCCTACTTTGGGGAAATGTGAATACCAAAGTGCACTTGTAACTAGAAGAATAACCCTCCCGTATCACCATCCATGCCCTATCTGCTCTGGGAATTTGCTACTGACCAAGAAAGGAAAATAAATCATCTTTCCAGTTACCCTTTGCTTACAGAAACCGATGGGAGAGGATAACTGGCCTTAAAATGTGATCACTTATAAGGGGGAGGGGAGTCACATTTTCAAAGCTTTGGCCAATTTTTCTGTAATAAAAGGTCACCACCACATCTCTGTTTATGGAGAACACGATGCAGTGAACCCCACTGGAGAATGAACTGTGCCTTGCATCTTAATGTAATGCTCTGTGTTTACAGTGAACAGGGACCTTTATATCATGTTGTATTTAAGGTAACCTTTTTCTTCTTAAATTATGCTTAAAAGGTAGTCAGTCGAACAAGCACATTTTTCCCTTGGAGTAGCCGTGTGCACATGTGGGGGTATGTGTGTATGTGCGTGAGAGACAGACACACACAGAATGAGATAATTTAATCCAACCGCACATCTGAGAGCTAGACTGAATGAGGCACACCTTCACTGCACATTGGCAGAGGACCCTCAGAAGGGAGCAGTCTTCAGAGTGACAAAGCTTAAGTGACCATATAATTTATTATCCAAATCAGGACCCCTTTGAAAGTAAGTGGATTTGCTATTAATAATTATGTTGGAATAATAGGTGTTACCTGAAGCTGTCTAAATGCAAACGGGAACATAAAACCTGGAACATAAAATCACTGCCAACGTTCACCCTGAACTGTTCTGCCGAAGCCTGCCCTTGTTAACTATGGCCTTATTCTAGGCTACATACCCAAGCTTTTGAAAATGTGCTGCTGTGCATCTTTATGTCCTATGAACTCTCCCACTGGGGATAAGGGGGAGACTAAAATCCTAGGAGAGACTAAAATCAGTTGGTATGGAACAGGTTTTCCTCCATGGACACAGGGGTCTTGCACTCTGAAAAACCAGCACACGCTTTCTCTGAAAAGCCTATAATGTATCTGCTGGGCTTGATGCTTCCCAGATACAACACAAGTGGTTTCCTCTTGCTCTACATCTCTCAGGTCCCATTTCCCTTTATTTTGTGACTATAGATATGAATCCCCAATATGGCAACATCTCTATTAATGAAGGGAATGCAGCCCAATATCACGTTGACTTGAGACAAAACCGTATAACCAGAGGAATAAATACCATTGTGCTCAGAGGTGTGTTTGAAGACATCAAATACAGAAAGTTACAATATGTCGAATCATTAAATGCAAATGAAAACAATGTCAAGTATCCCAGAACAGAATGTATGTGATTCCAAGCCAGAGGGCATATGGAACAGATGGCAGAGATTAGATTAAAATCAGGAAAGAAGGCACACAAGGTTCTGAGGTAGGATAAATGCCAACAGGCACACCTCTCTGCTAGGGCAAGACTTGTATCCCAAAGGGAAGAAGCTAATAATGGAGGGATATCAGGTCAACTTCAGTCAAATTCAGTAAGAACCAGACACTTCACAAGGTTCTTCAGTGGGCTAGAGATCTTGGAGGTGGGGTTTGAAAGGGGAAGAGTGTGGAAAGTGATGACCAAGACAGACTTAACGTTCTCCTCAGCTTGACTAAACTTGAGACGGGCTTTGCCCAGACTATATGCCTCTGACCGCCCTTTTCTTACAGCACTTATTTTAGAAAAGACAGGATTGTAGATTCTCTCTCTGCCCCTTTAAGATACAAATCTTCTCCCAGACTCTTGCCAGTTTAACAACCCAAGAATATCTTCCTCAAGGACTCTGGAACCATCCCCCCTTTGAAATGTAATCATCAAGGAAGATAGAGCCTCTGTCTCCCAGCCTCTCTGAGAGGGTAGGAGCCTAACTTGAATCTTCACCAATGAGCCAACACAGGTGACTGCAGGTAATCACACTGACCAATCTCCCCACAATGTCCTCTACTACTTTTCCACTAATTCACCCCAGTGTTTAAAAATCCTCCTGTCTTTTATTTCGGTATTCAGTCTTTCCACCCTTTGCCATAGTCTTGAATAAAGTCTTCCTTGCCTTTTTTACCAAGTGTCCGCTGCAATTTTTCTTCTACGGGGCTTAATGGCTTAATGGAGAACAACTGCTTGGACAACTGAAAATATCATAAACTGTAAATTAAATCTGCTTGACCATGACAACAGTGACTTCAGGATCTCCAAAGGGCCTCCTCCTATCTTACTCCAAAAACAATCTCTTCACCAGTTTGCAAAGGAAAACAAAATTTTTCTAACAAGGAATCAGCCTCTCCTACAATCAGAGATAAAAGGCTGGTTGAGGTAATGCTTCATTGTGAAGGCATTTTAGTCGTGGTGTAATCAGCCAGTCAACAGGTATAAATGGGTCATTATGAGAGTCTTTCCTGTTTGGATTGAGGAGCAGGAAGCCTGAGAAGAATAGAAAGACAAGGGGGGTGGGGGGGTGCAGAGGAGGAAAAAAGGCAGAAAAAGGAGGGCAAAGACATTTCACAGGATTTACAGCTTTGCCTAGTGTCTGCCTCATCTACCTCCAACTGGGTTAGGATAAAAAGAAGGTGGGGGCTGAGGTATTTTTGTCGTGCAGCTGCAAACAGGAGCAGCCACACTTAGCTTGATTAATGAAGATGTTCAGGGTTTGTTTTATTAAACACTTCTGACTTCTTGAAAAGTAGCTTAGATTTTAGAATATCACTGTACTTGAAATCTGACATTGTTTTTCTGCTTTTCTTTCTATGTCATGGGTCAAATTAGTGTGTGTCTGTGTCTGTGTGTGCACATACATGCATGCGCACCTCCTGGCCTCAGGCAAAGCAAGAATTAACAATTCCCCTCCATTCTATACAGTGTTATTTTGAAAAAAAATTAAATAAAAAGCCCTCAGTGATACAAATATTAGAAATAAACCACAAATGTGAATTTAAGTCTTTAATACAACTTATAGAAAAAATACTGTAACACAATTATATATTGCTACCCCCCAAAAATCTTAGATTATGCTAAATAACCCACAATCAAAAAATAATCGAGCCACAGTTAATTAACTACAATTAATTAATTACAATTAAAAGTCAGTAAGTCTGGCAATTTTTACTTTTGCATAGGTATAATTGCTAATAAAAGAAGTAAAAATGGAAATTCGAGATTTCATGCCATTCACCAACCAGTAAAGCTCATAAAATTCTTCTGTGTGTTTGGATTTTTTTTTTCTCATACTTCTTGAACTGAGTGGGATATCCCTTAGGAAACAGGGAATTTGAGACCAAGAGAAATTGTGTGTTATACATAGTGGTGTAAATGATTGCTAAAAATGTCTACATTCCCATGTAAATATTTGAGCCCAATGGTATAAGCCTAAATTCTAGGCATAAAAAAATAAGCTTGCAAAGATTTCTTCATCCTTTTTTATTTAATCAGGTTTCAAGCTCCTCTGTAACTCAGAAACTCTTTAGAAGAAGTTTTAACGTAAGTTGCCATTGTATGTGGTGCAATATTTATGAGCTTAAATGAAGTAAATGTATTTATTTTCTATTTATTTAAGATATTTAGCAAAGGCTGGAAACCTGCTTCCCCTAGGAACATTCCAAAGAGTTCTTTCATTTTCTCATAATGAAGAACACATTTGACATATGATTTTTTTCTACGAAGTTTAAGAATTTAATCTTAAAGCTTGAGGAAAACATTTACTTTTGAAGAATTTATGTCAAAATACTTTACATATTTAGTTTTCAATATGTACTTACATAAAATACTCCTTACAGATCATTAACTACCTGATGGACAGCCCCAGGCAAGGCAGTCTGAAGCACTTGGAGCCCACAAAAGATCAATCAGAAATGGGAAAACAAAGCCAGAAAGGGATATTGTAAGGAATAACGAAATTAGTATTCACTTTACAGAGGATTGTCGAATAGTGCCTCCCTATTTTGATTAAGACAAGTTCCTGTGAATAGGCTTTGATTTCACATGTCTAATTATACATGACAGAATCAAGTTTATTTCTGGTAATAAAATTAAGAACTTGTGACAACTCCTCTTCTGTCCCACCCATGTGCTCAGGCAAATAGCAAACTGTATTGTAAGAACTCACTTCCTCTAAGATGGAGATTTCTTGAATTTGGCACAGAGTAGGTGTTCAATAAACATCTAATGAACTAAAATTAATGAACATTAAAGCATATGCCAGACAGGAAATCAACAATGTTGTTCTTCACTTCCTTATCCCAGACATGATATTGCATAATTCATTAACAGAAAATGACTTCAGAAAGGGGAGGTTGTCAGGAGGATCTGCTCTTTAAACTAGTAAAGCAATAGGTGGCTAGTATTTCAAATCCTTTTAAATTTAACTCACTGGGGCTTCAGTCCCAAGACAAAATGAACAAGACCTCATTTTAAAACTGCAGAATTCAACACCCTGTATTTATATTTTCTAGAGAAAACTCAGTGCCATTAAGGAGGGAAAGAAGCATGTCCTTTACATATTTATATAGCTTAATGTTCCATTTCTAGGCTTGTATTAACAGTTCATTTAGTCAGAGGAGATTAATATACTGGTAAATTTACTCAAATGACCAAGACAATCAACTTCAGATCACACAGAAGTAGAAAACTAAATGGAAGTCAGAGACATACAAACAGCATGGCTCCTTTATGAAACCAGGTTTGTTTGGGTGGTCATGCTTTCTCCTGTGAAACTGAATCTTTCTCTGGAAAAGAGAGGGAAAACAGGAGAAGGAAGGGTCATCATCTAATTCTCTTAGATAGTCTGGAAATAAGCACACCCAATAGAGAAAGACATGATAGTGGGGAGGGAAAAGGATATTGAGCAAGAGCCCCAGGAGGATGTCTTACTTTGGTGTCCTACAGCAGGAAGATAATAGACTAGCTGACCTAAGCAACAATCACTTCTCACACTTCTAGAGGCAGGTCTGACATCTGGTAAGAGCTCACTTCCCTCTTTTTAGACAGCTCACTTCTCTCTCTGTCCTCACATGGCTGAGAGAGGTCCTCTGTCTCATGTCTCTTATAATAGGAGCACTGATCCCATTTGTCAGGGCTCTGAATTCATGATCTAACACCTCCCGAAGGCCCTATCACCTAATACCACCACACTGGGGACTAGGAGCTTCAATACATGAATTTGCAGGAGGAAGGAAGGGAGGACACAAGCTTTCAGTGCGTAGCAGAAACTGCCTCCCACTTGAAGTCATGAAGCTTAGGTGACTGGAGAAGGTTTCAGAAGTTCTTTTTCTTGCTCAAGGAGTGATCAGCATAACAAAGAACTGCCAAGTATATTAAGAGCTAGAAAAGAAGCCTCCTCAGAAGGGGAAGAGGCATGACTCATCTCTGGTCCTCACAGTGTCTCAGATCAGAAGTAAGAAGAACCCTCTCTAGCTTCACACAATGTTAACCTTCGTGGAAGTGGTTCCAAACCACAGTTTGGGAAGAGAATTTATGGAGAGAATTTCTTACAGTCTAGTACAGGGAGAGAGGATACGCTACAGATGAAAGTTTGGAGTGTTCAAGAACTTTGTGCCATCAAAAGACAACAAAGTTAGGTATGAGTGTATCACTAACTCTAATTAAACTAAGTGGGAGGTTCAGTATGACTCCTCCCTTTTTCAAAAAATTGTATTTCAAATTTATGTTGCATAAAAGGGAAGCTTTACATATTTAGTCTTAAATTCTGTCACTTTTAATTATTTGATTTGATCTTTCCTTTTAAAATTTCACTTTCTGACTCTTAAGGAAAGAAAGAAGTCAACATTTTACTGTAGTGCAGTTTTTCTATGATACCAAAGCCCACATTATTTCTATTTGTTGGCATAAAAAAAAACCAAAAAACTAAATATAAAAGGTACACCTCTCATACCATTTTCCAGTCCATAAAGTACTAATCATGCCTCGAACTTTCTGTAAGAATTTGGAGTATAATATCTCTGCAGTTTTAGTATATAAGCAAATTTGCATTATATTATTTATTGACTCACGGGTGAAAAATGAATCCCTTATATATACATATGTGGTTTCTCTCAAAATCCTATGTAAGAAATATTGGAAATAGGAAAATATCAATTGAAAAGAGATATCAGACATGTGAGAAAATTAAAAATTGAGTACAAAAGAGAAAATAAGTGCTTTATCAAAATATATTGTTTATAAAAGGGTTGAAGTCTTAAAGATACTTTTTCAAGTTACAAAAGATATAGGTCATATTATCTAGACTTGCTGTTCTAGCACAGAGATAAAAAGCACACATAAGGGTAACTTTCATCTATAAGTCTCTGCAATAGTCACACATATATAATTGATTTGTAATGATTTAGTACTTATTCATATTGTGATCTAAATAAGATCCTTTTCCTCAACTGATACCCTAAAAAGCCCAAGTATTGACTTTACAAAGAGTCCAGAATAGCAAAATACATTTGTTCTCTTATTTCTATTATCTCATATCAGCTTCATAACTACGTAAAGGCATAGGCAAGGAAGACTGGCACACTTTATACTTTTGGAAACTGAGGCTCAGAGAGGTTTAGTAACTTGTTCCAAGTCCTATCATTTATAAGTCACAGAGCCAGGACGGAAACTCAGGTCTTCAGGTGCCAAATCCTAGTTTTACACAATTGAAAAGGATTCATTTACTAAGTGGCCAGATATTTGTTATGAGCCCAATGCTAATTGTGGTGTATTTTAAGTTACTTAAAAATTTTTAGGTGATCAAAGAACTAAAGTTCAAAGGAAACTAATTCCCATCCTAAGAATAGTCTGATCCCTATGAGAATCTCATTCAGAATGAAGTATTAAATTTAAAAACAAAAAATAAAAAAGCCCAAACTAAGGAGGAGCAACCCCAAAGGGACCTGGCTGATGCCCTGAGTTGAGGAGATGGAGTTATGAGAAAAAAAGCAGCTAGAATTTATAAAGCAGTTTCTCAAGGAGTACAAGCTGTAAGGGGAGAGAACTTGAGTATTCAGCAGATCACCACAAGCTTCTGAGGAAACTCAAATCACTCAGGCAAGGGAAAGAAACACCCAAAAGGATTAAAGGAAACAGTAGGCAGAGATCACACAAGACTAGGAATAGTGTCTGGTTTCAATTGCCAGACTAGAAAACATTGTAATTCTCAAAGCACTGAATAGATTACAAGGTCTTGCCTCAGTAGTATGGACTAATTAGTTCTAGATTAAATACTGTTCTGGTCCTGCCTTCCTAATCTTAAAAGCAAGACCCAGAGAACAAAACTATTTCCAAGCAATTTAACTGTGTCCCAAAATAATATTTATGATAATAACTTAAAAATATAGCTCTGAAAAGAGGTAATATTCACAAGACTTTTATCCAGTCAAAAATTACCATTTCAAAGAAACAGCAAAATATGACCTATGATAAAAAGATTAAAACTGAAACTGATCCAAAATTGACAAAGATATTAGAATATGCAGATAAACCATAAATCACCTATTATTACCTCCATTCCATATGTTTAAGAGGTTAGGGGAAAAAATTGAACATGTTAAGTAGAGAAAAAAATATAAAAGCAATCTAAATTGAACTCTGAGATAAGAAAACTACAAAGTCTGAGATGAAACAATACATTGGATAGGATTAATAGTGATTTACACATTGTAGAAAAAAAAATCAGTAATCATGAATAGTAACTAAAGATATCCAAAATAAAACACAGAAAAAAAAGGACTAAAAAAATAAATAAAAGGTCAGTGACCTGTGGGTGTAAAGTGTGTGTAATTCGAGTTTCTAAAAGAAGGGAGAGAGACTGGGGGAAAGAAAAAATATCTATTTACAATATTTATTAAGAGCTAATGGACAGGGGCGCCTCGGCTCAGGTCATGATCCCAGCGTCCTGGGATCAAGCCCCACATCAGGTTCTCTGCTCTGCAGGGAGCGTGCTTCCCCCCTCTCTCTGCCTGCCTCTCTGCCTACTTGTGATCTCTGTCAAATAAATAAATAAAATCTTTAAAAAAAAAAAAAAGAGCAATAGACAAAAATCTCCCAAAGTTGATAAAAATATATATAAACTCACAGATCCAAAAAAAAAAATCAAACTCCCAACATAAAAAATATGAAAAAACTGCATTAAGAAATATTATAAATATATTATTCTTATAAACAGAAAAAAAATCTTAAAAATTGCCAGAGGAAAAAAACCTATTAGGTATAAATGAACAAAGACGAGATGATAGCCCATTACACACTGGAAACAATGCAAGTGAGAAAAAGTGGCATAACATCTTCTCAAGGTTAAAAGATAAAGACTGTAAAACATAACTCTATACATAGCAAAAATAGCTTTTAAAACTGAAGGCAAAATAAAGACATCTTTAGACATAAAATTGTTGAACTAATTCATCACCAGCAGAGCTTTACCACAAGAAATCTTAAAGGAAGACCTTTAGACATGAGGAAAGTGATACCCAATGGAAATATGGATCTATCCAAAGGAACAAGAATCCCAGATGTGCTCCCATGTGGAAAATATGTAAGTTTTTCTGATAATTAAATTCTCTTCAAAAGATAGCTGGCGCCTGGGTGGCTCAGTGGGTTAAGCCGCTGCCTTCGGCTCAGGTCATGATCTCAGGGTCCTGGGATCGAGTCCCACATCGGGCTCTCTGCTCAGCAGGGAGCCTGCTTCCTCCTCTCTCTCTCTGCCTGCCTCTCTGCCTACTTGTGATCTCTCTCTGTCAAATAAATAAATAAAATCTTTAAAAAAAAAAAAAGATAGCTGGCTTCTTTGTTTTCTTTTCTTTCTTTCTTTCTTTCTTTCTTTCTTTCTTTTTTTTTTTAAGATTTTATTTATTCATTTGAGAGAGAGAGCGTGAGTAGAGAAAGGTCAGCGGGAGAAGCAGACTCCCTGTCGAGCAGGGAGTGTGGGATTCTATCCAGGGACTCCAGGATCATGACCTGCGCCAAAGGCAGTCACTCAACCAACTGAGCTACCCAGGCATCCCGATAGCTGGCTTCTTAAACCAAAATAACAACAGTGAGGTTTGAGATATATACAACAAAGGAAGAGGTAAAATGTATAACAGCCATAGCACAGAGACCAGGAAGGAAAAACAAAAGTATGTTATTGTAAGATTTTAACCTGTACATAAAGCATCATGATCTTACTGAAAGATGGAGTGCTAAAGATGTATATGGTATGCTCTAAAGCATTCACTAAAATAACAGCAATGACAAAAGAAGTTACAGTTAACAAGCCAAATAAGATATGAGGGAATCAGGGGCGCCTGGGTGGCTCAGTGGGTTAAGCCTCTGCCTTCAGCTCAGGTCATTATTCCAGGGTCCTGGGATCGAGCCCCACATCGGGCTCTCTGCTCCGCGGGGAGCCTGCTTCCTCCTCTCTCTCTCTGCCTGACTCTCTGCCTACTTGTGATCTCTGTCTGTCAAATAAATAAATAAAATCTTTAAAAAAAAAAAGATATGAGGGAATCATAAAAATTAATTCAAGAGAAGTCAGAAAACAAAAGGAATAAAGAACAGATAAAACAAAGAAAACAAAGAGCCAGATCAGTGATTTAAACTTAACCATATAAATAATAACATTAAATAGTTTCAGTGCTCTAATTGAAAGGCAGAGATGATGAGATTAGTTAAAAACACCAGACACAACTATTTTCTGCCTATAAGAAATCAACCGTAAATATGAAGACACAAACAGGTCAAAATAAAAGGATGGAAAAAGATACACTGAGCAAACACTGCGCAAAAAGGCTGGTGTGAGTATTAATTTTTCACAAGGTTGACTTCAGTGCAAAGAATATTAACAGGGATTAAAAAATTACAGACAAGGATATAGAAGTCAGTTCATCAATAGGATATAATAATCAAGTTATACAAAGCACATTATTTGGCATGAATTTGGCATGGAATTGAATTAGAAGGCAACAGCAGAGCTATCTAGAAATTGCCCAAATATTTGGAAACAAAGTAACACACTTTTAAATAACTCATACATTAAGGGAGATATCAAAATAGAAAACAAAAATTGTTTTTAACTAAAAATGTAACAAACATATGTCATATATTTGTCCAAACTCAGAAAACGTACAAAACAAAAAGTGAACCGTACAGTGACTTTGGGTGATTATGATGTGTCAATGAAGGTTTAACCATGGTGGAAAAGATACCATCCAGGGGACTGTTGATAATGGGCAAGGCTATGCAAGTGTGGGGGCAGTAAGTATATGGAAATCTCTGTATCTCCCTCTCAATTTGTTGTAAACATAAAACTCTGGAATAAACTGATTTAAACACACACACACAAACACACACCAATCTGCTCTCTGTATATATAAGCTTGGTTTTGGTTTTGGTTTTGGTTTTGGTTTTTAGATTTCACATATGAATGAGATCATATGGAATTGTCTTTCTCTGACTTAATTAATTCACTTAGAATAATACCCTTGGGACTCCTGGTGGCTCAGTAGGTTAAGCCTCTGCCTTCAGCTCAGGTCATGATCTCAGGGTCCTGGGATCAAGCCCCACACCCTGCTTCTTGCTCAGCAGGGAGCCTGCTTCTCTCTCTGCCTGTGTTTCTCCCTGCTTGGGCATGTGCGCATGCTCTCTCTCTCTCTCTCTCTCTCTCTCTCTCTCTCTGTGTGTCAAATAATTTAAATAAAATCTTAAAAGAAGAAGAAGAAGAAGAAGAAGAAGAAGAATACCCTTAAGATCCAATCCACAATGTCACAAATGCCAAGATTTCATTCCCTTTTTTATGACCAAATTGCATTTTTCTATGTATATTCCACATTTTATCTATTCACCCATTCATGAAAATGTAGGTTATTTCCAAATCTTGTCTGTTGTAAATAATGCTGCAATAAATGTGGGGTACATATATATTTTTGAGTTAGCGTTTTCATTTTCTTCATGTAAATACCCAGAAGTGGAAATGCTGGATATGATAATTCTATATTTTTTAAATAATTTATTTATTTAACTGACACAGACACACAGCAAGAGAGGGAACACAAACAGAGGGAGAAGCAGGCTTCCCACCGAGCTGGGGGCCCAATGTGGAGCTCGATCCCAGGACCCTGGGATCGTGACCTGAGCTGCAGGCAGACATATAACAACTGAGCCACCCAGGTGCCCCAATAGTTCTATTTTTAAAAGTTTTTGAGGAAACTCCATACTGTTTTCCAGAGTGGCTGTACCAGTTTACATTCCTAACAACGTACACAGGGGTTCCCCCATTCTCTCTACATCTTTTCCAATATTTGTTATGTCTTATCTTTTTGATAATTGTTACTCTAATACAGGTGAGGTGATATCTCAATGATGTGCATTTCCCTGATGATTAGTGATGTTGAACATCATTTTAGGTACCTGTTAGTTTTCTGTCTTCTTTGGAAAAATGTCTATTCAGATCCTCTGCTCACTTTTTAATCAGTTTGCTTCACTATAGTTAGTAATACTGTATTGCATATCTGAAAGTACTAAGAAAGTAAATCTTAAAGTTCTCATTTAAAAAAAACAACTGTAACTATATAGAGATTAAAGTTAACTGGACTCTTGGTAGTGATTACTGCACAACATATAAAAATCAGATCATTATGTTGTATATCTGCAACTAAAATAATGTTATATGACAATTATGTCTCAGTAAAATTTTTTTTCAGTTAGAAAAATCAAGTCATACAAAGCATATTTTTTGGCCACCACTGAATTAAATTAGAAGTCAACAGTAGAGAACTAACTAGAAATTCTCCAAATATTTGGGGAAAAAAATGCATTTCTAAATAACTCATGGGCCAAAGAAAATATCAAAAAAGAAAATAAAACTTGTTGTTTTTTTTAAAATTTTTTATTGTTTATAAACATACATTTTTATCCCCAGGGGTACAGGTCTGTGAATCGCCAGGTTTACACACTTCACAGCACTCACCAAAGCACATACCCTCCCCAATGTCCATAACCCTACCCCCCTTCTCCCAACACCCCTCCCCCCAGCAACCCTCAGTTTGTTTCGTGAGATTAAGAGTCACTTATTGTTTGTCTCCCTCCCTATCCCATCTTGTTTCATGGATTCTTTTCCTACCCACTTAAGCCCCCATGTTGCATCACCATTTCCTCATATCAGGGAGATCATATGATAGTTGTCTTTCTCCGCTTGACTTATTTCGCTAAGCATGATACGCTCTAGTTCCATCCATAAAACTTGTTTTTAACTGAATTTTAAGTTAAAATGAAAATATAAACTATCAAAATTTATAATTTTTAATGCTCTAGCTACAGTGTAGGATTCAGAGGACAGAAAGCTTCTGCTGCATCTTATTTTGATGCATCCCCAATGTCATTAGTGTCTAATGCACAGCAAGAAATGAATAAATATTTGTTGAATAAATTAAAAAAAAAAAACACTAAGCACCCATAGTATAGAAGAGTAAGTCTCTCAAATCAATGACCTCAGCTTCCATCTCAAAGAATTATAAAAGAAAGGGAAATTAAGACCAAAGTAAGCAGAAAAGAGGAAATAATAAGGATGAGAATTAAAATTATTGAGCCAGAATATATAAAAACAATAGAAAATATCAACAAAACCAAGAGCTAATTCCTTAAACAGTTGAGTAAGATTTATAAACCTCTACGCTGGGTTATCAGAAACAAATATGAGGAGGAAAATTACCCAAAACAAGATGAGAAAATTGATATCACTATAGTTTTTATAGATATTAAAAGGGAAAAAGTAAAGATAATAACTTTGTGCCAATAATTTGAACAATGTACATGAAATGGAAAGCAATCCTTAAAAAATATAAACTGTCAAACCTCACTTGAGAAAAATTGGGTAACCCAAATAGCCCATATCTATCAAAGAAATTGAATTTTTAGTGAATAACCTTCCCACAATGAGAACTTTAGGCCTATATGATTTCACTTATTAATTCTACAAAACATTTAGGGAAGAAATAATACCAATTCTACCAAAACTCTCTGAGAAAACTGAGGACAGGAGACTACTTCTCGACTCATTCTATGAGGCCCTGTCCTCATTATCTCGGTAACAAGGGCCAGCAAACACATTATAAAAAAGAAAACTATAATAAACAGTTCTTCATGAATGTACATACAAGAATTCTTTTTTTTTTCTTTTTTTTTTTCCAATTTATTTATTTTCAGAAAAACATTATTCATTTTTTTTTCACCACACCCAGTGCTCCATGCAAGCCGTGCCCTCTATAATACCCACCACCTGGTACCCCAACCTCCCACCCCCCTCCACTTCAAACCCCTCAGATTGTTTTTCAGAGTCCATAGTCTCTCATGGTTCACCTCCCCTTCCAATTTACCCAAATTCCCTTCTCCTCTCTAACGCCCCTTGTCCTCCATGCTATTCGTTATGCTCCACAAATAAGTGAAACCATATGATAATTGACTCTCTCTGCTTGACTTATTTCACTCAACATAATCTCTTCCAGTCCCGTCCATGTTGCTACAAAAGTTGGGTATTCATCCTTTCTGATAGAGGCATAATACTCCATAGTGTATATGGACCACATCTTCCTTATCCATTCATCCGTTGAAGGGCATCTTGGTTCTTTCCATAGTTTGGCGACCGTGGCCATTGCTGCTATAAACATTGGGGTACAGATGGCCCTTCTTAGATACAAGAATTCTAAGCAAAAACTTAGTAAAACAAATCTAACCATATATAAAAATGATAATACAGAATGAACAAGTGGGGTTTATTTTGGGAGTTCAGTATTTAGCATTTGAAAAATCAATGTAATCTGCCATATTAATAAACTGAAAAATGATTTCAGTTAATACAGAACAAGCATCTAACCTATTCATGACAAAAGCTTAGAGCAAATTAGTAATAGAACACAACTTCCTAACCTTGATAAAGAATATTTATAGAAAACCTACAACCACCATAAGTAACTGTGAGAGACAAAATATTTTCTCCCTAAAATCAGTAGCAAGACAAAGATGTCCCATTTCACCACTTCTACTGAACATTTTTACTAGAAGTTCTGGATAGTTCAATCAGACAAGATAAAGAAATGAAAGGCAACCAGAATGAAAGAAATAAGTAAAAATGTATTTGCTGACAACATGATCACCTATGTAAAAAAATCCTATGAAATCTACAAAGAAGATTCTAGAACTGAGTGAGTTTAGCCAGGTTACAGAATTCAACATTAACATAAAAAAAAACTATGTTTCTATTTATAAGTAATTAGAAACTGAAAATATTTTAAACAGCATTAAAAATAGCATCAAATTATGATATACTTAAGGATAACTTTGAGAAAAAATTTGCAAGACCTAAACCTTGAAAATTTTAAGACATTTCTGCAAGAATATATAAACCAATGGAGAGATATATCTTATTCAAGTGTCAAAACACTTAATATTGTTAAGATGTCAGTTTTCCCCCACAGCGATCTTTAGATTCATTGCAATCCTAATTAATACTAAAATCCTAGCAGGAGATTTTGTAGAAATTTACAAGCAGCTTCTAAAATTACTACAGAAATGAAAGGACCTAGAATATTCAGAACAACTTTGAAAAAGAAAAGCAAAGTTGGAGAACTAGTATTTCCTGATCTCAACGTTTCCTATAAAGCTACATTAATCAAGACTGTATAGAACTGTTAAGACAAATAGGTGAGTGAAACAAATAAAGAGTCCACAAATAGATCCCCATATATATGATCGATTGATTTTTGACAAAAATGCAAAGGCAATTCAGTGGGAAAGGACAGTTTTTTTAACAAATGGTGTTGGAAAATATGGCCATCCATCTTCAACATGGACACTTCAAGAACAACAAAAAAAATATGATGAGTGGTGGCTATGTGTATGAAAGGATCTTCAACTAAACCACAAATGAAATATAAAACTAAATAAATACGCAAACTAAGGCACAATGAAATATCATTACCCACTCTGAGAACTGCTAAAATGATTGCTTTTGGTGATGATTTGGATGATGATTTGGATGGTATTGGTGATAATGTGAACAAAATGGAAGACACTGACATCTTACACACACCCAGTAGGAATGTTTAGAACAACCACTCTGAAAAGTAGTTTGACAATTTCTTAGAACACTAAACATACAATATGACCCAGTCATTCTACTCAGAGTATTTTCCTGAAATAAATAAAGCATGTGCCTTTATAAAGGCTTGTAAATAAAATGTCTACAGCAGATCCACACATACATTGATCACAAGTGGCCATCAACAGGGGAATAAATAAATCATGGTGTAACCATGTAGTATAATACTACTGAGTAATAAAAAAGAAATGGACTACTAATACAAATGACAATATGGATGCTTCTCAAATGATTATGCTGAAAAAAAGAAGCCAGATATATAGAGTATATATAATTCCATTTATAAGAAGTTATAGAAAAATTCCAACTAATTTATAATGACAGAAAGTAGATCACTGGTTCCTTCGATCTGGGAGCTAGAGCAACAATGGGAGAGGCAGTAAGGAGAGATTTTTAAAAAGAAAACAAAGAATTATAATATTATTCTTATAATCTGAGAACAGAAAAAAAAAAGAATATCAAGAAATGAGATCCGAAAGCTACTATTATTACAAGCGTGCTTTGACTTGAAAAGTCATGAGTGTTTAGTAGTTTTAAATTCAGCTGTTTGTGTTCATAATGATTAGATGAGAAAATGACGGCTTCATTCTTATCTCGTCTTAACTTCAGTAACAAATCTTAACTTAAGATTGTCTTAACTTCAGTAAACAAATCTTTCAAACTACCTTCTTGTTCCCAAATTATGGGAAGTGGCAGGGAATTTTTGTGAATCTGAAATTTACGGACTTCACAGTTTAACATAAATAAGAATGCAGAAACATATCTAACAACTAGCAAGAAATACAGGCAAAGAGGACATACTTTATCATACCTTTTTCAATTAGCTGTTACAGGAGTCTGTCAATCAAACTTCTAATTCTAGGGAGAACTATTATGATTTCAAAGAATTCTTGGTAAGTGTTTACTGTACAGACATTAGGTCAGTTACATTAGAAGAGCTGATTCCATTGAGCAGTTAACCTACTTAGTACAGTTGGGTGAAGAATGTTGAGCAGAATTCACACAGAATCACACACCAACAGCCATCTCTAGTAGCCTTTAAAAGCAAAGCTAATAAATGGTTTGCCAGACCCACATTGTCAAGTGCTCTCCACTGTGCAATGCCAAATGAGGAAATTCTCATCCATCAGCTTGCCTGCCAGCCACCAGTAATAGCCATCTGTCAAGGAAGACTTTCCCTCTTTGGAAAAAAATCAAGGAAAAATCAGATGTGAACAATTCTCTAAGGAGTTTACACACTAATGACCTATGAAATTAAGCCCCAAATATTCCCAGGACCCTGTCCACAAGCTGCAGTACAAGTGGAATGGATTTATAGCTGCTGAGTCAGGAAAAGGTTTATACAAATTACAGTGGCAAACTGGACAAGACCCAGCTGGGCACAAAAGTCTGTTAAAAAAAAAAACCAAAAAGCAAAAAACATAAAGCCACAGATGAAGAAACCCTAGGACCTGGCTGGTTTTCAGCCATCTGACTTCAGCCTCCTGGCTTTACAAGGACTCATTTTATTCAATCAGTTCTTCAGCACTGGGGAAAGCATGTTTCTCTGAATAGGTGATCTCATCTCATCTTGCACAAAATCAAGACCCCTCCATGGCTACAGGGACAGATCAAGCTTTATTGCCAATGCTTTAATTAAAGGTGCAGGCACGGGCTGACACTGATTTGTGATACAAGAGTTTGCTGCCAATTAGACTTTCTCCAGTCTGGAATTTTTGTCTTTCAAATTTTGGACTCTCAGCCACAATAAGGAATATATTTTATATCATGATCCGGTACACAATATATACAGAGGTGATTTCTAACTATGTAATAATCAGTGTGTTATAGGCATCGATCTACTAAAGAGACCAAAACATCAGTCATACAAAACCTATTATCATCATACCAGTGTCAACGGGTAAATTGTCATTTAATGGAAGTTTGTGCAATAGATACTCTATGAGCAATGCGTTTATAGGTTATTTGTGTTTTGTTTTCATTCTACTCTTGCTCAAATGCCAATCATGACCTTCTAAATTACTGTCAGAATCAACTGATCAGTCATGGTTCATAATTCAAAAAATACTGCTCTCAACAATGGGTTTCTTTTTTTTATGGTGGTAAAATACATGTGAAATTTACTGTTTTCATGTGTACAGTTCAGTGGCACGAAGTGTGCAACCAGCAACGTACACCTCTGGAACTCCGTCTTCCCGAACTAAAACTCTGTGCCCATTTAATACTAAGTCACTCCACCTCTCTCCCCCTATGCCTGGGGAACACCATTCTACTTGTGTCTCTTTGAATTTGACCACTTTAGGTACATGTGGTCCACTTTTAAGGCATAATGATTCTATGAAGTAAGAAAATGGACTATTTGTGCAGTGAGGAAAAGGTGAAACTGGACAACGAGTGAGCATGTAATAGAACCACCATCAACATGCAAAGTTCTATCATACTTACATACTGTATGGTTAAACGTCTTACACAAAGATTCGAAAGATCAGTGACAGATCTACTAGGATACATGAGATATTTAAAATGTTCTAGAGAAGCTAAGATAATGGACTGTATGATCTTTGAGGAGAAATGCCCAGCAACAACAGTGTTCATTCTCCATTTTTCCTTACATGGTCAAGTGCCAAGAGTTTGAACCCAACAAGCAATAGCATATCCTAGGACAGCTTTCAGCCAAGAAACAAGCAGACAGAAAGCACAGCTCCCTTCATTTCAACTCCACTGAGTCTCAATACAACTGGCACCAAATTTGCACATTTGCTTTATTACCAAATGTGTAAGATCCACTTTTCACTTTTAAACTCATATGACAGATAATAATATTTTGTGGATAGAGAATAGCATCATAGAGTCCATCTGTGATTCCAACAGCATGTGTTTGCCCCCCTTTTCTCTTCTTATAACAAATAAATATTTTTTTTCTAGTTCACTGTTTAGCAGTGCATTATTATTTTTACTTTTGGGAAGAAGTCACATAATGGGTGTTATCCAGCATTTAGACTCTGTCGTCTTTGTCATTAAAGACATTGGTCCTGTCTTTGGATCATGTTTTATACGTGTGATGAAAAGGGCTTGTATGAGAACTGAGGGAAAGGACAGAGCCCTCCATGGGCCCAGAACCAAGGATCTCCTGGGGTAGGACCCCTGTCTGAGGCTCATCAGACCTCTGTAAGGCCAAGAGTCAAAAAATATTTTTCTATCTCCAATTCAGTAGTGAAAAGTTAAAAATCCAGAGGATAAAGTGATGCACCCAAGTGTTGGAATCGGAAAAAATGCAGAGATTTGGGCTTCTAGTAGAGCTCTCTTTCCCTCTGGAAAACAATCGTTCTATGCCTTCTAGATTAAGATTACATAAAGCCAAGGGCTTTATCTAAACACACTGAATTAGTGGTAACAGGGACACTGGGACAGAAATTCAAGCACTTGGGGGGGGTGGCAAATATTCAGGAACGTGGTTGGCCTGAGAAATGAGATGGGAAGACATTTGCTACAAAGATGCAATCTATGACGTTTTAGGAGTACAGAAGGCAGGAGCAATGATAAGGGTGCAGAAGGCAGAATTTCAGAAAGGGAGGAGAAGGAACAGCAAAAGAGAAGAAATGTTTAGAGATATAGAAGAAACAGGATAATGCCAGGTAGAGAAGAATGGAAGGCAGAGTCAAGAAGGAGGCTGTGGGGACAGTGTGTCAAATGCTTCATAAAGGCCAAGGAGATGCTTATGGAGAGAGTCCTCTGCTGATCCCCAAGAGAACACTTACAAGTTATAGGATTAGAACTAGATTCCACGTGGAGCAAAAGGATAAAAGTTAATGAGATGCCATTTATTGTCCTCTTACTGTAAGGTAACAAGGGTCACTGTAGTACATGTCCGTTATGGAAAATGCCTCACAAGAGTCCAGGGAGCTGCCTATTTTCAGTGACAGAGACCTCTGTGTGTGTGTAATTCTATCCTGAAAGCAAGTATAATGAACTGCTGTTTTATAAGGATATAAATATATATATAAATATATAAAACTGCTGTTTATATATATATTTATATATTTATATCCTTAAAAATGGAATATATATTCCATTTTTTAAGGATGGATAGCATATGAAATCTAAGAACAAAAATAAATGAATAAACAACATTAAAAAAACAAAAAAGCTGAATCAGATATGTAAACACAGAACAAACTGATGGTTGCCAAGGGGAGGGGAACATGGGTATGGGCAAAATGGGTAAAGGAAAGGGGGAGATACAGGCTTCTTGTTACAGAATAGGAATTCAGAATGAGTAATTACTCTATTTTCTAATGCATAACTATCATTTGTCGACTTATTCAAATTAATATTTTTATTAATTTTTAAAACATGAAGCAAAACATCTTTTATGTCTAGCTAAATGAGTTCTCAAGAGATTTGCTATTATAAACCACAGAAACAACAGAGAGCACATACTCCAGAATAATGAAAAAAACAATAGCTAAGATTTATATATTACTCTCTAAATGCCAAGTGTAATATTATGCATCCTACATATATTAACTCTTTCAATACTTATAATAAGCCTACAAGAAAAGTATTATTATTAAACATTATTATTCACTCAGTAAATTTGAGGAAGAAAGATAGTACCAAACTGAGTGCATTTGTTCACAGTTTCCTACTCAAATACTCAACATCTTCAAATGACAATATGAAGACTTCTTAGACCTGGAAACCAGTCCAAAATTTTCCATTCAAGTCAAGACTAGAATATAATAACCTTACATAATTCAAATGTAAAAATGTGTAACTCATATTTCTCTTTCATGAGCCTCCAATAATTTAACAAGCAACAGACACAAATGCTCCATTCACTATTAATGTTGCTAACATATGAGATATTATGTCCATCTTTAAAAACATTTGTCACTAATTCCAAACATTTATAAGCTTATCTGTCAAGAATTTGCTTTATAAACAAAGCCATATGGTTTATGCTGCCCTCTTCTCACCACGTCAGATTCAGAGAGACTTGAATTAGCTCAGCAGGCACACTCTCCTTGGTCTCCTCTGAGAAAGACAAGAATAGTACTTCAACTACTTCCTTCATTTTTTAAATTACTGAAGTAGAGTTGACATACAATGCTATATTAGTTTCAGTTATGCAGTACAGTGATTGGACAATTCTATATATTCTGCAATGCTCATCATGACAAGTATAGTTACGATCTTTCACAATACAATGTTATTACAGTATAATTAACTATATTCCCTAGGCTATGATTTTGTCCCCTTTTTCATTATTTTGTAACTGGATGTTTGTGCCTCTAAATCCCCTTCACCTGTTTTACACATCCCCCTAACCCTACCCTCAGGAACCACCTGTTTGTTCTCTGTATTTATGGGTCTTTTTCTGTTTTGTTTTGTTTTTTTAATTTGTTCATTTGTCTTTAAATATAGGTGAAATCATATGGTATCTGTTCTTCTCTTTCTGACTTACTTCACTTAGACTAATATCCTCTAATTTCGCCATGTTGTAATGAATGGCAAGACTTCTTTTTTATGGCTAATATTCCTCTGTGTGGGTGTGTGTGTATCTCACATCTTCCTTATCCATTTGTCTATTAATGGACACTTAGGTTGCTTCTATAGCTTCACTATTGTAAATAATGCTGCAGTAAACACGGGGGTACATTTATCTTTTTTCTTTTTTCACTTTAAAAAAAAATTTTTTTTGATAGGTCAGTATGGCTTTTTTTTAAATTTATTTTCAGCATAACAGTATTCATTGGTTTTGCACCATACCCAGTGCTCCATGCAATCCGTGCCCTCTCTAATACCCACCACCTGGTTCCCCCAATCTCCCACCCCCCGCCCCTTCAAAAACCCTCAGGTTGTTTTTCAGAGTCCATAGTCTCTCATGGTTCACCTCCCCTTTCAATTACATTTATTTTTTTTAATTAGTTTTTGTTTGTTTGTTTCTTTGGGTGAATACCCAGTAGTGGGATTATTGGATAGTATGATTTTTTTTTTTATTTTTAATTTTCTGAGTAACCTCCATACTGTTATCCAAAGTGGCTTTACCAATTTACATTCCCACCAACAGAGCATGAGGATTCTCTTTTCTCCACATCCTTGCCAACACTTGTTATTTCTCATCTTCTTGATACTAGCCATTCTGACTCGAGTGAGGTGATATTTTATTGTGGTTTTGATTTGCATGTCCCTGATGGTAAGTATTGATGAGCATATATTCATGTATCTGTTGGCCATCAATATGTCTTCTTTGGAAAAATGTCTAGTCAAGTCCTTTGCCCATTTTTCTAATCAAATTATTTGTTTTTTGGACATTGAATTATAGGAATTCTTTATGTTTTTTGATTATTAACCCCTTGTTGGATATATCACTTGTAAATCTCTTCATGCATTTGGTAAGTTGCTTTTTCATTTTATTGATGATTTTCTTTACTGTGCAAAAGCTTTTAGGTTTGATGCTGACCCATTAGTTTGGTTTTTGTTTCCTTTGCCTGATAAGATATACCCAGAATAATGTTGCTAAGGCTCACGTCCTAAGTTATATTTTAGGAATTTAAAGACATTTAGGTCTTTAATCAAATTTGAGTTTATTTTTGTATAGTGAAAGAAAGTGGTCTAGTTTTATTCTTTTGCATGTAGCTTCCAAGTTTTCCAAACACTATTGAAGAGAATGCCTTCCCCATGGTATATATATATATGAATATTATATATATATGTATATACATATATATAAGTATATATATTTATACATTATAACCCCATTATAAGCATGGGTTTCTGGGCTCTCTATTCTGTTTCATTAATCTATGTGTTCATTTTATGCTAATTCTATACCGTTTTGATTACTAGAGCTTTGTATTATCACTTGAAATCTAGATAGTGCTACCTCCAGCTTTGCTCTTCTCCAAGACTCCTTTGGCTATTCAGGGTCTTTCATAGTTCTAAACAAATTTTAAGATTTTTTATTCTAGGGGCGCCTGGGTGGCTCAGTGGGTTAAGCCTCTGCCTTCAGCTCAGGTCATGATCTCAGGGTCCTGGGATCGAGTCCCGCATCCGGCTCTCTGCTCAGCAGGGAGCCTGCTTCCCTCTCTCTCTCTCTGCCTGCCTCTTGCCTACTTGTGATGTCTGTCAAATAAATAAATAAAATCTTTTAAAAAAAGATTTTTTTAAAAAAAGATTTTTATTATAGTTCTGTGAAAAAAAATTGGTGTTTTGATAAGGATTGCACTGAATTTCTAGATTGTTTTGGGAAGCATGAACATTTTAACAATGTTAGTTCTTTAAAGCCATGAACATATTAAATCTTTGCATCTGTCTGTGTTTTCTTCAATTTCTTTCATCAATGTCTTATAGTTTCAGACTACAGATCTTTCACTTCCTTGGTTAAATTTATTCCTAGGTATTCTATTCATTTTGATGTAATTATAAACAGGATTATTTTCTTAATTTCTCTTTCTGCAACTTCATTATTAGTGTATAGAAACAACTGGTTTTTGTATGTTAGATTTATATCCTGAAAATTTACTGAATTCATTTATTATTTCTCAAACTTTCGGTGGTGCTTTTAGAGTTTTCTATATATATTATCATGTCATCTGAAAATCATTACTGGTTATAAATGTGCTAATGCTATTCTGGAAATGGATTAGGTCAAGTTTGGAGCACAGAATCAAGTGAGGGACTGCATTTTATATTACAATGATTCTGAGTGCCATTTATAGAATATATGTGGGCCAAGATTGTTTCACCAAGTTAAGTTTCTATGAAATAGCTTCTACAATAAGTGCCTCATAGAATCATTATTCTTGGAAGCCTTTTAATAATTAATCAACTCTAATAACTTTGAATCACTTCCTAGGTCCCATTCTTTTAAGTGTTTTATACCTATTATCTCATTTAAACCTACAGTAACCTTTCACATCTATACCTATTATTGTTCCTTTTTTTTAAAAAAAAAGTTGTATCTACTTAGAGAGAGTGTGTGCACAAGCAGGGGGAGGGGAGAGGGAGAGAGAGTGAGAGAATCTCAAGCAGACTCAGCACTGAACACAGAGCCCAATGTGGGGCTCAATCCCACAACCCTGAGATCATGACCTGAGCCAAAATCAAGAGTTGGACGCTCAACCAAGTGAGCCACACAGGCGCCCCATTATTCCCACTTTTCAAATGAGGAAATTGAGACACATAGAAATTAAGTAACTCACCTAAGATCATACAGTTCATATTTGGAAGAACCAAGATCCAAATTAACAAAATTTCAAAATTCCAATGGTATTTAGAAAGTTACTTATACCATTCTTATTTCTACAAATCTTATATGACATTGTAAACCAGATAGTAGAACAAACTTGACTATGCACTTTCACATGTGACCAATTAAGCCTAAAAGCAAAATTAGCATACAGCATGAATGTTAAGATTATTACTTGTGCAAAATTAATACTTTTATTTTTCTCTATCCATAAAAGGGTATATATCCTGAATTTATAAGTGACAATAATTTTATTTTAAAGATGATTCAATAACTTAATTTAAAATAGTGTCCCAAGAAGTAAAATGGATAGAATAAAGGCAAAAATTCTTTCTAACATATAAGATTTGGCCACAGTATTTAGTCACTAAATAGTCATTTGTCAAAACACACCAGCAGTTGGCATTTCTAATGGTTATTACCTTATAGTAACAGAGACCTATAGTACAATACCAGTGCTAGAAGAGATTCTATCACTTACCTCATTCATGATTTTATATGGACACATCAAATTTTATTTTTTTAAGATTTTATTTATTTATTTGACAGACAGAGATCACAAGTAGGCAGAGAGGCAGGCAGAGAGAAGGGGGATGTAGGCTCCCTGCTGAGCAGAGAGCCCAATGCAGGACTCCATCCCAGGACCCTGAGACCATGAGCTGAGCCAAAGGCAGAGGCTTAACCCACTGAGCCACCCAAGTGCCCTGAAACATCTAATTTTAATTCAGAAGCTCAAATTTCAGTGAATATTAAGACTGCATATTGCAAGATTTAGAATATTTTTTAAATGCTTTACAGTGCATTTTAATTTTTGCCAATAGTTTTTTAAAGTTTATTGCTCAAGTGTTAAACGCTGTTTAATATTTAATATTGTGATAGAGATTATTATGGCAACTTCATGACCATGTTAAGTAATTCTTTTGTTCAGGATATGCCCATCAAGATCCCTTGGCAAAACTTTCTTAAATTTCCAGAATGAATTCATACCTTCAGAAATAAGAAACCATATTCACTAGAATGTGGAAATAGCAACTTACTTAACTTTACCTCTTAAAATTACAGAAATACTAATAAGCAGAACTCATTAATGTGTTTTTAATAGGACAATAATCTTACAGACTCTAAAGCGGGGATTGGATTTTACCCTAAATTGCTGATGGTTTCATCTTGGGGGAATTAACAAATTAATAGATTAAATTGTTTGCTATGATGTACGAAAGTGCCAAAACAAGATTCCTTAAGATATAGTCCCTCTAATCAAAACACATGGAGAAGAAGAAAGAAGGGAATAACAAACTATTAACACTGGTTACCTAGGTTTGAAGGATGGAGAGGGTGAAGAACACATCTGGTTTCTCCCATGTTGTGTTACATTTTTTCAGGGAACATGCATGGTTTTTATTCTATTTAATATTTTTTGTATAAATATATATCAGTCAGAAAATAGTGTATAATTATATATGTGTACATTGCCTATTTCATGGGAATAGCAACCGCATGGAAAAACCTTAAAAGATGATTAGGATCTGGTTAAGCTGAAGAGTAGAGCAATGGATGAAGACATGGATATAGAAGAGAGAGGAAAGGACATGTCATTTAGTGCCTAATTAAGATTGGATCAATACTTTAAAAACCCACTAAGTTTAACCAGGAAAGCTTGAATTTCCAGAATGAAAGCAACGTTGAAAGACTGTTGATCTGGAAGGACTAATGCTAGATGGGTTCCAGGAGGGAGAGATTGCAATCAATGAATCAGCGTTTTTCATGGTAGCCTCACATCCCCACAGCATGACTGCAGCACAATAGGCAATCAGGAAATGTATACTGAATGATGGCATAAATGAATGAACTATGATATCAAGATGGAGAGTCTGATAAAGACATCTAGAAATGGTGGTTACAGGAGATTGATGAATCACAGACCCTCAAGTCTAAAAGCATGTGTGCACAAGACCACACCTATAGAAAGGCAGAGAGCAGAGTTTGGTGAACAACTCCCAAGTTGGGCTTCCTGTTACATACATGTTAGCTAATATTGGACAAGTTATTTACCACTGTGAGCTCCATTTTCCTCGTATTTAAAATGCTGATAATGGTAGTAACCTCCTTATCTTGAAAATGGCATTAAAATAATATTTACAAGATCAGTTGGGATAATAAAAGTATTTATCAAACTGTCTTACACATAGTAAGCATAAACAGTGGTTACTATTCTTGGTATTTTTTTCTTTTTTCAAAGAGCTATATTCATGTGAAGATTTTTCTTTCAGATACACTTCAAGTATTGTTGACTGGGTCTCAGAGCATTTGTCATAATAAAATTAAGCTTTTTGTTTTTTTGTTTTTTAAGTAGCACATGCAGTGACATGCACACATTATTCTCTAACCTATGAAACAAGCAAGAATTAGGATAAGAATATTTTTTAATTAAAAAAAAATTACTCTGGGGGGACAAGATGGCGGGGTACTAGGAAGAGGCGTCTTTTCAGCTGGTACCCCAAAGTGAGCTGATTACCTACCAAAGAACTCCGATCACCCATGAAATCAGCCTGAGATCAGAATTATACACGTCTGGATCTCTACAGGGGCAGAAGATGCCAGTGAGCAGGTAAAGTGGAATGGGAACTGCGGACTGGTATCGGAAGATAAACAAAAGGGGGAGGGAGCCACCAGAGGCGACCGGTGGGAAAGTAATACCCCAATACGAGCGAGAGTGCCCTGCGTCTGGGGACCAGCATTAACTTGGAGACTGGTTGAAAGCACTCCAAAAGAGCAAAGGATCGCGGGGAGAAATTGTGGGAATCGGGGCGGCTAGGGACAGGGGCTTAAGTCCCCGGTCCCAGACAGCCTCCCCGGCGCGGAGGCAGAGAGAGTGCGGCGGAGAAACCAGCTCCTGGACCCTAAGGCGCCAGCGCGCCCCAGAGCGCGTGGGTTCCGGCTCCTGTGAGGGGATGGGAGCTGCGCCGGTCTTCAGAATGCGCGCTAGCCCTGCCAGAAAGCTTGAGATGAGCGCGCACGTCCATCGAGCTCCCCTGGGTTACTAAGGCCCGGGGGCGCTTCTTGACCTGCGCCATTGTTTCAAAGCCTAAGCCACATGCGCGCGAAACTCTTCCCTGGACAGAGGCACGCAAAAGCCCAGCCTGCGGCTTACGGACCAGCGCCCCGTTCTCAGTGCCCCAGACGCGCGCCCGACCCACAGCCGCCTCTGAAAAGAGGTGCGCGCAAGCCGGGCACTCCCAGCCCGGGCCGGCGGCAAAATCTCAGTGTGCGATCGCTGCTTGGAACCTCTCTGGCGGTCAGGAGCTCCCAGACAGCCGCCACTGCCTTGGCTTTGGGGACGAGCCAAAGATCCTGCACACCCAGGGTCTGCAACTTGGAACCTGCACTGCCAGCGTCCAAGGGGGAATTTATTCAGCTTCTGCACCCAGACTGAGGATTCTCTCTGAGACGAAGATCAGGAAGTGTTCCAGGGTGCACCTTAACTGCATCAGAGTTGATACATCCAGCTACATCTGTTCAGTCTTCTCCCACCAAAATGACTAGGAGAAGGAATGCCCAACAGAAGAAAAATACAGAGGATGGACCTTCTGCAACAGAGCTAACGGCTATCAACATAGACAATATGTCGGAAAAAGAATTCAGGCTAACAATTATCCAGGCAATAGCTAGGTTGGAGAAAGCATGGGATGACCAAACAGAACTGATTAGGGCCGAACTGAAAGCGACCAGACAGGATGTTCACAATGTTAGGGCGGAGCTTAAAGCTACAGGGAGGAGGTCCACAATGCTCTCAATGAGTTCCAATCTAATCTAAACTCTCTCAAAGCTAGGGTAACTGAGACAGAAGATAAGAATTAGTGATCTGGAAGACAAACAGATAGAGAGAAAGGATCAGGAGGAAGCCTGGAACAAACAGCTTAGATCCCACGAAAGCAGAATCAGGGAAATAAATGATGCCATGAAGCGTTCCAACGTCAGAATTATTGGAATTCCTGAAGGGGAGGAGAAAGAAAGAAATCTAGAAGATATCGTGGAACAAGTCCTTCATGAAAATTTTCCGAATCTCGCGAATGAAACCAGCGTTCATGTACTAGAGGCTGAACGGTCTCCACCCAAGATTATACACTCCAAAAAAACATCACGACACCTGATAGTGAAATTGAGAAATTATAATTGTAGGTATAATCTCTTGAAAGCCGCCAGGGCAAAGAGGCTCCTTACATACAGAGGGAAGCCCATCAGAATAACGTCAGACCTGTCCTCAGAGACCTGGCAAGCCAGAAGAGGCTGGCAAGATATATTCAGGGCACTAAATGAGAAGAACATGCAGCCAAGAATACTTTATCCAGCAAGACTGACATTCAAAATGGATGGAGAGATAAAGAGTTTCCAAGATCGGCAAGGCTTAAAAGACTATGCAACCACCAAGCCGATACTGCAGGAAATATTAAGGGGGGTGCTATAAAAGAGGAAAAATCCAAAGAATAGCATTGAACAGAAATATAGAGACAGTCTACAGAAAGAAAGACTTCAAAGGTAACTCGATGTCAATAAAAACGTATCTATCAATAATCACTCTCAATGTGAATGGCCTCAATGCACCCATAAAACGGCACAGGGTTGCAGATTGGATAAAACGACAGGACCCATCCATATGCTGTCTACAAGAGACCCATTTTGAACCTAAAGATACACGCAGACTGAAAGTGAAGGGGTGGAGAAGCATCTTTCATGCCAATGGGACTCAAAGAAGGCTGGGGTAGCGATTCTCATATCAGATAAATTAGACTTCAAACTAAAGACTGTAGTCAGTGATACAGAAGGACACTACATAATCCTTAAAGGGACTATCCACCAAGATGATCTAACAATTGTAAATATCTATGCTCCCAATATGGGAGCAGCCAATTACTTAAGAAAACTGTTAATCAAGATAAAGAGTCATATTGATATGAATACACTAATCGTAGGAGATCTTAACACGCCTCTTTCATAATTAGACAGATCATCGAAGCAGAAAATCAATAAAGAAACAAGAGCATTGAATGACACATTGGACCAGATGGACCTCATAGATATATACAGAACATTCCACCCTAAAACAGCAGAATACTCATTCTTCTCAAGTGCACACGGAACCTTCTCCAGAATAGACCACATACTGGGTCACAAATCAGGACTCAACCGATACCAAAAGACTGAGATGATTCCCTGCATATTCTCAGATCACAATGCTTTGAAACTGGAGCTCAATCACAAGGAAAAGTTCCGAAGGAACTCAAACACCTGGAAGCTAAAGACCACCTTGCTTAAAATGCTTGGATCAACCAGGAGATCAAAGAAGAACTGAAACAATTCATGGAAACCAATGAAAATAAGACACTTCGGTCCAAAACCTATGAGATACAGCAAAGGCGGTCCTAAGGGGAAAATATATAGCCATCCAAGCCTTGCTCAAAAAAATTGAAAAATCCAGAACACACCAGCTGTCTCTACACTTTAAAGAACTGGAGGATCAACAACAAATCAAACCAACTCCACACATAAGAAGGGAAATCATCAAGATTAGAGCTGAGATCAATGAGGGAGAAACCAGAGATACAGTAGAACGTATCAATGAAACTAGAAGCTGGTTTTTTGAAAGAATCAATAAGATCGATAAGCCACTGGCTACACTAATCCAAAAGAAAAGAGAGAAATCCCAAATTCATAAAATTATGAATGAAAAGGGAGAGATCACAACTAACGTCAAGGAAGTAGAAACAATCATCGGAAGTTATTACGAACAGTTATATGCCAATAAGCTTCGCAACCTAGATGAAATGGATGCGTTCCTGGAAAAATATAAACTACTAAAATTGAACCAGGAAGAAATCGACAACCTGAATAGACCGATATCTAATAACGAGATTGAATCAGTGATCAAAAACCTCCCAAAAAACAAGAGCCCAGGACCTGACGGATTTCCTGGGGAATTCTACCAAACCTTCAAAGAAGAAATAACACCTATTCTCCTGAAGCTGTTTCAAAAAATTGAAGCAGAAGGAAAACTTCCAGACTCTTTCTATGAAGCCAGCATTACCCTGATCCCCAAACCAGGCAAGGACCCTACCAAAAAGGAGAATTTCAGACCAATATCACTGATGAATATGGATGCTAAGATTCTCAACAAGATCCTAGCCAACAGGATCCAACAGCACATTAAAAAGATTATCCACCATGATCAAGTGGGATTCATCCCTGGGCTTCCCATTGAGATCAGGAACAAGACAAGGATGCCCACTTTCACCACTCTTGTTCAACATAGTATTAGAAGTCCTAGCAACAGCAATCAGACAACAGAGAGAAATAAAAGGTATCCAAATTGGTAATGAAGAAGTCAAACTCTCTCTTCGCAGATGACATGATTCTTTATATGGAAAACCCAAAAGACTCCACCCCCAAACTACTAGAACTCATACAGCAATTCAGCAACGTGGCAGGATACAAAGTCAATGTGCAGAAATCAGTGGCTTTCTTATACACTAACAATGAAAATACAGAAAGGGAAATTAGAGAATCGATTCTATTTACTATAGCACCAAGAACCATAAGATACCTTGGAATAAACCTAACTAAAGAGGTAAAGGATCTGTACTTGAGGAACTATAGAACACTCATGAAAGAAATTGAAGAAGACACAAAAAGATGGAAGACCATTCCATGCTCTTGGATCGGAAGAATAAACATTGTTAAAATGTCTATACTGCCTAGAGCAATCTATACTTTTAATGCCATTCCGATCAAAATTCCAACGGCATTCTTCAAAGAGCTGGAGCAAATAATCCTAAAATTTGTATGGAATCAGAAGAGACCCCGAATCGCTAAGGAAATGTTGAAAAACAAAAATAAAGCTGGCGGCATCACCTTACCTGATTTCAAGCTTTATTACAAAGCTGTGATCACCAAGACAGCATGGTACTGGCATAAAAACAGACACATAGACCAGTGGAACAGAGTAGAGAGCCCTGATATGGACCCTCAACTCTATGGTCAATTAATCTTTGACAAAACAGGAAAAAATATACAGTGGAAAAAAGACAGTCTCTTCAATAAATGGTGCTGGGAAAACTGGACAGCTATATGTAGAAGAATGAAACTTGACCATTCTCTTACACCGTACACAAAGATCAACTCAAAATGGATAAAAGACCTCAACGTGAGACAGGAATCCATCAGAATCTTAGAGGAGAACATAGGCAGTAATCTCTTTGATATCAGCCACAGCAACCTCTTTCAAGATACGTCTCCAAAGGCAAAGGAAACAAAAGCGAAAATAAACTTCTGGGACTTCATCAAAATCAAAAGCTTCTGCACAGCAAAGGAAACAGTCAAAAAAACAAAGAGGCAACCCACAGAATGGGAGAAGATACTTGCAAATGACAGTACAGACAAAAGGTTGATATCCAGGATCTATAATGAACTCCTCAAACTCAACCCACACGAAACAAACACATCAAAAAATGGGCAGAAGATATGAACAGACACTTCTCCAATCAAGACATACAAATGGCTATCAGACACATGAAAAAATGCTCATCATCATTAGCCCTCAGGGAGATTCAAATTAAAACCACATTGAGATATCACCTTACACCAGTTAGAATGGCCAAAATTAACAAAACAGGAAACAACATGTGTTGGAGAGGATGTGGAGAAAGGGGAACCCTCTTCCACTGTTGGTGGGAATGCAAGTTGTTGCAGCCTCTTTGGAGAACAGTGTGGAGATTCCTCAAGAAATTAAAAATAGAGCTTCCCTACGACCCTGCAATTGCACTCCTGGGTATCTACCCTAAAGATACAGATGTCGTGAAAAGAAGGGCCATCTGTACCCCAATGTTTATAGCAGCAATGGCCACAGTCACCAAACTATGGAAAGAACCAAGATGCCCTTCGACAGATGAATGGATAAGGAAGATGTGGTCCATATACACTATGGAGTATTATGCCTCCATCAGAAAGGATGAATACCCAACTTTTGTAGCAACATGGACGGGACTGGAAGAGATTATGCTGAGTGAATTAAGTCAAGCAGAGAGAGTCAATTATCATATGGTTTCACTTATTTGTGGAGCATAACCAATAGCATGGAGGACAAGGGGCGTTAGAGAGGAGTAGGGAATTTGGGTAAATTGGAAGGGGAGGTGAACCATGAGAGACTATGGACTCTGAAAAACAGTCTGAGGGGTTTGAAGTGGTGGGGGGGTGGGAGGTTGGGGTACCAGGTGGTGGGTATTATAGAGGGCACGGCTTGCATGGAGCCCTGGGTGTGGTGAAAAAATAATGAATACTGTTTTTCTGAAAATAAATAAATTGGAAAAAAAAATTACTCTTACAAGATTTCTACTGATCGTATTCCCGGATTTTCTTCTACTTCTCCATCTTGGTTTTTTACACTGAGGGAAACCTAACTTTTACCTATGGTTGAATGAGGAAAGTCTATTGAGGATAAGTGTGTGAACCTACTTCATCTGTCATCAACACAAAGTACCAAGCTCTTCTAAGCCTTCACAGCCACCCTGCCACAGAAAGGAAAATTGCAATACCTCTAAGCACAGGTGACTTAAGTTTGACAAGTTCCAATATTTCCAGGTGGTAATTTCCATACAATTTCCCATTCCCACAGTGTTCTCTGTACGTATAAAGGGCCAACCCTCCCCACATCTGCAAGGGAGTCATACGGAATGTTAGGGTCCTCCTGTGAGCTTCATTTCTTCAATCTTCTTTGCCATCTGATCAATGATTTCCCTTCTATAAAAAATACATAGATAGGGGTGTCTGGGTGGCTCAGTGGGTAAAAGCCTCTGCCTTCGGCTCAGGTCATGATCTCAGGGTCCTGGGATCGAGCCCTGCATCGAGCTCTCTGCTTGGCAGGGAGCCTGCTTCCCTACCTCTCTCTCTGCCTGCCTCTCTGCCTACTTGTGGTTTCTCTCTCTCTCTCTGTCAAATAAATAAATAAAATCTTAAAAAAAAATACATATATAATTCCTATTCCTGTTCTTCTATCTTTTCAAGTTTTTACAAATATTGATAAATGAACATTTAATATTTTTCCTTAAAATGAGCCCTGCCCAACATTTTAAGAACTCTGCCTCTGATTTTCAGTGTATCAAACTTAAACTAACTTCCTAAGATAAGTTCTGCTTTAAAAGAGCTATCACCATTATTTTGATTTTCTCTTTTTTAAGACATAAAACTTTAGGTCATGACTCCTGTGTTTTTAAAATGTAGGTATTTCCAGTTAAGTATATTTAAGATTAATGTAGCCTCGGATAAAATTATATGATTAGGGAGGCAGGGCTTGCCATCAAGAACAGATTTGAATTATTGTTTCACATAATATGGATTACTATTATTTTAAGGTGACTTCTAATAACATCTAAATATTAATACAGTTTAAACAATATGACAGAAATAGCTAATTATCTCCCTTGAATTCCCTTCCTCACCCCAAGTGTTGTTGCTGGAAAGTTGAAAGTTGCTGCCTGACTAGACACTACATTTCCCAACTTCCCTTGTGTCTTGGCAGGACAGGTTGTAGTTAGCGAATCAGGGCAGAAGTGAAGTTTGCTACCTCCCGTCCGGGGCATTACAAGCTCCTGTACAATCCTCAATGATCTTACTCTCTTCCATCATCAGCCAGAGAGAAGTATCTGTCTAAGGTGACCTTGTAAACCAGGTACTGCAGAAGGCAGTTAACTCAACCTGGGTTTCTGAAAGACTGGGTGGGAATTAAGACCAACCTACCGCTATTCCTGCCACTACTCCCTTCCAGGAGGAAAGGCAGTGGATAGACTTTTATTGTATTAATCTATTGATATTTGGTAGTTAATTTTTTATAGCAGCTAGAGTAACCCTAACTCGACCATGTATTCAAAAGACTAAATATAAAAGAAAACTATATCAATGCTATAGAAGTAAAAATAAATATTTTTTCTCAAAGGGAAATTTCTAAGTGGTAATGTCAACAGATTACCACACAATTACTATAAATAGCACATAACGGAAGTCATTATAATTTGTTTAACTTGTATTGATTGCTTAAAATGTGCCACTATACATATATTACCATGTTTAATTCTGAAAATCCCTACCACTGAAAAACATAAAGCTTAGAGATGTTAAGTGACTTGCCAAAGATTATATTGGTAGCAGTTGGTAAGAGAGGGGATTTAAAACACCCATCAAGTGGAAATAATCATGTGGCTAGTGAATGAAGAGAATATTAAGAAACCCAATCCAAAAAAAAAAAGCAAATTTGTAGGCTCATTGTTCATTCAATTAGGAAGTTTTTATGTACAGGGCATGATGGTATTCAAGGACTGTGGGAAATAAGAATATGTAAAGGACATGAACCATGACATGAGGCATATTAAAAACTAGTTGGGGACATAAACCATGTACAAAAATAACTGCAATAAAATATAGTATGTAGTAAATGTCATAATAATACTGAAGAATATTATGAGAGTTCAGATGAGAAAGGTCATTTTTAGCAAAGTATCAGATCACACTGTAAAAAATAATACTTAATCTGGCCCTTCATGAATAGGTAGAATTCAGTAAGTAGAGATAGGAAAGAAAAACTTTCAAGTGGACAAGTATATGGCATGATGGAAAAGAGGAAATGAATGGGCAAAAAAGCTAGAAAGACAGTTGAGATCAGTTCATAGTGGACCTTGAATATCAAGCTAAGATTTTACTTTATTATAAGCACACAACAGAAACTATTAATAAAGTTCTATAGTAGCTAAATAAATCTAATGATCAAGTATGGATTGAACTAGAGGATAAAACTCTGAAAGAGCCTCATCTCTCATCTTTTTCTTCCTTTGTTAGTGCAATGGCTATTTTGTCTTATGTTTTACCTTTCTTTTTCATAGATATGTACTGAAGACAGTTCAGAAAATTCAGATGAATAAAAACCAAAAATAGTCTCCTAGCTTGTTTGCCAAATCTCCTTCCCTAATTTTCCCTTAAAAATATACAGAAAAAAATGTTTTACAAAAATAGCATCAAACAACACATACTGCTATGTAACCTTCTTTTAAAACTTCATGATTGTATAGCATCCCATCAGTTGACTAAATCATAATGTTTTAAACACCCAGTTAAATACCCAACTAATAAAAATGAGTTTTTACTCATTAACTATCATTGATAACTGTGATAAACAGCAGAGGAATTCCTCTTCTCCACCAAGATGTCCCCATCCTAATCTGCAGGACCTGTCAGTATGTTACCTTACATGGCAATGGGGACTTTGAGATGGGACTATTATCCTGGATTATCTAGGTTGACTTGATGTAATCACAAGGGTCCTGTGAAGAGGGAGATAAGGAGTCAGCGTCAGAAAAGGCAATATGATCATGAAAATACAGGAAAGGAGACTGGAAGATGCTATACAGCTGGGCTTTAAAGATACAGAATGGGACGACCAGTCAAGGAATGCGGATGGCTTCCAGAAGCTAGGAAATGGACTTTCCCCTAGATCCTCCTTGAAGGAACAAAGCTCTGCCAACTCCCTGACTTTAGCCCAGCAAGACCCATTTTAGACTTCTGACCTCCAGAATTATAAGAATATTAATTTGTGTTCTTGTACGTCACAAATGTATGGTTATATGTTAGAGCAACAATAAGAAAAACAATACATAAGACTTTTGCAGTAAGTAATTATTGTGGGAGATGATAGTGTCCTAGAGTAGAGTGGTAGTGGCAGAAATAGTAGAGAAGTAGATAAGGCCTGATTTTTTTTTTCTAGGCAGATCTGATAGAACAGGCATTGGATTAGATCTATGAGATTTGACTCATACAAGAAGCTAGATAATGAAGATATGAGTTAAGTTGGGAAAATTGTAGAGGAAACAGGTTGAGCGGAGGAGGAAATGCTGTTTCATTTTGCAAGTGTTAAGTTTCTGATGCCATTAGATACTCAAGAGAGAATAAGAAGTAGGCAATTGGATATATTCATTTGGGGCTCAGTGCAGAAGTAGGGAGTGGAGATTTAAATTTTACTTAGGGGCACCAGGGTGGCTCAGTCAGTTAAGCTGCTGACTCTTGATTTCAGTTCAGGCATTGATCTCAGGGTTGTGAGTTCAAGCCCTGCGTTGGGCTCCATGTGGGGCATGAGGCATACTTAAAAAATAAAAATAAATAAATAAATTTTACTTAGAATTTGGAATTTGTCACTATTTAGGTGGTATTTAAAGCTATGAGGCTTGCTAAAATTACTCTTCAAGCACTAAATATTTATTAAGCAACTGCTTGTCTAAGATCAGGACATACAGTAGTGAGTAACATTGTCCCTACTCTTATGAAGCTTTTATTTCAGTAAAATGAGCCATATAATAAATAAACCACCTGAATAAATAATTATATAAGAATAAATGTTATAATGAAAATAAAGCAAGATGGTGAGGTCTCGAGACCCTATTAAGCAGTTGGAAAAGGTTATTCTCAGGAATTGGTAAAATACATTAGCATATGGAAGAGCAAAGTATCCTTAGAAGACCAGAGACTTCTTCACTGAGAAAGCATTTAACCTGAGAATTAAATGACAGTAAACAGACATACTTATTGTCTTCTCCCATGTGACCGAGCACTTGGAGAACATACATATCACCTTTTCTTTTTTTTTGTATGCAATCTGGCACCAAATTGGCTATTATAATGATATATATTATGTATAGCTTTGAAAAATTATGAGCAAATAATAAGTATTTACTGTCTACAAGGTCTGGGAGACCAAAAGAAAGAAAAAGATTTTGTTGCCATTTCCAGTAGCTCACGATCTATGTGAAGCGACTACGGAAACACAGGGATCCAAATGGCAAGACATCAAGCAGCATCATGTGCCCCTGCTACAGTATGTGTTACATGAAGACAGCCTGATAAAGTGAACAAAAAGTGGGCTTGTATTAAGAAGACAAGATTCTCAAACTTGACCTTGCACAGAAGAGGACTTGGGACCTTGACAAGTAATTTAACTTCTGAGGCTTAAGTTTCTAGTCTGTAAATAGCAGTAAACCTATCTTCCTGCCCTACCTGCGTGTGACAGGACCAAGTCAGTCACCAAGTGAAAATAGTAATTATTATCATAGTAAAAATAATTCCTATTAGGATAATCATTAGGATAACACCATTAAGAACCCAAAGTGCCAAAAAAAATGCCCTAGAGATGGAGACTGTATGATGAATCTATGTGATATGGTTTTGATTTACTAGAGATCTTAAACATACACAGTCAATTCCTAGACACAAGTTTTCCCCCCAAGACAGAGTTTTTTTATTCTTTCCTACTCAAAAGGTCATCTTAAAGTTAGTGCTTTAAAGATGGCTTTATTGTGTGGTAAGCAGCAAGTAGGTATGCCCTGGGTCGTTAAAGACCGATTCCTTGGCTCTTTCCAGTTCTGATGCAGATTAGTGCAGCACAGAGCAGCCGTAAAAAGGCCACAATGAGTGAATTTTAGCAGAAAGCAATAACAGTGATATATAAAAATGGCTAAAATAAACATACATCAGCTACCTCTAAATGACATATTGACACAATTCTGTGGTCTACTGAACCAACCTCTATCTTCCTCTAGGCATTTTTTCCTCCCAGTGCTCTAAACTTCATTCTCGGAAACTTTAAATCACAATGACTGCTCTGGGGAGCCTCTGCTATTCCGTTACCTTCACTTCTTGCTTCCATCATTCTTCAGCAACACCCAAGACTGCCCAGGAGCCAAAACAGGCTCTCCCGAGTGCCCAACATCAGCTACATAATTCCTCCTCCTGAGTCAGCAGCAGGATGCCTGCCATCCTCACCACAAAAGTGGAATCTACATCTTTATCCACTGGGACTTTCAGCCAACTGACTCTGATCATTTTTTCTGAAGCACCAACTTTCTCTATCCTTCTTACCTGTCATTAAATCTTCAACTCATTCTCTCTGTTCTGTATTGTCACAGCTCTCTTTTTCTTTACCAAACAGAATCTGCCTAAGCCCATTCCAAGTACATAAAAATTGTACATTTCAGTGCTCATGTTCTTTTCTTACATTTAATAGGTCATGTGCCAACACAGTTGTTCAACTTGGATAAGTAATATAACATCCCTGGTCCTTCTCATCAGTAAAATTGGGGTGAGGTGGACTAAACTATACTGGATTTCACACTTAAATAGTGAGGGTTTTTTATAAAAGATTTTATTTTATTTATTTGACAGACAGAGATCACAAGTAGGCAGAGAGGCAGGCAGAGAGAGAGGGGGAAGCAGGCTCCCCACTGAGCAGAGAGCCCGATGTGGGGCTCGATTCCAGGACCCTGAGATCATGACCTGAGCTGAAGGCAGAGGCTTAACCCACTGAGCCACCCAGGCACCCCAAATAGTGAGGTTTTTTCTTTAAATGCTATTGTATACCTAGTTATAGATATATGTAAAAAAAAAAAAATAGGTCAAATAGAGCACTGCCTGATACAGGTTGAAATGGGATTCCAGGGCCCTGTTCCCTTGGTGTATCATTCCCCTTTGTTATGGTGCCTGTGAGATACTTCCGAACCATAAGACTCCAAGGAGCCCATGGTCGTCTTTGAACTAAGGGATCAATAAGTTGTTTTCTAGCCCTACTATCCAAAGATGCTATTCAACACAGCTATATAGCAAGAAAAATTGAGTGGGAAAGAATCCATAATGTTGCCAAGTGCTAACTTTTGCTTTATCGAAATGCTCCATAAGCAGTATCTCATTTAACTCCAATAATGAACGGTATCATACTCACTTAAACCAATGAAAGGACATATCAAGAAAGAGATTGTAACTTGTTTAAATTTACATGTTTTGTAAGAAGGCTGGGATGGGATTCAAACCTTTGCTTCTTCCACTATGGTACATTACCTCTAAACCCAATCACCCTTTTCTAACCTAATCCTCATCCAACAATAATCACTAATTACATTCTCTAACATATTGTGTTGTGAAGGTGTTCAGCATATCTGATCCATGGTGGATGTTTATATTTACTTATTCTAGTAATAAATAAAGCAGCAGCAAGGAGTAGTTTTGCAGAGATCGCTAAGAAATCATAGTTTTGAATGAAAGAGAGAAATGGGGAGGAGAGTATTGATACATTTACAGTTAAATGTTCTTAAGCCTAACATTGCTTTTTTTCCCCCAAACTAAAACTTTTAAATGAACTAGAAAAATTGTGATTACCTGAGCATATTACTTCAAAGAATAAATGTTTAATTCATATTAACCCATCCAGTACCATGGAGTCCAGAGTACACACTGGATTTCTAACACTTGTTAAATTCTTCCAACAACAAAATGTAGAAATAATCAGATTTCTTCTCATAATTCCATACCCTTAGAACACCTCTTCTGCAAATCCAAATCCCTTTGGATAATTACAGAAATAGCATAGCTGTGGAAAACATACTAGGGATCTGAACTCAAAAACTGGCTAGATACTGCATTATCATTCCCTGTCTACCAGCTTTTATCTTTCCTCAGATTCTATGTTTTCTTTGCTCTTTTTCCTCTGGCAGATGTTCAGGGGCGAATTATACAATTTAGAACCCAAAATTCCACTCCATCCAGATGCCTAATTTACTAACTATTCACTTGTCAAAAACATATGTTCACTGTCTATTACGTAATGACGAAAGCTCAGAACAGCTTCTGGTTTCCATTTCATGAATCGATACAGAGAATCTGACAAATGTCCCGGAAGGCATTTTTCACTGCACATTTCCATGAAACCTTTTTATTAAATTTCATAAATGCAGCAACATCTGGGATAGAAAAACTTTCTCCCCAGAAGTTCTAAGATTCAAAATCATTGTACATTTTTCTTTTCAAAAATCCATGGACAAATTTGTGGGATAATGGTAAAATTTAATGGGGTCTCCAAGTTTTATTAAAAGTTTAGTTGATCTTGAAAAGAGCCACTCAACCCTACTTTGAAAACATGGGGGAAAAAGTTTGTACAAGTCATATTGATCCTTGTTGAATTTTTAAAGAAAAGTGCATTTGTATTAGTTTCTCCTACTACAGTAGTTGCTAACATCGTTCGTAGTGTCAAGGTCAACATCACTCTGTGGATCAGTAATGAAATCAAAAGCATCTGTGTCATTTACTTTAATATGAAAAATTTATAAAACAGTTGCATGGGGATGGATAGTAGAAATAACTAGACCACAACAGATAATACCATATTGTGTTCTCACATCTGTTTCAATATATCAAAATAATATGGGAAACAAGCTTTTGTTGCCTATAACATCCACATTTATTCCCTCATTGATTTTAACTAAACTCTAATAAGCACTAATATAAATAAGCACTAATATAAGTAATGTAAGAGTAATAATATTCTATCTACCTAGCTAGCTACCTACCTACCTACCTACTTGGCTTTCTTGAATTCTACCTAACTGTGAGTCTTAGTAACTCCCAATACCCAGAATAATGTCAGTTAGAATAATACAAAGAGATGAAGAGAAGTTGGAAGAAGGGAGACAAGGAAGAAGAAATATCAAGCTTTATTATACCACCTTTTCTGTCCCACTAAATAAGCTATTCACTGATTATTTGGTGACCCTGTGAATAAATGAATATGAAAATACAGTGAAAAGAATTCTACTTGGGAAAGGAGATGGATTTTAATCCAAGGTTTTTTCTCTAGCAAGAATAGAAACTCATTGGCCTCTCTGGATCTCACACACAACATGAAGGACTGAGACTACGTGACTTGTAATTCTAACATTAACATTCTATGAGGGAGTATATATATATATGGGAATGTATGCATATATGGAAACTCTTGTTCTTTGTTTAGAGATATTATGCAATCACTGAGTATATCTAGATACTAAACCTTGGGAAGATGTCTGTATCCTTGCTAATTTGTTGGTGGAAGAGACAGCTTTTCTTTTTTTTTTTTTTTTTTAAAGATTTTATTTATTTATCAGAGAGAGTGGGGGGGGAGAGAGCGAGCACAGGCAGACAGAATGGCAGGCAGAGGCAGAGGGAGAAGCAGGCTCCCTGCCGAGCAAGGAGCCCGATGTGGGACTCGATCCCAGGACGCCGGGATCATGACCTGAGCCGAAGGCAGCTGCTTAACCAACTGAGCCACCCAGGCGTCCCGAGACAGCTTTTCTTATTGCCTGCACACATTAGGCATTCATTCAATGATTAGTTAGTTCCTTTTTTCCCTCAAGAATTACTACCTATTTGATAGAGCTTTACACAAACACACACACACACACACATCAGACATCAAACAATTAAATGTGCTCACTAAAACATCTCATTGCTATTTGAATTAATTGCTATATGTCAGATGAACATATCTCTTACCTCACTTTCTTTAACTAAAGGGTAAAATGTTGACATAGTCATATTAATGATTAAGTATTTCTAATATAAGTGAAAGGCTTAAAGATTCTCAAATTTTTATTAGGTAGAATCTGTTTTTATTGGTTCTTTTTAATATCCAATTTAGGATGTAGTTATGAAATAAAAAGAAAATCAAAATACATCTGCAGTTAAATAAGAGTACCACTTCAGAACTGAAATTGGAGTTTTTACGTTGAGATAGCCTACTGAGGGTTACCTCTTAATAAAGTGGATTCCAAGAAAGAAAGGGAAGAAGAAAAAGGAAGAAGGAAGACAGGGAGGGAGGGAGTAGAGACAGGAAAAGAGAGACCCTTAGAAACAAGTGTTATTTCAGAGCTGTTCTAGGAAACTGTGTGTCATTTGGACTGTGACTCATATTAACATAAATTTGCAAGTAAGAACTCTAATAAGAACATATTTATCCTCCATCCTTAAAATTCCACCAGCACCTCTCCAAGAGAATGTTAATTATAACAATGTATAACTGACTTTATGGGATTTAAATTTGGAGAAATTTTTTTTAATTAACTCATTTTCTGCCATGCTTCAAAACTTGTTCTTAAAACTTAAGAAATGATCATTCTGAATTCATATTTCTAAATTTTGAATGAGCTTTTAATCTATAGGGAATTTTTCCAGCCATGATCTTCTTTGAGTTTCACAGTCCACCTACAGGTAAATCAGAATTGTTAGCCCCATTTTACAGATAATCACAGTTATAAGTAATTAAATGAATTAATTTAAAAGTTAGCTACAATTTTATACTTGAAATCAGTTATAAAGTCACAAATACAAGAAATTTTATAGATTTTTATGAATAACCTCCCTTTTGAGTGTATTTTGGAAATTTAATTTCTCATTCATTCTTAGGGAGTCATTTGCATTAATTTAGTCTGTGACTCTGCCATGCGTAAAAATGTGCATCTTTTTCTTCACTGACGATGAGAAGAACATGAATTCAAGATATCAAGAAATGGTTCTCTCACCTCTAAATCTCATAACTTGAACACCAAAGATCTGAAATAAACCATCTCTTTATTAGGCACATTCGTGTATATACTCATTTGCTGTGAGGTGGTAGTATTAAGTTGGAAGCAATATCAAGATGTAAGGGTAATGAAATGGTGCTTTCCTCCCTGCCCTCCAACTCTAATCTATTACAACTTTAGTGCCACCTACATATTCTAAATCAGGATAAATATGCAACTGTAAAGAGGCAAAATGCAGTTAAAGTAAAACGGATAGAAAACTAAGAAACCAGTAGGGAGGACAAAATACTTGTTCACCACACACCTTCCCGATGTTAAATGTCACTTCTCTAAAGGTCTCTAATTCTTCAGACACAGAAGATTTGCCTACGGTTTGCACCAGGTTTAGTTCATAATACCACACTCTGAGCATACTGTATAATAATTTTGTTTACGCTTCCTTCTTCCCCACTAGACTATGAAATACTCAAAAGGACTGAGTCTTGACCTTTGTATTCCTAGGGCCAGCATAATGTCTAGGACATAGTATATCCTAAGCTGTATGAATATGTAATAAAGTAAATGAGCTGGTGATTCACATCGTGGGAATCACAAACACATTCTCTAAGGAGTAGAGCCTACCCAAGATCAGAAGAAGAACTAGGAGTATAATCAAGATTCAGATCCAGGTATTTCATGGGTTTGTGATTGATAATTTTGACCATTCATTCTATGTGTTTCTCTATAGCATTATACCTAATTTTTAGGAAATAACACGGTAGTTATTTTTTTGCTCTATAAATAAGCTAACAGCATATGAATAAAATATTATTTAAAATTGGTGTCAAAGAGTCTTTTAATTTTATTCTTTGTGTACCAAAATAAGCATAGTATGTGTATAATTTTTACTTTATTATACCATTTTAAAAAAATGTTTATGAAAAATGTTCCAAAATCTGTTTCTTTGGGTCAAAGCCAATCTCCATAAACTATATTTAACTGAATTAATTTCAGTGCAGGTGCTCATTAACTTTGCTATCTAAGAGCTCAGGGTCCCTAGGTAGGTCACATTTTCAGCTTCAATCCTAGGTAAACCACTTAACCTCTGAGTACTTCTGCTTGCAAGTCAGTAAAGTGAGTAGTTGTATCAGAAAACCTCACAGGTTCTGTCCTGCTCGCAGCGTTCTATATTGACATACCATTTTCAGGAATCATACATTAGTATGAACTCTACACTAGCTCCAGTTCTTAAGCTACCAGCAAATAAAGATTGTCTTCCTCTCTCCTCCAAATCAATTGGGTCCTTCAATTTTTATATCCTTTTGGTGTAAATCCACACTTTTTTTTTTTTTTTTGATGGACAGAGATCACAAGTAGGCAGAGAGGCAGGCAGAGAGAGAGGAGGAAGCAGGCTCCCCGCTGAGCAGAGAGCCCGATGCGGGGCTCGATCCCAGGACCCCTGGGATCATGACCTGAGCCGAAGGCAGAGGCTTTAACCCACTGAGCCACCCAGGCGCCCCCACACATAAAATTTTTTAAAATGAGGTAGGGGAGTTTTTAGAATAAACTGGCAACAGAACTTAAAACAGGACTTCTGCATGAACAAACAGGAGCCACATGCCAAAGCCATTATTGTGGTGAAAAACTTGAAGTTGGCCCCAAAGATAGCCAACTATTGGTGTTCCCAACCTAATAGATTCCTCTCCCTTTGAATGTGGGTGAGACCCATGATTTGCTTATAACCAGAAGAAGATGGCAGAAGTAATAGGAGGTCACTTCAAGACTGTCCTGTTAGCAAAGTGGCTGCACAGTCTCTCTTGCCAGCTGTGAAAGAAGCAAGCTGCCATAAAGGAGAAGCTCATGCTGCAAGAACTGCTAGTAGTCTCTAGCAGCAGATGGTAGCCTTAGCCCTAGGCTGCAAGGAAATGAATTGTGAGTAACCCGAGTGAGCTAGGAAGTTAAGTTCTTACCCAGTTGAGCCTCTGATGAGACTGAAACCCAGCCAACATCTGGACTGCAGCCTAGTGAGACCCTGAAGCACAGAGCCCAGTTACACCATGTCTGGACTCCTGACTTACAAAAAGCATGAGATAATAAATGTGTGTGTTTTTCTTTTTTAAGATTTTATTTATTTATTTGACAGAGATCACAAGTAGGCAGAGAGGCAGGCAGAGAGAGTGAGAGGGAAGCAGGCTCCCTGCTGAGCAGAGAGCCCAATGCGGCCCTCAATCCCAGGACCCTGAGATCATGATCTGAGCCGAAGGCAACGGCTTAACCCACCCTGGTGCCCCAAATGTGTGTTGTTTGAAGCTGATAATTTTGTGTTAGTTTTTCATGGTATAATAGGTAATGAATATAAACTATGAAAGTAAACTCAGTCTCTTCATGCTTGCATTTTGTGTAGGGTGTTCCATACACTTAGGAAGTGAAAAACATAGTGACCTATTTCATCTCCTCTATAAAAAACAATAGACATAGCTATTTTGTTTCTTAAAAATGCATTACATTTTATTCTCTCAGAAATCTGAAATAAAACACACCTCAGAAAATGAAAGACAAATTTATTCCCAAAGTAACAGTGAAGGCTCCAGCCATTGTTTGTGTTTAGGGTCCAAAAATACTGATAGTAACAAGTCTTACTTAAATTCATTCAGTCATTCATTTATCAAGTCTTGAATGCATTTCTATTTGGCGGAAATTGTAAAAGGTGCTCTGGGGAATACAGATATGAATAAGACATGACTAGTGCCCTAAGAGAAATTACAGGTTGTTGTGCTAAGTTTTGAGACTATGTTGTCAATATAAAAAAGTTTAAATTGTTTGTAATAGCATGCATCTTAAGGATCACAGCTTCAGAACAGCAGAAAATAAATTCATTACAGAAAAGCAAAACTGATAAAAAAAAAAAAGAAAAGAAAAAAGAAAAGCAAAACTGTTTATATGAACTGATCTATACCATCTTTGTGGGGAAAAAAATTGGCTTCAGTTAAATGACCATAAGTCTTATGAAGAGATGGATAATATTTCAATAACCAGATACATGAAAGAAAACAATCTATTTTCCATAGAAAACAATGTATAAAGGTACTTAGAGGTAACAATGAGAGGCATATTCACAGAGTAAGTGATTTTGGCTTGAAAGGCATCATGGTTTATTGGAAAATGAAAGAGCATAGGACATCGCATCAATTAAATCATGAGGGTATCTACCTTTGGCTCAGGTCATCATCCCAAAGTGCTGGGATTGAGTCCCACATCAGGTTCCTTCCTCAGTAGGGAGCCTGCTTCTTCCTCTGCCTGCTGTTCTCCCTGATTGTGCTCACTGTTTTATTCTCTCTCTCTCTCTGACAAATAAATAAATAAAATATTTAAAAATTTAAATAAATAAAAATAAAAAATAAATCATGAAGGCTTGAACCAGGCTGGAATCGAAGAGAAGATCCCAACAGAAAAGAAGGACATTGTGGACCGAACCCTGCAAGAAACAGGCAACTGTTTGCATGAAATAGATGACAGAGAGACAGAAACTGAAAATGATTTAGAAGTTTCAAACCTGCGTGAAAGGCATCATTGGAAGCAGCTGGAGAGATAAGAGGCAGTACAAGTTTGCGTGGAGGGAGCTGATGGATCTGGTACGTGATCGACTTACAGGGAGATGTGAGTGAGAAGAGAGGTGAGGACAAGGAGGTCAAGGAGGTGTGACAATGAGGAAGCCTGTTAAAATGCAGTTTCACTTGAGTATTGAGTGTAGAGTGAGTAAAGACACAAGTTCAGAGAGAATGTGGACACTTAACGGCCACATATAAGACACTTTTAAGGCAGCAAAGCAACAAGGATCTTGAATAAGAACAAGGAAAAAATAAAAGAAGGTTGGAGTTACTTGAATGCTTTTCAGGGTATGTTTTCCTATAAGTCAAAAGGAGAGTTCTGGTCTGCATATTTTCCAAAAAATGAGAAGTATTATATCTGAAAGAACCCACTGAAATACACACAGCAAAAATCTTAAATATAATTTGGTTATTGTTGACACACATGCCCTTTGGTACACAGAAGCTCTCTTGTCTGTTAGGGAAAATTAAAGGAAAAAAATAGAACTTCTGTCCTAATTTTTAATGTAGTATAAGACAGACACATCTATAAAAATGGAATTATGCATAGCCACGATGAGTGTAAGAGAATTGGTGAAAGTTCAGAGAAATACGGAGTTATTTTATATCTATCTTCTTTGGGCAATTTTCTGACACACTTTCCATTTCTTAATACAGCACCCAGAATTGAAGCAATGACAGCTAGATGTAAGATTATAACACCTCTGTTTTCAGTTCTGAAAAACAAGTCATTTCTTGATGATGAGTGTTAGGTCCAGACAAGCAGATAATACCATGCTTACTAGTCTTATAATTTGCATTTTGTTTTAGAAATTTTGTTTTCTACGTTTTCTCTTTTTAGAGTATGTGTGGCACACAACCTAACAGTAACTGAGTGCTAAACTTTTTTCACATGGTCCATAGCATTTGGCACAATTCTATATAGAGAAGGTACTTATAACTACTTATTAGTTTATATATATTAGTTTATATAGAGTTTATATATATATATATTAGTTTGTATATAAACATGTATAGTTTTATATATAGCTTATATATATATTATTTATATATTTTAGTGTATATATAGTTTTAAGGTTGATTATAACCACTTAATTTATGTATAATATATAATGTGCATATATATACAAATGTGCATATATTTATAAATTTGAAATTGTGTGTTCAGTGACAAAATGGATGTCAAATAAGAGGCAAAGTAACTGTTCATTAAATACTTAGAAGAAACATACAATCTTAAAAATAGTGAATGACAAAAAGTTTTGAAATTTATAAGAAAATTAGGGAACAGTCCTAAGCTTAGAATCTATGCTATGTATAAAACAAAGTATTAACAACCATCATAAAGAAAATAATTTGTGAATATTTGCATGACTCTAAGTCAGACAGTACATGTGGCCTTTTGAAACAGAACATAGAATTTTCCAGTGGCCAGGGAATCTCACCCTTTATGGAAAATGTTACTCTCAGCTTTGACTCACATCAAGATGCATTATGCGTGGGCTAGCCAGTGTTCCCCTTATTCATTCATAATTTCATTCATTCATTTCCTCTCTTGTGTGTTTGCACATTCTCTCTCTCTCAGATCTATTATTAACATTTCATATTTTGCTAGATTGTCTTGGACTTTAGATGTATACTTAGGGGAATAACAGAAGATCAATAAAGGAATACAGTTTTAATTTCTAGAAACAATGTTTCCTTACAAATATTATGAAATTAAGACAGCCAACAGACACATGAGAAAACGCTCAGCACCACTCATCATCAGGAAAATATAAATGAAAACCACAATGAGATACACCCCACACCTGTCAGAATGACTAAAATCAAAAATGCAAGAAATAACAAGTGTCAACGACGGTGGGGAGAAAAAGGAACTCTTTTCGCACTGTTGGTGGGAATACAAACTGGTGCAGCTACTGTGGGAAAGAGTACAGGGTTTCCTCAAAAAATTAAAAATAGAACTACCCTACAATCCAGTAATTGCACTACTGGGTGTTTACCCAAAAAATACAAAACACTAATTCAAAGGGATACATGCCCCCCTATGTTTATTACAGCATTATTTATAATAGCTAAACTATGGAAGCAACCAAAATGCCCGCCAATAAATGAATGGATATAAAAAAGATGCAGTGTACAGATAAAATGGAATATGGTTCAGCCATAAAAAAAGAATGAAGTCTTGCCATTTGCAACAACATGGATGGAGCTAGTGAGTATAATGCTAAGTAAAATGAATCAGTCAGAGAAAGACAAATCCCATATGATCTCACTCATAGGTGGACCTTAAACAACAAAATAAAAAGCAAAGGACAAAGAGAGAGAAACCAAGAAAGAGACTCTTAACTATAAAGAACAAACCGATGGTAACCAGAGTGGAGGGGTGTGGGGAGATGGTGAGATAGGTGATGGAGGTTAAAGAATATACGTATCAGATGAAAAAGATTTTTTTAATTTAAAAAACGATCAATGTTATGTTATCAGAAGGAACAGCACTGACAAATATGGCTCATTCAGCAGACACTGCGGGTTGTTCTCCAATATCCATGTTCTCCTACTTTTATAGTAAGAGAACGTCTCAATCCTTAGCTGGGGATCTTACCCCCCAGAATAAACCAGGTCCAGCCCATTGCAGATGGCCATAAGTTTCAGTTGTAACCAAAGGGATGCCAGGCAAAGTATTATGTGCAATTTATAAGTTGTGCCCACAAAACAAACTGGCTTATCCACTCCTTGCTCTTTTCTGCTAGCTTAGATCACAGAGAAGGAGGCGGCTGTGGTAGGAGGCTGGAGTAACAAGGCAAAAGTATCTTCAAGCTTAATAAATTCTTGCAGCCAATCTCCAATACCATTTCAGAATTTTATGGAATAGCCTTCCCTCTTGTTTAAAGCAGCATTATTTTGGATCTTGTCATATCGTTGAATGTCTATCCTTTTCATTCTAAAAAGCTCATGTATATTACTAAGGAAGTAGGAGATTCTCCATCATTACTTGTTCTTAGACATCATGCTCATTTTATTTTCCCTCCAAATTCACAGTTCCATTGGGGGAGGGAAACAACTATTCTATTCAAATAATCTTAGAGCTGTAAGGAGCTTTACGTATCATGTAGTCTGGTGTTTCCTGATATGTATTTAATTGGATAGGTCGTAGCCTCATGAAATAGGAATAAAAGGCATCAAAGTCAAAAAAGGTTTGGAAAACACTTAAAATTAATTCCCTTCTTTAAGAGTCACAAAACATATTAGCATATCGAAAATATGAGCATTCCTGAAATACAGGAACATGTTTAGCTTTTTTCCCCTAACAATGGAACATGGAAACATTTTAAACACAAAATGTATTAACATTTTATAACTGCTATTCTGCTTATATTCTTTGGGGAATTTTTAAAAAATTATTTTTATTAAAATATATTATTTGCCCCAGGTGTACAGGTCTATGAATCGTCAGGCTTACACATTTCACAGCACTCACCATAGCACATACCGTCCCCAATGCCAATAACCCAACCCTATCCCTACCCCCTATCATCTCCCAGCAACCCTCAGTTTATTTTGTGAAATTAAGAGTCTCTTATGGTTTGTCTCCCTCCTGATCTCTTTGGGGAATTTTTAATCACTAGATAATGCATAAGTTCCTTCATGTCAACAAATACTTCTTCAAGTCTTGCTAAGATATATTCCAATAATGGAAAACTCGCTACTTCACAGGATGGTCCATTTCACCCACTTTTCACTTCTCAAAATAAAGACATGAATTAGGATAAATAATAATTGGTTCTGTTAAATGTGTCCATATCTACCTTCTTTTGGCCACAATATAGTAAAGTTGATTTGCTAGTGCAGTGATGGCATCTAAAAGTTCAATGAAGGCACTTGAAGCAACCCGCACCTAACCCCTCTAATATTCTCATCCCCCTGCAGCAGTGTTTAATCAGTTCTCTTCAGGTTCATGAGCACCATACAAGCCAGATAGATAGGAGTAAATTGAGGAGATTTTGCTTTCACTCAAACATCTAATAACATAGCAAATATCACTGAAGAAAAGTCATTATTTTCTGATAACCAACATGACCAATTTCATTACTTGCCATATGACTATAAACTCAAGAATTGCAAAATGAATTATATAACTGAAATGCATTTAGTCTTCCACATCCATTTTCCTAATCAATAATTGTTGCCTCAGTACACAATCATAAATTCATATGTGTATGAGCCACATTAATATTTCATTAGCCATGTCAATAAAGTATTGTCTATTAGAAATTTTAAAACAACATAGATCTACCAAAGTGAAAGGATTTACAGTGTAACTAACTTTATTTATATAAGACTACATAGTAAAAATATGTGTAGCAGTAGTAACTAATTATAAAATTTAAAAGTGCTTTACCAAAATAACCAATTTTGAAAAACAAGTATCAAAATTATTTGTTGTGACCAACAACAAATAATGGCTAATTTGGTGTGACCAGCTTGCTTTCGGTCAGATCACATGCTATCATTTCATGGATTAACCAAATACACAGTTATCAAAAAAAAATTTTTTTAAACTGCATTCACTAAGTTTAAGTAATCAAATTGATTTCAGTCAAATCTTGGACCTCACTAATAGTAGCTCTCAATATTAAATGTCAGAAGTTTAATTAAAGAAAATTAATAATGATTCCTCTGAGCTCTGAGTAATATGTAAACTTTTGAATAGCTGTCTAATGACTCTACATGGACAGTGTGATTCTGAATATGAATATATTCTTGAATAAATTAATGTTCTTGTTTCTTTTCTCAATTATAATTTCAAATTAAACTTACTCAAATGTCTTGTCACATCGGTAAGATATTTGTGGATATTAATTAATTCTATTTAAAAGAAAAAATGGTCTCATGATACATTTCATTCCTGAGCTGTTTGTTTGATACCTAATGTTTTTTACAAGGAGATGAGAATTTAATAGGGATGGACTAAAGTTTAGCATCATCCTTACCCAAATCTGTATTATACCCAAATCTGCCATTAGTTTGGCTTGAGACATGACCTTGCAAATGCCAAGGAGTCAAAAGTCTACTTCAATGCCATTTCTGGCCTCATTGAACTTGTATGTGATCAATGATCATGTAATGGGTAGATTACCATTTCTAATCACAATATTAGTATAAACCAAAGACAAATCACTTCAATCCACTGTTACTATGTGAATATGTAACTTGGAGGAAGTCTCCTTTTGTGTTTCTTACTTAAAATAATTTCAGTCACTAATGCAAATGTATTTTTCTAAGAGTAAAATACTGTAACAATTTATATTGAATAATGAAAGCTGCTAATTTTATGTTGAAAATTATTTTAAAAATCCAAAGAGTTAAACAAACAGAGAAATACATGTGATTAATAAATATCAAGGAAAAATACATTAGCTAGATATTTTAGAAAGAACTTATCTTCTTGATCCAAAAGTTTTTATGAAATGTAGATAATCATCTTCATCATCATCTGAGTAATAAGGTAGAATAGTATGGATGATATCATCATTCTAATCTCTCTAGAATTATTTAGCATATAAACATTGATACCATTAAAAAAACTGTAATTACTTCGAGTCATCTTCCATCCAAACATAAATAACACAGTGTACAAAAAAGAAAAAAGTCTGAGAGGAAAATGTAGTACTCTAAAATAACTTGTTCCTCCACTCTACTTCAGTTCATGTTCTAACAAAAATAGAGTTCAAAAACTTTCAAAAGCACATTTTTGAAAAAAAAATCAAAACAAAACAAACACAACCCAACCATGTATGTATTGCAACTGATTGCTATGAATAAAATACTTGTTTAGCTGTAAAAATAAAGTTTAGCTGAATAAAAACTTGTTTGTTTTTTTTTTTAAAGATTTTATTTATTTATTTGACAGAGAGAGATGACAAGTAGGCAGAGAGGCAGGCAGAGAGAGAGAGAGGAGGAAGCAGGCTCCCTGCTGAGCAGAGAGCCTACGCGGGACTCAATCCCAGGACCCTGAGATCATGACCTGAGCCAAAGGCAGCAGCTTAACCCACTGAGCCACCCAGGCACCCCTAAAAACTTGTTTTTATGTCCGGTAGAAGTACACTGGATACATATTTGGCCCACAGAAGCCAAGGCCAAAGTCATATTTCACAATCACAAAATTAAATTCTGAGGTGTGTTCATAAATCTAAAGTTTTATATTGCATAAAACCACTGACACTCGCTTATTATAAAGTTAAGATCCTTCTACTGCATGTGAAGCGGACCGTGCAGATTTCTGTATGGTCTCAGTATGCATCACCAGATAATGAAGTTTTTTGTGAAAAAAGAAGGAGAATAAAAAAGAACACTATCTTTGTAGACGAACTGATTTAGTTTTGAATCATTGAGTGACACTAGACAAATGATCTGAATTATTTGAACCCTTTGGATAATAACATGTACTTTGCAGGAGTGAAAGGATTTGAATGGATCACATCTGTAAAGACCCTAACTCAGTGCTTGGTCTGTACAGATCTGCATTAACTGGTACTTTTCACTTTCTTCTTCCCCTGGCCTGTCCTCAATGTTTGGAATTGCTGTCGATGTCAGTTTGTAAACTGTATAGAATAATAGGAATATAGAAATTTGGAAATGAAGGGAATTTTGAGAACATCTACTTTGTTGTTTTCAATTTTTTTTAGCAGCAAAATATAATCCCAAATGGGACCCCAGTATAAAACTGATCAACTCAGAGCTGCTGTGGTTGAAGCAGAGATGGAAGGCTCTGAATCCACATTTACCCTGACCAGACCATCCTGGATCACACCACCCTACAGAATTCCAGACTATTGCAATGGAATGGGAAATCAGAAAGCAAGGGGGCTTCTGAGTAGTGTTTGCCAGCAACTGGTTTTCTTCCAAATTGTGTGCCCTTGCTGAAGTCACTTAATCTCTTTGGGTTATTATTATTATTATTATTATTAGAAAATAAGAAGCTTGAAATATTCCAGGTTAAGTCCAACCCAGTCCATCTCTTCTCTTTCTTTTAGCACCAAACTTAGAGAAATCTATATAAATAGTTTTATCAAAAATTGTCAGTTGTAGCAAAGTGTATTTTCAAAGATGGTAGTCATGAAATTTCCTTTCCCACATGCCCTTTTGCACTGTGGTCTTGCCACTTGCCACTTTTTGAGTCTAATTATCCTACCTCATCTGCACTGGTCATAGTTAATTGCTTGTACCCAACACCATGCAACAACACAATGACACTGTGTGATTTCCCAAGCTGGATCAGAAAGGCTATGCAATTTTTATCTGCTTCTCTTGGAAAGCTCACCTACCAGATGTTCCCACTCTGGACACTTCCTCTCAGAGACAACCCCAGCACCAACCTGGATTAGCCTGTAAGTGCCCTGGTCAATAGTCTCAGCCAAGTCGCATCTCCAAGCTATGCCAGACCAGGCACCAGATAGGAGAACAAAGCCTCCAGATGATTCCAGCCCCAGTCCCTAAGTCACTTGAAGTCAATGGAGTGTTCCCAACCCAAAACCCAAATAAGCCCCATTGTGCCATGTCCAAATTCCTAATCCAAAGAATCAATGAGCATATTGAAATTATCTTTTTGCCACTAACTTTGAGATGGCTGATTATGCAGCAACAGATAACCAGAACATACATAGCTTTATTATTTACTGAACCCAATGTCTTCTGCACATTTTTCATATCCTTAAATCTTGCAAGCACCCAGTCTTTAAATCTCCGTCTTACCTTCACATTCCTGACATATTGCATTCTTTTTTTTTTTTTCAGTCAATGAAGGGGAAACAGACCCTTGGGGCTTGGGCAGGAGGCTACCCTGCAGAAGAGGTGGAGGAGGAGCCTTATTTAACCTTCTTTTGGGGGCGCAGATTGTTGGTATGGCCATACTTTTTGGGGCAGATGACAGCGTGGGGGTGCAGGCGAGCACAACACTTGCAGGAGATCAGCTTGTCATGGTTGTATTTCTGGGCCAGTGCATGGAGGGGAGGCTCAATGATGCCTCCTCAGAGCCGAGACACCAAGTGCAGGGTAGACTCTTTCTGGATATTGTAGTCTGACAGAGTGTGGCCATCTTCCAGCTGATGCCCACAAAAATCAGATGCTGCAGGTCAGGTGGGATGCCTTCCTTGTCTTGGATTTTGACTTTGACATTCTCAGTGGTGTCACTGGGCCCGACCTAGAGGGTGATGGTCTTCCCCATCAGGGTCTTCACAAAAATCTGCATCTCTGTGTCTGTTGGTGTGAATTTGCAAGGCTGCCACAACCAAACACCTCGGCCACCTCATTGAAGAGAAAGTGAAATATTGCATTCTAATTCTCTCCCTACCTCGTCTTTTTCGTGGTTCATTTCCTCTAACAAACTCTTGAAAGAAGGCAGTCTTAGAGGTCATTTCTATCTCCTCTTGATTAGCTCATCCACTACTAGGGTTTAAATTATCATTTCATTTATTCATTAATCATTCAATAGATATTTATTGCGTACCTAGAAGGTGTGTCAGACACTGTTCTAAAACTGAACATATATAACTGAACACCAAACAGGTAATATCCTTCCTCTGATGATATGTAAGTTCTACTAAAAATAGAAAATAATTTGGCATACAATAACATAATAATCCAAGTAGAAACAAGTGATACGAAGAAATATAAAGCAGGTTGAAAAGGACAGAGAGGTACTATTTTTATATAGATTGGTAATGGAAGACACTTTTAATAGGATGTATTTAATCACAGACCTACATAAAATGAGGGATCCAGTCTTATTCATATTGAGAGATCATTCCAGGAAGAGGTCTATGACCAGAGTGTTCAAAAATAACAAGAAGGCAGGAATAGCTGGAGTAGAGTGAGGAAGTAGGACAGTGGCAGAAGATGTAACTAGAGTTATCCAGGAAGCAGACTATATGAGATCTTTTGGCTATCACAAAGGATTTAGATTTTATTCTGAGTAAGATGATGTGTGAAACATTAAATATGTTCATGAATCTCCAGCTTCTCTCTCCTTTTTGGGTCACAGAAAATATTCTTCTCAGTTGGGCAAGACCTTTTGACCAGGTGTGGCCAATGAAATATGAGTGAGAACAACAGGTTATATTTCAGCTGAGACAAGAAAAATGTCATGCAGGATCCTTGAGCCTCTCTTTTCACCTGCCTAAGCCACCATGGTGGCTACAAGTTCCAGGTGGTTGAACTACAAGGTAAAGTCTCTGTTAGCTTGGGTCCTTGAGGAACTATTGGGAAAAGAGATCACCATTCCAGTCCCTAGCCAGACATACAGTGGACATGGTATATGAGTGACAATATTTGGCAGGGGCAAAGGTCTCATCACTGGGATGTATTTCTGTAGTATAATCTGGCCTACTCTATGGAAGGAAGGTGCAGGAGGGCTTGAAGGGTAACTCTATGGTTTATATTCCAAAAAGCTCATAGCAGCCACTGTGTGGAGAACAGACTATAGGGCAAAAGAATGAAATCAGAAAGACTAGTGAGAGTCAATGGCTATAGTCCAGGAGAGAGATGATAGTGATGTGGATTAAGGTGGTAACTAAGATGACTATTGTCCAAATTAGGTCACCTTTGAGAGGAAAAGGGAATTCTATTAACCCATCATGAACTAAGAATGCCTTGGGAAAATCAAATGGTAGCTGTACAGGTAATGAAAACTTAAAAGTATAAGAATATATTTTGAAGATGTCAACAGGACATGCTGATGAATTGAAAGTTGAATGTGAGAGAAAGAGAAGTGTCAAGGATCATTCCAAGAACCTTAGCAATTGGAGAATGGAGACAGGGAAGACTGAGAAAAGAGGAGTTTTGGGGCAAGAGTTGGGAAATCAAACTATAATATTAGAAAAATTAGGTTTGAGATGCATGTTAGATATAAATGGGACATGTCACCTTAAGAGTTAGATCTATGACCATGTAAATAAGGGGAAAAGTTGGGGCTAGATAAAAATTTTTTTGAAGTCATGAGTATATAAATACTATTCAAAGCCATGGGACAGGCTGACCACATTGTGGGAATATAGACAAACAAAAGAGGAGATCCAAGTACTGAGTGAGAAAATGAGGAGGATTCTTCAAGGAAATGGAGAAAATATGGCAAGGGAAGTTAGAGGAAGAAAGGGTATACAAGAAAAATAAATAAGGATACATCTTAATAGAACATGTGCTCTGTGTCAATATCTGCTGTATTGTCCAATAAAGTGAGTGCTGGGAATATACTATCAGTTTTAGCAACATGAAGATCCTTGGTGACCTTGACAAGAGCAGATTTAAAAGACTGATGGGAACCAAGACCTGAATGAAGTGGTTAAAAGAGAAAACAGAAAGATAAAATGTAGAGCCAGCACATCCAAACTCCTTGAAGGAATTTTGCTCTAATTTGGAGCAAATAAATGAAGCAGCAAGTGAACGTGGGATGTGGAGAAATAAATGTGTTTTTATGTTAATAAGAATGATCCAATAGAAAGGAAATAGTTGATGATGCAGGGGAGAAAAATAAAAAATAACAAAGAAGACCTTGAGTTAGTAAGAGAGGATTTATCGAGTATTTATATACAGAGAGTTAGGGACTCTCTGGTCCATCGATATTCATCTGCTGTAGCAGAAGAGAAAAAATTGTTTTTATTTTCTGGAGAAAAAAAAAAAAAGAACAAAGTCAACACCTAAAGATCATGAGGTAAGAAGATGAAGACCATTCAGAAAGAAAGAGAAATTGTGAAATAGTTGTATTAGTAGACAGGTGAATCAACTACGGCAGCCTGGTTGCATAGTAGAATCACTTGGGGTGAGTCTTTACTTCCTATCAACACCGACACTCCACCCCAGAACAATTATATCAGATCTTCTGGGATTGGGACCAGGGCATAGTTGATGTTTATGAGCCAACAATGAGATTAATTACAACTATGTCTTAACTAATTTCATAACCATGAATTTAAAGGCAGCCTGGTTCTTCCTACCTACCCTCCAGAGCTGTTCAAATTTATATTCCTGATTCTCAGGCAAGAACATCACTCTTAATCTCTCCTCAATCTTCAGTGAATCTCTATCACCTATCCAGTAAAGTCACATCCCTCTGGCATAGCACAAGATCCTTTATATAATAACCCAAACTACCTTTTTGAATTTGTCTTCATCTATAGAGTTCCAGAACTCTCTTCCTCAAATAAACTGGGGTGACTCACTACAAACATCACACAAACCTCCACACTTCCTTGGATTTCATTATGCTGTTGTTCTCCACCCACAGCTCCAACTTCAATGATCTCAAACTGGGCTGTGCATCAGAATAATTGGGAGAGGTCTAAAATACACATGATATAGCCCTGTTGCAAGATCTAGGGTCAAGCCTAGAGATTCTCCATTATTAGTAAATTTCTATGTGATTCTTACACAGTCAAGGTTGGTCCCTACACCAAGGATGGAAATCACTGCACTTACTGAAGCTGTTAAAATTCTGCTTATCCTTCAAGACCCAGAGATATCCCTTTACCATAATACCTTCTTTTTTTTTTTTTTTTAAAGATTTTTATTTATTTATTTACTTGACAGAGAAAGAGAGGGATCACAAGTAGGCAGAGAGGCAGGCAGAGAGAGAGGCAGGGAAGCAGGCTCCCCTGCTGAGCAGGGAGCCCGATGTGAGGCTTGATTCCAGGACTCTGAGATCATGACCTGAGCCAAAGGCAGAGGCTTAACCACTGAGCCACCCAGGTGCCCCTACCATAATCCCTTCTTGCTGAAATTTATTGCTCCCTTTTCTCACTTACACTGTTTATTTCACATGCCAAACACAGATCTAAATACTTTCATACACATTATCTCACTTGAGTCTCACAAGCACCATGAATCAACATAGCTTAGATATGACTTTTGCCCTTTTTCATCATTTTGCTCCCGGGTCCAACTGTGGACATGTTTCTATATTCCAGAGATCGGCTGCTTCTTCCTACTCAAGAGAAATGAGAATTTGGCCGCAAGAGCAGGAAATCAGTAAGATCAATAGCATCGGGCTGTCTGATGCTGTGGGTTGCTACTGGATTCCTTACCTGCACATTAGCTCTTATTTCTGCTATGAATAAACCCTCTGATTCACAATGTTGACCTTAGCCTGACCCAATGACATTGGCTTCTGCAAAGGGAAATCTAGCAGACTGACAGGGCCTTCAGGCCAGTCTGCAGCTCCATTTGCAACAGAGCACACCCGCAGGTGATAAGTCTCTCTACGGTTGTGTACTGACCCAGTATACAGGGATTTGTACAATGTTTTGCCAAGAGGTCAGTAAATGTTTTTCCACGTCCCTTCCTGGGAAAACATCAACTCATGGGGGAGTGTCCTAATTAGATCACTTCAAACCATGCACAAACCCTGCAGATAAAAATAAGTGGGAAAGGGACGCCTGCATGGCTCAGTGAGTTAAGCCTCTGCCTTCAGCCCAGGTCACGATCTCAGGATCCTGGGATCAAGCCCTGCATCAGGTTCTCTGCTTAAAGGGGAGCCTGCTTCCCCCTGCCTCTCTCTGCCTACTTATCATCTCTCTTTCTCTCTCTCAAATAAATAAATAAAATATTTTAAAAACATAAGTGGAAAAAGCTGCAAGAACTATCTAGCTTTAAAACCATACCAACAGTTGATTTAATCATTTGACTGTTCTTTCTGGATGAAATGGCAGCCAATTCTCTTTATTATCATTCTCTATTCAATGAAATCAATAATACTATGTAACTTATTGAAGCCACAGCAATTATTCCTTACGTCAAATCATGTAATTTATTTCTGTCATGGTTCTAGTCACTCCAAACTTAATTTTTGGAACACAATCTTTTTTTTTTCCTGTCACTTTGTTAATTTTTCTTTCTCTGTGACTGTGATCCTCCATAATTGCTTTTGTTGTCTCAGCTGCTCTGTTTTGACTGTTTTCTGCATTTCTAACTAAATGCTAATCCATTTCCTCCCTTTGCCTGAGGAAAAAAAATCAGTTCTACCCCCAAACTACTTTCTTCTTCTGACTATAAAATAATACATAAAACCTGTGAACAGGTCTCAAAAAGAAAATTAAAATTACACACAATCTAGACGAGCCACTGTTAACAGTAATGTTTTTCATTGTAGGCTTTGATATATACAGATTTAAATAACTGTTTGTCAGAATTAGAATAATGTTATATACAATTTTCACTGTAATTTAAAATATATACATATGATCATTTTCCATGTTCTTTGAAAAAGAGGCTTTAATAAATTAAAAAACAAATTATTTTTAATGATGGTATAATATTTTACCAGATGCTACCACAATTAATTTATGTTTATACCATAGCATATTTAGGATTTTTTCCATCTTTTACAAACAGTGCTTCAGTGAGTAAGCCTATAGCTATCTTTAAATTGTCAAAAAAACTTTCAATAAACATTTTAAAACACAGATCTCTGCCACAGGTCTGAATTTTTCCTAATAGATCTCTGCCAGGGGTCTGAATTTTTCCTAAGACAGATTTATAGGAGTGAAATATTACTGAAAGAAAGAGCACAAATATTCTGTTTCCTTTCTTCATTCAGCCTAAAACAGGTAAACACCTATTAAGTGCCAGACCCTGTTACAGGCTCAAGAAATAGAGCTATGGACGAGATGGGGCACCCCTCCTGAAGGGGTCCATAGTTCAGTAGGAGACAGAGTCAACTGAAGGACTGCACTTAGCATCTTCAGTACTGAAATGATAGTAGGTACAATAGATGTTCCCTTAACTCACTTCCACTTAGACAACTCTGGATTATCTGGTGTCTTCCATTCCTAGCCTCTGGTAAATGGGTTCATCAACACCAAGTGTGCATAGTCTTAGTTTATGGCTACTTGCTCCTACTGGTTAAATTGAGTACCTATCAGAAATCACTTGCATGTGTTCCCAAACACATACCAGTCATACATGCCACTGCACTTCCGTCATTTAATTAACTAATATAAAAGCTGATGCTATATGAATGTGAAAAGTTGTGGTAAGATTCAAGAAAGACAAGTTACTAAAAATGTATTTCTGAGGAGTTAGGTGTGAGTGAAAGAAATTTTTTCAGAGATTAGTGAAGATAATATCTAGAAGGTTCCACAGACAGATTATTCTGCAAATGTTTTAGATTCTTGAATCCTGACCTGGAAATTTAGAGGATCCACTGTGAGTGTTGTTTACTCACGGAAGATAAGAGAAAGCTCTATTTAGAGAACTCATCTCAAAGAAAAGGCCTTAGCCCTTTCTAAAAGTTGGATGAATTAATATGGATTTTTGCCATTTTTAAATTTTATCATTTCCTCCTTAAGCCAGCTGTTGGGCTAACTAACCACTGTTGGGCTCAGTGACACTGAATAAATAAACTCTTCCTTAACAAAAATGAAGTTCTTACAAAATAGCACCAAATAGCTTCTTGGAAATTTATTCTAATTTATAGAAATTTATAGAAATATAGAAAATTCTAATATATAGGAAATTTATTCTAATTATATTTCTCAAAACTGGTTTAAAAGTGCCTTTTACCATAATTAACTACCATTAAATATTCAGAATCTTTGCTAACTGTATATATATAATATACATATACTGTATATACATAACATATAATTATAATTATTTTTATATCATTGTATTATATATATATCACTGTTATTCTTTTAACAAAGTAACAGTTAATGAAACCAATTTCTGTATATTTATATGTTTACTGGGAATTTGTATTCTGTCCTTGGTGAACTTCCTACTAATCCATAAAAGTGTATGCAGGATTTTTTTCCCCCCTTATTGACTTATATGAGATTCTTAATATATTAAGCTATTCCTCCTTAGGTGATAAATATTGTTGAAGTCTGTTTCATGTATTTCAAGTTTATTTGTGGTTTCTTTTTTTTTACTGACCAAAGTTTTCACTGTTCATGTAGTCAAACCCATTATTCTTTATCTTTCACGTCTAAACTTTCTCTACCTTATCTGTATCTTGTGAGTTATGTAACTATGAACATATTTTATAGGGACAGCAAGCAATATTCTTTTTTCTTTTTCTTTTTTTTTTTTTTTTAGTTGAGGAGGGACAGGGAAAAGAGAGAAAGAGAATCTTAAGCAGACTCCATGCCCAGCATCAAGTTTGATGTGAGGTTTGATCTCATGATCCTGAGATCATGACGTGAGCCAAAATCAGGAGTCAGACACTTAACCAACTGGGCCATCCAGGTGCCCAGGGATGGCAACCAATATCTCAGAGTCATTTAATTTTTTTCTTTTATAACTATTTGAGTTTTCAACAATCCAAGATTACATGGTATACCTTCTTATGTCCACATGAGATTCCTTCTCCAATCTTTAGCAACCTCCTTTCAAGGATAAAAATGAATGTTGTTCTTTATTCACATCATAATGTTAACCTATTGGTGCTACCTTAACAGTTACATAAATTGCAAAGAACTTCTGGTACACAGTTATAGTATTTAAATATGAGCCATACTCTTATAGATGGTGTGTATATTATATGAAATCCACTAATATTCCTATGACTATTTGGAATCGTTGGGCACGTCCTTTCTAATACATCACTTGTATGTCTGATTTGCTAGGTTTGAAATTTTGTGACTCGGTCCAGGAATTCATTCCTATATTCAATAACTCATAATCAGACATGTACTTTTAGCAAGACTTTGTGCTAATTGCTGAAAATAACAAGGACAAATAGACATGGTTGCTGCATTCCTGAAGCTTGCATTTTAGTGGGGAGGAGAGATGGTAAACAAATTAAGCCAATAAAAAAGTAATTAAAATTTTCATAGGCGTATGAAAAAGTGAAAAGTGTTTCACAAGCCTGTAATTAGGGTTCTTTGAGGAAATGATATCAGAAACGAGCACTGAAGGATTGGAAATAATTAGCCAGTGGAGTAGACAACACTGGGGTTGTCTGGGTGGCTCACAAAATCTGGGAAAGTACCCTGTGCTGCCACGTCTGTTTTACATGAGTTTAGCTCACAACCTGAGCTGACTAAAGCAGGCACAGACACTTGACCTAAGGTAAGCCTATTCTAGGGACTAAACCTAAGAGAAGAAAATCAATGCCTCTCAGCTTGTGGAATAGTCAACACAGGCAGGTGTGGCTCTCTGTTCTTCACACATAAAGGAAGTTGTGGGAGAACAAAATACAATCTGTATCAGAAAGGGAAGAGCAGGCTAGCAGACGGGTCAGACAGGTGAATACAGGCAGCAATTAAATTCTTATGCCAATTGTTCCCAAGGCCCAATGACCCTACTCTTCATACAGTCTTGTGAGATACTGTGGCGTGCTTCCAATGAATCCTTTTTTCCAAAGCTTATTGCATATGAATTTCTGTAACTTTCAAACCAAAACATGCTGATTCACATAAGCAGGTAAAAGGGGGCAGTATACTCCAGAAAGAGAATACAACATCTGCCAAGGCTCAAGGCAGACAGGTGACTGACACATAGAAAAAAATCCTTCAAGATGGAAATAAAAACTATCTGAGATGAGAGTAGTCAGGTGGGAAGAGCTGGAATCATTTGGGGCCTAATGGGCCACGCACAGGATTTGGGATGTAACTTACAAGCAATTGTTATATTATTCCTACTGATGCAGAAAGAGAAGCAAACAAACAAAAAGCAACTTAACAATTGAAAATATCTGTTCTTCCCAGACATTTTTGAATAGTTTCAGCATACATTTTTGAGAATCTATTATATAGCAGGTGATACAAAATTGCCTCAGGGAGCGGGGACAACAGAGAGAAGGATAGGCATTGGATTTCCCAGAAAACATTATATAAAAGTACATTTTCCAATAGTTTAGAAGAAAGAGAAAGTTTGAATAGATTAAGAAGAGTAACTTTAGAGCAGTGATTCCCAACTGGGAGAAATCCACCTCTCATCTTCCAGGGACACTAGGCAATGTGTGAATACATTGTTTGGTTGTCACAGCTGAGGCAGTGGGCTGCTTGTATTTGAGGGATGGAGATCAGGAACACTGCGAAAATCCTACAGTGCCTGGGACAGTTCCCCACAACAAAGAATCATCTACCCTCAATGTCAATAGGGCCAAGGTTGAAAAACCCTGCATTGGAGGGTACAGGTGTTATCAAAGCTATTATATAAGAAGACAAAGTAGTAAAGAGTAGAAACTTCACTTGGGATTGTTGGTGCCAAATGTTAAAATCTGTCTATGCCATTAAGGCCTGAAGTAGGCAATTGTTTGCCCTCTAGAAACTTACAGTCTAGGGGCACTTGGATGGCTCAGTACATTGAGCGAATGACTCTTGATTTTAGCTCAGGTCGTGATCTTGGGGTTGTGAGGTGGAGCCCCGAGTTAGGCTCCACATTGCGCAGTGAACCTGCCTAGGATTCTCCCTCTCCCTCTGCCCCTCTCCACCCCACCTCTCTCTCTAGAAAAAAATAAAATAAATGATATATTTTTTAAAAAGGATCCTCTGTCTCCCTCTGTCGCTAGCCCCACCACACATGTGTGCTCCCCCCCCCCGCCAAGAAAAAAAAAAAAGAAGAAAAGAGAAAAGGACATTTACAGTCTAGTGGGGGGGCATAGGCCAGAAATACAGGAAGTGAGCAATTCTGTCAATACTAAGATAGAGGAGCATATGTTCTTATAAAACAGTGAAGTGAATATCTACCCCAGTCTGGGGAGATCAAGGAACACTTTTGTAGAGAAGAGAGTTCTTAGATGCTGCCTAAGATGGTAAGAGAAGAATCAGAGTCAGTATCAGGAGAATGAGGTGGAATTAGCCAGGCAAATTTGACACTGACATGGGGAAAAGATTTCAAATGGTAAGAGCCTTATATGCAAATATTGGGAGTCATGATTCAAAGATCTGGAGCTGTGAAAGCCTATGAAATGCCCATGGGGCTCAGGTTCTCAGGATCTCTGAAGCAGAGAGCCCCAGAAGTGGCAAGGCTAATAGAGATCATGCTGGAGGGGTAAGTCCTTGCTGTACTGAGAGCAGCAGTAATTCCAAACTGAACGCAGGGCTGCACTAGTCGAGTTAACAAAGCACAGAGTTCTGACTTGGTATATTGTGAAGTGGGAAGCAGTGGCATTTTGAGGTTAATTCTAACTTAATATGCTTCAAGTCTATTTTTATATATGTGCCTGAAGTGCCTCAGTTCTGTATTTCACTGTGCCTGGATATTTATATCGGGAGTGTGATAAATCAGTGATAATGTTATTTGGCATGTTTCGCAACCAGTCAGTTTGACTGACACAAGGAATCAACCTTGCATATTTTAAAACTGCTTAAATTTACTTTGGTTATAAGGTTGTATATATTAAACATCCACCTCCATTGTTCCTTGACAAACCTTCCTTTAATTTTATATACATGTTAATTTATAATACACACTATTCCACCAAAGAGCAGACAATAAGCCGCTCACATTCTAGGAAGCCTTACTAAAGGGATTGGTTAAGAGATGACAGAACGAATGAGCCAGCTGAAAAATCTCAGGTAGAGAGCAAAACAATTTGCTATCAGTTGCCAAGGAATTATATATGTTTCCAAGGTAACTCCCAACATAGCTTGTTGTCTTTGGTATCTATTATACTTTGGAAAATTTTCAGGCTTGTTTCCTTTTCTTAAAGGTCTTTTACTCTTTTAAATACTGAAGATCTTCAGTTAAACAAAGCATTTACTACTTTTACAACCAGTCTCCTAGTAAAGGAGCAAAGGAAAACAATGATGTCTCTTTCCTATAGGGTTTTATTTTGGTTTCTCTTCTGAGAATATCATATCAAGACAGTGGGAAGGTAAAAATGGTGGCAGACAGACCCTTGAGGGATCAGGAGCAAGAGTAATGAGGGAAATTTAGAGTTTAGGTAAGGGCAAGTCCAGCAGTCAGAAGCCAAAAGTTATAGAGGTGTCTGAAACCAACGCTAAACATGGTCAACCGTCAACATCAAAGAGTCAAGATACCAGATATAAAAAATATCTTATACTGGCCAAAACCTCTTCCCATTTAATTCAGGAGACTGATGGAGTCCCTAATTCACACAGGGCACTATGCATATCCATGTATCCTGCTGGAACAAGGATCGACACTAGCGAGAGGTCAACCCACAGTTGGCTTGTACCAGGAGGGGAGCCCCAGTACAAAGGCAGCCCATGGATCTGCCAATGGATAGTGTGCAACCATATTGAAAGCAGCTGCTGTCAGAAGAGTGGCATTACCCTACACAATACATCAGAGGTGCTCTCCCTTTATTCAAGATCAAAAGAGTCTACATAAGCCTTCTTCCCCGCCCCCCAAAAGGGTATTTTAGAAGAGCCTGTCTCAAATCAGTACACTTCTTAAGGATGAGGCTGATCGGACAAGTAAGAAGATAGAAAGTTAAAAGTCAACTGGCTGATTCAATTAGGATGTCCAAATTGGTCAAGAGAAATGATACAGAGAGGTGGAAGCCCAAAGAGAGCCCAGGTAAGCCAAGTCATGATTTGAGTTCCTTGATCGGTGCCAGATAAAGTTTAAGCTTTAAGAAAACTACCAGGAGAGGGGTGCCTCGGTGGGTTAAAGCCTCTGCCTTCGGCTCGGGTCATGATCCCAGGGTCCTGAAATCGAGCCCCACATCGGGCTCTCTGCTCAGCAGGGAGCCTGCCTCCCTTCCTCTCTCTCTGCCGGCCTCTCTGCCTAGTTATGATCTCTGTCAAGTGAATAAATAAAATATTTAAAAAAAAAACAAAAAGAAAGAAAACTACCAGGAGATTTTAATGGCACAGTCTTGATTGGTAATCTTTTTTTTTCTTTTTGTTCATAGTTCAAATGTATATAGAAAATAATTATGCTTAGCCGTAGATCATGAGTCTTCTTAGTCACCTACATAGATTCACGAAGTACACAGGATGACAAAATAGGATAGAAAGAAGAAAGGAAAATATGGTTTGTTTTGTTCAATCAAAGGGCTCCTCAAAGATGGGGCAACTTGTTCTTTATTTTGGGGAGATCAAAATATTGAGTGCAACTAGATGTCTTCATTCTAAAGGCAGATGCTATTTCAGCACAACAGTGCATTTTTTATTTTATTTTTTTTAAGTTGAACTATGTTGTTCTTGAAAATGTCAGGTACAAATCCTCTGAAATGCCTGACCTTTTCAATTTCCAAACAATGGATCACATAAGTCTGTATGAAGAATAAGAGGGCAAGTTAGGAACCTGCATTTATTCAGGTTTGTGAGGTTTTTATAATGAGCCCATTTAAAGGATACTCATGCCAAGGCCCAATGGACTCAAGTGAAATACTGTCCAGAAGTCAAACTAAAACATACATTCTAGGGCAGGAAAATTTGGAGGATACTCAATTTTCCAAAAACCTCCAAGTATGAGAAGCCCTAATTATAGGATATTTTAATTTCTTCTAAAATGAAAAATATAGCAGCCACAGGGTGAATATTGGAGCAAACCAAGGAGCTAGTCAACATTAAGGCAGACATCTTTCTCTTTGAAATGTCCTACACAGATTATTTTTAAACTTCAGCCACAGTTACTTAAGGCATCTTTCTAAGGAATTTTCACTTGATACTGAAATGTACTTTTCTCAGATTCAGTGTGTAGCTGCATCAGATGTTGTATAAACTTGAGAGCCCATGGGTGGCCATATACACCTGGAGAAGAAAAGTAGGTTCCCAGAAGGAAGAAGGAACCAGACACACAGAGGAGGGCTGACATTAATCCCCGTGTGAAGACAGAGACTAAGGGAATGTCTGCCTTTGTACCGTCAGGCCTTGCAGGAGACTGGAGACTAACTCTGTAACAAAACTTACCTCAAATGAGGAAAAGAGGGCAATCATGAAAGTTTATTTCTGTGAAATCTGTTCTCTCTGTAACTACAGATCAGAGATGCCTGAGTCAGATAAAGAAATTATTTCTTCGTTTGCTGAATTACTCTACTATACCCTGTTCTTAAAACAAAGTTGGTATACTATTTAAGAAGCACTGGGACTCAAGAAAATGGGAAAATTATATTTAAGGGGAGGTGGAAAAGTAGGGTTGACCGAACAATCATATAAAAAGCAATAGAAAAATATTCAGAGCACTGTATTTCCCATTTATTCTGCTTTGAACAGTTCACAGCCCATAATTAGCACATTCTGTAATACATAGAGGTAAGTCCTCAAAGGATCATAAAGAAAAAAGTTTGTTTTAAAGATTAGTTGAAAAAATTGGGGGATGTTAACTCTAAAGGAGAGATGATAGATGTCTGAGATATTTAAAGGACCGTTACACAGAAGGAATAGTCATGTAATGCCTCATAATCTGTTTTCAATTGCAATTATGCAGCAGATGTTTTTACTTCTAATTTTCAAAGTAGATACAGGCATATCACATAAATAGGTAAGCAAATGTATAAATACATAAAGATATAAGACAGAACTTTCAAAGAGATTCAAATAATTTGATGGTTCAAGAAACAAAGTGGGTGAACTTTGAAATTGTGAAGCAAGCTGTGATAATACACAGAAAAAGCTGAAGACTGGTCAAGAGCGCTAGAGAAGAGATTGACAGCACTGTATTAGTACTTAGAATATATGACCTCTACATTTTCAATGCTGAAATTCTGGGTCAATTGTTTACCTGGGAGAAGAAAATAATGTTAATAACAATATATACATAGCTTTTAAGAGATAATTCCAAAAATATTTAGTAATTTATGCAGAAATGTAGATCATTGAGACAAGTTGCAATTTACAAGATGAGAGTTTTATAAATTTGTACTTTCTCATTATTCATTTAATACTTTCTTCCATGGAACAGCCAAATGAGATTCCCTAAGAATTTCATTTTAAATTGCTTTGACATTTTAGCCAATAAGGAAATACTTTAGCCTTGACTGACACTGAGTAGCAAACATCTCCAGTTTGAAAAAAGATTTTTATCTAAGTTGTTTTCTACAAAATATTTCAAAGAATTTGCTGCACGAATAAAAACTGGTCAAGTATAGTTTCAATGTTTCAGTATTCAGAACTGAAGATGGAGTCATTTGTAGAAACAAAGAAAAGTTTGCTTTCTTGTTACAAGAGTGCCAAAACCCCCCAGCATTTTCTCATATTTTCAAATGGCTTTTATTTCTCTGAGATACAGAAATTTATACCAAGTCTTTATTATTTGGGTTAAAATGGATCATTTTTATAGGAACTAGGTTTTAAAGCTCATTACACCCAAAGATTTTCATTATGATCTAATTTGAAATGAAAGTAAACAGAAATTATAATTTTGTTCTGCTAAAAGCAGTCCTTATGCTTTAATAAAATATCACAAATCACAATTACAGAGAAGTAACAAATTGACTAAAGAGCACGATTCATGAACAATTACCAGCCATGTGAAAATCTATTATTAGTTTCAGAAAATCATCTCTATGAGGAATAACAAGCTATTTTCTCACCCCTAAATTGTATATTTTTGCCTTCCTTAAAAACAATTCAAAGTCAACTCAACCTACAGTATCACGAAACTTAGAAATATATATATAGTATACATTTATATGTTAATATACATACAGACAACCTCAAAGTCAAAGAACATTCCTATCATGTTGAGCTCAGGACCTGCTACAGAAATGAGTTAAAGTCATAAAGAATTAAACATAATGAAATGGTCTGTTTGACATGGCAACTATGGGTTCCTGGGGGGGGGGGGAGCAGAGAGCAAAGATATTTCATGAAGAGAAGAAAAACAAATAATAAACTGAGAAGTTTTCTAGGCAATTAGTTGAGTTGGTATTTTAAATCTCTGGTGTCGGAGATCTCCAGTCTGTACATGTCCACAGCAGCTGTGGCACTAACAAAAAATGGTGACACAGGACATCATTCAGCAAGACTACAGAATTCCTTTTTTTTTTTTTTTTTAAGATTTTATTTATTCATTTGACAGAGAGAGAAGGATCACAAGCAGGCAGAGGCAGGCAGAAAGAGAGAGTGAAGCTGGTTTCCCGCTGAGCAGAGAGCCCGATGCGGGGCTCGATCCCAGGACCCTAACATCATGACCTGAGCTGAAAGCAGAGGCTTAACCCACTGAGCCACCCAGGTGTCCCAAGACTACAGAATTCTTAATATAAATTTGAATTTACATTATTAATCATTTTCCCCTATGTTCCCTTGTTTACTCAGTCAGAGATACTGTCTCTCAGTAAAAGAAAAAGCATACAGAGACACCACATATGCTCAGGGGCTTAATCATCTCCAGATTCTAGATCCTAATTTCCAAACCCAAAACTTCTCATTGCCTTAGAGGGTGCAAACAAAGGGCACAGAGAAGTGGCAACATCGCAGCACATGAGACACCGTGGCTCCATAATCAACCTCTGATTTACTAATAATTTCTTTAGCACAGAAATTTTATCCATGAGGAGTTGCTATGAGGACTTTGAAAGAAGCCAGATTTGACACGTTAAAGAAAATCCCCTAGAGAACCGAGATAGGTCAGTATCCCCCTGGAAAGATCACTCATTTTCCAAGGAGAGTATCTTAGGATTTGGAATTAAAACTTCATATTCTAACGTTCCCCAGTGTGTCTGGGAAGCATAAGCAATCATCTGATAACTCGAAAGTCTAAAGCCCTTTGCCACCAGCACTCATGTAAACGATCCACAAAACAAGATTCTATAAAAAGACAAAAACAGGGGCGCCTGGTGGCTCAGTGGGTTAAAGCCTCCGCCTTCGGCTCAGGTCATGATCCAGGATCCTGGGATCAAGCCCCACACTGGGCTGTCTGCTCAGCAGGGAAGCCTTCTTGTCCCTCTCTCTCTCTGCCTGCCTCTCTGCCTACTTGTGATCTCTGCCAAATAAATAAATAAAATCTTTAACAAAAAACACAAAAACACAACATACCATATGGATAGAACCTAGGATGTTCCTATTGACAGAATAAATGCTTGCCTAATCTCATTTTAGAAGGCCATAATTCCTTCATTAGCAGTTCAATGCAGTGTTTGTATTGAACTAGCCAAAGAATTCATTGTATAATATAAGCTTTTGTTCATGTTCATGTTATTGAAAATACTATCAATCAATGTTTTGAAATAAAATAGGGGCACTTGGGTGGCTCGGTTGGTTAGGCATCTGCCTAGCTCAGGTCATGATCCCAGAGTCCTGGGATCCAAGCCCTGTATCAGGCTCCCTGTTCGGTGGGGAGTCTGCTTGTCCCTCCCCCTCTGCTCTCCTCATTCTCTCTCTGTCTGTCTCTGTCTCTCTCCTTCAAATAAATAAAAACTTTTTTTTAAAAGGATAAAAATAATACATTTAGAGCTCAGATTGGGAGTCTGGACTCTTTGAAATATGAAACTTTGGCTAAAGAACAACAAAGGGAATCTTGAAAAACAGCAGTTCTTGGCCAGATCAGTAGTAATATCCTAGCGTATCTTCATAGGTGCTGTCACTGCATGTCTGATATACCAGAGGGAAAGACTTCTTCCTATACATATCAATGTATTGCAAATACTGTTGTGGCTTGACATCTCATATTCCTTAGCATACTTTCTTCAAGTTATTAAAATTTGGAGCTCAATTTTTCTTTTGATCAAATATACATATTCACTTCCAACAGCATTTTCTAAATGATTAGACCCAAGTTCAAAACAATTCTGAAAGATGAGTGGGAATTATTCTACTGCTTCTCCCAAGGTGACAATTTCCTAGAAGTTCATGACTTATTTGAGAGCTCTGTACTCTGATAAAAAAAAATCCTAACCCCAAAACAAATTCAAGTAAGAAAACCATAAAGCATAACTGTTTTTAATGTTTCTATGAAATAAAGGTTGACTTTGTTAGAGCTATAGTCTTTGTTCATATAACCTGAATATTATTTCAATTAAAACAAAAACTTGGTTTGTGGTTAAATGAGAACTCTAATTACAACCTAAAGCAATCCCCTGACAGAGACAGGTCCGAGAATGGCAGTCACATTTTGATAGAGATAGTTAATGTCCTCCATAAAAATTCAGAGATTCCAGCAACCATTAGTCAAAGAGGTAAAAGTTCTACAATTTCAAATTCCAAGCTGTTATTTCAGAAAAACGAAAAACTCCAGTTCATCTCCCAGGGGTGTGTCATGAAACAAGTTGTTTTGTGATCAAAGCTTGCAGCCCTCCCTTCCTTCTTACTTCCTACACAGATTTCTCATCCTTCCCTGAGCTGCAGTCTCACCACCTACACTTTGCCTCCCAGACAAGTCCTTTACTCATGCATGAACACATCAGCCATCTCCTATTTACGTGGACACCTTCAGGTTGACAGATATGTGCACTTTCTAGTAGTTGCACTTTTTGTTAACATTAATATGAACCTGTCTCTATCATCTCTTCTGCTGTTGCTATTAATACACGTGCCCATGCTTTGTCCTTAACTTTCTGTGAATAGATAAGATTTTATTAAATACTCATGGTGTTCCTACTTTCATTACACCAAAGTGTTTTTCTTTTAGTTGATGAGTTACTAGAGAGCACAATGATTTAATTCATTGTGATGATCTCCTGGTGCCCAAGTAGTATCTGGTATATAATGACTGCTCAACACATGTTTGTTGAATGATTGAATGATAAGTAATTTACTGAGAAACAGAATGTTTGGAAGAAAAAAAACAATCAGAATTTGATATTATTTCTGAAACTTAATTGTCTTCAATATTTGATATGTATAAATTACTTAGCTAAAAACCCATTATGTATAAAATATGTAAGAGAAATATGTTGTGATATAATTACATGTCAACATGATTGACCTAGAAAGAATGAAATTTCTTCACTGTTTATTTAAATGACCTCATTTACAAAATTCATGTAAGAAATTTTAGGAATATATAAATGGCAAAGAAACAGAGTGCTTCACCTGTCTTTGATCTAAATGTCTAGCTGGCACCAGCAATCTGGAGGAGTATTTCCTACAGTGTTTTATATCAATGTTAGGGTACCATATCTTTGTCAGGAAACAAATACAACAGGGTGATTTTTCTGAAGTAACATCTGTTTTGAGATAAGACATTTACAAAGTTAGAAAATAACACATAAGCTAAATATACTACATAAATAACATAATTACTTATTAGTATATTTTCTCCTAGTAGTGGATTCACTCTATTAGTGAAGCTGTCACTTTAACCTAAACTTGATTTTCACTTCTTTTTTTTTTTTTTTTAAGATTTTATTTATTTATCTGACAGACAGAGATCACAAGCAGGCAGAGAGAGAGGAGGAAGCAGGCTCCCCACTGAGCAGAGAGCCTGATTCGGGGCTTGATCCCAGGACTCTGGGATCATGACCTGGGCCGAAGGCAGAGGCTTTAACCCACTGAGCCACCCAGGCATGCCATGATTTTCATTTCATTTTTAATGCAGTTTGTTTTGAATCAGGAAAATTTTTTCAATTAGTTGTTTTTCTCAACATTAATCTTCCAGTGACTAGTTATAACTTAAAAATACATTATAAAATAACATGTAACATTCTACTAACAGGCAACATTTTGTTCAAAATACTCCCACAGTTATATAGTTGTGAAAGCATATTAATTTAATGTATGGGTAAATAATTAAGGAACTGATCATTTTATGTATCATATTTCAAAAGGGAAAGAAAATGTTCTCTATATGACTCACATTTAATTTTATTTCCCAATAAATACCTTTCAAAACAATAGTTATAAAAGTGTTATCAGTAAAATTTAAATTTCATATACAGTAAAAACTATAATAACTTATATTTTATGGTACTTTAAAATAAATTTCATACACATTATCATTTTTTATCTCTCTACCAATCCATTATAGGAAAATATGCACCTATTTTTCCTACTTTATGGTTGAAGAAACTAAAATTTCAGAGATAATATGTTTCATCCAAGGGCATTCAGCTCAAATCCTTAAATTCTCCTGACTCAATTTTTTTTCTCTTTTCACCATTCTGATCAGATAAATATATTAAGCACCATTTCAAATTTGTCTTTCAATTTGTTATCCAAACATTCAGTCTCCCATAGTTATTGTGAACTTATAAACTATTTATTTGGAAAAGTAGAGATGTTCATCATGAGTTATGAGCTAAATAGTCATCTTGTTTGGTAATTTAACACCTAAATTTTGTTCTGATTATTTTATTTTGTTAACATCCAAATATCATGATTAGACTTAAATTATTAAGTAAATGACTTCCTATTATATGGACATCCACTACATTAGTGATACAGACATGGAACTCACAATATGAAAAAGTAGAAACTAGAGAAGATACTAAGAATACTTTCCAGTCACCTGATAACTTATATTATTATATAATTTATAAAACAGTATGATTTGGTAATTTGATAAGAAAGGTATTCACAGGATTAAGGTCAGGATTTGTTTTATTGTGATTAAACAAATATTTTAGTACTTTGTAGGCCAAAATTGTTTCTTACCACACACATGAAAAAAATATGATTAAAATAAATCATATATAAGTGAAACAACTTTTTCCTCAAATATGTTGTCATACGAACTCAGTAAAATGTAGATTATTGATCTACTAGATTATATGAGCTACTCCAAGTCCTTAAGGTCTGTTAGGTCAAAATTTATTGGGGACTTTTAAAAATGATGATTAATGACAGGAGAATAATACTATGAAACAGGTATCACAGTAAGAAAAATTGACTAACTTTGGGTCATGCATTTTCAACAGGGATGAAAACCGATTCATGAGAAAAAAATCTTACGCCTAATTACAAACCATAGCTATATATACAACACAGAAGAAGCAGATACACAGTATATCTGTGATATTAAAATCTCAAAAGAATGGGGATCAACTAGGAAAAAAATCTAAAAAGTTCCTTAGAAGGAAAAAATGAGAAAATGGTTGAGAAACAGTCCTCTAAGTAAACAAGGATTAGCAAACTCTTAAGTTAAATTAATTCAAAATGTCTTTGACTTCCTTTGATTATTACTACATGATGAGGGCCAGTCATATGCATACATTAAATAAATTCCACCAAATAAGTTATGGAATGCTTTCTAATAGATATACACTGTCCATTGTGGGTCTGAAAATAGCTAGATATTTATTAATTAACTAATTGTTTACAATCAAAAGAGAATGAATGTTTTATGATTTTCTTTTTTAAGCATGCAACTATGCAATAATGATATATAAATTCATTCAGTGACTATTGAACCCGCCAATACCAGAAAAACTATTATAGTATTTCTTGAAATAGTAAGATTCATTCTCCTCATAGCGTACTGTTCTGCTTTAGGTTTATTATCAAAATATTCTTGAATGCATGAGATAGAGAAAGAATACTTGATTCATAGACTAAGTAAATAATGTATTTGAAGTCATACTAGAAATAATAAAGATTATCCATTTTTAACTTTAACAATTCAGAATTTCTCTAATTCTACATTTTCAAATACATCCTAAACTGAAAACAGTTATTCTTAAAATAATGAGAAAGTACAACAAAAAAAGATTTCTTGAATGCAATTTTTAAATTATTTTTTAAAGTCAACATTATACTTAATGCTGGAACACTAGAACTACCATTAAAATAAGAAGAAAAAAAAAAAGCCAAAGGTATCTGCTATGCTATTAATTTCTTAAACTCTTATGTAGTTTTGTAAATTTATCAATTTCTGTTCAATGTTTTAAAATATAAAATCTAAATTAAGAGCATATTTAAAATAAGAGACCATGTTATAATTTTAGTTATGCTAGATACTCTTAGAAACAGCCAATGCTGATCTAAGAAATATACTTGGATATACATTCAAAGAGCTTATAGCTAAATGGAAAAGTAAACATTAACAAATAATTACAATTACAGTAAGAGATATAAAGTGTGCAAGGTACTGTACGGCCATATGACAGAGAAGCTAACCTACCAGGATATGAAGAGCTTTCTGGGGGAGATAATAAACATGAATAATGGCTTGCAATTAGCTAGAGAAATAAAGCAATAAAATGCAAAGAGCTCACAGAGGCAAAGGTCACATAAAGGAGCCCAGTGCCTTCAAGAAACTGCAAAAGATAATGTGTCTGGACCACATAAAAAGGGAAGGTTCCCAAAGAAGAAGAAAAGAGACAAATCACATAGGGCTTTATTAATTGCGTTAGAAAGTTTGGACTTTATCTTAAGATAAAGTTTGGATTTTATCTTAAGGGTTCTGAGAAAGGAGTAAAATTGCCAAATATTTACTTTTAAAAGTTCGCTTCAGTAGCTGTGTGGATTACAGATCAGAGTCGGAATACTGGATGAGAAGTAAATTGCTATAGCTCAAAGATAAAGACCATGGAGATGCAGAATATTCAGACTTGAAAGGCAGTTAGGAATTAAAACTAATAGGTTTTTACAATTGATTGAATGTGAGTAGAGATGCCAAGAAAGCTGTTACAGATCCTGCTGAAGACTCTGTCCCAAACAACTGGGGAAAGAGCAAGAGTAACCTGTGGAGTGGAGAGCATGCTGTTGACAACGCTTTCTAAACTCAGGGGTGAACAAACGTCCTGAGAGGCCAAACATAAAACCAGAAGGATAATGGTACCCTCCCTTGACTTGACCAGTAGGAGCCTTCAAGAGAAGGTGGGAATGTTATGTGTATCTAGCAAGGAAGCTCTACCAATACCAAGTTCCCAATTAGATGCATCTATGTGGTGCCTATCCCAGCACCTTCCATAAATACTAAGAAATGAGGCAGGAACGGAAAGAACTAGCCATAGCTTCAGAATTCTACATTCTGAGAATAGAATTCCAAGAGAATACACATGCGGAGGGAAAATTCAAGACCCACTCTCCAGCTTGGGACAAATAATAGGAAAGGATGAGACAATACCAAGAAGAAGGGGGAAAAAAGGCCTGCAGAATGGTATTTTTTAATGAAAAGAACATATAGTAACTCTAAAAGCAATATCATACCATCATATAAAATACACAAGAAATTTTAAAAGTTTATAAAACTCTTGCTTTGTACTCTCATATAATTCAAGAAAAATACACTTGATTTAGGCAAGGATAAAAAATGAGCAACAACAAAAGAATGTGGAGCAAAAGTGTAAAATGGGAAAAGAGGTATGTGGAAATAAAATAGAGCCTAATAAGAAAAAGTATAAGAAAACAAAAAAGAAAATTTATAGCATGATTAGTGTTCTGATTAAAGATGATAGACTGAAAAATGCATTTAAATAGGCGGCAACAGCAACAAAATTTTATAATTAGCTTACTGTCTCAAGAAAGAAAATCTCTTAAGTGGCAGTGCAGAATTTTCAGAAAATGGGGGACTGAAAGCAGCAGATAGGTCTGGAAAGGGTGTGGGACTGAGGGCAATAGGGAGGAGTATTTGTGAAAGCTGTCTGAGAAGCAATTAAATCTCCAGTTATTCTCCATCATTCTTTGTCACCAGACAGCTGTCCACCTGCCAAGCTGGCAAAAGCTTGCAGGTTTATTACTTGGAAAGAGACAGAAAAGTAGTCTCTGGACTGGGGATCATAAGAGAGAGTAGAGGTTGTAGGCACCATATAGAATGAACTACAGAACTGAAGTGAGACATAACTCCTCACCCCACCTGCTTTGCCTTTCAACTCTCTGACATTCTCAGCCAAGAGATTAAAGGATTCTTTTCTAAGAACTCTGGACAGTCCAAAAGGGAAAACTCAAATGTAGTGACATCACCACTCCTCCAATAAAAGTTCTGACACATCATCTAAAATTGAATCTCAAACTCTACAAGCTTCACTGACATGCTCAGAGCTTCCAGAGAAGACGGTTTAGGATTAACTATTAGCTTTCTGAGAAAAGCTTTTAGCATGGAAGACAGAAACTAAAATAATAAAGGAGGGGAAAAAATATAAGAAGCAAAACTACGTAAGAAGGAATATGTATAAATGGGGGTCAAGAGAACATTCAACAAACAATGGAGAGCACATAGAAATCAAAAGCATGAAAGAAGATAAAAAATTTTACATAGGTTTGGGCAATAAAGGTAAAAAAATCTAGCCATACACACACACCCCACAAAAAAAAAAAAAAAAAAAACATAAAGCAAAAAGACAGAAAATCTAAGATTTTAAGAAGACAAGTCTGGGAGGTCAGACAGCCAATTAAGGATCCAGAAACAGAGGAGGGAAAAAAAATAAAATAGAAAAAAAAAGAAAAAAGTGTTAATAAATACAGAATAAAAGAAAGGTTTTCTTTGAAAACTGAAATCTAAGCTTGAAAAGATTTACTCCATAATTAAAAGAAACCAAACTTAGACATGTATTGGCAATACATTTTTTTTCAATTTAGATAAAGGAAATCATCTCGAAAGTATCCAGATATTCTACCCTCCAACTAAAAAAGAAAAACAATATTACCTACAGTTAGTAAAAGCCTGCATTAAAACAGAATGGGGCTCTGAGCTGTGCTCATGCACAATACATACTAAATCAGAGACTAAGCAAAATATAAGCCACTGCTAACATGACACCAAGCATCAGCTCCTTACAAAGTGCTTTCATAAAGCCATAAAGAAAAACAGGGTCAACTAATAAAAACAATAGATGGGGTGCCTGGGGGACTCAGTTAATGAAGCAAATGCCTTCACCCCATGTCATGATCCCAGAGTCCTGGGATCAAGTCTGACATTAGGCTCCCTGTTCAGTGGGGAGCCTGCTTCTCCCTCTCCTTCTCCCTGCCACTCCTCCTGCTTGCTCTCTCTGTCAAATAAATAAATAAAATCTTTAAAAAAAGAAAACAGTAGACAAAATAGATGCAAAGATAATTAATAAAAATACTATTGGTCAATAAATCAATAAAGAAATATATCATTTCAGTAACTAAAAATTGCAAATTAGAACAGGATAAAGCTGACAAAGATCAAATAGAATAATAAATCCCAGTGTTGATAAGAATGTATAAATTCCATACTCATGGGAATATAAATTGGGATGTTTACAACATGACTATATATATATATATATATATGCATACATTTAACTTAAAAAAATATTACACACACAACCTGTGAGTATATTAGATCATTTTTATCTGTGCTTTTATATTTTCCAAATATTTTAAAATGAACACAAATTATATTTATAGTTAAAAATATCATTGTCGTTTTTTGGGGACCAAGAAGGCGGAGGAATAGGAGACCTAAATATCATCAGGTCCCAGGAGTTCAGCTAGATAGTTCTCAAACCATTCTGAACACCTACAAACTCAACAGGAAAGAGATAAGAAGAAGAGCAGCAAGTATAGGAACAGAAAATCAACCACTTTCCAGAAGGTAGGATGTGCAGAGAAGTGAATCCTAGGCAACATTTGGGAAGATAGACAATGGGGGGAGGGGCTGGATCCCTGGAAATGAAAGAGGAGTGGAGCACAAAATAGGAACTTTCAGAAGTCTCCACTGAGGGACTCCCCTCCAGAAACTAAGCGGGTGGTGGAGCCCTCATAGGGACAGTGTGGTCTCAGGAACCACAAAAGGTTCAGGGATATGTGAGTGTGGCAGAGCTCCCAGGTATCAGAGTGGGGAAGCCGGCTGCAGAGACAGAGCCGAGCAGTGGGCTCTCAGCTCCAGATTACTTTCAACTGTGATCTAAGGCACAGTCGGGCAACTCCTCCTTAAGCAAGAACCCCACCCTTCCTCCTCCAGGAGGAGTGGCACAGGAGTGTTCTGCAGAAATCTGTTAGGTTTGGAGACTCCAAATGAGGCTGTGCACCAGATACAGAAACACTCATTCACAGGTTAGGTAAGCTCAGAGTACGGCCAGAGACCAGGGAGACAGGAGGAAGTGACGCTTTTCTCTGACAGCACATTGAGAACTGGGGCCCTGAGCTCTCAGCTCCTACTGGATGAAGATTGGGAGGATGTGATTTTCATTCTCCTCCTCCAAAGCTGTATGGAAAGCATTCAGGGAACAAAATCAAGAAGATTACTTAGCCTAGCCCCTGGCAAGGGCAGAGCAATTCCACCTCAGGCAAAGACATTTGAGAATCACTGCAACAAGCGCCTCCCCTCAAAGATCAGCAAGAACATCCAACAGAGACCAAGTTCACCAATCGAAGAAAATGATAGCACTCCAGAGCTAGAGAAAAGCAGCACATAGAATTCATATCTTTTTCCCCATGATTTTTCAGTTTTTCAAAGTTAAACATTTTTACTTTTTTTCTTATTCTATTCTTTTAAGTTTTGCCTCTTTCCTATTTTAATATTTTTAACTATTTTATCTTATCAATACCTTTTTAAAAATCTTTTAAAATTTTCATTGTATAGTCTAGACTATTCACCACCATACTATATATCATATTTTTTTCTTTTTTTACCCCCTTTCTTCTCCCCTGGTTTCAGATTTCTTCTGATTTGATTCATGCATATTTTCCTGGGGTTGTTGCTACACTTTTAACATTTTGTTCTCTCATTCATCTATTCTTATCTGGATAAAATGACAAGACAGAAAAACTCTCCACAAAAAAAAAAAAAAAAGAATAAGAGACAGTATCAACATCTACAGACATAATTAAATTAATATGGACATTAGTAATATGTCAGAACTAGAGTTCAGAATGACAATTAGCAAGGTGCTAGCTGGGCTTGAAAAAAGAATGGAAGATATTAGAGAATCCCTTTCTGGAGAAATAAAATCCCTTTCTGGAGAAATAAAAGAACTAAAATCTAACCAAGCTGACATCAAAACAGCTATGAATTAGGTGCAATCAAAAATGGAGGCTCTTACTGCTAGGATAAATGAGGCAGAAGACAGAATTAGTGACTTAGAAGATCAAATGATGGAGAATAAAGAAGTTGAGCAAAAGAGAGACAAACAACTACTAGTCCACGAGGGGAGAATTCAAGCATTAAGTGATACCATAAGATGAAACAATATTAGAATAATTGGGATTTCAGAAGAAGAAAGAGAGAGGGGGGCAAGAGGTATATTGGAGTGAATTATTGTAGAGAACTCCCCTAATATGGCAAAGGGAACAAGCATCAAAATCCAGGAGGTATAGAGAACCTCCTTCAAAATCAATAAAAATAGGTCCATACCCATCATCTAATAGTAAAACTTAAAAGTTTTAGTGGCAAAGAGAAAATTCTGAAAGCAGCTCAGGAAAAGAGGTCTGTAACATACAATAGTGGATATATTAGATTGGCAGCAGACCTATCCACAGAGAACTGGCAGGCCAGAAAGAACTGGCATGACATATTCAGAGCACTAAATAAGAAAAATATGCAGCCAAGAATACTATATCCAGTTAGGCTGTCACTGAAAACAGAAGAAGAAATAAAAAGCTTCCAGGACAAACAAAAATTGAAACAATTTGCAAACATCAAACCAGCTACACTGGAAATATTGAAAGGAGTCCCCTAAGCAAAGAGAGACCCAAAAAGTAACAGACCAGAAAGTAACAGAAACACTATAGAGTAACAGTCACCTTACAGGCAATACAATGGCACTAAATTCATATTTTTCAATAGTTACCCTGAATGTAAATGAGCTTAATGCCCCAATCAAAAGACACAGGGTATCAGACTAGATTAAAAAAAAAAAATCAATATGCTGTCTACAAGAAACTCACTTTAAACCCAAAGACACCCCCAGGTTTAAAAGGAGGGAATGGGAAACAATTTACCATGCTAATGGACATCAAAAGAAAGCTGAGGCAACAATCCTTATATCAGATAAATTAGATTTTAAGCCAAAGACCATAATAAGAGATGAGGAGGGACACTATATCATACTTAAAGGGTCTATCCAATAAGAAGATCTAACTATTTTAAATATCTATGTCCCTAAGATGAAAGCAGTCAATTATATAAACCAATTAACAACTAAATCAAAGAAACATATCAAAAATAAAATAACAGGAGAGGACTTTAACACCTCCCTCACTAAAATGGACAGATCATCTAAGCAAAAGATAAAAAAGGAAATAAAGGCTTTAAATGATACACTGGACCTGATGGACATCACAGATGTATTTAGAACATTCCATCCCAAAACAGCAGAATACACATTCTTCTCTACTGCACATGGAACATTCTTCAGAATAGATCACATCCTGAGTCACAAATCAGGTCTCAACTAGTACCAAAAGACTGGGATCATTCCCTGCATATTTTCAGACCACAATGCTCTGAAACTAGAACTCAATCACAAAAGGAAAGTTGGAACGAACTCAAATACATGGAGGCTAAAGAGCATCCTACTAAAGACTGAATGGGTCAACCAGTAAATTAAAGAAGAATTTAAAAAAATCATGGAAACAAATGAAAATGAAAACACAACTGTTCAAAATCTTTGGGACACAACAAAGGCGGTCCTGAGAGGAAATATATAGCAATACAAGCCTTTCTCAATAAACAAAAAAGGTCTCAAGTACACAACCTAACCCTACACCTAAAGAGCTGGAGAAAGAACAGCAAAAAAGAACCTAAACCCAGTAGGAGAAGAGAAATAATAAAGATCAGAGCAGAGATCAAGGAAATAGAAACCAAAAGAACAGCAGAACAAATCAATGAAACTAGGAGCTGGTTCTTTGAAAGAATTAATAAGCTTGATAAACCCCTGGCCAGACTTATCAAAAAGAAAAGAGAAAGGACCCAAATAAATAAAATCATGAATGAAAGAGGAGAGATCACAACCAACACCAAAGAAATACAAACAATTATAAGAACATATTATGAGCAACTACACACCAGCAAATTTGACAATCTGGAAGAAATCAATGCATTCCTAGAGGCATATAAACTACCAAAACAGAGCCAGGAAGAAATAGAAAACCTGGACAGAACCATAGCCAGTAAGGAGATTGAAGCAGTCATCAAAAATCTTCCAACAAACAAGAGCCCAGGGCCAGATGGCTTCCCAGGGGAATTCTACCAAACATTTAAAAAAGAATTAATTCTCCTGAAACTGTTCCAAAAAATAGAAATGGAGGGAAAACTTCCAAACTCATTTTATGAGGCCAGCATTACCTTGAGGCCAAAACCAGACAAAGACTCCATCAAGAAGGAAAATTACAGTAAGTAAGATTATTACAATAATCTTGATGAACATCGATGCAAAAATTCTCACCAAAATACTAGCCAGTAAGATCCAACAATACATTAAAAGGATTATTCACTATGACCAAGTGGGATTTATTCCTGGGCTGCAAGTTTGGTTCAACATCTGCAAATCAATCAATGTGATATAATAAGCTAATAAAAGAAAGAACAAGGACCATATGATACTCTGAATAGATGCAGAGAAAGCATTTGACAAAGTACAGCATCTTCTCTTCATCAAAACTCTTCACACTCAAACTACTAGAACTCATACAGCAATTCAGTAATGTGGCAGGATACAAAGTCAATGTACATAAATCAGTTGCTTTCTTATACACTAACAATGAAAACACAGAAAGGAAAATTAGAGAATTGATTCCATTTACTATAGCACCAAGAACCAGAAGATACCTGGGAATAAACCTAACCAAAGAGGTAAACGATCTGTACTCAAGGAACTACAGAACACTCATGAAAGAAATCAAAGAAGACACAAAAAGATGGAAGACCATTCCATGCACTTGGATCAGAAGAATAAACATTGTTAAAATGTCTATACTGCCTAGAGCAATCTATACTTTTAATGCCATTCCGATCAAAATTCCACCGGTATTTTTCAAAGAGCTGGAGCAAATAATCCCAAAATTTGTATGGAATCAGAGATCCCGAATTGCTAAGGAAATATTGAAAAAGAAAAACAAAACTGGCGGCATCACATTGCCTGATTTCAAGTTTGTTTTTTTTTTTTGGTTTTTTTTGTTTTGTTTTGTTTTGTTTTTTTGTTTTTTTTTTTTTAAAGATTTTATTTATTTATTTGAGAGAGACAGTGAGAGAGAGCATGAGCGAGGAGAAGGTCAGAGAGCGAAGCAGTCTCCCCATGGAGCTGGGAGCCCGATGTGGGACTCGATCCCGGGACTCCAGGATCACGCCCTGAGCCGAAGGCAGTCGTCCAACCAACTGCGCCACCCAGGCGTCCCACCTGATTTCAAGTTTTACTACAAAGCTGTGATCACCAAAACAGCATGGTACTGGCATAAAAACAGATACATAGACCAGTGGAACAGAGTAGAGAGCCCAGATATGGACCCTCAACGCTATGGTCAAATAATCTTCGACAAAGCAGGAAAAAATATACAGTGGAAAAAAGACAGTCTCTTCAATAAATGGTGCTGGGAAAACTGGACAGCTATATGTAGAAGAATGAAGCTTGACCATTCTCTTACACCGTACACAAAGATAAACTTGAAATGGATAAAAGACCTCAGCGTGAGACAGGAATCCATCAGAATCCTAGAGGAGAATATAGGCAGTTACCTCTTCAACATCAGCCATAGCAACTTCTTTCAAGATATGTCTCCAAAGGCAAAGGAAACAAAAGCGAAAATGAACTTATGGGACTTCATCAAGACCAAAAGCTTCTGCAGCGCAAAGGAAAGAGGCAACCCACGGAATGGGAGAAGATATTTGCAAATGACAGTATAGACAAAAGGTTGATATCCAGGATCTATAAAGAACTTCTCAAACTCAACACACACAAAACAGATAATCATGTCAAAAAATGGACAGAAGATATAAACAGACACTTCTCCAATCAAGACATACAAATGGCTATCAGACATATGAAAAGATGTTCATCATCACTAGCCATCAGGGAGATTCAAATTAAAGTCCTATTGAGATACCACCTTATACAAGTTAGAATGGCCAAAATTAGCAAGACAGGAAACAACATGTGTTGGAGAGGATGTGGAAAAAGGGGAACCCTCTTATGCTATTGGGAGGAATGCAAGTTGGTATGCAGCCACTTTGGAGAACAGTGTGGAGATTCCTCAAGAAATTAAAAATAGAGCTTCCCTATGACCCTGCCATTGCACTACTGGGTATTTACCCCAAAGATACAGATGTAGCGAAAGGAAGGGCCATCTGCACCCCAATGTTCATAGCAGCAATGGCCATGGTCGCCAAACTGTGGAAAGAACCAAGATGCCCTTCAACGGACAAATGGGTAAGGAAGATGGGGTCGATATACACTATGGAGTATTATGTCGCCATCAGAAAGGATGAATACCCGACTTTTGTATCAACATGGATGGGATGGGAAGAGATTATGCTGAGTGAAATAAGTCAAGCAGAGAGAGTCAATTATCATATGGTTTCACTTATTTGTGGAGCATAAGAAATAACATGGAGGACATGGGGAGATGGAAAAGGGAAGGGAGTTGAGGGAAATTGGACAGGGAGATGAACCATGAGAGACTATGGACTCTGAAAAACAATCTGAGGGCTATGAAGGGGCAGGGGGTGGGAGGTTGGGGGAGCCTGGTTGGTGGATATTATGGAGGGCACGTATTGCATGGAGTACTGGGTGTGGTGCATAAATGATGAATTCTGTTACACTGAAAAGAAATTAAATATAATTAATTAATTAATTAATTAATTAAAAAACCTCTTCACAGTGTATCGATAGAGGGTACCTACCTCAATATCATCAAAGCCAACTATGAAAAACATACAGCAAATATCATCCTCAATGTGGAAAAACTGAGAGCTTTTTCCTTAAGGTCAGGAACGTGGCAGGGATGTCCACTATCACCACTGCTATTCAACATAGTACTAGAAGTCCTAGCCTCAGCAGTCAGACAACAAAAAGAAATAAAAGGCATCTGAATCAGCAAAGAAGTCAAATTTTCACTCTCTGCAGGTGATAGGATACTTTATGTGGAAAACCCAAAAGACTTCACTCCAAATTTGCTAGAATTTGTACAGGAGTTCAGTAAAGTGTCAGGATATAAAATCAATGCATGAAAATCAGTGCATTTCTATACACCAACAGCAAAACAGAGGAAAGAGAAATTAAGAAGTCGATCCCATTTACAATTGCACCCAAAATCACAAGATACCTAGAAATAAATCTAACCAAAAAGGAAAGAATCTGTACTCAGAAAACTATAAAGTACTCATAAAAGTAATTGAGGAAGACACAGAGAAATGGAAAACCATTCCATGTTCATGGATTGGAAGAACAAATATTGTGAAAATGTCCATTCTTACTAAAGCAATCTACATTTAATGCAATCCCTATCAAAATACCATCAATTTTTTTTCAAAGAAATAGAACAAATAATCCTAAAATTTATATGAACATGAAAAGACCCCGAATAGCTAGAGGAATTTTGAAAAAGAAAGCCAAAGTTGGTGGCATCACAACTCCAGACTTCATGTTCTATTACAAAGCTGTAATCATCAAGACAGTGTAGTGCTGACACAAAAACAGACACATCGATCAATGGAACAGAATAGAGAGCCCAGAAATGGACCCTCAACTCTATGGCCAACTAATCTTCTACTAAGCAGAAAGAATGTTCAATGGAGAAAAGACAGTCTCTTCAGCAAATGGTGGTGGGAAAATTGGACAGCCACATACAGAAGAAGGAAACTGGACCATTTTGTTACAGCATACACAAAATAGACTCAAAATGGATGAAAGACCTCAATGTGAGAAAGGAATCCATCAAAACCCTTGAGGAGAACAGAGGCAGCAACATCTTCCACTTCAGCCGCAGCAACTCCTTCCTAGAAATATCACCAAAGGCAAGGGAAGCAAGGGCAAAAATGAACTATTGGGACTTCATCAAGATCAAAAACTTCTGCACAGCAAAGGAAATAGTAAAATAAAAAAAAAAAAAGATAATGGACAGAATGAGAGAAGGTATTTGTAAATGACATATCAGATAAAGGGCTAATATCCAAAATCTATAAAGAACTTATCAAACTCAATACCCCAAAAACAAATTACCCAATCAGGAAATGGGCAGAAGACATGAATAGACATTTCTGTAAAAAAGACATCCAAATGGCCAACAGACACATGAAAAAGTGCTCCACATCACACAGCATCAGGGAAATACAAATCAAAACCACAATGAGATACCACCTCACGCCAGTCAAAATGGCTAAAATTAACAAGTCAGGAAACAACAGATGTTGGCAAGGATGTGGAGAATGGGGAACCCTCCTATTCTGTTGGTGAGAGTGCAGCCACTCTGGAAAACAGTATGGAGGTTCTTGAAAAAGTTGAAATTAGAGCTACCCTAAAACCCAGCAATCACACTACTGGGTAATTACCCTAAAGATACCAATGTAGTGATTCAAAGGGGCACATGCACCCCAATGTTTATAGCAGCAATGTCCACAATAGCCAAACTATAGAAAGAACCTATATGTCCATCAACAGATGAATGGATAAAGAAGATGTGGGATATATAAATACAATGGAATACTATGCAGCCTTCAAAAAACCCCCAAAATCTTGCCATTTGCAACAATGTGGATGGAACTAGATGGTATTTTGCTAAGAAAAACAAGTCAATCAGAGAAAGACAATTATTATATGATCTCACTAATATGAGGAATTTGAGAAACAAGATAGAGGATCATACGGGAAGGGAGAGAAAAATGAAACAAGACAAACCAGTGAGGGAGACAAACCATAAGAGACTCTTAATCTCAGGAAACAAACTGAGGGTTGCTGAAGGGGAGGGGGTGGGAGGAATGAGGTGACTAGTTGATGGACATCAGGGAAGGTATGTGCTATGGTGAGAAGAAAATAAAAAAAAATAGGAAATAATCATCGTCAAATCACAATAATTTTTTAAATTTAAGTTATTTGACTTAGTAATTCCATCACTAAAAATCTAACCTAATAAATAGATATGGGGAAAAACAACTGCACATACAAATATTTATTACAAGATTATTCCTACTAGAGAAAAATAAACAGTTCAAATGCCCAGTATTATAATATTGTTAAGTATTTTCACAGGAAACATGAAGATCTGCTTGCAATATAAGTAAGAAAGGAGAAAAATCTATGGATATATTCTTTTTTTAAAATATTTTATTTATTCATTTAACAGAGAGAGAGAGAGAGACAGCAAGGGAGGGAATGCAAGCAGGAGCAGTGGAAGAGGGAGAAGCAGGCTTCCTGCCAAGGAGAGAGACTAAGGTGGGGCTCGATCCCAAGACCCTGGGATCATGACCTGAGCTGAAGGCAGTCACTGGGTAACTGAGCCCCCCGGTGCCCTATGGATATATTCTTGATATTATATGAATAATATTCAAGAGTAAATAGTGATTTATATATAGGATTACAGGTGTTTTAAAGTTTTTAAATATTTTTATGTATTTTCTAAACTTTCTCAACAGTGTAGGAATGCTTTGTGTTCTGAGAAATATAAAAATTATTTTAAACCATTAAACTTGAAATTCAGTGTGTATACAGTGTATATTCAGTGTATCTAAAGATATACAATGGATACAATCAAGCTGTAAGAGTTACATAAGCTTTTCAAACAGATCAAAAGAACAAAACATTGAATTGGCAAAGGAACTGATGAATAATTCAAATAATAGAAAATGAATAGTTCAAAAATTTATTCATTCATTAATACTCAAAAATATTAATTAAAACTTGAATGAGAGGCTATGTCAGGACCTTTTGATTTAACAGTTTTTTTTTTTTTTAATTAGTAGCCAATATTTTCAGACTGGTGAGATGTGAAGTTTTATATACCTGTGTGAGGAAATAAAGAACAATTTGATAATATAAATATTCCTGTATAAATAAGATAAATTCCTGTATAAATATTCCTCTGATAGATACTTGTCATTTTCTTCCCCAACATTTTTCTTCTTTATTAAGATTTTATTCATTAATTTGAGAGAGAAAGACTATAAGCAGTGGGTGCGGCAGAAGGAGATGGAGGGAGAAGCAGGCTCCCCTTGAGCAGGGAGCCCCATGTAGGGCTCTATCCCAGGATCCTGGGATCATGACCTAAGCCAAAGGTGATGCTTAAGCAACTGAGCTACCCCTTCTCCAACACTTTTCTGTCTTCATTCAGCCAAGGAGGCTAGCTAGAAGCTTAGATACTAGATTTCTCAGATTGCCCTGTGGCTTAGATTTTGCCCATCAAGGCGTAACAGCCATAAGAAGTGGGTTTTGATCTCCTTCAAAAGAACCCATCGCAAAGAGCATAGTTGACCTATGACCTCCATCTTCCCTACCTGAAGATCCATTATAGGATCCCACCAAGGCCACACAATCCCTGAGCTGCTACCAGTCAATGACTGAGCCTGACAGGAGAACTACAGCCCGTTATGGGACACTCTCCAAAGGGTATCCTTTGCTCGGGGATGCCGCATTAGTTTAGATAAGACCTTTACAAAACTGGGCTCAAGCTTGAGGCTGTTCCTCCTCAATCTTCCTTCCTTGTCTTCTTCACAGGGATTAGAACTTCTTCATGGTCTGAAGGCTCATCCCATCTACTCCTGCTCCTGCCCTCTTTGTACTTCAAAAGTGTTTCCTTCAATAAATTTCTTACACACTGAATTCCATCATGGAGCCTGTTTCTAGGAAGAAGGCTCTCATAAGAAAGGGAGACTGAAGGGAGAAAGAGTCATCTATTTTTTGCCTGCTTCTGGATTCAAAAGTAATAAGGGAGGATAATGTTTATGCCTGGGGGTTTTTGCAACATTAGCAGAGTCCAGCAGCACTGACAGCGTTCAGCTTCCCAGGCCCTGCAATATCATGAGAGAATTGTTTCAGGCTTCCTCCTCAGTGGCAATGGAAGCGATTCCTGTATCGGGGTAGTGCTTTACCGACCTCATGAGCAAACCTATTCAGCTCTGGGTAACACTGCTTCCTTATGCTCTTCCACCTCTAGGGGGAGGAATGGCTTTCCGTGGTTACCCCTGTCTGGGTAGTACTATGATCCTTCTTTGTTTCCTTCTCCTCCCCTTTCAACATTTTTGTAACCAAGTCTCTATTTTAAACCCCTTTAATATGATTTCCCCATTCCGGAGCAAGTGTGAAATGATACAAATCTGTTTTGTTCTTTTTGACCTCAGAAATTCTCAATAGTGTTAACTTTGTAAAGAAATTAATATGAACAAAATTAATAAACCCAATGCACAATTATTAAATATTAAATGTAAATAATTATTGTACAGAAATTTTACATTAGCACTAATAAAAAAGTCCCAAAGAAATCTAACAGTAGGGTGCCTGGGTGGCTCAGTCGGTTGTCTGCCTTTGGCTCAGGTCATGATCTCAGAGTCCTGGGACTGAGTCCCACATTGGGCTCCCCGGTCAGCTTGGAGCCTGCTTCCCCTTCTCCCTCTGCCTGCCACCCCTGCTTGCATGCTCTCTCTCTCTCTTCTAAATAAATAAATAAAGTCTTTTAAAAAAATTTTTAAAAAGAAATCTAACACTAAAAGTAAGTAATTTTACCAAAGAATTTTAGAGTACATTGTTATGTTTTCTTATGCCCCAGTTAAAGATATGTGTTTATGAATAGTTTTTAGATACATAAGTAAATACACATCATTTACTGTTAACTACATAAAGTGGGGAAAAAATGAACTTAAATATGTGATTATGACTCATAAATTTCTTATCTGAGAAATATATCCTGGGGGAATTTTATACATGTAAATCAAAATACATGTACAATAATGTCCACAGCAGCACTGTCAAAAAAAACCAAAAACTTGAAAGACCCAAATGTCTGTCATCAGTAAAAGAAATAAATACATTACAACATTTCATATAGTAGAATCCTATGTCACAGCATAGATGAATCTCTGGAGAAAATGTTCAGGGTAAGCAGCAAAACACACTAAAAAAAGCTATAACAGGATTCCATTTTTACAGAATTAAAAACCACATAAAATTATATTCCATTGTTTAGGGGTAGAAAGTTGGGAAAAGAGTACTGTATGACTGTGGGAGAAGGGGTTGTAGTCAGGGTTAGGCATGAGGGGTAGTGAGGGGCTGACATTCTATTTCTTGTCCTGGTTGGTAGTTGCCTAGTTGTTTGCTTTATAATTATTCTTTCATATGTACATATATGTTTTATGCACTATTCTCTAAGCATGAGATATCTTAAAATAAAAAAGAGAAGAAAAAGGTCAGAATATAGTAGGGTAAACTCTAGGAAAACAACACCTCTACCTGCATGGTTTAAAACAGAATCACCAGCTCAAGGCGGCTTAGTCTTTCACACCCCTAAGTCCATGTCAATAAATGTGTGAATACATAAATGAATGAACATCAAGCTCTCAGGTATTTTAATAAGTTCATAAATTAAACCAGAAGAAAATACACTCAAATGCCATCTAATAATTACTATGTGGAAAAATTATGGGTGTCCCTATTTGTCTTCTTGATATTTTTCTTTGTTACCAAAATTTCTCAAATAAACATGTATTACCCTGAAAATTAAATAAAATAATTAAATGTGTTGTTCAAAGTCCAGAATAGGGTCAGTTTACATGAAGCTTCATATCACATGGGACATGCCTATTTTGTTCACTTTTATTTTTACTGAATTATAGTTAAAACACAATGTTATATTAGTTTCAGGTGTATGACACAGTGATTTGATAAGTTTATATATTATGCCATGCTCACCACAAGTGTAGCTGCCATCTGTCATCATATAACACTATGACAATACCATGGACTATATTCCCTACGCCGTACCGTATCTCCAGAACTTGATCTAAAACTCAACCCTCAAATTAGATTAGCAATCTCTATAGATTAACAGACTCTCAAAATAGATTCTGTTTACTGGGTAGTTGGTTAGATAATAGAATAAACTATCAAACCAATAGACAAGTAAAAAAAATTTTTTTTTCTGGTTAAACAAAATTAAATGATTGCTCTGTCATCCAAGCTTTGAATGGAAAATCATCTCAATTTTTTTTCCTCTGAAAAAATTCCCTGTAACGAAAAGTCCCAAATCAGATGAATAATTACTTTGTATGACAATGAGGATAGTATATACTCAATCTTAGCAATGAATTTTAATTTTCTTTTTTGTCTGTAACTCACCCATGTGTACTTCTTTTACACTAAAAACAGACCCTTTACCAACCCAAATATCCAAGGATGACTCATTTTCTTTAAATTTAGTTTGGACGTGATGGGTAGGAGAAGAAAAGGCAAGAAAACATATTAGCCTTCTAAGATTAATGACTGTATTTTTCTGTTAGGAACTTGGAGTCTTAAACTGAAATGTTTCCTCTCTGATCCCTAATATCTGAAGCTAGACCTAATGTAATTGCTTCCAAGGGGGAAATACTGCTTATGCTTTCTGACTGGCTGTCACAATGCCCAAGTTCATCACCACCCCCTCCCAAAACGCCCAGCCCAATACAACCATGAGAATTCCGAATTGAATCTCTGTGGCAGTTTGAGCAATAAACTTATTTATCTGTGTGTGAGGGACTGTTAGTTCCCAAAGCTAAGAATATTTTATTAAGCTTGTGACATTTTCTGATTTTTAGATATCTCATTTTTCAAATCCAAATGCTCTGGATTTCTAGTGTTCCTACATCATGTTCAGGAAACAGAGTAACACAATTCTCCATTTGGTTGCTCTTGAGAGCACAATGCTATGGCACTGGTATTTTCAAGTTATTTATTCCATTCTTTCATCTTCCACATACACCTGTTCTATAATGACCTAATCTCCTATCACTGTCTTTCTGACATACTCTACTCTACGAATATCATCCTTCTTGCTATACCTCGCTGTTTCCAGGCATGCTCCTACTTGAAAGCATTCATACTTATGCTGCTTTGCCTGGAACATCTTTTCCCTAGATATTTCTGTGGTTGGCGCCACTGGAAACTTTAGGTCTTGCCCAAAGGCCTTATTGAAAATTACAATCCCTCTTGAACACTACTTATAACTCTCCTTTTATTTTTTTCAAACCATTAATATAATAAAAATATTTTATTTTTCTTTTTGTTGTCTTTTTTCCTACCTCTAGGACAAAAACCCCATAAAGACAAAGGTTTTTGCCTCTTTTATGGACTGCTATATTCTCAGGCCTTATTGTAGGTACTTGAAAATTATTGAGTAAAACAAATTTTCCGTCAGAATTACCCAATCTTAGGGGCGCCTGGGTGGCTCAGTGGGTTAAAGCCTCTGCCTTCAGCTCAGGTCATGATCCCAGGGTTCTGGGATCGAGTCCCGCATCGGGCTCTCTGCTCAGCAGGGAGCCTGCTTCCTCCTCTCTCTCTGCCTGCTTCTCTGCCTACTTGTGATCTCTCTCTGTCAAATAAATAAATAAAATCTTAAAAAAAAAAAAAAGAATTACCCAATCTTAATATTCTTATGAAAACTAGCAAGATACTCTAGGAATCTAGGAGTACTGATTTCCAGAAAGGGGATGCCTTTACCAGGGGAAACAGTAAGAGTCCTGCTAAACATAAAGCTACAGCTGCTGCATGATCAAGCCCAAAGACCAGCAAGAAGGAAAGGAGTTAATACTGATGGGCAGAAGAGTATGGTAGGTTCTAAGAAGATAACTGGCCATTTTTTGGCAGCCCCATACTCAGTTATAACTATAAATTTTTAAGTACAACCATAGCATTAAGAACATGATAATCCATGGCTCAGAACTCTCAGGTATGATGTATGGGTAAAACATCAAACAAGTCTCCCAGATGAGCAGAAGTTCTGACGGAAGGAAAGGGAAATCTAAAATGGCTACAGGAGGGGGCAGATATGAGTATCAATAATGGCCTTGGTACCAACTGCATTATCAACTTGGGGGAGGCACCATTCCTTCTCAAGTACATTTCCTTGGAAATTGCAACCAACTGTGACCAATTTGATAAGCTTTGCCTGGACGAAGTGAACTTATCTAAGCAGCAAATGGATCTGAGGGCTATGAGAAATGGAGTAGCAGAATGTGGATGCTGATACATTACCAAGATTCTTTTTTCATCAGCTACGCACCTCTCCTCCATTTGCTATGCATGTTAACAGATTACAGTTCATAGTTCTTCCCTTCCTTAGAGGTTCTCCCTCTGCAAAAGAGGAGCCCCTTTCCCAGGAAGGCTATTCCCTGCCATGGGGAATAGATCAACAGCCAATGACTAATGAACACAGGGTAGAAGAGACTATCTATCTTATCTCAAAGAGAGGCCAACTCTATGGAGCAATGCATGCTTCAGAGCCCCTCCATAGGATCCGACCAGTCTGTCCGACCAGGCTCTACTCGTGCTTAACTTTCATTTCCTGTTCTACCTTGCTGCCCTCACTCCCCTCCTGAGAGCACTCTTTCAATAAATCACATAAACAAGAATTCCTGACTTGGCTCTGCTTTTGAAGAACCTTACCTAAGACATTCGATAGTATGCAAATCATCTGAAAGAAAGCATCCTAAGCATAGGCCTTAAAAATTCTCACAAATACGATTCCAGTGAATATTATTAGCTCACAATTTTTTGTTAAATCACCAAACTTTAAAATACATATCATGAATGAGACTCACCAGGAAGAAAACACAAAAATTTCATTAAATAGAATCAATGCAAACATAAAACATATATATAATATATAACAAACACGTATTATGCATACAAAATGTATATACAATATGTAATAATAATTTTAATAAACTACATATGATAATTGTTTTAAGATATTTGCATAACATATGACATATATACAATATAGTATATATATAATTTTATCTATATTATATGTTGCATATATAATATATACAAAATATACATAATATATAATATTAAAATATATCATATAGTAATTATATATATTTAAAGACCTATATAATATATACAAAATGTATGTAATACATATTAAGTGTATAAAAAGAGGAAATACAAACATAAATGACAGCAAAAATGTATCAGTATCAAAAGCCAATTCACCAAAAACCAAAAATTGTGAATAGCATATAATAAATGAAATGAAAACTCAATATACGGATGAAAGGCAGATTAGACTGAAGAGAACACAGAACTAGGGTGGTAGGAAGATGTGAATAAATATCCCAGAATTCGCTGACTTGAAGGTAGAAAATACAGGTGTTGAAACAAACAGAGAACACTGTGAGAAAGCTGACATCCACATAAGCAGAGTTCTAGGTAGTCATGACAAAGGTGTAGAAGAAATATTTGATGAGATAATGCCTGAGATTTTTTCAAAGTTCATGGAAGACACCAATCTATAGATTCAGGAAGCCAACGAAACCACAAATAGCGTAAAAAGGAATTCACTCCTAGCTAAATATCACGGTTGTATGGAGCCAGGCTGACTAAATTTGAATCCTGCCTTCTGGTTACTCACTAGCCAATCAAGGACAAATTATTTAACCTTTCCTTGCCATAGTTCCGCATCCATAAAGTAGGTTTAATGATAGTACATGCTTCAGAGATCGTTGTGAAGATTAGATGAACTGATCTCTGTAAAGCTCTGAGTATAGTGCTGTTGAGTTTTTCATATTCATCTTTATTATTTTTATCTTGAATGCTTATACAAGGTACTCTGAATCAAAGATTTCTTATGATTATCTCATAATAAATAAGTACATTGGCCTGCTTGGACCTATGCCTTCCTCATAAGGAAGGCCAGGTCATATGTCCTACGTAAGTAGCTAACAACTCTACAGGTGAGTAACAGAGTAGAATGGGGTTTTTTTCCACTTTAATACAAGAGAGACAGTCATCTGCTCTCAATCTGAAAGGGAAAAAAATATCTTTTGCTGTTTTGAGATAGACTGGAAAGGATCCTAGATTCTCACTCTAATCTTTCG